>NC_055987.1:146941719-147566719 GCF_018446385.1 Zingiber officinale | reverse complement strand
TAGAGTTTCACTGCGGGAAAGCACCTCGAAGAGCATTGGAGGCGCCTCAGAGCACATTGGAGGTGTCTCGGAGCACATTGGAGGCACCCTCGCGCGGATAAAGATCAAAGGTTGCGGATCGGATAAGCGCTGGAGGAGCCTTGGACCCTTGGAGGCGCCTCCAACAGTGTTTAAAAGAAGCATTCGACCAACCTTCAAGATATGACAATTTCCACTGCGCTTCAAGCTCTGCAATAACGATACCTGCTGTATTCAAGCCTCAACGACGCAAGAATGACACGACGTCAGTACGTGCTCAAACGAGTCTAGACTTAGGTAACGTGTAGTTATTGCTTTATATTACTCTCTCTTTCTTTTTGAATATTATATTCTAAGGTTGGTAGTCTTGTTACTAACCTATCTTTTGTATATAAGTGATTTGATAATGAATTACCCATCGGAAAGGTGCAAAGGACCTGAGCCTTGGAATAGGAGTTACTGAATGCTCTGAGCCAAGTAAAACCGAACGTGTATTGCTTTCTTACTTTGTTAGTTTTATTCCGCTGCGCATTTGTCGATAAAAAGCCGAAAAAGACTCATTTGAAAAATACATGTGATTCACCCCCCTCTCTCATGTGCATCAATCCTACACATCGAATACACGTGATTCACCCCTCTCTCTCATGTGCATCGATCCTACACATCGTTCTTTTATTTCTGCCCGATTTAATCGTTTGATAAATGGTTGCTTCAGTGGTAGGACAAGGGCGCACCGCAGTGTGACGGTCGATTCAAATCGTTTAGAGCAGTGTTTATAAAAACGAGCAAACTCATAGTAGAAGTGAGATCTTCTGGGTGGCGAAGTTTGTCTTCCACAGTGATGTGATATTGGAGGCCAGTAATGAATATTTGCACTTCTTGTTTTGAGGTTAAGGAACTCGCTCGTGTTTCCAATTGTTCAAACTTTCGCCGATAGTCTTCCACGGATCCTGATTGTTGAAGTTTTGCAAGCTTGTCCAATTTGTTGTTGCAAATAGGTGGCCCAGACCTTAGATTACACAGATCTTTGAATTTCTCCCATTGAATATGAGATTGATCATGTTCGAGTTTGATGAACCATTATTGGCCATCTCCCTTACGACGAAACGCGGCTAAGCCCACCTTTTCTTCCTTTGAAGTGTGTTGACGGTGAAAAAAATGGTCGCGTCGATTAAACCATCCCAAAGGATCAGACTAACCTGTTGATACAGTCTGACCTGGCTGTTGTTTTGATGTTGACACTGATTTAGTTTGTATCAGATATTAATTAAACTCAGAATGACTACTGATCGAGGTTGATCAGTTGGGAGGGAAAGTCCTGGTGAATGAAGCCAGGCAAGGGAAATCCAGATGGGTCAAGCTTGACCAGACATCTGGTGGAAAGTCCAAGCAGGGAGCTTGGCACGGGAAAAGTCCAAGTATGGTGACTTGGCACGGAATGGTCAGAGAGGGCTCGGTAACTCGTTCTCTGGACCGGACGAAGTCGGAGAGGGCTCGGTAGCTCGTTCTCCGGATTAGGTCGGAGAGGGCTCGGTAGCTCGTTCTCTGGACCGGACGAAGTCGGAGAGGGCTCGGTAGCTCGTTCTCCGGACCAGGTCGAGAGGGCTAGCTCGTTCTCGGACCGGACGAAGTCGAGAGGGCTCGGTAGCTCATTCTCGTGACCAATCCTAGTATCACATAGGCGTGGATCGGTCCAATGCACCGATCCAAAGGAGATTTGATTGCACGACGGCACGCACCGGCCGATGAAACTAGTTTCCGATCGGTGACCGATCGAAATACTCGAGCACATCGAGTAATCTGATCGGCCTGAGACCGATCGTGAGATGATGTCGCGAAGGAAAAGGCGGGGATCGGTCCGTGGACCGATCCATACGCACTCGATCGGTCGGACCGATCAGGACATATCCTGATCGGTCTTGGGACCGATCGTGACGATCTTAGAGTGCGAGGAACCGACTCATTAAGCCTCGATCGGTCCGGGCATCGATCCCGATCGGTCTTCACGACCGATCGGACATCAAAGCTGTGGATCGGTCCGCCGACCGATCCACCAGTCTGCACACACCGTCAGGTTCTGCTGGTTTCTGATTCGTTTGAACTAATCAACTTCTGCTGTGAGCTTTATGTGGTGCAGGTTGCAGGTTCCATTCCAGTGCTTAATTTCAAATTAAGCCTCATCAAAGAAATAAGACAGAGCTTACTTTCTTCTGTGTATCACTGCGATGAGGGAAGATTGAGCATCAACGGATACTGATGCTAACAGACTGCAATCTCTGTTCGCGATCAGCTTGACTCCTGTGGGTTGGTTGGAGCTCAGAAGACACCAGCAAGACCAAAGATGGTATTGGTGTGAGTTCAGAGAACTAGCTGAGGAGGAAGAGTGATTGGCGATGCTTGTGTTTACAGCAGAGATTCGACGCAGAGTTTCTGCAGAAAAAGAGCAGAGGCATAAGAAGAGAGACGAGGAAGCAAGGAATAGAGCTCTCGGTTGATTGTGTGAAATAAGCTGTGTTGTGCTTTGTGCTTGAAGAGAGGCTGTATTCTTGTGTTCCTGCTTGTGCTTATTCTTCGCTGATTGTGGCTGTGAGTTTCCTTTGATCATTTCACTTGAGCCACTACTGTAAGTCTTGTGCTTAATTTCTTACTGCTGTTAAAGACTTTGTGGAGAGGTTACTCCTCCGAGAAGGAGAATCCTTTAACCGGATAGCTTCCGGGGTGTGATCTATCGGAAGATCAAGGGATCGTCCACCTTACGGACACGCCGAGGAGTAGGGGCAAGTTATCCCCGAACCTCGTAAATCTCTGAGTTAGTGTGCTGTGTTCTCTCTTTGTTTTAGTTTTCTAATTCCGCTGTGCTAACAAAGTTCTTGAAGAAATTTGTGTTTAGTATTTTTCAAAGAGGCTATTCACCCCCCCCTCTAGCCATCTAAGATCCTAACATAACCATCATAACGTGACAAATTCAATTTCGAACATCGAGATATATATGAGGATCCCTCATGGCCACGGTACCTTTTCAAGCAGTGCCCTTGTGGTTCAGGATGATTGTTGCTCTCTTCACCTCAATGACTATTGTGCGAGTGTAGCTTAGAAAAGTCTTTCGACAATTCCTCTAGTTGAGTATGGATAAGTTGCTGCCATTTTTCATTGGCAGCTTTGTCCTCCTGGTAGATTTTGAAAAACTCATCAAAACATTGTTGAAGTGTTTGTGAGTCACCCATTACAACACCCATTACGACGGGCTCTGATAATAATTTATTGAGACCCTTTGCTATGGATCACATAATGGGATGATTTACTGGCTGGTCGATAGGACCAATCATCTTCTTGGTTTTATGACCTTCACATCCTATGGTGGTAGGGGGATTTGAGGCTTGAGGAAATTAGAGAACCTCTCGATCTATGGATTTGATTTCTTTTTGTAAACTCAGTGATAATCTTTATTGTGTTATTCTAGTAATTTAAATACAACTATGACGTTCCTTCCCGATGAAGGAAGAAAACAACCACTGAATAAAAAAGGTTTATTCTTACCAAAAATAAAACGATACTAGACTCGATTCTACTTAAAATAAAAGATACTTGACTCAAATAAAATCAATTACTATAAATTACTATAGCTGAATCAATTCTCTTAATATGCACACTTCTTTCTAAATATATTGTGCGTGTATTTCTTGTATTTGATGGGATCCCGATTCTCTTTTGCTGCATGGGCTCGATCCATTAACATTATATATATATATAGGGAATTTACCCTGCACACCCATCGTGGGCAACCACGGTGGGTGCCCCTCACATGAAAAATGGTCGGGGCGTCCAAAAGTGATCCAGGTGCTTGAGAGGGGCGCCCACTGTGTTGCCCAAGGTGGGTGTGCAAGGTATCAATACCCCAAAAGAATGTTACCATGTACACTTTTATGTGAGCGACTATGAGCGACATCCAACGTAGGCGATCTGATGGGGTAAAAACCCAAGTTTTTATTTTTCTCTCTCATTTACATGCAACAATTTTTCTCTCTTTTCTATTAAATTAAAATAAAATTATTTTATCTCTCTTTTGATTGCATGTAACAATCGTGCTGATTTTTAAAAAACAACACCACCTTAATGTTGAATTTTAAAAACTAGCACCAAGGTGTTACTGATATTTAAAAATCAGCACCCAGCACCACCTTGGTGTTGAAAACCAGCACCAAGGTGGTGCTGGTTTCTATTAACCAACACTTTTTACAAAGATGGTATTGAAGCACCAAGGTGGTGTTGGGTGCTAGTTTTAGGGTTTAGGATGTTGGTATTTAAAAACCAGCGCCAAGTGGTGTTGGGTGCTAGTTTTAGGGTTTAGGGTGTTGGTTTCTACAAACCAGCATCATCAATACCACCTTGGTGCTGGTTTCTACGAACCAATACTAGGTGTTGGTTTCTACAAACCAGCAACACCTTGGTGTTGGTGGTGATACCACCTTAGAAACCAACACCAAGGTGGTGCTAGTTTCCAATAACAGCTTACTACTAGTTTTTAAAAATTAGCACCAAGGTGGTGGTGTTTTTTAAAAATCAGCACATAGTGATTGTTGCATGCAATCAAAGGAGAGAGAAGAAAGTGGTTGCATGCAGATGAAAGAGGAATTAAAAAAAATTAGGTCTTGACCGTGTTAAGTGCCCACATCGAATGTCACCCACAATCGCTCGTATAAGGATATGTAGACTATCATTTTTTTTCTCTCTCTCACTATATATATTATTTTTAAATATTTAGATTAACTTTTTAATTAACATATTTTATTAAAATTAAATATTATAATGAATAATAATTATTTATAATTATTATGTATAAAAAATAGTAAAAAAATTCAACCACCTAGGCCGCCAAGGCAGTAGGAGTTTACTGATCACCATCGTCTACTGTCATTTACAACACTAGCTGATTCATTTACAAATATTGAAGATATTAGAATATTAGAGTTATTGGCTTACCAATGCATATGGCTAATAGTCTTAGCTGTGAAAAACATGTATTCATAAAATGACAATAAAACAAGCAATAGGACTTCGGTGAAGGCATCAATGATTGTGAGGTAACAAGTAACAATAGTATGGTAAGATACGGTAAATTAAATAATAAGTGTTATTGGAGAAATAACCTTAGAAAATTTTCTAGGTTTTTTTTTTTTAAAAAATTGGGATTTAAACAGAGTTTCTATGACAGATTTAAGGGGATGAATTTATTGCTCTAAGAGAAAGATTGTTTGGATTATCACCAAAGTGGAGTTAATTGATCAAATAACCTATGTATATATATAATAAAACCTAAGTTTCCTATTCTTATTTCCTCGATTCATTTCCCCAACCGATCCCTATCCTCCCTTCTCCTCATCGTTGCCTTTCCCGTCACGCGTAGCACTTGATCGCCACCGACGCCGCTTCACTAGCGGGGCCGCCATCGCCGGAAGAAAGGATCAACGCAAGGGGGACTAAGGCAACCCTCCTTCTCACTCGCGAACCGTCCTTTCCCCTCTTTGTCGCGGGACACCACAATCTGCATCGCCGACATTATCGATCGCCGGCATCGGTTGTGGCATAGTCGACAGTCGCCACTCTTCCGACCACGAGTAGGCATGATGTGTCGTTTATCATGTTCCCTTTTCCTGTTTGACCGCCGCCACAGTTTGTCATCAGATCGGCACGTTTTGGATTGCAGATTCATAGCTACGGTGATTCCATCCTATACTGAATTTCGGCCACCATGGTAGGCCGATGATCCCTGAGGCGATGAGGGTTGCTGGACAGATTCACCATTGCCGGAGAAAGAACCAAGTTACGTGCCATAGAGGTAATGAAATATGTAGGTTACGGATTTTGAATGCTAGATTCCTGTTTAGGGTTCTAATTCGTGTAAGAATCTAAAATATGGAAGGGAAAGTGGTGGTTGATTGGGTTGGTTGTTATCGTAAGGTTGAGAGGTGTGTTTCCTGGCAAAGGGATTTTGGTAAGATAACTTGAAACTGTTCCGTTACGATTTCGGGGGCAAATTCATGATTAGTAAACCCTAATCTAATAAGCTTATGGTATGATTAAGGTTAATTGAGGGTTAAACCTAATCTGATGGAGTGAATGGATTAATTGGGGTTAATGTAAGGTTAACTTTGAGTTAATCGATGGATTGGCGGAATTGAAGGTAAACCTTAATGAGGGTTAATGAATGATAGTGTTATTTGGGTTTCTTTTTCCCTAAATGGTTTGAGATTGGATTTAGCTAAATGTTGCATATCTAATTAGCTAAATAACGTGTAATGATATAGGACTCTGATTAGACACGAGCATTTCAATGTGGGATTTGTTTAGCACGATCTACAGATAAAGGCGGGTACTTCTTCCTTGACCTCTATAGTTCATTGAACTTAGTGCATGATTTTTAATTGATGGATTAGGTTGCTTTACCTTGAATCTACTCGTATTTATCCATTTTGATACTTGCGTGCTTGATCATAAATATAATCCAGTTATTTCTGATACAGTTTTGGTTTTGGATATCTATACTCAATAGTGTATATACATGTAGAGTATGTACTATAGGAGATACCTTGTTGATTGAGTTAACATGTTGATTATGCATATCATATTGAGTGTACACATATTTAATATGTACTATAGGAGTTACCATGTTAATTGTCTATTTACATGTTGTGTGCGCACACTTGACTGGTGTGTACTATTGGTGGAATCATATTAATTATACCTATGTTGTGTATGCACACGTGTTTGGTGTGTACTAGTGTGATTATTAGAAGTATCATGATGATTATACATATGGGGTAGAGTGCAAACAGGTCTGGTATATACTATAGGTGTTGTTACTTACTGTATTTGTTGTTTAGTAGACACCTGATGGATCTACCTATACCTATGAATTTAGATGTTAGATGGATCATGCACCGGAGGTACTTATATTGATTATGTTACTGCATTGATGATGATTGTGTCTGTATCATGATTATTTACATCATGTCCATCATTGCACTTAAGCTGACAACCAAATGTCTCCCTTATGGTTGAGCGAGATGTTAGTTATATTTGTTATCCATTCAACCACTCAAGGGGAGTGGTAGCTTGGAGTTGGGTTCAGCTTATCCTAGTTGTACCCGCTCGGCCACTCTGAGTAGTGATAGCTGGAGTTGTGCAGATAGTGACTCTCCTTCTTATGTAGTTAGATAGCTACTCTGCATCCCGCCCGTCTCGGCCACATTGATGTAGTGGCAGCTTGGAGACGCAAGCAGTTGTTATAGTCCTGCCCACTCGACCACAATAATGTAGTGGTAACTTGGAGTGAAGTCTAGGAGTGACGCATACATGTATATGCATATGATGCGCGATGCATCTTTCAAAGATATATCTATATTTGTTTATGATCATTGCATTTGCTTGAAATATGATTATTGCATATGGTTGTCATGTTTCATATATGTTCATTTATCATACATGTATATGCTGTCGTTTATATTACTCAAGTGTTACGAGCAGATCTGTTGTTGATTCCTAGTGAGTTTACTGATCACTATACCGAGTGTGTATTAGATCCAAATTGGATATGTGCATTCATTATATCAGTTATGATTATGTACATTTAGTATGTCATATATGATCATGTTCTTATTTCCCTACTGAGACTGTATGCTCTGATTTCCATGTGTATGGAGTCGCTTGGAGATCCTGTCTGTCAGTCCCATGTCACATCGAGCGTCTTCTTCCACTATTACTTTTACTCGTATTATTAATTTTCAGATTTGTTCATGTATTGAATAACTTGTGTATAGATTTTTGGACTTATATCGTCCTTTTATTTTGTTATGTACTTATTGTGTTTAAGTCGTGCCGATACACAGTTTATCGTTTTGGTTTGGGTGACTTACCTTTTGTCTTCTGCTATGTTTTTGTTACAGTCATGTGTGCTGCTTATTATTCAACGTGGTTGTGTATAATACCAGCCGTGCAAGCTACTTATTATCCTGTGTGGTTGTATATGATTCCAACCGTGTGGGCTGTAGATTATTATACTTATATAGTCGTGTGGGCTGTAGATTATTATACTTATACAGCCGTGTGGGTATGTATCCAGGTTTCGTATATTATCATAAGAGAGAGATGTTATCCATTTGCTGGGCAGGGACTCCCTCAGGGTGTGACAATTTATTAGTATCAGAGTCTCAGGTTTACGAGGCCTATTTTTCGTATTTCGGATTTCATGATTTATTTTCTCGATGTGACTTTTCGAGTTTTGGGACTAAGTAATAGTAAAACATCTCCAAGCTACAGGAGGTAAATTTGTATAACTATTATCATGCATTTCTGCTGGTACTTGACTAGTTGTTTCTAGCATGTATGATATGTTTTGGGTCCGTTACTTTTTAAGTCCATCAAACCCTACTGGAGATTAGGGATTACAGTCTCAGGGGATCCCTCCTGCCATACTACCACCAGTACTAGCTTTTCATACTACCAGTTAGGCGAGAGTTAAAGTCACATACCCTTGTTGGTTTGGTCAGTAGAGGACTGGTTTACTCTTGTTAGTTCAGTCAGTAAAAGACCGATTTACTCTTGTTGGTTCGGTAGTAGAGGACCGACTTACTCTATTTAATGGAGATTCCAACCCTCGGGTTACTTGTGCTTGGTTAGATAACTTGGAAGACACAGCTGAGTACATGACTTGTAGAGACATAGAAATGACTGAATTAGCTATATACCATTGTTGTCTCGACCAATAGAGGATCAATGTATTCTATTCGCGGGGACTTTGACCATGGATTAGTCGTACCATGTTATATAACCTAAAAGGTACATTCAGATATATGATCCATAGTGAGGTGGAAAAGTGTAGAGTTAGCTACTTAACACTTACGAGATATACGCATTACTTGGGTGTATAACTTGGAGAGTACATTCGAATAATGACTTGTACTGATGTGAAATAAATGTAGTTACTTATCCTTTACGTGACCAGACACCACGTGAAGGAAGATGCAGAAGATGATTTTTGAGAACAAGGCATCACTTGATGATTATTTTAAGGTGTTTTGAGAGAGAGTACTTCTCTGCCTCCTTTGATAGCATAATGGTTTATAAGGTAATAGTCAGTCGACTCGCCTAACACTATTCCATGGGAGATCAGACTCATGGACCAATCGGATATGGTTAGATACCCTTAGTGATGCATAGAGATATATGACCGCAATGATGCGAAGAAGGTGGTGTTCGTTGAGTAACACCTATGAAATCCAACTGTTAGTGAAAATATCATAAGATGATCTTCGAGGAGAGAGCGTCGATCGATAGTTATTTTGACCAGTTATTAGTGATAGTGCTCCTCTACTATTGTGTGCATGGCTCATCACTAGAGGTTCCTGAATTTCAGGTGGAGCAATTGTAGTATGAAAGGTTACAAGACAATGGTTAGTCGACTCAATTAACATTGTTTCCATCAAGTAGCTCAGAACCTTAACCACATGATTATTTACTAAAAGTTTTGAAGTCTATTTAGATCAGAGTGTTCGACCTTTTGTCGATATTTCTCGGAGGATATTTATGGACACAATTTTGCAAGTTGTGGTAATACCCTCTTAATGGGTAGACTCTCAGTCAAGGGGTTAAGTGACCCTTTAGACTTTAGATTGTCATTCCTTTATGGTGGATATTTGAGTACCTAAAATGATGAGATTTAATATACTTCTTGGCATATACTAATTGGTCTCTTATTGTACTATACTAAACGATCGGATAAGGGTAGTAACCATGCAACCCCGGACCAACCATCTTTGGAATTCGTCAAGACTAAAAGAAAGAAGAGGCGCAAACGATTTACTTGGTTACAACCGGGGAGGTTGTTAATCCAAGGTAGTTGAAGCTCACTATCAAAGTCTCCTTCAGGCGGAGAAGCCTCTTACAACATTGATGGTCCAAACACATGATACTAAGATAAAGTAATATATGAGTATGATACTTAGTTATTATCCTTAGATGGGAATCTCTTAGTTGAGTAGTAAATTTATAAACCAAATTTTATTAGTGGGGGAAATGTAAGATACAACAAATTAAATAATAAGTGTTATTTGGAGAAATAACCTTGTGAAATTTTCTAGGAATTTTTAAAATTTTCGAGATTTGTACGGAGTTTGTATGACAAATTTAAGTGGATGAATTTCTTGGGCTAGGAGAAAGCATGTTTAGATTATCACCTAAGTGGGAGTTGATTGATAAAATAACCTAAGTTTCCTATTCTTATTTCCAAATTCATTTCTCTAGCCGATCCCTTTCCTCCCTTCTCATCACCACCTTTCCCTTTATGCGCAACACCCGATCGCCATCGATGCTGCTTCACCGTCGGGGGCCGCCATCGTCAGAAGGAAGGATCGATGCAAGGGGAACTAAGGCAACCCTCCTTCTCACTGGCGGACTGAGCAGAACCGCCACCATCGGGGGTCATCGCTTCCTTTCCCCTCTTTGCCGTGAGACACCACAACCCGCATTCGCTGACATCGTCGATCGCTGCACCGGTTGTGGCATAGCCGACAGTCGCCACTCTTCCATCCACAAGTAGGTATGATGTGCCGTTTATCCCTGTTCTCCTTTCCTGTTCGACTACCGCCACAGTTTGTCATCAGATCGACACGTTCTGGATTGCAGATTCATAGCTACGGTGATTCCATCTCGTACTGAATCCCGGTGCCGATCTAGATTGTAGATTCATAGTTATGGTGATTCCATCTCGTACTGGATCCCGACCACCACGGTAGGCCGGTGATCCCTGAGCCGGCGAGGGCTGATGGACAGATTCACCATTGCTGGAGAAAGAGCCAAGTTACGTGCCGTAGAGGTAATGAAATCTGTAGGTTACGGATTTTGAATGCCAGATTCCTGTTTAGGAATGATGCATATATGTGCATATGCATATGATGTATGGTGCATCTTTTAGAGATATATCTACATTTGTTTGTGATTGTTGCATTTGCTTGAGATATGATTATTGCATATGGTTGTTATGTTTCATACATGTTCATTTATCATACATGTATATGTATATGCTGTCGTTTATATTGCTCAGGTGTTACGAACAGATCTATTGTTGATCCCTAGTGAGTTTACTAATCACTATACCGAGTGCGTGTTAGATCCAAATTGGGTATGTGCATTCATTATGTCAATTATGATTATGTGCATTTAGTCTGTCATATATGATCATGTTCTTATTTTTCTATTGAGACTGCATACTTTGATCTCCATGTTTTGAATTGACCATGCATTGTCTACCGGACTCACCACCTCTTTCACTGGTTTCCATTTACTAGAGAGCAAGTAAAGGATTTATAGAGTCGTCTAGAGATCTTGTCTGCCAGCCCCATGTCACATTGAACATCTTCTTCTGCTATTGCTTTTACTCGCATTATTGGTTTTCAGATTTGTTCATGTATTGAATAACTTGTGTGTGGATTTTTTGACTTGTGGGTGTGGCGTCCTTTTATTTGGTTATGTACTTGTTGTGTTTAAATTATGCTGGCATGCATTTTGTCGTTTAGTTTGGGTGACCTACCTTTTATCTTTCGCTGTATTTTTATTACAACCGTGTGAGCTACTTATTATTCTGCGTGGTTGTGTATGATACAAGCCGCGTGGGCTGCTTATTATCCTGCATGGTTGTGTATGATTTCAGCTGTGTGGGCTGTAAGTTATTATACTTGTAGTGTGACTATGTATCCAGGTTTTGTATATTGTTATAAGGAGAGAGATGCTAACTGTTGGTCGGGCAGGGACTCCCTTGGGGCGTAATAAGTACAATACCTGGTACTTAGTGATGTAAACATCAGTGAACTGAGTGAAAATAAATACTAGGGATAGTGACATTATCTTACAAGTTCTAATAAAATGAATAAACAACTTTAAACAAAATTAATGTAAATGAATCGACGAAAATGGATCTAAAAGGTTAATATGAAAATAGCCAAAGTACAAATGAACATAAACTTGTAGTTAGGCATGAATAGTACATGAAACATGGCAATCATTACAAGAAGCAACAAACACAAACTTTACTACCATGATTGCACGAGGAGAATCATGAGGATGGGGATGAAAGGCCACTTACAGAAAGAGAGAAGATATGACCATCACTACACAACTTCACACCCTCAGTGAAGACGCTTTACATTGTCAAAAGACTAGGGACTAACTCCAATGGCAACTAGGATTTGGTTGAAGCCTCTAAAATTTTTCAGTAAATTGAAACTACCATATGCATTAGAAAACATAGCTTACTAAGTAGATGAAGCCCCATGAAACACTAAAGACTGAAGACGTGAAATTGTAGACCGAAATATGTGGATGTGATTTAAACTGTGCAGGAAGGCCAGATCTAGGAAAACAAAAACATGCCTCCCCTCAACCCAAAAACAATTCCATGTCCATAACCGATTAAAACTCCAATGGTTGACTTGATAATAAGGCAGAATTACAACTCAAGAGTTGAGACAACTTGACACAATAAGACATGATTCTGAAAAATAACTCAACCTTTAAGTGAAACTCCAGTGTCGGCTTGAGTTCTGATTCCAATAGAGGTTAGGGAAGACGTAAAGATACCTAAGAAGACTAATGCACGCACCATGTCAGTTGCAGTCCTGGTGAGTTGCCAATCATCGCCTCCTACTATAGAGGAGTAGAAAGCTAAAAAAATAACTCTTAAAACCTGAATTGATGCATATTTGATGCTCAATTCCAATTACTAAGTTGGGACTGCAAGCAAAAGCGCCAAGTCTGAAAGCAGATATATCTGTGAATTTATGGATACAAAATATCAGTTACAAGTTCATGCAATAACTGAGCTAATACAATTTCTCTATGTTTTTATATAATTCATACCAATTTTGTCCCATAGGTCTTTGAACAATGGTACACATTCTGTAACCTAGGTGACCTTGCTGAATTTCACTAAATTCTGTAAATGAACAACATGCACTTACATCAAAAGCAATTCCCTAAATAACCATGATGTTTTTTTTGACAAAGTTAGTACGCTTAGGATGAGTTAATATGATAGCCAAAGGACAGCATAAAACAAAGGGCTTACACTAGATCCCAAAGAGTAAAATCTTTTAATCAGCATTCAGCTAATTGGGAGTCAAAGCTCATCTCCAGCAATTGCAGTTGTCTGGCAGCATAAGTCTTGACTAGTCCATATAACCTCAGGAACTATGAGGAAACCCAGCTAGAACCTCCGCTCAGTGCCACACCTCTTTCCTCCATTAACCTCCTCACTCTCTCAGCCTCCTCAAACTTTCCAGCACTAGCATATATGCCGGCAAGCAACACAAAATTGCCTGCATTGTCTGGCTCAATCTCGAAAAGTTCTTTGGCAGCAATCTCAGCGAGCCCAACTTCTCCATAGCTGCGGCAAGCTCCAAGAAGTGCCCCCCAAGCCTTGACTGTGGCATTTCCCGGCATTCCCTTGATAACCTCATAAGCCTCCTTTAGTCTCCCTGCTCGGCTCAACAAGTCCACCAAACATGAGTAATGCTCGCTGGAGGCAACTAATCCATAGACCCCAGTCATGACCTCAAAATACTTCAAAGCATCATCTGCAAGGCCTGAATGGCTGCAGGCTTTCAGAATGCTGAGGAACATGATCTTATCTGGCCAGATGCTATCCAACTCCATTAGCTTAAACACCGACATTGCAGAAGCAGCATGCCCATGCAACGCATAGGCTGACACCATGGAAGTCGATGAAACTACATCCCTCTCCTCCATTTGTTCAAACACATTACGGGCATAGGATAAGCAACCACACCACGCATAAGCTTCAACTAGCCCGCTACCAAAGTGCAAATTTGGATGGATTAGATTCCTGAGGGCAAACCCATGAATCTCTTTGATAAAATTTGAGGCTCCAATGGCAATGACAGCAGGGAAAAGCGCCAAAATTGTGACCAGGTTGGGCTTTGTTCCAGCACTCTGCATCTTCCTACACAACTCAATGGCTCGAGATGGACCTGAAGCTCCACCAGATTCCGAAAGAGAAGCAATGATACAGTTGTACGAAGATTCCGTAGGCTGCACATCCATGAGCCCAAACAATTGGAGCGCACCGACGAGGTTGTTTGAGCGGCAGTATAGAGATATCATGGTGTTCCACACGATCACATTTCGTTGGGAGCAATCGTCGAACAACTTCCTCGCATCAGCCAAGGAGATACATTTACCAAAGCAATCGACCAGGGAAGAAGAAACATGCGGACTATGAAGGAGGCCGGACTTGGCGGCGCATGCGTGGATCGCACGCATGAATAGGGGAAGGCGAAGGGCAGCAGCAGATTTGAGCACAAGCGGCAAGACGTAAGGGTCGAGGTGGATGTGGGGTGAAGCAAACATCTTGGAGAACAGGGCAAGGGCTTGATGGTGCCTGCCTTGCTTCCCCTCAGATGCTAAAAGCTTGGTGTACGCTACTAACTGGCGGTGATTGTTTGGCCGCATCGAGGAAGAAGACGTCCGCTGCCAATGGAAAACTTGCTCGGTAGTCACCAGTCGCCAATCTAGAAATGCTTTAATTTGTAAAATAACAAATTTTTTAAAAAATGTAGACGTTCAAATTCTCCTTTTTCTTTTAGTTAATTTTCATTTGATACGGCCGTAAAGTAGGAAAAAATCTTCAATCATAATTTTAATTTTACATGTAATCTTCACCCATACAAAATTTTATTTTCGCATGCAAAGTTTTATTTGCTTCAACTCCCTATGCAAATATTGTGACCTAATTACCTCTTAAATTTTTTAGGTACAAAAGATCCAAAAATAAGTATAATTCCTCTTAAATTCAGCACTTTACATTAGAATCGAATATATTTTTTATTAAATTGAGTATTTTTTTTCCTGTTTTAATATAATTCCTCCTAAATTGAGCACATGTAAAAAAAAAAATCTAGTATATTTTCTATCCAATTAAGTATCATTTAAACAAAATTTAGTATATTTTCCATCCAATTGAGTATCATTTAAAGAAAAATCTAGTATATTCAAGTATATTTTCTATTAAAATTGTCCTTCATATTTTTTAGATATAAATAGTCTAAAAATAAGTATAATTCTTATTAAATTCAGCATTTTAAACTAGAATCGAGTATATTTTCTATTAAATTGAGTACGACTTTTTTCCTATTTAATATAATTCCTCGTAAATTCAGTACCATTTGAAAAAAATCTAGTATATTTTTTATCCAATTGAGTATCATTTAAAGAAAATTTAGTATATTTTCCATCCAATTGAGTACCATTTAAAGAAAATCTAGTATATTTTCCATCCAATTGAGTACCATTTAAAGAAAATCTAGTATATTTTCCATCCAATTGAGGTTAAAAAAGAATCATACTCAATTTGATAGAAAATATACTAGATTCTCGTTTAATGTACTGAATTTAAGAGGATTTATACTACTTTTTATACTTAAAATATCAAAGGCAATTAGGTAAGTATATTGACTAGGGAGTGAAAACAAAGAATTTTTCCAATGAGGAGTGCATGTAAAGTTTTGTCTGTCAATGAGGACTACATGTAAATTTTCCCTTGATACGGAGATCATAAAAAAGCCAACTAAAATCAAGTTGAGTAACTAAATCTTTAAAATAATTGTTTAATCCTAACTTTTTTCAGCTTGATTTATGCTAATTTTATTATTTAAATTTTTTATATTTTAAGCATTGATTATTAAAATTTATTTTTTTATTTAACATATTGATATAAATTTTATTCATAAATATTGATAATCAACTTTACAAAGATTAATAAACTGAATATATATATATATATATATATATATATATATATATATATATTTATATTTCAAATTTATTTATTTAATTTACCGAGTTATTCATATTTAGTCATATAATTAATATATGTCACCAATAGTCCTCTTTCTTCCTCACCAATCTATCAAGAGAAAAAATGACACGAATCTAGTTTAAATTAATTTATATTTTCCGACGACATGATCCTGCAGTAGCCAAATTTAAACAAAAATCTTCATTTTGACTGTGCTTTCAACCGACATCTCATGTATTCATTGCATCGTCGGCCCATTTGCGTCACACTTGAGAGAGATGGACCGGCATTGTTCGATGCTTCGAACAGGCTTTGAGTGCACGCTGATTTTGAGTATTTTTTTTAATAATAATTGTTCTCGATGAAATTTAATATGAGTATATAACACGACTTGTTTGTGTCGGTATAAAGTACGTACTATTGCTAGAGAATTAACACGTGCGAAGAGGACGGAGAATTAACCTTCTATAGTTCTATATAATATCGCGCCTTTCTCACTTTCTGCTCAACGAGCTCGAGTATGGAGGCCGCCACCGCTCTCACGGGCCTCACGGCTGCTTCCTCCCCGGCGTCTTTCCTCAAAGCAACTCGAAGCTTGACTCCGGAATACTGTAGAAGACGACAGGTAGATCGCACATCTTCCGATTCTATTTCGTTTCCTGAGTTTAATTTAATTTTTCCACCGAAACTTGGGGTTTAATTTTGTGTTGCTTTTATGTCGTTGGGTTTAATTCTTCCTTTTAGTTTTCTGTGAGAGCGAACGGAGCACGCGGAGATGGGAAGATGATGAGAATTTCTAAAGAGAAGATTGATTACTCAGGGGAGAAGCCGGCAACCCCTCTTTTGGACACCATCAACTACCCTATTCACATGAAGAATCTCTCCACGCAGGTTATTCGAACGCTTTTCTATTGAAATGGGTCGAACAAATTGCCATTTTTGTCTACTAAAATGTATTCTTTGTTATCGTATGCTTCAGGAACTGGAACAGTTGGCGGCGGAGCTTAGAGCAGAAATTGTGTTCGATGTGGCCGAGACTGGTGGCCACTTGAGTGCGAGCTTGGGGGTGGTAGACCTTTCTGTGGCTCTTCATCATGTGTTCAATACCCCCGAAGACAAGATCATTTGGGATGTAGGCCATCAGGTCAGCAAAATCAAAGTTGTTGTACGTCTTGATAGAATTGCTGGGCACTAACTATGAGTTTGGATAACAACAGGCATACCCTCACAAGATATTGACGGGAAGAAGGTCGAGGATGCACACCATCAGGCAAACCTCAGGGCTTGCTGGATTCCCCAAGAGAGATGAGAGCGAATATGATGCCTTCGGTGTTGGTCAGTTCCACAAGCATCTCCGCAGGGCTTGGTGATTAAGTTGCTTCATCGATCTTATGCCATCATCCAATAAGGTATTCGGATGGTGCTGAAACTGAAATCACAACTTGTTTATGGCAGGAATGGCTGTCGCGAGAGATTATCAGGGGAAGAAGAACCATGTTATAGCAGTGATTGGGGATGGAGCCACGACGGCTGGTCAAGCCTTTGAGGCTATGAACAACGCTGGATTCTTGAACTCTAACCTTATTGTTGTGCTGAACGATAATAAACAAGTTTCACTTCCTACTGCTACCCTTGATGGACCAGCATCTCCAGTTGGGGCACTCACTAAGGCCCTCACCAAGCTCCAGTCCAGTACCAAGTTCCGAATGCTCAGCGAAGCAACTAAAGTATATATATAGCATGTCATTTCCTGATGAATTCCATCTTATTTGTTCTTTCTCGTAAGCTTTAGCACCAATTACTTGTCCATTCAGAATGTCACAAACCAAATTGGTAGACAAGCACATGAGATAGCTGCAAAGGTTGATCAATGTGCTCGTGGATTAATGATGAGTGGCTCTGGGTCTACATTGTTCGCGGAGCTTGGTCTGTATTACATTGGACCTGTAGATGGGCACAATGTAGAAGACCTGGTCGCCATTTTTCAGAAAGTGAAGTCCATGCCGGCTCCTGGTCCTGTCCTTATACATATCGTGACGGAGAAAGGAAAGGGATATCCTCCGGCTGAGGCCGCTGCAGACAAGATGCATGGTCAGACTCTTTTCTTTGCCATGGCTCTTACACTGGTCTTATTGATGCATTGTTTCATGCTATTGCTACAGGCGTTGGGAAGTTCGACCCCAAAACTGGGAAGCAATTCAAGACAAAGTCACCTACTCTTTCATACACTCAATACTTTGCAGAATCTCTCATCAAAGAGGCCGAGGTTGATGACAAGATTGTAGCTGTTCACGCTGCCATGGGAGCTGGTACGGGGCTGAACTATTTCCAAAAGAAGTTTCCTGAGAGATGCTTTGACGTGGGAATTGCAGAGCAGCACGCAGTCACCTTTGCTGCCGGTTTGGCAGCCGAGGGCCTTAAGCCTTTCTGCGCCATTTACTCCTCTTTTCTGCAACGTGGTTACGATCAGGTGGTTCATGATGTGGACTTGCAGAAGATTCCGGTGAGGTTTGCACTCGATAGAGCTGGCCTTGTTGGTGCTGATGGACCTACACATTGTGGAGCCTTCGACATAACATACATGGCCTGCTTGCCCAACATGGTCGTGATGGCTCCAGCTGATGAAGCTGAGCTGATGCATATGGTGGCCACAGCAGCGGCCATCGATGACAGACCTAGTTGCTTCAGATTTCCTAGGGGCAATGGAGTCGGAGTAGTGCCCCTGCCTCCAAACTACAAAGGCACACCTCTCGAGGTGCACTTCCTTCAACTGTTGTTGTTCATGTCTTTGACAAAACTATAGCAGTAATTGCTAATTAATTCAATAGGTTGGAAAAGGTAGGATTCTGATGGAAGGAGAAAGAGTTGCCATTCTTGGATATGGTTCCATAGTGCAGACATGCTTACAGGCTGCTGACCCACTCAAGAGTACCCATGGAATACTTACCACAGTGGCTGATGCTCGGTTCTGCAAACCTCTCGATGTGGAGCTGATAAGAAGGCTGGTGAATGAACATGAGATACTGATCACGGTGGAGGAGGGCTCCGTCGGTGGCTTTGGATCGCATGTCGCTCACTTCTTGAGCTCCGATGGTCTTTTGGATGGACATCTTAAAGTAAATTTCTCTCGAACAAATCTGATCACAAACCATTTGATCGACTAATTAATCTCATTTGGATCCTTGAATGCAGCTGAGATCTATGGTTCTGCCGGACCGATACATCGACCATGGATCGCCTAAGGACCAAATCGAAGCGGCTGGACTTTCTTCTAAGCATGTTGCCGGGACTGTCCTGAACCTTTTAGGCAAGCCTAAGGAAGCATTGCAGCTCCAGTGAAGCATGCTACTTTGTCACACCATTAATTTTCAAAGTCTTTTTTAAGCTTATAAATGCTTAACAAGGGGAATTTGAATCTGTACTTAGCTGCAAATGACATAAAAATGAGATAAAACTTTTAGGATGTATCTATCAACATCCTTTTAAACTGCATTTTAATAAGAATACACAATGAAATGCAGTTGATCTCGATAATTGCATCATTATGAGCAATTTCACAAAGAAAAGTAGCTTGAGACCTCTTTCTTTTTGTTTGTTTCCGATCACTAAGATTCCATCTCTCCATGTCCGTACGTTTGCCGATGCAAATTTACTAAAAGCCTGAATAAAGTGCATTGGCTGCATGAGCCTAGAATCTAGCGGCGTGGGGGCATTCCTTCCACTTTGGTAGCAAAAAGTGATTATCTTCGTGACCGTCGAATTACAATTTAGATATTGATTTATAATCGACTGAACCAAATAAAAAAAACTGATATTTTTTTTTAAAAAAATAAATTAATATTTTGCTCTCACCAACCCTTAATAACAGCTTTATGTACTCTTTGAAAGGCAATAAGCATGCTTAATAAATTGTTATATCAAATCCATACATCCAAACACGCGACCTCAAAATGTCAAAATTTCTTAACTACGGCTTCATGGGTGAAGAGTCCCAAGCTGACGAGCAATTTTTGTACAGCAGCAAGTTTTCATGCACTCATGAAAGCAAACAAGGCATACAATCAGACGTACAAATGCGATTCATAGAGCTCCTCGTTCAAGCAGGGCGACATGATCTCCTCCTCGAGCATCTGCAGAACCCTACTCATGGAAGGGCGGTGGTCGGGGTTTGCATCAGTGCACATTGCAGCAATGTCGAGGATTGCTTCTACTGCTTCAGCATCTATGTTTCCGCACTTCTGGTCGACGATTTCATCCAAACTGCTCTCCTCAGTCAGAGTATTCAACTGCCAATGCATAGGCATTCAGCCAAGTTGATCAGGGAGCTGGTTTATTGGCTAAAGAACAAGAAATATATGTGTTTTCATACCCAGCCAACAATGTTCAATCCACGTCTCACAAAGGATGGATCTGTAGGCCTTTTTCCAGTCACCAATTCCAGCAACAGGACACCAAAGGAATATACATCTGACTTGTGTGTTGCGAGTCCATTTTGGAGGTACTCTGGGAGACAGAAAAAAGGATTGTTATTAGTTAACAACTAGAGAATGATTCATACTGGTACTACACTTGGAGGCAGCCAAAGCGGTAGGTCGATTGAACTCTATACCGTCTGTGGTCGTAGTTCAAACTAACAAGGTTCTTCAATTTGTTACACATCAAATACCTTTTCATTTTAAAAATTATATTGTTTATGTTACTGTCTTAATAAGTATACTGTTGAGGATTATGAAGGGGCAAGTAATTGTCAAAGCAAGCAGAAAACCTGGTGCAAGGTAGCCAAAAGTGCCTGCGACTACCGTGGTGACATGTGCATCACCATCTACAAGCAATTTAGCCAGACCAAAATCTGATAGATGAGGTTCCAAGCTCCTATCAAGTAAAATGTTGCTGGATTTGAAGTCCTTGTGGACAATCCTGGGAGTGCAATCATGGTGCAAGTATGCAAGTCCTCTTGCAGTGCCAAGAGCGATCTTCATCCGTGCATTCCAATTCATTGGGTGCTCTTCTTGATTTTCTTCTGAACAAGAAAGGTTCAATGAGCTAAAAAGAAAGGAGCATAAATGATAGGATTCCATGACTAACAATCATAGATACACAACAAAGAAGAAATCTTTTGTAAGGGGAGATAGAAGTGGATCTAGATTATCTATTTTGTATCACAAAGAGAGTTAACATGGTTTTCAAGCTCATAATCACCAGAAGAAAGATAAACACGGTGAGAAACTTACCATGAAGGTAATGGTCTAGATTCCCCAAAGCCAAATAGTCATAAATGAGAAGTCTTCCAGATGGCAGTCTACAATAACCTCGAAGATTGACAAGGTTGATGTGCTTGATGCTACCCAAAATCTCAAGCTCTCTCTCAAAAATCTGATCAGATATCTCACGGTTTATATCAATCTTTTTAACAGCAAAAACACTATTATCATCCATCGCCATCTTGTAGACCGTACCAAATCCTCCAGAACCAATCATATCATCTTCATTAAGTAGCTCTAGCTTTTTTATAATTTCCTGGGATGAATATGGAAGGTTTCCATGGAAAATATCAAGCTTGGTGCCTGAACAGAAACAAATTGAGCTAATAGGTTATGGCATGATTGACACAAATTAGAAGGAATTTAAATGGTAGCGCAGCATACCACCATCTTGAACAAGTTGTTTTTGCATTTTAACATAGTTTCCAGCAAGTCTTTCCTTTCTTGATAGTAAACAAATCCATAGGAATGCAAGGATTGCAACTAATGCAAGGGCCATGGTAGTGACAGCACCAATTATGATACCATTCAAAAAATGTGAAGATCTTTTGGATGAAAATGATGCTAATTCTGAAAATTGTTTAAGGGTTAGTTCAAGATGAACTAAGAACATATGAACCAATTGTAGGCAAGCACCCTTTGTACTATTATGCAAAGAAAAATCAAATGGATGGAACAAGCATCAAGCACAGTAGCTCCCAGCAAGAGGCAATACTCTTGTGCTTTCTTCATACATACCAGGAGAAGCGTAAGCATCAGAATGTGGTAGCACTGCAGGAAAGCCCAATGTACCAGTACCACGACAAACTTTCTGAACTTGCAAACCACATAGTTCCAAATTCCCAACAAACCTGCACTAACTTTCCTTCAAAATTATCATTTAGATACTTGAACTAAAACATCAAAATAGTAGACACTTGTGTAATGAAAAAAAAGAGTTTAGTTGCCCTAGTAGAAAACAATTGGATAGCATGTAACAATTAATGGAGCAAGCCAACAAAGCATCAGAGAGAATAGAAGAGTTACTCACGAAGTGCTTTGGAAAGTTACAAGGATTCCAACGGTTGGAACCTCACCAGACAAGAAATTTGTTGATAAATTTCTACAGTTGAAAAAAAAATCATAGTCAAACAATTAATTCAGCAACAACAACCTGCCTAGCCACCAATAATCACGTGAAGACTCACAGAAATCGTAGTTGGTTTAGGGAGCCAATAGATGGAGGAATTGTACCCCTGAGCAAATTGCTTGACAAGTCCCTACATTTTTTTACATCAAGCTCAAGAACACTGATTAAAGAAACAACTATATAACAAAATGTAAAAACTACAAGATGGTAAGGTGCACAAGTTCTCCAATCTCGGGTGGAATGTTCCCTTGAAGGTAATTAGCTCTCAGATACCTTGAAAAATAAATAATGTGACGACTTCATACAACAATATATAGTAAATTGTCATTGACAATAACTATAATCGATAAAAAAAAAAAATGAATTGAAGAAAACACATACAATGCTCTTAGCTCAGCGCAGTTTTTTATCACAATTGGAATAGGACCGTGCAAGCTGTTTTGGTGCAAAGCCCTGCCACAATGATAATTTCATCCTTGTAAGAATTCCATCACTATAGCTACTTGAGATTAGAAATTTCATCTTCAGTACTATCTCAAATCTAGATCAAACACTAGCAAGGGAAATGAAATTAAGAAATTGTATATTGAAGAGAACAATTTAAAAATTAATATGGTGATCTACCAAATGGTGGTTCACAGTCCCCTTGTTCGGGATTTCATATTTCATATTACATCGTTTCATGTTAGTTTTTTTTTTTTTGTCAGAATCACCATGCATTCGAAGGTGCTCTAGTAGGGAAAAAAGGAGCTAAAAGAAAAATGTGCTTACAATCTTTGAAGCCTCCGAATCCGGCCAATGCTCGGGGAGATGATGCCACCGAGCTGCATATAAGGTAAGTCACTGCAATGGAAATAGGAATTGGTAAGCTAAGCTTCCAACACCTAGAAAAAGACAGAGAAGCTAAAATACTAATACGGATACAAGAAAATAGCATATACGATAGAACAGTTACATTGACCGGACGGTGAGGTCGGAAGGGTGGCAGGAGACGCCGAGCCAGGATGAGCAAGGGTGGGAATCCGTAGGCCGCCAGCTCCACAACAGCTGCTTGGAGTCGTTGAAACCCAGCTTAAGCTCCAGAAGAGCTTCCCCTGCCGAACCAAACCAAATCCACCCATCACTATCTTCCCACTCGATCAAACCGTAGAAAGGAGAGATTTTTCACCATCAGGAGTTAAGGCACGGGCGAAGGCGAGAAGTGAAGCGAAAATCCACCATGAAGTGGCGACGTTGACAGCAAGGCCCCTCCGCCCCATTCACAGCTTCCTAGCTTCGATTTGGGGAAAGCTTAGGCGAACGGTAAAGGAGGAAGATGAGAGTACAAATTAGGCGACGGTGTGTTTCCTTCGAATTCTTTTCGAAATAAATGATGGTTATAATAAGGAGGAGGAGGCAGGGTGGGCCCATGTCGGAAACCGTGCAGCAACTAGAATCTCAATTCAAATCTAGTTGAACGATTGGCCCGAGATAATTTAAAGGGTAAATAATTTAAATTTGAAATTTAATTCATTTTATTCAATAACTCCACATCCATTGAATGCTGAACGATTGCCACGAGATAATGGTAACGCTTAATCAAGCTTGTAATATAATTAGATTATAATATTTTATTACATGTTGTTCACTTTTGTTTTTTATTCCGATTATATTATATTATAATTTTAAAATTATACTAAATAAAATAATTAATATTATAATATATTCTTGATTATATTATATTATGAGACCGACCTGAGTGTTTTTGACATTTACCGATGAGTCCGGTCTTAGCAAATTTAAGAATGATTTTTTTAATTGATGATTGATATAAGAATATTAGATTGATGAGTTATAATACGTCTTGATTTATTTTGATAATCGATAGAAAATTTTTATAAAGTCGAGTAAATTATTCTTAGAATTAATCGATATAAATTGGATGATATCTAATACTAACTAAAAAAATCACTATTCGAATCTAAGCTAACTCTATCACGTTTTCCACAACCATTGAATAATAAAGGGTCTCAAATTCCAACTACGACATACTATAGAATATTTCCTTCAATAAAATAAAAAATTAGGGATGTTAGGCACGAATCCATTAGTGTTTTCAAATTTATTCGATAGACAAACAAAGGGAAGATGGTCTACTTCCAGGATTAGTTGAACTCAAGTTCTAAAAACTTGGATGATCAAATAAATTATGAAGGGTTTGACTTGGCTCCGGCATGGTGCAACAAGACATTTGATGGATTTATAAAGTATCACAAAAAATGATAAACCCAACTAGTTCTGGAGTGATCTGTCTAATTCCATGGAATTTTTTCACCGGCCATCATGGTGAATCGGAAAGCATTGGCTATGAGCAACTCAAAAGGCCAACATCCCTTGGTTGCAAGCCTTATTTGAAGGAAAAATTCATACAAATGCACCATATCTAGGGATCAAACCATAGATGCCTGAGTTATAACTTGGATCCCTACTACTGCACTATAACCCTCGGGGCGATTCATAAAGTATCAAAAAAATAAATTCAGTTAGCCTTATTGACTAGTCCTGGGATGATCGGCTTGGCCCCATGGAATTTTTCACCGACCATTAGTGTAAATCGGGAAGCATGCGTAGTGGACAACCCATAAGCCCAGCATCCATTGGTTGTGTGCCTTATTTGGAGGAAAAATTCCTACAAATATATCATAGCTGGGGATCAAACCATGGGTACTTGAGTGACAACTTGGATGTCCTACTGCGACACCATAGCCCCAATTCATAAAGTATCACATGTGTTAAAAAGGTAATTCACTCGCTCCTAGCGCCCCTACCAACCCGTCCCTAGGCTAACATGGAAGGAGTAAATCATGGGTGACTACTAGACATTAGTGCAAGTGGCTAATGTTGGGTGCTACTCAGAATTCCGTTTTGTTTCCCCTGTATAAAATTTGTACAAGCACAGAACTTTTCCTAGCAACCCATGTGTTCTTAAACTTGGATTGGAAACGAAATTTAACATTTTTACTTCAAGTTCAAACCATGTGTTCTTCATAAGTTAAACTTGGATTGCAAACGAAACTTAATATTATTAATCCAAGTTCAACCCATGTGTTCATCAGAAGTTAAACCATATTACAGAAGTTGATTAAATATCTATTTCAAGGATTGACTTCCAGGTCGTTGGCGAGACACTCGACCTTCTTGGTTATGGGATCATCCACCACTTCCTAGACAAAATCTTTTAAAGAAATTGAATATTTAAACTCCTCACAGTAAACCCTAGGTTTAACTAAAGAGACCTCAATCGAAGCACAAGATCGAAGCACAAGATCGAAACACAAAATCGCTAGCCTCTTTGCGTTAGTATTTCAGGATCCATACAAAGAAAAACTAAACTAGTTCACCGCGAAAATAATTAACTAGTTATACCTTTCATTGTATCTTAAAGACCTCTTGATCTTATGCTGTATTCCTTTCCTCTTCTTGGACGTCGTGTGGACGACGATCTACCAAGATGAAGACACCTGACCTTCTCCTTCTTTTCCAAGCTTTCAGCCACCAAAGAATACTAAGTGAAGAGGCATTCTTCTTCTTCTTCTTCTTCTTCTTCTTCTCCTCCTCCAAACAACTGACCACAAGGTGAAGGACCTTCTCCAAGTGTCATCGGCCCTTATGAAGAGGAAAGGGAAAAGAGGGAAGAGCCGACCATAAGAAATTAGAAGAGGAGCCTAGGTTGTGTTATTAGAGAGCATCCCCTCCTTCTCTTTTATAATCTTTGCTAGCGGCTAATAAGGAAAGTTTTTAATAAAATTTCCTTTTATTTGCTATTGTAGATGGTTACAAAAAAGGAAAGATTTTAACTAAATTAAAATCTCTCTTTTAAACCATTGTAAATAACTATAAAAGGAAAGATTATAACAAAATTTTGTTTTAAACAAAATCTTCCTTTTATTCCTATAATGGTTGGTTACAAAAAGGAAAGATTTTTAACAAAATTAAAATATCTCTTTTAACCATTGTAGATAACTACAAAAGGAAAGATTTTAACAAAATTAAAATCTCTCTTTTAATCATTGTAGATAACTACAAAAAGGAAAGATTTTAACAAAATTAAAATCTCTCTTTTAACCATTGTAGATAACTACAAAAACGAAATATTTAAAAAAAAAATTTAAAATCTATCTTTTAATCCATTGTAGAAAGCTATAAAAGGAAAGATTTTAACAAAATTTTATTTTCAAGAAAACTTCCTTTTCTCTTCTTGTATGGCCGACCCCATGCTTGGGCACCAAGCATGGCTTGGCCGACCCACATCTTGGGCACCAAGAGGGCTTGGCCGACCCCTTGCTTGGGCACCAAGTAAGAATGTGGCCAACCCCTCATTTGGGTAAGAAGGAAAATCAAAACGGGTGAACGCGAGACTCTATAGAGGCTACAGCAGGGACCGAGAGGAGGAATTGGTTTTGACCTCCCGATGAGCTTGAGCTTCCTGTGTTCGACCCGAACACCCAACTTAAGTTCATCAATAATAACTCATACCACTAAAGAGTTATTATTGAACTACCGCATCAATCCCATATTACATTATGGGCTCCTTCTTATCATGAGTGCATTAATCTCCCTGTGTTTAAGATATCGAATGTCCATTAATTAAATGAGTTACTAACAACTCACTTAATTAATATCAAAATCCAAGAGTAGTACCACTCAACTTTATTGTCATGTCGAAACTAAGTCCACCTATAGAGTTTACATGACAATCCTTATGAGCTCCTCAAGGGGACATCATCAACCTAGATAACTAGGACACAGTTTTCTTCTATAATCAACAACACATCATATAAATAATATTATTTCTCAACTTATCGGGCATATTGATTTAACAAATAAATCTCATCCATTGATAAATTAAAGAAATAAATACTAAGTATATGTGCTTGTTATTATATCAGGATTAAGAGCACGCACATCCATAATAACAGAGGTTGTGTTCTTTTATGCAGTCAGTATAAAAAGAACAATCTCAAATGGTCATGCTCAATACACACATAGTGTACTAGTGTAATTTTATAGTCAACATAAACTAGTACCAAATTACACTACAACCATTCCATTGGTTTATCCCAATCCATCTTGGTTGTGAGCTATTATTTATAATTTATAAGGAACTGATAACATAATCTTCTATGTGACACCACACATCATGTTATCTGCAATATAAATTAAATGGACAACTGCATTTAACTAATTGTAGACATTTGACCAATGTGATTCTCATTTCAAAATAAATGTTTATACAAAAAGCTAGACTTTTAGTATACATCCTAACAACCAAGACATAGGGGAAGGTATGCTTATATACGCTGAATTTTGACCCCAAAATCTTATGTGGTAATATTCTATCTTTTAACTACCGCACTGCCCGAGACGATTCATAAAGTATCACATGTTGGTGTAATTTTTCTAGGTCAAGGTTGACCAGTTTGACTAAGCTTGAGTTGACTCAAGCTTAAGTCTTGATAGTTGAGTTTTGATGTTTGACATGAAGGAGCTGGAATTCCGTTCTGTTTAAATTTCCTTGTATAAAAATTGTACAAGTACAGAACTTTTCCTAGCAACCCGCATGTTCGATCAGACATGTGTTTGATCAATCAAGCAAGTTCTTGACAGATCAAAGCACACCTTGATTGAAGTACAAGATCGCTGGCCTCTTGTGTTGGTATTCAAAATCGATACGAAGAAAACAAAACTAATTACGCAGCGGAATTAAAGAACTAGTTGTACCTTTCTTCGTAGCTAAAGACCTCTTGATCTTCTACCGTATTCCTCACCTCTTCTTGGACGTCGTGTGGACGATGATCTACCAAGACAACACCACCCTCCTTCTCTTCTTGGTTTCCAAACCGTCGGTTACAAAAGGAGGCTCTAGGATGGGGCACCTTCTAATCTTCTTCCTCTTCTTCCTCTTATTCCTCTTCTTCAAGCCATCGACCACCAAGAATTCCAAGCAAGAGAAGGGGCGCCGACCCTAAGCAAGGAGAGGAGGGGTGCACCGACCCTAGCCAAGGTGGGGGAGGAAACCACCGACCCTTAGTGGAGGTGGCACCGACCCTTAGTGGAGGTGGCGCCGACCCTAGGTGGAGGTGAAGGTGGCGCCGACCACAAAGGAGGAGAAGAGAATTAGGAAAATTAGAAAATTAGGTTTTAGGGGTCACCACCTACTCCTTTTTATAGGCTTGCCGTTGGTTACAAAGAAAGAAAAATAACAGAATTCTGTTAAGAAAAAAATCTCTCTTTCTATAACCAAACCAAAACCAAGTTAAGTTAAACCAAACTAAGTTAAATCAAACCAAGTTAAACCAGACCAAGTTAAATCAAGTTAAACCAAGTTAAGTTAAACCAAGTTAAATCAAACCAAGTTATGGATGGGTGGATGCGAGACTTTATATAGAGGCTATAATAGGGACCTAGAGGAGGAATTGGTTTATGCCTCCTGATGGACTTGGGCTTCTTGTGTTCAGCCCGAACACCCAACCCAAGTCCATTAATAATAACCCATACCACTAAAAAGTTATTATTGAACTACCGCACCAATCCCATATTACAATATGGGCTCCTTCTTATGATGAGTGCGTTAAACTCCTTGTGTTTAAAATATCGTATGTCCGTTAATTAAATGAGTTACTGACAACTCAATTAATTAACATCTGATTTCAAGAGTAGTACCACTCAATTTTATTATCATGCCAGACTAAGTCCACCTGCAGGGTTTACATGATAATCCTTATGAGCTCCTCAAGGGGACATCATCAGCCTAAATAATTAGGACACAGATTCTTTCTATAATCAACAACACACCATATAAACAGTACTATCTTCCAACTCATCGGGCCTATTGATTTAACGAATAAATCTCACCCATTGATAAGTTAAAGAAATAAATGCTAAGTATACGTGCTTGTTATTATATAAGGATTAAGAGGACGCACATCCATAATAACAGAGGTTCTATTCTATTATATGGTCAGTATAAATCGAACAACCTCAAATGGTCCCGCTCAATACACACATAGTGTACTAGTGTAATTTTATAATCAAGACAGACTAATACCAAATTACACTACAACCGTTCCAATGGTTTGTTCTAATCCATCTTGGTTGTGAGCCACTATTTATAATTTATAAGGAACCAATAACATGATCTTCTGTGTGGCACCACACACCATGTTATCTATAATATAAATTAAATGGACAATTACATTGACATATATATAAAAATGTAAATATTTGACTAAAGTGATTCTCATTTAAAAATATTTCAAAACAGATGTTCATACAAAATCTAGGCTTATAGTATAAATCCCAACAATCTCCCACTTATACTAAAAGACTATGATGGCATAAATGCTGCCATACATCTGATTCCTATCCCCTCAACATGCCTATTAAAAACTTTCGCTGGAAGGGCCTTAGTGAAAGGATCTGCCAGGTTATCTACTGATGTAATCTTGGCGACAACAACCTCTCCTCGTTTTACGATGTCTCGTATCAGGTGGTACTTGCTCTCAATGTGTTTACTTGCCTTATGGGCTCGTGGTTCCTTCGAGTTTGCTACTACACCACTGTTATTACAATAAATTGTGATAACTTTGGGCAAACCAAGAATCACATCTAAGTCCATCAAGAAGTTTCTGAGCCATACAACTTCTTTGGCTGCCTTAGAGACTGCCACATACTCAGCTTCCATGGTGGAGTTTGAAATGCATTTCTGCTTAACACTCCTCCATGCTATGACTCCACCTCCCAAAGTAAACACATACCCTGAGGTTGATTTACTACTGTCCCTATCTGATTAGAAGTCTGAATCCATGTAACCACAGGGAGCAAATTATATGCTGGTAAACCAGCATATAATTTCTAGTCCTTTTCAAGCACTTTAATATATACTTTACAGCAGTCCAATGTCCCAGTCCTAGTTACTTTGATATTTGGTAATCATGCCCACGATAAAACAGATATCTGATCTCGTACATAACATCACATACATTAGGCTTCCTACAGCCGAAGCATAAGGAACTACCTTCATCTCCTTTATCTCCTTTGGTGGCTTAGGACACAACTCTTTAGATAAAGTTACTCCATGCTGAAAAGGTAGAAAACCTTTCTTGGAGTTTTGCATGCTAAAACGAGCTAGGATAGTATTGATGTATGAAGCTTGGGATAAGCACAACATCCTATTCTTGCGATCCCTTATTACTTTGATCTCAAGAATATGTCCACATTCTCCTAAGTCCTTCATATCAAATTATTTGGACATCCATACCCTTACGTCTGAGAACACTTTAACATTGTTGCCAATGAGCAAAATGCCATATACGTATAGTACAAGAAATACCACCACGTTTCTGTCACTTTTCTTGTATACACAAGACTCATCCGGACACTAAATGAATCCATAAGATTGGATCACTTCATCAAACCAAATGTTCCAAGATCTCGAACCTTGCTTCAGTCCATAAATGGACCGATTGAGCTTACATACAAGATGCTCTTTGCTCTTTGCAATGAATCCCTCTGGTTACTTCATATAGATATTTTCTTCAAGACTTCCATTAAGGAAAGCTGTCTTGACATCCATTTGCCAAACCTTATAATCCATATGAGCAACAATAGATAAAAGAATTCGGATAGACTTAAGCATGGCTACCGACGAAAAAGTTTCCTCATAATCGATTATCTCTTTCTGAATATACCCCTTCACAACAAGCCTCACTTTAAAGGTTTCCACCTTCTCATCTATTCCTCTTTTCCTTTTATAGACCCATTTACATCCAATGACTTTTACACTATTTGGTGGTTCTACAAGCTCCCAGACCTGATTAGAATGCATAGATTCTATTTCAGAGTTCATTGCACTTTGCTAAGATGCTGCATCTTTATCTTGGAGTACTTCATCATATGTCCAGGGATCAACTTCATGTTCACCATGGATCAAGTCCGAAGACTCTCCCAAAAACATGAATTTATCAGGTTACCTAACAACCCTCCCACTACGACGAGACACTACCTGTAATTATGCATCATTTGTGACACGTGTTATAGTTACTTGTGGCATCTCATTTGTTGGATCAAGAAGCGCTAGGGGGGGGGAGGGTGAATAGCGCTCGTGGCTTTCACTCGTTTCGTAATCGTAAAACAATCGAGAAGTAGCAGCGGAAGAAGAACAATACTCAAAAGACACTAAGATATTTACTTGGTTCGGATCCTAGGGCGACTCCTACTCCAAGGCCCGCGATCGTTGATCGTTTTCTGTGGGCAACAACTATATCACACAAATTCAATTACAAAGGTATTACAGTAGTGCAGTAACAATAACATAGTTATACCGACGACAGAATCAAAGTCTCGAAGCTTCGGGTCGTCGGGGACTTGCAACAACACTTCAGGGTGTCTTTTGGAGCAGCACGTTGTAGTAGAGATATCTAGAATTCGTTGTTCTAAGATGCTGCTCGAAGACCCTTTTTATACAGTGCTGGAGGCGCCTCCAAGCCTGTTCGAGGCGCCTCCAGGCCGCCGAGTCGCACACATGGATCAGCTCTGATCTGGTCGCGCTTTATCCCATTGAAGGCGCCTCCAAGCTGCTCCAAGGAGCCTCCAACGCTTGGTCCAGGCACATTCAGCTTCCTCCGAGGCGCCTCCAACTCCTCTGGATAGTTGGCTTCGGCTTGCACCCGAGGCGCCTCCAAGCCCCATGGAGGCGCCTCGGACACTGTTCATCCGAGGTCAAATGCTCTTCTTTGTTCCTGCAAAATATGTTAGTCCCAAATATAAAACCCTGCAAAACAAAGTTAGCACAGACATATTATAAGTGATATAATCGACGGTCATCGGACTGTCCGGGTCTGACTTCGGATTTCCAACCGGAAACCCTAGGTCGACCCGACGCTTACTGTTCCCTCTACAGGGAACGCATCCTCACCTACTCCACTCAGAAGATTTACCTGTTGCCAGTGCGATCCTCCAGATCGACTGGACTTTTGCTCAGCATTCGAAGCTTCCGGACTTTCTGCTGGACTTCCGCTTCCCGGCCCGTCCAGTCTTCCACCTGGTTCGCGACACCAGGACTTTCCACCTAGGGTTACCCCCCTAGGACTTTCCACCTAGGGTTACCCCCCTCGACCCGTCAAGACTTTCCGCATAGGGTTACCCCCCTATGACCTAGGGTTACCACCCCCTAGGGTTTTCCACCTGCCTAACCGCAGCTAGGACTTTTGCCTAAGTACACTTAGGACTTTTCCTACAAGCTCATTTATACACATTAGATAACAATTAAACTTAACTTTGAATCCCTTTGCCATTATCAAAACTTGAGTTCGATCGTCGGATGCTTCCCGCACCAACAATCTCCCCCTTTTTGATTATGGTAACCGAAATTCAAAGTTAAGAAAAAAAATGCAATAATAGACAAGCATAAATTTGCACAAGCATAATTAAAACACAAGCACATTAAAACTCCCCCTTAATAGAAGCTCCCCCTTAAAATAATTTCTTTTTATTTTAAATTTTCTTTAATTTCTTTTGAATTTCCTTATACTCTCCCCTTTTGTCATATATCAAAAATAAATAAGAGAGTAAAATTAGTATGGACATAAACACTTAGCTCTTTTAAAATAAGTTTTCTTATAAATGTTTAGCTAAGTTAGAAAATTTGACATAAGTTTGGAACCATAATTTTTTTTAAGGATTTTAAAATTTAAGTTTGAGAAATAATGTTTAAAATTTTCAAATAATTTCCAAAGTATGCTTTTAGAAGATTTTTTAAATGATTTTTCAAAGCATTTTGAAAGATTTAAGTGAAATTAAGTTTTAAAAGATTTTTTAAAATGATTTTAAAAGATTTTTCAAATAATTTTGAAATTAAGTTTTAAAATATTTTTAAATAATTTTAAAAGATTTTTCAAATAACATTGAAATTAAGTTTTAAAAGATTTTTAAAATGATTTTTTAAAAGTTTTTTCAAATAATTTTGAATTAAGTTTTAAAAAATTTTTAAAATATTTTTCAAATAATTTTAAAATTAAGTTTTAAAAGTTTTTTTTAAATGATTTTTATAAGATGATCCTGTCCGAATCGCTGAACCAACCGACGCTGGGCACGTGGCGCTCTCCTAGTCGATGACGTAGGCCCCCGTCTGGTCGCACGAATCTCCGGCGAGCCTGCACAAAAGTCGGGCCGGGAAGGGGTTCCCGGCGACGACCCTCCGACGCTCAAGTCAGGCAAGCAAGCAGTGAAAAAGTGGCTCTCCAAAAATATTAGAACGCGTACCTCCGGCGAAGGATGAGGGCCTTTATATAGGGCAGCAGAGAAGCGAGTGTACACATACCGAGGTGTACACGTGTCCGTGGCCCATACCCCAGTAAAGGCTTGTCAGTGAGTTTACCTGACCCATACCGCTACAGTCCAAGCATGTCCTCGATGGGACAGCGGAACCCCCTGTCATAAGATTTGGAGTATAGCCTACATATGGAACATACCCGCTGTCAGAAAAAGATGTCACTTGTCCTTTTGCCCTTACTCCATGGAGGGCGTCCGGCCGGCCAGCTTCCGCGACATCCGGCCGGACGTATACGGTGGTTTACTTGGAGATTCTCAATCACGTGCTTTGTGGAGACTATTAGCAGTATGCTACTTGATGGCTTTGGCCGAGCGTGCAGTCCGATCGGCCCTGCGATCTTGTCCGCTGAGCGCCGGAACCCTGACTTTCGACAGGGCGCCTTCAACCATCCACTAGACATCGACCGGCCGCCCGGCCGGTCGAACTCACCCCTCTCCGGCCGGCCACCTACCACTTTGACTTCCACGTGGCGTTGACTCCACCGGACGGGGGGCCCCTGTTCTTACAACCGGATCACTTGCCTCCCCTTCAAGTCTAGTCGAAGGAGGCGATCAGTCCGACTAACTGGATTGTTAGCCTAGCCGGGCGGTGCCTTTAGGCACACCTAATCCGCTCGGCTTTTCACAGGGATGGCCTTTAAGGTTAGTCAACAACAACCTTCCTCGGATCTCTTCGTAACCCGTGCCAATCTTCGACATTAAGGCTGAGCATGCGCTCATTAAATGCATCGAATGACCAAACACCACGTGGCGAACTGTCGTCATCGTACGGCGGCGGCGGTGTGGTGCTTTGATGGGATCGAGGCGGTTCGAAATGGACGGCGCGATGTGCACTTTGATTCCCGTGACCTGGATCCAACGGCGGAGGCCGCCCGACCCCCGCTATATAAAATCTTCGCTCTCTCCTATTCCCCTCACTTGCTTTCACGATTTCTACCTTTGTCTCTGGTGTTTCGGTGCTCCGGCGATTCCATTCCTGCTTTCCGACGCTCTCCGGCGCCTCTTCCTTGATCCTTTTTCCTCGCAGTAAGGCTCTATACTTTTTCTTCCTTGCTTCCGGTGTTTACTCCGTATTTCTCTCCCCCGTTTCAATCCTTGAAACATCTTTTCGCTTGCTGTTGTTTTCCTCCTGCCTTTTTGCCTTTTTGATTTCTTCCGATCGGCCCATGGCTAGTTCTTCCCATCCCGAAGACCAGTCCCTTGGCCCTTGGTACACTACCATGCAGTCACGCTTTGATCAGCGTGACTTTGACACTCTAACCGATAATTTTGAAATCCCCGAAGATTTTGAACTTCTTTTAGCCGGTCCTTCCGCCCGGCCGCATAGGCCGCCGCGCGGAGCTTTCTGTGTCTTCCGCGACCAGTTTATCGCCGGTTTGCGTTTCCCTGTACATCCATTCATCATAGATGTTTGTAATTTTTCCAGTGTTCCGCTCGGCAGTCTGGTACCCAACACCTTTCGTCTCCTCTGTGGTGTTGTTGTTTTGTTCAAGATTCACAACATCCCCCTCCGACCGGAGGTCTTTTTTTATTTCTATTATCCCAAGCAAGCCGAGCTGGGCACCTTCATGTTCCAAGCTCAGCCCGGCTTAGTCTTCTTCAACAAACTACCTTCTTCCAATAAACATTGGAAGGATTATTTTTTCTACATCCGCATGCTCGATCAGGCCAACTTCCCGACTAAGTGGCAGGTCAACCTACCCCCCACTCCCGAGCTGAAGAAATTCAAGACCCGATCGGACTACCTCCATGCTGCAAATATGCTAGCCGGTCTGCGACTTGACATCAATAAGCTTCTTCACGAAGGAGTGATGTACATCTTCGGCCTGAGTCCCATACGGACTCCTCTTCCGACCGGCTTCGGTAAGAATTTTACTTGGGCGTTTGCTTTGATTGCTAATTGATTTTTCTCCTTTCCTTTGCAGCGGATATCGTCATGGAGTCGGTGATGGCCGGCATTCTGAAGAGAAAGGCGACGACGCTCGAAGCCGCGACAGCCAAAGAAATGGAAGCGCTGGGTATCCAGCCGGTCGGATCCCATGAAGGAGAAAGCGGGACTCAGGCTGAGTCAACCGCTCCGGCTTCTCAACAGAACGTGGCAAGCGTAGCCACTCCCAGCGGAGGACAAACCGCCCCTGAAGAAGGTTCCGCTCGGGAAGAGGGACAACCTCTACAAAAGAGGCGCCGAGTGGAGACTCCCCTTCGGTCGGCTACCTCCGCGGTCCAACCATCCGAGCGGGTCACTGCGACTGCTCGGGGCAAGGCGCCAGAGGTCGAAGCCATTTCGTCCGACTGGACGCCTTCTGAATCTTCCGCCCGCTCGTCACTCAGTCTAGCGCTCAACCATTCATTCCCAGTTTTCTGCGCCGGCTTCTGATCCCCTTCCGTCCGCCTGTCGGATGACCCCCGGTCATGGCTTCACGATTCGGGTCACTCTTCATCTCCGGATTGAAGAGCTGCTGCCAGAGGCCGACCGACCAACCGCGCCCGAGCACACCATTACCTTGAAAGGGCCCCTAGCTGAGATGTGGGCTGATGCTCGGGCGCGCATCGCGCTGATCCCCCTCCGAAACTTGGCCAATAGCCATATGCAGGAGGCCACGGGGGTAAGTTCGCTTTTTCCGAAGTTTTGTATGCATTCTTTCCGATCGGCCACTAATAATTCTAATTTTCTTTTGCCAGAGATGGGTGGAGGAGATTGCAGTCTCCAACCGCCTAGCCATGGTGGATGAGGAGTTAAGGCAGCTGAAGGCGGCGTGCGGTCCGTCCGGCTCTCAAGGCCCGTCGTACTCCGAGCTGCAGAAGAAGCTTAAGAAGGCTCAAGATTTGTTGGCGGCCGAGCAGAAAAAGACGGCCGATCAGGCCCACGCCCTGGCCGAGTCCGAGCGACAAGTCAAGTCGCTCGACACAAAAATAACCTTGGCCACCACTCGGAAAAACACGGCCATTTCCGACTTAGAAAAGAAGAACGTGGAGGCTCGGGGCCTGGAGCTGAAGGTAAAGGAGCTGACGGAGAAGCTTGACAGGGAGAAGGTGGGCCGCTCGGCCGAAGCCACCAAGCATAAGGACGAGCTGACCACTTTGCAGGAATCCCTCGCTGCATCCCAATTGGCCTTCAGAGAGTACCAAGAGGCCGAGCCGAGTCGGGTTGCTGCTCTGAGACAGGGCTACATCTGCTCGCCCGAATTCTCGGAGAAAATCTGCGAGCGGATGTACACAACCTTCGACTTGGCTATGACCGCCACCATGACATATCTGAAGTCTCAGGGCCTTCTTCCGGAGTCCACTACTATTTCGGCCGGCGATCAGGTGGCGCTTCTGGATAACATCCCCAAGACCCTTTATGACTACATTGAGTAGACGTTGGTAGATGTAGTTGGGCCGCTAGGCCAAAAAGTGATCCTTTTTTGTACTTAGGCCGCTCGGCCTAAAGTTTTAAATTTAATGCAACATTTCCCTTTCGCGTACTTTGTCCTTTTGCTAGTTAATGTGTGTTGTCTGCTCGCCTATTATGAGATGCAAGTATTTGGCGTTGCCCTTCCGCTCGGCTAAATATGTAATATTTCCAATATGCAATATTCCGCTTTGATAGCCGAGATCGCTCGCTAGACACCAATGAAGTACCTTTGGGTACTGGGCCGAGTGGAACGTAGAGACGATCAAACGATATTGACGGCGAGTTTCTTGGACAATTGCATCCTTTTTATTGGCCTCTTCCGCTCGGATGATTTATAGATGCCGACTCGTCTCTCGATATTTAACGTCGGAGCTTGACGGTCTTCCGCTCGGAGGGTTTATAGATGCCGGCTCCTCTCTCGATATTTAACGTCAGAGCTCGACGGTCTTCCGCTCGGAGGGTTTATAGACGCCGGCTCGTCTCTCTATATTTAACGTCGGAGCTCGATGGTCTTCCGCTCGGAAGGTTTATAGACGCCGGCTCGTCTCTCGATATTTAACGTCGGATCTCGACGGTCTTCCGCTCGGAGGGTTTATAGACGCTGGCTCGTCTCTCGATATTTAACGTCGGAGCTCGACGGTCTTCCGCTCGGAGGGTTTATAGACGCCGGCTCGTCTCTCGATATTTAACGTCAGAGCTCAACGGTTTTCTGCTCGGAGGGTTTATAGACGCCGGCTCGTCTCTCGATTTTTAACGTCGGCGCTCGACGATCTTACAGGCTAATCTTTAACACAACCGCTCGGCTAACACACTAGCTATCCTTTAATTCATTTCTGCTTCCTGCATTACAAGGACATGGGTGACTAGGATATGCACAAAAATGAGTTACATTAGTGCACCTCTCATCCGGCTCGATAAGGCTGGAGATGATTTGCGCTCCATGGCCGGTCCAGCTGCCGTCCGTCTTCATCCTCCAAATAGTAAGCGCCCGAGCGGAGCTTTTCGATAACCTTGAAGGGACCTGCCCAGGGAGCTTCTAGCTTGACAACGTCGCCGACCGGCTTCACTTTCTTCCAGACAAGGTCACCGACCTGGAATGATCTGGGGATTACGCGCCTGTTGTAGTTTTGCTTCATCCGTTGACGGTACGCCATCAGCCGGACGGACACCTTGGCTCTCTCTTCATCAACCAAATCCAGCTCCATGTTCCTCCGCTCGGTGTTGCCCTCATCGTAATTCTGGATCCGGACGGATTCGACATCGACTTCGATGGGAATCACCGCTTCGCCGCCGTATACCAGATGAAAAGGCGTGACGCCCGTTCCTTCCTTTGGAGTCGTTCGGATGGCCCATAGGACGCCCGACACTTCATCCACCCAACTTTCCCCCAAATGGTCGAGCCGAGCGCGTAGAATGCGAAGAATTTCTCGATTGGCTACTTCGGCTTGACCGTTGCTTTGGGGATAGGCTACAGATGTGAAGTGTTGCTCGATGCCATAGCTTTTGCACCAATCTTCAAGCAATTTTCCTGTGAACTGCCGCCCGTTATCGGAAATAAGTTGTCGGGGGATGCCGAACCGACAGATGATGTTCTGCCAAATAAATTTCTTGACCATCTGCTCGGTGATCTTGGCTAGTGGCTCGGCCTCCACCCACTTGGAAAAATAATCAACCGCCACCGATAAAAATTTCCGCTGTCCGGTCGCCATAGGAAACAGACCCACAATATCCATTCCCCATTGGTCGAACGGACAAGAGACAGTAGCGACCTTCATTTCTTCCGCCGGTCGGTGAGAGAAATTATGATACTTTTGACAAGAAAGGCACGTCGCGACGGTCCGAGCGGCGTCTGCTTGTAAAGTTGGCCAGAAGTATCCGGGCAGCAGTATCTTTTTAGCTAGTGATCGTCCGCCCCGATGTCCCCCGCATGACCCTTGATGCACTTCTTGGAGGATGTATGCTGCATCTTCTGAACTCACGCATTTCAGAAGCGGGCGGGAGAAAGCCTTCTTGTATAGTTGATCTCCAATGAGCGTGAACTGACCGGCTCTCCTCCTTAGTAGCTGGGACTCATCCCGATCGGACGACGTAGAACCCGAGCGGAGAAACTCCATGATGGGTGTCCGCCAGTCGCTCGGAAACGAGAGGCCCTCCATCCGGTCGACGTGAGCCACCAGCGAAACTTGTTCAATTGGCTGCTGGATGGCGACCGACGTTATTGAGCTTGCGAGTTTGGCTAACTCATCGGCCGCTTGGTTCTCTGCTCGGGGTATCTTCTGGATAATAACCTCTCTGAAATTGGCTTTGAGCTTCTCAAAGGCTTCAGCGTAGAGCTTGAGTCGAGCGCTGTTGATTTCAAAGGTGCCAGAGAGCTGCTGAGCGACCAACTGCGAATCCGTATGGAGCGTTACCCGACTGGCTCCCACATGCCGTGCTGCCTGCAATCCGGCTATGAGGGCCTCATATTCTGCTTCGTTGTTTGTAGCTTTATAATCCAGCCGGACGGATAAGTGCATTTTTTCTTCTTGAGGGGAGAGTAACAGTATTCCAATCCCGCTTCCGAGCCGAGTGGATGATCCGTCCACAAATATTTTCCACATAGCTTCCGGCTCTGAATTCTGCACCTCAGTCACAAAGTCTGCCAAGGACTGCGCTTTGATTGCCGGACGGGGCTGGTATTGGATGTCAAATTCACTTAACTCCGTCGTCCATTTAATGAGCCGTCCGGACGCTTTGGGATTCAACAGCACTCTTCCCAATGGGCTATTCGTCCGGACGATGATAGTATGAGCCAAGAAATAAGGACGGAGGCGCCGAGCGGCGAGGACCAAAGCGAAAGCTAGTTTCTCGAGCCTAGTGTAGCGAGATTCAGCATCTTTTAAAATATGGCTCAGAAAATATACAGGCTCTTCTCCGCTCGCCCTTACTAGTGCCGAGCCGACGGCTTGCTCGGTTGAAGATAAGTAGATACAAAGTGGCTCACCCGCAGCCGGCTTGGCTAATACCGAGAGAGAGTTCAGATATGCCTTCAAATCTTCGAACGCCCGATCGCATTCTTCGTCCCAGTGAAACTTAGCGGCCTTGCGCAATATCTTGAAAAAAGGAAGGCTCCGGTCGGTAGTTTTGGAGATGAACCTGGACAGAGCAGTTATCCGACCGGTCAAACGCTGCACTTCCCTCATATTTCTTGGAGGCGGCATGTCTTGTAGGGCTTTCACCTTGCTGGGATTTGCTTCGATACCCCGCTCGGTCACTATGTAACCTAAGAAACACCCACCTTTTGCTCCGAACAGGCACTTCTGGGGATTTAGCTTGACTCCATATTTCCGCAGCGTTCGGAAGGTTTCCTCCATGTCTTTGAAGAGATCGACCGCTCGGACGGACTTGATAAGAATGTCGTCCACATAAACTTCTAGATTCCGCCCGATCTGCTCCTTGAACACTTTGTTCATCAATCGCTGATAAGTGGCTCCCGCGTTCTTCAATCTGAACGGCATCACATTATAGCAATAGGTGCCGTCGGCCGTCACGAAGCTAACTTTTTCTTGATCTTCCCGGGCGAGCGGCACTTGATGATATCCCTGATAGGCGTCGAGCATGCATATCAACTCACAGCCGGCCGTAGAATCCACCAGTTGATCGATTCGGGGCAAGGGGTAAAAGTCCTTTGGGCATGCCTTGTTAAGGTCCCGGAAATCGATGCACACTCTCCACTTGTTGCCGGGCTTGGAAACTAGCACCACATTCGCCAGCCAGCTTGGGAACTGAACTTCGCGTATATGGCCGGCCTCCAAGAGTTTCTCAACTTCTGCTCGGATGATGGCATTCTGCTCGGCGCTGAAGTCCCTTTTTCTTTGCTTTACTGGCCGAGCGTCCGGGCGGACGTGGAGCTCGTGCTGCGCTATACTTGGTGAAATTCTGGGCAGCTCATGGGTCGACCAGACGAAGACATCATGATTTCTTCGGAGGCATCGGATCACTTCCTCCTTCTGACTCGCTTCCAGATCGGACGCGATGAATGTCGTGGCCTCTGATCGGGTCGGGTGTATCTGCACTTCCTCTTTTTCTTCATAAACTAGAGAGGGAGGCTTCTCAGTTATAGCGTTTACCTCGATCCGTGGCGACTTCCGAGCGGAATTGGCTTCTGCTCGGACCATCTCAACGTAGCATCACCGAGCTGCCAGTTGGTCTCCCCGTACTTCTCCCACTTTGTCCTCGACGGGGAATTTGATCTTCTGGTGGAAGGTGGAGACGACCGCTAGGAATTCGCTGAGCGCCGGTCGTCCCAAAATGACGTTGTATGATGAGGGAGAGTCAACCACCATGAAGTTTGCTGTACGCGTCCTCCTGAGCGGCTCTTCTCCCAGTGAGATAGCCAGTCGGATCTGTCCGACCGGCAGGACTTCATTGCCCGTAAACCCATAGAGGGGGGTTGTCATGGGCAGCAGCTCGGCGCGTTCAATTTGCAGTTGATCGAACGCCTTTTTTAATATGATGTTGACCGAGCTTCCTGTGTCAATAAAAACGTGGTGAATAGTGTAGTTGGCTATTAATGCTTTGATGAGCAGAGCGTCGTCGTGGGGCACTTCAACTCCTTCCAAGTCCCCAGGCCCAAAACTGATTTCGGGTCCACTCGCCCGCTCTCGGCTGCAGCCGACTGCATGGATCTGGAGTGCCGGACGCTCGCCTTTCTTGCTCGATTGGAATCTCCTCCGGTCGGCCCGCCAGCTATGATGTTGATCTCGCCTCGGGAAATATTGCTCCTATTTTCTTCTTCCCGAGTGAGCGGTCGGGACCGTTCTCTAGACATTCGGCGATTCTCCCTCCCCGGAGAGCGATGCCGATCGAGAGTCTGTTGTTTTCTCCTGTCATCTTGAGTCTGATCGGCTTCATGAGTTCTCTGTCGTCTATCGGATGAGGGCGATCGTCGACCACCACTTCGGGAAACGGGATGAGCAATCAAGGGAAGACTTCGACAATCCCTTGTGTTGTGCGTATCCGTCCGGTGGAAGGAGCAGAACATTGGAGTCCATTTCTTCTTTGGCTTGGGCCGAGCGGCAGCTACCTCTTGCACGTGGGACCTAGCATGTGGGGAGCGGATTGCTTCGGCCCTCGGTCCTCTAGGTGGTTGAGCGTGCGGCTTTCGCTCGGCAGGAGGAGCCCGCTCGGTTGGAGTTTCTTTTTTCCGGGCTACTTGGGCTTCCTCCACGTTGATGTATTCATTGGCCCGGTGTAGCATGTGGTCGTAGTCTCGAAGCGGCTTCCGAATGAGTGATCGGAAGAAATCCCCATCCACGAGGCCTTGTGTGAAGGCATTCATCATGGTCTCCGAGGTGGCCGTTGGAATGTCCATGGCCACTCTGTTGAACCGCTGGATGTAAGCTCGGAGCGATTCGCGGGCTTCCTATTTGATGGTAAACAGGCTAACGCTAGTTTTTTGATAGCGCCAACTGCTTGCAAAATGATGGAGGAAGGCCGTTCGGAAGTCCTTGAAGCTTGTGATGGATCCGTCCGGCAGCCTCCGAAACCATCGTTGAGCCGATCCAGAAAGGGTGGTGAGGAAAACTCGACACTTCACCCCATCTGTGTATTGATGCAGAGTTGCAATGTTATCGAATTTACCTAAATGATCATCCGGGTCGCTGGTTCCATTGTACTCGCCGATCGTCGGAGGCACATAGTGCTTGGGCAGAGGGTCTCGTAGAGTAGCCTCTGAAAATTGACGATTAATCCGCTCGGGCGATGAGTCCACTCGGGGGGCTTTCCCTTTTCTGTCGTCTCGTCAAGGTATTTCATCCGAAGAAGATCCCCGATCTCGATTAGTTGCTACGGCTTCAGGGGTGCGGAATAAGGCCCGATGGAATGGAACGGTGGCCTGTGGTGCTTCCGCTCGGCCACCAGATGCTGACGTTGCTTGCTGCTCCGGCCGCTCGGCTGGTGCTTTCTGTTTTTGCTCCACAAGCTTGGCGGCCCTCAACTCGATCAGAGCGTCGAGTTCCTCCGTGGAAAGCGTCACCGTGTGTTGTCGTCCAACTTCGTCCATTGCTTCCGCTCGGATGCAGGAGCGTTCCCACAGACGGCGCCAAATTGATCCTGTCCGAATCGCTGAACCAACGGACGCTGGGCACGTGGCGCTCTCCTAGTCGATGACGTAGGCCCCCCGTGTGGTCACACGAATCTCCGGCGAGCCTGCACAAAAGTCGGGCCGGGAAGGGGTTCCCGACGACGACCCTCCGACGCTCAAGTCAGGCAAGCAAGCAGTGAAAAAGTGGCTCTCCAAAAATATTAGAACGCGTACCTCCGGCGAAGGATGAGGGCCTTTATATAAGGCAGCGGAGAAGCGAGTGTACAAATACCAAGGTGTACACGTGTCCGTGGCCCATACTCCAGTAAGGGCTTGTCAGTGAGCTTACCTGACCTATACTGCTACAGTCCAAGCATGTCCTCGATGGGACAGCGGAACCCCCTGTCATAAGATTTGGAGTATGACCTACATGTGGAACATACCCGCTGTCAGAAAAAGATGTCACTTGTCCTTTTGCCCTTACTCCCTGGAGGGCCTCCGGCCGGCTAGCTTCCGCGACATCTGGCCGGACGTATACGGTGGTTTACTTGGAGATTCTCAATCATGTGCTTTGTGGAGACTATTAGCAGTAGCTCGCCGGAGATTCGTGCGACCAGACGGGGGCCTACGTCATCGACTAGGAGAGTGCCACGTGCCCAGCGTCCGTTGGTTCAGCGATTCGGACAGGATCATAAGATTTTTCAAATAATTTTGAAATTAAGTTTTAAAAGATTTTTAAAAATGATTTTTAAAATATTTTTCAAATAATTTTGAAATTAAGTTTTAAAATATTTTTAAAATGATTTTTAAAAGATTTTTTAAATAATTTTGAAATTAAGTTTTAAAATATTTTTAAAATGATTTTAAAAAGATTTTTCAAATAATTTTGAAATTAAGTTTTAAAATGATTTTTAAAAGATTTTTCAAATAATTTTGAAATTAAGTTTTAAAATATTTTTAAAAATAATTTTTAAAAGAATTTTCAATTAATTTTGAAATTAAGTTTTAAATGATTTTTAAAATGGTTTTAAAAATGATTTTTAAAAGATTTTTCAAATAATTTTAAAATTAAGTTTTAAAAGATTTTTCAAATAATTTTGAAATTAAGTTTTAAAAGATTTTTAAAATAATTTTTAAAAGATTTTTCAAATAATTTTGAAATTAAGTTTTAAAAGATTTTTAAAATGATTTTTAAATGATTTTTTTAAATAATTTTGAAATTAAGTTTTAAAAGATTTTTAAAAATGATTTTAAAAATATTTTTCAAATAATTTTGAAATTAAGTTTAAAGTTTTTAAAAATGATTTTAAAAAGATTTTTCAAGAATTTTGAAAAGTTTTTTTAAAACGATTTTTAAAAGAATTTTGAAAATTTTTTTAAAAGATTTTTAAAGAATTTTGAAAAGTTTTTTAAATAATTTTTAAAAGAATTTTGAAAATGATTTTTAAAATATTTTTAAAGAATTTTGAAATGCTTTTAAAAATATTTTTAAAAGAGTTTTGAAAAGTTTTTTTTAAAAAAGATTTTTAAAAGAATTTTGAAAAGTTTTTTTTAAAAAAGATTTTTAAAAGAATTTTGAAAAGTTTTTAAAATAATTTTTAAATGAATTTTGTAATTGATTTTAAATAGATTTTTAAAGAATTTTGAAAAGTTTTTTAAAAGAATTTTTAAAATAATTTTTTAAATGATTTTTAAAATATTTTGAAAGAATTTTGAAAAGTTTTTAAAATAATTTTTAAATGCATTTTGAAAATGATTTTTAAAAGATTTTTAAAGAATTTTGAAATGTTTTTTAAATAATTTTTAAAAGAATTTTGAGAAGTTGCTTTTAAAAGATTTTTAAAAGAATTATGAAAAGTTTTTTAAAAATAATTTGTAAAAGAATTTTTTAAATGATTTTTAAAGAATTTTGAAAAGTTTTTAAAAGATTTTTAAAAGAATTTTGAAAATGATTTGTATAGAATTTTGAAAATTTTTTAAAATAATTTTTAAAGAATTTTGAAAAGTTTTTTTAAAATTATTTTTAAAAGAATTTTTTAAATGATTTTATAAAGATTTTTAATGAATTTTGAAAAGTTTTTTTTAAATGATTTTTAAAGAATTTTGAAAAGTTTTTAGATAAATTTTTAAAGAATTTTGAAAAGTTTTTTTTTAAAATAATTTTTTAAAGATTTTTAAATGAATTTTTAAAATGAATGTTGATTTGGTTTAGTTGATTTTAATTAAATTTGCTTAAATTTTGAACACTTTGAGCTTATTTGAACCTAGATCCATCTCACCCGATTCTAAATTATCAATCAGGTAATCTTATGTAATTTTGTGAGATGGTTATCTTTAATTTAGGTTATTTCTAAGGATTAATTTACATTTGAGTTAAACTAGGTTTTCCAATTAGTCAATTAAATATGTCTTTCCATGATTGATTCCCAGGTCAGGGCGAGGCTCTAGCCCTTCTTGGGTATGAGATCATCCACCCCTTCCTAGATAGAATCGCTCAAAGAAATGTATATTTAATTTTCTTTTTGAAACTCCTAGATTTAACTAGTAAGTGTAAATTATGCCTAGATCCTTAAGCTATCATAGTCTAGGCATGTATATTGCAAGGGAAAATAAATAAACAAGCATCAATCAATTTTATCTATTTATTGAGATAGTTTTTAAATTTCTCCCCCTGGATCATAGCCTCGATATGGTCTATCAAGGAAATGGATCTGATCCTTGGGGACCCAATAGTGACCAAGTTCTACTTGATTAACTAAGTTTAACTTGGGGACCCATGCTTGAATTGTGTTTTTATTATTTCTATTAACTAGAGATAGATATGATTTATATTTTCTATTAGTTCTAAATCTAAGTCCGGATTTGTTGTAAACAGCTCGCTGTTTTCCAAGAATCAGATCCAAATTCTTGGAACCCAAGGTGAATCGTTCAAACGTGTTCTTGAGTTCTTTAATTTGAGCTTTTAAATTGGAATTTTCTTCCTCAAGTTGTTGGACTTGAGTTGAACTTCTAATTTGAACTGACTCAGTTAAAGAACTTGAGTCAGTCACTCCCTTAAGGGCTGTTACCTCCTTTTGGACCGACTTAACCCGGACGTTGGATTTAGTCAACTTTTTAAGTAAGTACGGAATTAAATTTTCCGAGTCATCTAAGTTAATACTAGACATTAAAGCACTTACTGTGGGTTTTGGTCCTTCGGAAGCGGATGTGGATCCGTGGCTTCGCTCGGACTCGGTGTCTGATTCACTTTCGGTTTCATCAAGGTTTACTTGTACTGGCAATGAGAGGAAGCCTGTCGATTCTTCTTCGTCGGACCCAGATTCATCTGAAGACTCGGACCATGTCGCCTTCAACATTTGTTCCTCTGACTTACTTGTACCTGCAACCATCGTAATACCTTCCTCGGTCGAAGTAGTATCATTCTGCTCATCTACTTCAAATAAATCATTTATTAACTTATGCTTACTTACTTGAGCGTCAAAAGTGCCCTCGTGTAGTCCAATCAACTTTTGCCACAACTCTTTTGCACTTGTGAAGGGGCCAATGCGGTTCAGTTCTTCATTGGTTAGGCCACATTGTAGTATGCAGGTCGCTTTGGCATCGGTTTCAACTTTTTTCAATGTGCTAGAATCCCAGTTGATGCATGAGATAAGTTTTTCGGTGTCATCACGTGGAAGTTCGAGTCCGGTTTGGATAATGATCCACATCTCGACTTGCATCTTGAGGTGGTATTCCATCCGGTTCTTCCAATATCCAAAGTTCTCGCCAGAAAAGAGTGGCGGTCGGATGGTGCAAAATCCTTCTTGGAATGTCGTTTTAAAAGAACCTTGCACATAAAAAATAACAAAAATGTACCAGGACTTGATTCTGGATTAGCAGTGCGGTATGGAAGGATAGAAATAGAAATTCATGAATTCCGAAAAAATAATAAAATAATAATAAAATATTATTAAAAAAATTAAAAATTATTATTTCAAATTTTTAAAATTGCGATATTTCACTAATGCTGACTAATGGTGAAAAGATGAGAATGAGTTTTTTGAAAATAGTTTTGGAGGGAAAAAATGAAAGGCGTAAGGTTTTATTTTTACCCTATATGAACGAGAAAGCGACGAAAAAAAATGCTCGAACGGTAGTTGTACCAATTCAGAGCAACCCCACTCTGATACCAATTGTTGGATCGAGAAGCGCTAGAGGGGGGGTGAATAGCGCTCGTGGCTTTCACTCGTTTCGTAATCGTAAAACAATCGAAAAGTAGCAGCGGAAGAAGAACAATACTCAAAAGACACCAAGATATTTACTTGGTTTGGAGCCTAGGGCGACTCCTACTCCAAGGCTCGCGATCGTTGATCGCTTTCTGTGGGCAACAACTATATCACGCAAATTCAATTACAAAGGTATTACAGTAGTGCAGTAACAATAACAGAGTTATACCGACGACAGAATCAAAGTCTCGAAGCTTCGGGTTGTCGGGAACTTGCAACAGCACTTCAGGGTGTCTTTTGGAGCAGCACATTGTAATAGAGATCTCTAGAATTCGTTGTTCTAAGATGCTGCTCGAAGACCCCTTTTATACAGTGCTGAAGGCGCCTCCAAGCCTGTCCGAGGCGCCTCCAGACCGCCGAGTCGCATGCGTGGATCAGCTCTGATCTGGCACGCCTTATCCCATTGAAGGCGCCTCCAAGCTGCTCCAAGGCGCCTCTAACGCCTGGTCCAAGGCGCCTTCAGCTTCCTCCGAGGCGCCTTCAGCTTCCTCCGAGGCGCCTCCAGCTCCTCTGGATAGCTGACTTCGGCTTGCACCTGAGGTGCCTCCAAGCCCCATGGAGGCGCCTCGGACACTGTTCATCCGAGGTCAAATGTGCTTCTTTGTTCCTGCAAAATATGTTAGTCCCAAACACAAAACCCTGCAAAACAAAGTTAGCACAGACATATTATAAATAATATAATCGACAGTTATCGGACTGTCCGGGTCTGACTTCGGATTTCCAACCTGAAACCCTAGGTCGACCTGACGCCTACTGTTCCCTTTACGGGGAACACGTCCTCACCTACTCCACTCAGGAGATTTACCTGTTGCCAGTGTGATCCTCCAGATCGACTGGACTTTTGTTCAGCGTTCGAAGCTTCCGGACTTTCTGCTGGACTTCCGCTTCCCGGCCCGTCCAGTCTTCCACCTGGTTCGCGACACCCGGACTTTCCACCTAGGGTTACCCTCTAGGACTTTTGCCTAAGCTCTCGACCCGTCAAGACTTTCTGCATAGGGTTACTCCCCCTATGACCTAGGTTTACCACCCCCTAGGGTTTTCCACCTGCCTAACCGTAGCTAGGACTTTTGCCTAAGTACATTTAGGACTTTTCCTACAAGCTCATTCATACACATTAGATAACAATTAAACTTAATGTAATGACCCAAATTTCCTCATTTTGAGCCTCAGAAATAATTCAAAAATATTTATAAATACCTTTAAAATATTCTAGAGATTTTTAGAAATTTTTAGAGTATTTTTACGTAATTTTTGGAGTTCGTTTGGTATTTTTACCAAGAGAAAGAAGTTTTTTTTAAAAAAAAAGGGGTGTTAAGGTGGGGTTTTGAACCCAAGATCACGGACCCGAACCCAAGTCTTAACGAACTCAGCCCAACCATCTGGTCTACAGATGTTTTGTTAATTATATATGGAGTGATATATATTTAAGTAGTAGTTAGGAACAGTAAAATAAATTGTAAATAAAAGTGCGCAGCGGAGGATTCGAAACCACAACCCTTGACTTGGTCAAAACCGCAGCCAACCAACTCTTCCGCGAATATTTCGTGAAAAGGTAGGGTGCGAGATATATATATATGTTATGATTGAAACCTTAGTTATAAGAAGAGAGAACTTAAGTTTTCTTTTTCCCCGAACCTTTCCCCTCTCCTCCTCCCTTCCGCGCGACGACATTTTGGCTCGAGGAAGACGAAGCCGACGGAGCTAGGGCTCGACTCCGGCGGTCGGCCAAGGCGAGGCTCCGTGGGTTCTTCACAGATTCGGGCTCCCCTCGGCGAGGAGAGCGCGTGGACAGAGGAGTTGTTGGGATTTCGAGCTCGCCGAAAGCCCTAGAAGCCTCCTTCTCGGTTGTAAGTCCAAGAAACCCAAGGTAAGTTGCTACTCACCTGCAGTAGGATAGCTCCGGATTCGTATTCCTTCTTGTTTTTGAATTTTCTGTGAAGAATGGGAATTCATGTTTGCTGCCGTGAGGTTGTTTTTGTGCCATGTAGTTGCTAATTGGGTTCCTTTTTGCTTAGTTGCCGTGTAAGTCATTGATAAAGGATTCTGCTGTGAACGAATTTCTTTTGCATTTCGGTTGTAACATGCCTAAGGATTTCTGCATTTCTGTGGATTCTGATGGATAAGGGTTTACTGCCGTGAGTTGTTAAGGAAGAGGGAAAGGGATTTTGTTTGGATGTTTTCTTGTTTTCCTTGAATTCGCAGCATGTTGTAAGATTTGTTGATTGTGACTTGATGAGAATGTCCGGGTTGAAGGGAAACTTGCAATCTTGTGTCTTTCTTTTGTTGCCGTGGCACAGAGCATGTAGAACAAGTATGGTTTTGAGGTTACGATAGCAATTTTCATTAGATTTGTTGGTTGTGACTTGATGAGAATGTCCGGGTTGAAGGGAAGCTTGCAATCTTGTGTTTTTCTTTTGTTGCCGTGGCACATAGCAGGAGGAACAATTACCATAGTGCAGTTTTGATTTGTTATCAATTCATTGGTATGTTGTTAGCCATTTTATCACTTATTCCCTAACCGCAGCTTTAGTTTTCGTTTAAGTTGTGTAGATTAGCAATGAAAAGATTGTGTTCAGTGCTGGCTTTATAGATTCAGTGCAATGTGGATTAGATTGCTGTTAGACCCTTTTCGTCCATGCTCAGTACTGATGCTTTCTTAATTAGTTGGAACAACCTTGCCTTAAGCTTGCTAGTTAGATCTTTTTACGCTATGCATTGGGCAAGAACAGTCCTCATTTTTAAAGTATGCAGTTTAGATTTTCTGTTAAGCTATTATGCATATTTTTATTAAGCTAGTATGCAGATTTCTGTTAAGCATTAGTGCCGATTTTAGTTAAGCTTAATATGCATATTTCTGTTTAAACTTGTATGCAGATTTTGTTTAATCATTGCAGTGTTAGAGTTTGGTTAAACATTTCAGTTTTGTAAGAAGCATTCTTTTATAAGAAAAGTATAAGAAAGATAAAGAAAAGAAAGAAAAGGCCGAGGCCTTAAGTAGATCCCCAAAGTCAAGACTTTAGGGATTTTGGCACACAAGGTGTCTATTAAATGTCAAGGCATTTAAAGAAAAAGTAATTAAGATTATAAGTATTTTACTTTTAAGAAGAGGCTAGTACTCGACTTCCGAGGTTGTCGTTAAACAAATCCAGGTGTCTAATTCCAAGGTCTTGGCCCTGGTAGACCGAGGTCTGCTCTTTTAGGATTGGTGGCTCGCTACCCCAACCTATTAGGGAACGCGCATAAGATGGTACTATGTCTGGGCCCAAGAAGAAGTTGATTACTATTTTGAAGTATTATAAGTATAAGCTTTTGAACTAATAAAACAATGTGTTTACAAAAGTTTACAAGTATTAAAGAATAAGTTTTAAATAAGTGAAATAAAAGAATAAGTTTTTAAGTAAGTTTAATAAGAATCAGAAAGTGTTTAGAATTCAGTAAGTTAAATTCTTTATGCTAGCATGATAGTATAGACTTGTCTTACATGTTTAGCCTTTCAGTATGTTTCTTTACTATTAGAAGAGCATGAGTTAGCTTACTGTTATTTGCTATTTATGAGCATGAGTAGCTTTACATGTTAGCATTCAGTTTTAGCATGTTTTTTATTTATATACATGCATATCGAGTTTTTGTGAGTTAGATAGCGCTTACTAAGCAAATTTTGCTTATAGACTACACTTCCTCTTACTGCAGATACAGGAAAGGAAAAGATATAGAAAGGAAGGCGACAAGAAGGTGTTCGAAGGATGTGTGATGCCAGGACTATGGAAGCCTTGGGACTAGGAAAGAAGTTTTAATTTTAGTTTCCGCATTTTAGTTATTGTAAACATTTGAGTTGTATTTTAAGTTCATGTCATTTGAGATTATTCTGTTTAGATTGCATGTAGGATGAGTCCAGTTTAGTAAGTAGATATGTGTGTGTTTGATGCTTATTTAACTGCGTGGTTGATTGATATGTGTTTCGACCGCTTGTGGCTGAGTATATATTGCATGTATTGTTGAATATGGTCACCGGTACAGGGGAGACTCTGCCGAAATTTTTCGGTAGGGTTTCCATGTGATTTTTAATCATACCGGTTAAGTAGAGTTAGTAGTTAAGTAACAGTCATCCTTAGAGAGTAGTAGTAGTAAGAAGGGTGGTCGTTACACTTAACTTTGAATCCCTTTGCCATTATCAAAACTTGAGTTCGATCGTCGGATGCTTCCCGCACCAACATCATATTGTACCATTGGTACTAAAGTAGAAGTGCCCTCTCTTATTTCCTCAAGAACAATTTTACTCATGGGTTTGTGGTTCATTACATAGTCCTCTTCTAAAATCGGCCATTGGTGCCAATAATGACCTCCTGATCTTTAGGACTATCAACCAAACCACCTTTCGTTCCTCTAGGATATCCCACGAACAAGCGAACTTCTGTACGTGATTCCAACTTACCAACGCCTCCCTTCAGCACATGTGCTGGACTACCCCAAATTCAAATGTGTTTCAAACTAGGCTTACGCCTATTCCACAATTCTATGTGAGTAGAGGGTATTGACTTAAAAGGTACCAAGTTCAGAATGTACGCTGCCGTTTCAAAGCATATCCCCAAATGAATTTGATAATTCTGAATAACTCATCATTGATCTAACCATTTCCATAAGAGTCCTATGTTGGTGCAACCTTAGGTCAAGGTTGACCTGGTTGACCCGACTCGAGGTGACTTGACTCGAGTTGTATTTTGATGTTTGACTTGGGAAGATTGTTGGTGCAACCTTAGGTCAAGGTTGACCTAGTTGAGTTGCATGTTGATGTTTGACACTCGTGAGAGAGTTCTATTCTTGATATGGGACAAGAATAGATGTTTGGGAGATTATTGGTGCAACCGTAAGTCAAGGTTGACTTGGTTGACCTGATTCGGGAAAAGTCCAAGCAGGGAGCTTGGCACGCGAAAAGTCCAAGTATGGAGACTTGGCACTGGAAAAGTCCAGGTACGGAGACTTGGCACGGGGAAAAGTCCAAGCAGGAGCTTGGCACGCGGAAAGTCCAAGTATGGAGGCTTGGCAGGGAAGTCCAAGCAGGAGTTTGGCACGGGAAAAGTCCCGTGAGTGAAGCCAGGTTGATTGGAAAGTGAATCAGGAAAATCCTAGTGAGTGAAGCTAGGTGAAGGTGAAAGTCCCGTGAGTGAAGCCGCATTGGGAAAATCCTAGTGAGTGAAGCTAGGTGAAAGTCCCGTGAGTGAAGCCGGTGAAAACCCTAGTGAGTGAAGCTAGGTGAAAGTCCCGTGAGTGAAGCCGGGCAGGAAAATCCAGATGGATCAAGGGTGATCGGACATCCGGTGATGGAAGTCCAAGTAGGTCATAGGAGGACCGGATACTTGGTACGGAGAGAAAAGTCTAAGTGGGTCAAAGGATTGGCCGGACACTTGCGGGAGTCCTAGCAGGTCAAGGAGTGACCGGATGCTAGGCGCAATGTACCAACAGGTCAAGATTGACCGATGTTGGTTTGGACTTAGTTTGGGCTAAAACCATGAGTGGATCGATCGGTGATCGATCCGGATACCGAAATATTCTCGATCGGTCGATGATCGATCGAATAACATCGCAGATATCTTGTGTGTTAACGATCGGTCGGTGACCGATCGAGACGCATCGAAGCAGAGCGAGGCGAAGAGGGCTGATCGGTCCGGGACCGATCGGCTAAAGCCCGACGGTCCATGGACCGATCGGGACGGAACAAAAGCGGGAGGAGGGAATGGATCGGCCCGTGGACCGATCCACATGGAAACCCGATCGGTCCACGCCGATCAGTAAGCCGTACGCAACGGCTATATTTCTTCGTGTTTCTTCGTTTTCTTCGCAGGTTATAAGGGCGGCTGCTGCGAGCCTTAATCTTCTTCTTCCTTCTTGCTGTTCTTTGCTAAGCTTGCTTTGAGCTTTGTTGAGTCGCTTTGAAGCTTGCGTGAGCTTCCTTTCGGCTAGGTTCGCTGCCTTTGTGGTTGGCGCCGAGAAGGCGCTTTCAACAGTCGACAAGAAGGCAAGGGTTGTTTACATTTGCTGTGTATTTATCTCTTGTTTCTCTTGTATTTGTATTCCTTGTATTTTATCTTGCTGTTGTGAGTTATTGTGACGAGGTTTCTCCACCCACAAGGAGTTTCTATTAGCCGGGTTTCCGGGGACTCATCCACCGACGGATTGATTGGGTTCGTCCACCTTACGGACACGCCGAGGAGTAGGAGCATCATCTCCGAACCTCGTACATCGCTGTGTTAAGGTTTGATATTCTTTCTTTCGTTTCTTTGTTGTATTTTCTGCTGCGCTAACGAATTGTAGGAAGAAACGAGCGTTTTGGGGTGGCTATTCACACCCCCCCTCTCTAGCCGCGTACAAAGGATCCTAACATCCTATTCCTTTGTTCCGCTACACCTTTGCCTTAAAAGGCCTCTTGGTCATTTTTCCTTCCAAGCAAGACTCGTAGGTCGGAAAGTTTTCCACTACCAATGAACCCAAAGGTCCATCGACTATTAACCTTTGAATCCTACTCAAGTTAATATGACCTAACCTTAGATGTCAAAGATATGTTTGGTTCATTTCCGAAGGTTGATTTCTCTTATTAGAATTAGAAGATGTGTTATTAATTTCCATTTGTTGTATCGTGGGAGTTATTGGATTAAGAGTATATAAATTTCCAACCAACGCACCAGAATAGATAACCACCCTATTTTTCTTGACAACCACTTTGTCATCAAAAGAAACAGAATATCCATCCATAAATAATTTAGAAATTGAAATCAAGTTCTTTCTAAAACATGGTACGTAAAGATAATTTTTCAAAATCAAAGTTTTATTCCTATCAAAAGATAAATAAACATCTCCCACTGCAACAGTTGCCACTCTCGTAGCATTGCCCATGTAGACGGTGATATCCCCTTCATGTAGTCGTCGGGTTTCCTGGAACCCCTGCAATGAATTGCAGACATGATCAGTGGCTCCCGTATCTACACACTAGGTACCGATAGATAACACCACTAAACATATTTCAACAACTAATGAATAAGATACACCTTTATTGTTCTCCTGCCTGGCAACCTGATTCTGGTATCCGAAGAGTTCCTTGAGATTGAGCATCATGTCATAGGCAGTGGGTAGGGTCCGATGCTGATGTTGCAGCACATTTGACATAGAAGCCAAAATATAACACTGCGCCATCTCATCTGCCTTGACCCATTTCCTATGTCTCTCTATCTCCTCTTCACTAGGATCCTTATCAGGCACGCTAGGACAGACCTCAAGAAGTACGAACTTGTATTCTTCAGCAGTTAAGACAATATCCAAGTTTCATTTCCAATTAATATAATTTGGACCAATAAGTTTGTTTTCTTTTAAAATAATAGCAAGAGGATTGAAAGCCATTTTGAAATCCTGAGAATCACAAAACAAAATATTTGGTCAAAATTTTAGAATTTAAAATAATATTGATTTCTCGAATAATATAATTTAAATTCACCAACACCTCAAAACACCGTGAATTTCGTATGTCACGATAGTGTGTACGTATATTAATTCAAACATTTGTAAGAGGAGGTTTTATCTATTAATTTTATTATCTTGTCAACCTAACTTTATGACAAATAAAATTAATCGTTGGTTCATCTTCAGTCACACAAATAATAGCAGTGACTCCGATGGGGAGGATACTATTAAATGCGCCTAAGTATATACCATTACTTGATACTCAGTCCATTAATTAGGATTGTGCCCCTTCAGATGGAGAATATCACACATACCTAAATAATTTTCTATAATCATCCATAGAGGAAGTTTGATCTAGTGATCCGCAAACAAACTCATCCGATATGGAGGAAGGCATTTAAAGCCAACGCGCAAGTTTGAATGCATCACTTATAAACCAGTAATGGAGACCGTGGAATTTATTTAAATAATCCCTCTCCTACTTAGTTTTTTAAATTGAGGAATTTTAATCATGCATGCACATCACAACACACACATCACAACATATAAAACAACATATAAAGGCAATAAATATGAAAATAAAATTTTTAACTATTATGACCTCATCCAATGCTGTCCTCCAATATACCGCCAATGGATTAAGCCGTCGTGTCTAACTTGCTTCCTTCTTCGCCGCGCCTCCGGTCCTCAAAATAGCACCATGCATAGCAAGGATACAAGCCACAAAAAAAATTACATTTATCGATCCTATATTCCACAAAGGAATTTACATATAATCTAGATCGAATAGAATGTAAAAAAATAATAATAATGCAGCGACTAGCTGCATTTAATTATTACAATCATGCACACAAAATAACCTCGACATGCCCAAGGGTTCAAATCATACACAACACACAAAAAGTCATAATAGTTGGATCTAGGATGCCTGCAACCACAGAGTTAATCTATCTTGTACATCCTACTATTATCCTGCCTAAACTTATGTATGAGCAGTATATAATTTAATAGAAAACCAATCACACAAAACCAGAAAACATGCTCTGATACCACTTGAAGGCGTTGGAATTCTGTTCTGTTTAAATTTCCCTGTACACAAATTGTACAAGTACAGAACTTTTCCTATCAACTCGCATGTTCGATCAGACATGTGTTTGATTAATCAAGCAAGTTCTTTGTGGATCAAAGCACACCTTGATCGAAGTACAAGATCATTGGCCTCTTGTGTTGGTATTCAAAATCGATACGAAGAAAACAAAACTAATTACGCAGTAGAATTAAAGAACTAGTTGTACCTTTCTTCATAGCTAAAGACCTCTTGATCTTCTGCCGTATTCCTCTTCTCTTTTTGGACGTCGTGTGGGCGATGATCTACCAAGACAACACTACCCTCCTTCTCTTCTCGGTTTTCAAACCGCCGATTACAAAAGGAGGCTCTAGGATGGGGCACCTTTTAATCTTCTTCCTCTTCTTCAAGCCGCTAGCCACCAAGAATTCCAAGAAAGACAAGGGGCGCTGGCCCTAAGCAAGGAGAGGAGGGGTGCGTCGACCCTAGCCAAGGTGGAGGAGGAAACAGCCATCCCTTGGTGGAGGTGGCGCCGACCCTAGGTGGAGGTGAAGGTGGCGCCGACCACAAAGGAGGAGAAGAGAATTAGGAAAATTAGAAAATTAGGTTTTAGGGGCCACCACTTACTCCTTTTTATAGGCTTGCCGTTGGTTACAAAGAAAGAAAAATAACAGAATTCTGTTAAGAAAAAATCTCTCTTTCTATAACCAAATCAAAACCAAGTTAAACCAAATTAAGTTAAACCAAACCAAGTTAAATCAAACCAAGTTAAACCAAACCAAGTTAAACCAAGTTAAGTTAAAACAAGTTAAACCAAACCAAGTTATGGATGGGTGGATGCGAGGCTTTATATAGATGGTACAACAGGGACCTAGAGGAGGAATTGGTTTACGCCTCCTGATGGACTTGGGCTTCCTGTGTTTGGCCCGAACACCCAACTCAAGTTCATCAATAATAACCCATACCACTAAAGGGTTATTATTGAACTACCGCACCAATCCCATATTACAATATGAGCTTCTTTTTATCATGAGTGCGTTAAACTCCCTGTGTTTAAGATATCGTATGTTCGTTAATTAAATGAGTTACTGACAACTCAATTAATTAACATCTGATTCCAACAGTAGTACCACTCAACTCTATTATCATGTCGGACTAAGTCCACCTGCAGGATTTATATGATAATCCTTATGAGCTCCTCAAGGGGACATCATCAACTTAAATAATTAGGACACAGATTCCTTCTATAATCAACAACATACCATATAAATAGTACTATTTTCCAACTCATTAGACCTATTGATTTAACGGATAAATCTCATCCATTGATAAGTTAAAGAAATAAATACTAAGTATACGTATTTGTTATTATATAGGGATTAAGAGGATGCACATCCATAATAACAGAGGTTCTGTTCTTTTATATGGTCAGTATAAATTGAACAACCTCAAATGGTCCCGCTCAATACATACATAGTGTACTAGTGTAATTTTATAGTCAAGACAGACTAATACCAAATTACACTACAACTGTTACAATGGTTTGCCCCAATCCATCTTGGTTGTGAGCCACTATTTATAATTTATAAGGAACTAATAACATAATCTTCTGTGTGGAACCACACACCATGTTATCTACAATATAAATTAAATGGACAACTGCATTGACATATATATAAAAATGTAAATATTTGACCAAAGTGATTCTCATTTCAAAATATTTCAAAACAGATATTCATACAAAAGCTAGGCTTATAGTATACATCCCAACTTGACAATGTATGGAGATTGCAAGTGCAATCGTCCATTTGGAGAGTGTTGGTGTAATTCCCTTTTGGTCAAGGTTTGACCAGTTTGATGTGAAGGATAGTCAAGTAGGTCAAGGTTGACTGGATACTTGACTGGGAAGTCCAATTAGAAGGTTGGAAGAGGAAGGAGAATCTTGGTGAATGAAGCCAGGTGAAAGCCCTAATGAGTGAAGCTAGGCAGAAGGAAAGCCCTAATGAGTGAAGCTAGACAGAAGTGAAAACCCTAGTGAGTGAAGCTAGGTAGAAGGAAAATCTTAGTGAGTAAAGACAGGTGAAAGCCCTAGTGAGTGAAGATAGGCAGAAGGAAAATCCTAGTGAATGAAGCCAAACATATAGAGGCCCAGGTGGGTCAAGGTTGATCGAACATCTGGCGTTGGGAAGTCTAAGTGGGTCAAGGTTGACCAGACATCTAGTGTTGGGAAGTCCAAGTGGGTCAAGGTTGACCTGACATTTAGCATGAGATGGAAAGTCCAAGTGGGTCAAATGATTGACCAGACACTTAGTGAAGAAGTCCCAGTAGGTCAAGGTTAACTAGATGCTAGGAAATGAGGAGTCCCAACAGGTTAACGTTGATCGAAAGTTGGGTAAGGGAACCCTAGACTTTAGTTTGGAAGTTAGGGTTTGGTAATTGACTAGGTTAGTCGATTACCAAAACTTAATCAATTAAGTGAAGTTCGCGAGTGCACAAAATGGTTCGTAATCGATTAGGTCAATCGATTACGAATGCTTAATCGATTATGGAAATAGATTAAGCTTGGATTTCGCAAACGCACAGAGAGTTTGGTAAGCGATTAAGTAGAGAAGCTTAATCACTCACAACAGGTTCTTGCATGAACAAAAAGCTTTCTAATCGATTGGGCTATTCAATTAGGAAGGCTTAATCGATTAAGTTAGTTGATTAAGCTTGAAAAACTTGTCGTTGTGCACGAAATAAAAGGGCTTTGCGTGCATTGTTTCACTATGACTGCCTCCACATTCTTCTTCGCTACTCATCGCTGGACTTCGAGCTTGGAAGAGAAATGTTGCTGCACTTTCCAACTAGTCCAGAGGCATCTTCATCAACAAGAGAGCAAGCAAGAAGAGGTTTTCTTTTTGTATTATTGTATTTTTCTTCTTGCGTGAGTTATATTCTTGTTGAGTGGTGTTGTACGAGGTTTCTCTATCTCTGGTAGTTATTGAGAAGGAGTTTATTTGATAGTGGATGTGTGTGAGGACCAGATCCTTAGATTAGTTACCTCTTCTTGAGGTGGATACCAAGTAAATCTATATTGTTAGCATTGGAGATCTTGTTTTGAGTATTCTGCTACAAATCATCATCATCAAAGCGCGAGAAGCTATTCACCTCCTCTAGCTCCGAAGTGACCCAACAAGTGATATCAAAGCCAGGTTGCTCTTCACCAGACTCATCGCCGGAAAGGTCAATAAGCTAGAGGAAGAAGAAGAAATTGAAGCCCTAAAAGTCAACAAAGTCAAGACTTCATCAAAAGAGCTCAACTTCAAGATGGATTTCCGAGATGGATTCGGATTCGACACAAGGGTACCTCCACCATTCACATAAATGAGCTCCGATTCTTGGAAATCAAGAATAAAAAACTTCTTCATGATGGAGATAGAGCAATGGTTTGCTCTAATGGAAGGATTTCAAGCTCCAACAAACGACAAGGGAAAGTGCATCAAAAGGAGGAAATGGAGTCAAGAGCAAATCCAAAGATGTGAGGCTAATAATAAAGTAACCAAGCTTTGGTCAATTTATTGCCTAGTAACATCTTGAACAAGATAGGAGAATTTGAAGATGCCAAGGAGCTTTGAAGCAAGTTGGCAAAGATTCATGAGGATCCCTCCACTACACCAAATCAAGACAAATCCAAAGAGGGTAACTCATTGGATCAAGAAGAAAAGGAGTCCAAAGTTGAGAGATGCTCAACATCGGAAGAAGAAGATCAAGAAGCCTCATCCTCAATGGAATGCAACGAAAAAGGCAAATAGAGAGCATACTCTTTGTTTCATGTGCAAGAGGATGAAGATGAAGAGGCATCCACCTCTAGGATTGAGGTTGGGAGCATCATTCATTGACACCGGAGCAAGAAGAAGCTTCCACATCCATGTCAAATGAAGAAAAAGATGATGTCACCTCCAAAAAAAAATCAAATGGAGGATCATGTGTCAGCCCTATAAGAAAAGAGGGTATAAATATTTCAATTTACTAAAATAAAAGTCACATTATTTGCTTTGAGTGTAGGGAAACTGGCCATTACAAGAGCAAGTGCCCTAAATTGACCAAGAAGAAGGGCCAAGTGGCACTAAAGGGCAAGGAGAAGCCCAAGGAAGTCGGTCCCATGGAACGAAAAGGCAAGGAGCACATTATGTGCCTCTCTTGCAATCAAAAGGACATTATAGGAGCCAATGCCCAAAAGGGAAGAAACCAACTAAGCTTAAAGGAGGAAGCACAAGTCAAGGGGGAGCTTTCAAGAGCAAACCTAATGTATCATTTATTGAACCAATTCCTTTAAGTCATGGTAAAAAGCATGTTAGAAATAATTTATATCATTTCAATGCTATTTATCATGAGAATAGAAAGCATGATAAGATAAAGGAGAAATATGTAGCATATCATGCTAAGACAACTCAACCTAAGGTTAGGAAGATAGATAACAACTTAGACAATAATTCTAAGGATTTTATGTACATGCCTAAGAGAAAGAAAAATCAAGGTTTTAATGAAAAACCTAAGGTTGAGGAGTTATGGAAGGAAAATCAAGTCTTGAGGTCAAGACTTGATAAATTAGAGAGGACCCTTAAAAAAAGCACATGAAGAACAAGGGTCCAAGAACAAAAACCTAGGTTTAGAAATGCGAGAGTCATCCAATGACCATAGAGATTTGGGATACAAACTCATAGCCAAGAAGGATGCCCCCTCTTATCATAGGGTTTCATATAGCTATGGAACTAACCCTAGGTCTAGGGGTCAAACTAAGGTTACAAGGGAGGTCATCCCTAGAATTAACCTTGAAAAGACCAATGTGACTAAGACTTCTAATAAGTCAAAGAAAGTCACCAAGAAGGTCACAAGGGAAGCTATCCCTAGAGTTTACCTTGCTGGATCGAGTCGCACGTGAGAGGGGGGGGGTGAATTGTTAGGACCCTCGGCGACCGGCTAGAGGGGGGTGAATAACCCCTGCACAAATCAAGCAAACGAACCTTTCTTGGACTTATAACTTAATTGAAATAAACACTTGCATAAAAGAATAATAAAGAAACTAAAAGGAAAGAGGCACCGATAATTTACTTGGTTACAACCGGGGCGGTTGTTAATCCAAGAAAGTTAAAGTGCACTAAAAATGTCGTTCAGGAGGAGAAGCCTTTTTATAGAAATGAACCACACAAAGATGAAGATAAATAGAAAAGTAAAACCGCACAAGTGTTGTTTGGATATTTCTTGTTGTATTTAGCTTCTGGGAGCAGGGCCGTTTATATAGCCCTGCTCGGGATGCCTGGAAGGGTTCCAGGCGCCTGAAATGAGATAGAATTCTATCCCCAATGCAACATTCAAATGTCACGTCGAAATGGCTAAAACTTGGGTTTCGGGCGCCCCGAAGGTGAAAGTCAACCTTTTGTTGACTTTCTCTCCAGGTCTCCAGCTTCAGCTCCGCTTGCTTCGATCCAGGTCTTCCACTCCAGCTCTGCTCGCTTGAGTGATTTCGGCCATCCGGAATGGGACTCACTCGAACCCAACTTCCGGCCTTCTCGACCAAGCTTCTGCTCCGACTTCTCACCCTCGGAATCGCCGCGTGCTTCCTTCTCGTCCGCCAATGTACTCTTCCACAATTTTTCGCCTCTCAGATGCACCGAGCCCGTCGGCTCTCTCCCGTGCCAACCTTCTCACTAGCTGCATCTTTTGCTCCTCGAGCAATCTTCCCCTCTTGACTTCTCGTCCCTTGAAAACACCATACACTCCCTTCTCATCCGCCGGTGTACTCTTCCGTAGCACCTCATCCCTCAGATGCATCGAGCCTGTTGGCTCTCTCCTGTGCCGTCCTTCTCACTAGCTGCATCTTTTGCTCGACATCCTGTGCTCCTAAGTTTTTGCACATTTAGACATAGGGTTAAACATAACAGGACCTAACTTAACTTATTTGATCGCATCAAAACTACCTTGGGGTACCAACATGAATCATGTGATTTTCAAAAATTCTCTTTTTGTCATTTTAAAATTAGAATGTGAACACAGCAGAAAAGAAAAATACGAAAAATTGGAACGAGAAGAACACAAATGGTTTACTTGGTTCGGAGTTTTCTGCAACTCCTACTCCAAGACCCAGGTCCCGCGGATCTATCGATGGGTAATTCACTATAAACCTCTTCCAGTATCTCCAGAAGAGAGAATCAAAGTACAAAAGAAAGTTAGAACAAGTGCAACACCCTGCACTTGTCCTTTTGCAGTATTTAATTACACAAAAAAATTTACCGACACTTTTGGAGATCGAAGTGGGAGTGCTTGTGTTGATGCCGGTCTGCCAGCCGTGCTCGAAAGTCTTTGAAGCAGTCGTAGAGTGCAACAACTTTGTAGTAGAGTCGAAGCAGGAGCCCGGAGTAATCAGAATCTCAAAAGAATGCGTAGTATCTCGTATAGTCGTTGTTGTCCAATGTCTTCTCGTGACTGCCTTATAAAAGGCATGGAAGGCGCCTTCCATAGCCATGGAAGGCGCCTCCAATGAGGCAAGTTTGATCCTGAATTGCTCTGCACTTATCCGCTGCGACGCCAAGATTTTATATTGTGGAAGACACCTTCTATAGTAATGGAAGGCACCTTCTATGAACAGTACAAATATGCCTTCACTGCTTGAAGGCACTTTCGGACACTGTTCATCCTAAATCAATTTTCTTCCCTATAAACCAATGTTAGTCCAGAAATATTCTGCAAAATAAGTATTAGGACAGTTTAATAATTATGCAGAGTAGCAATTAGTTTCTGTCCTTCTAGGACCAGGAACTAGTCAAGGTCTCAGCTTAGGGATCCCAAATGGGCCTAAACTAGGCCGACACCTACTGTCCCTTCAACCGGGATGCATCCTCACTTAGTCACTCTCCTCCAATGACTTACCTTAACTTACTAGTTTGCCAGGCATCCGGTCAGCCCATCGACCTATATGAACTTTGTGCCAGCTATCTGGTCGGCCTATCGACCTAGCTGAACTTCGTACTAGCTATTCGGTCGGCCCGTCGATCTAGCTAAATTTTGTACAACTATCCAATTGGCCCGTCGATCTAGCTGGATTTCATACCATCTATTCAGTCGGTCTATCGACCTAGTTGGATTTCTTGCACACTTAATCAAGTGGTTATATCACAACAAAGCCTAACTTAACTTACTTATTATTCATCAAAATTCGAGTTAGACTGTTAGTGCAAACCACACCAACAATCTCCCCCTTTTTGATGCAACGACAACTTGAGTTAAGTTAGGGGAAAACATGCAATCATAAATCGACACATGATTTGCTTTAAGGTTTTCGGATTTCGATTTGTTTTAACTTTACCCCTTAACCTGGTATCTTGGGTTAAGTTAGGGGAAAACATGCAATCATAAATAGACACATGATTTGGTTTAAGGTTTTCGGATTTCGATTTGTTTTAACTTTACCCCTTAACCTGGTATCCTGGGTTAAGTTAGGGGAAAACATGCAATCATAAATTGACACATGATTTGGTTTAAGGTTTTCAAATTTCAATTTGTTTTAACTTAACCCCTTAATACTCTCCATTTGGCATTCATAAAAAATCATGAAAAAAAATTGCTAGTGAAAGTAAGAAACATTTTTATAAAAATACTCAGGATTACTTTGAAGGGAATTTTTTTTTTACAAAATATGTTTAAAGATTGAAACCACTTAGCCTTTCAAAAAGATAAAGAAAAACAACTTATTAAAAATTTCAAAGTTAAAAAAATAAGTTTTGAAAAAAAAACTGTTCAAAACTTTTTCAAAGTGTTTCGTAAAGCAAATTTTAAAAACATTTTAAAGACATTTTTCAAAATGGAATTTAGACACTATATGTTAGTATTTTCACAAAAGTAATAAAGTTGAAAGTATTTTTAAAATCTACTAACTTTGGAAACTTTAAGGCTTGCTAAGTTTTCCAAAAAGAACTTTAAAAGTTTTAAAGAAAATTTAAAATACTAAGTGCTGCAATATTTAAATTATTTTAAAGTAGTTTAACAAAATTGAAATAATTTTCAAAATGATTTTTCAAGACATGTAATAATTTTAAAAATGAACTTTTGAAAAGATGGAATGTTTTCAAAATTTTGTTAACTTAATTGTCCTCCCCCTGAACCTGAGATTATTTCAAAATAGTCAACTATGAATTGTTCTTAACTGACTAACCGTTGGTTATTGATTAACTATTAGAAGATAACAGTGTTCACTTGGTTAGTTAAGTTAAGTCTTTTTATCCAGTTAGTATTTGACTTAACCCAATCACTATGAATTTGGTATTTAATGCCTAAACTTATGTTGATGTACTTATATAAGCACCTTAAGTCCAGACAAGCTGCCTATGCATCCCACCCCTTTCTAGATTTGGAATACACAAACAAGGTAGCTCTAATGTGTTGGTGAGATGCTCAAGTCCTAAATTTATAGGAGCATGCTTTCTATAGATTCAATCTAGACTATGACTAAAATTGATTTTGAAAATTCTAAACATAAGGAAATTTTGAGAAAAATAAAGAATTTTGCCCTAGAATTTGGAAATGTTGAAAATAATATTAAAAATATTGGTCCTAGTCTACTACACACATTCTTAATTTTAACAATAAGACTGAAGAACAACTAACTGAGAATAGTAAGTCAAGTCATATACAATGCATAATAATGTATGTAGCACAATCATGTCTGATCATAGTCAGTAGGTGGTGGTAAGGGTCGCTCAGGAGCGCGCAGAGCCTGAAGAATCTACTCAAATCTGGTGGTAATGTCATCTCGGAGTAAAGTAAATCCAGTGGTCATCTCCTCCCGGAGTGTGCTGAATCCATCTGAGACTGGCTGTCAAAGTTGAGCGGAGGACTCCTCAAGTCGAGCGAGTCAGTCCTCGATTGATAGTGAAGTTAAGGGCTGGGTCGAGGTCGAAGGCTGGTCCGAAGTTGGAGCATAAACAAACATCTCCTCAGCCGTAAACTCTGGCCACTCCTCTCCTCGGCTGGAATAAAAGGTGGAAACTGCTCCTTGGCTTCGACTGGTACGACTGGCTGAGGCGCACCTCTCCAAGCTAGAGTCCCTTGAGCGGTGATGTCTATATGTGCTAATGCTAGCTAACGCTGACCAAACTCTTCATATGCACTAAGGGAAGTAGTCCTCCCCTGGGTCACATCTATCTTTAAGGTTGAAAATATATATGCCAAAATATGACAATAGGGCATGTGGATCTAGAACATAGTGATAAGACCGGATGCATGTATGACCTTATGAAACATATGTAATGCAATGTTGATGTCTAGACGCTGATAGAGGGCATACAAAAAAGAGTGGGAAGGTCTCATCATCGGAACGTTGTGAGATGTGATCGGCAAAATGCATGTAGTCATGACTCGATACAGGATATTGTTCTGAACCCTGAGGGAAAGTGACCTAAAGTTAGTCATTGTAGGTACTCTCTCCTCCCCCCAAAAAATACATGTAGATAATATCTAATGTAATATGGGAGTAGGGCTCACCAAATGGCATATCCCTATTAGGGTAACACAAAAATGGACATGCAGATGTCCTTAGTCCTAGGCTAGTGTATAATAAAGTAGGGGAAAAGTGAGAATCCTTTCCATCAACTCTGGTGGAGTAGTCAAATCATCTATCTGTTCTAAGTTATTATAAAACTGAGCACATAAATCAAGATTTACTGCATTACTGTAGTAAACCAATTTTTTTAACTGGTAATGCTCAATGACCTATGTAATAGGGGTGTAATACTAGGTAAAAAATGTCCTATTCAAGTACCTAGATTTCAACGGAACATATGTATGCTTAATGAAATCTAGCCAAAGTCGCTCGGTGGGAAACCTAGCATCAACAGATGGAGCATTACTAGTCCTAGGGGCAACATGTCGTCTTTCCCTAATTTGATACACATATAGGCATAAATAGATAAGAAAAAAATGCATGTAAACTAAGTATTGAAGATACGTATTAAGGTAGGGTATACCTAGGAGGCATTTTCGAGACTTTGAGGATGAAGTTGTTGAGAAAATTGGGCTGGAAGGCGCATTGTTGACGTCGAATATGTGAACAGAACTCAGTTTTGTTCGCTAAAAAAAATAGTCGAAGGCACTTTCAAACTTCATGGAAGGCATCTTCCATCGATTATGTAGGGCTCCTTCAAGCGACTAAAGGTTCCTTCCACCGCTAAGGCGAGATTTTTCCTGCCTTTCCTGAGGGCGCATCCGATGGTGTCGGAGGCGCCTTCAGTATCTTGAGTTTAATTTTAAGTTTATTTTCAAATTTCAAATTTTTAAGTTAAATTTTAATTTTAATTTTAATTTTGAAGTTTAAGTTTAATTTTTATTTTTTATTTTTAAGATTATTTTTATTTTTTTTTAATTTTAATTTTAATTTTAATTTTAATTTTAATTTTGAATTTTGAATTTTGAATTTTAAGTTTATTTTTTTTAAATTTTAAATTAAATTTTTAATTGATAAATTATCTTTTTGATTTTCAATTTTAGGTTTCTTAGTCATCTCACTCGATCTATATTTTCAATCAAGGAATCTTATGCTTTTGTGAGATGAATTAAGTTCAATTTTAGGGTTGGGTTTAACTTTGTGTTATATTTAAGTTCAACTTTGGGCTCAACAAATAGACATTCTTTAGATAAACTTCTGGGGTATGGTGAGTCACTTGGACATTATAAGAGTAACCATGCTTTCGAGGTTTTCCAAATAATCCTATCCACTAAACCCTAATACAAAACCTTGGTCTAACTAGTTAGGATCCGTAAGGGGTAGTTTCAGTTAGTTCCACTAAGCCAAATGCACCAGGTCGAAGCCATATCTTCCTAGACATGCATAGACATAGTTTTCCTAACCTACTATCATCCAAAATTTTACTTGTACTTTTGTCAAGTTAAACTGTTGTCCCAATTTTAGCTAGTCCTAATTACCCTGCCTGGTAAGTGTTGGTTGCTACTCGGAATACTGTTTTAGTTCTCCTGTACAAAAATTTGTACAAGCATAGAACTATCCTACCTACTCATGTGCTCTACTGAAGTTAAATTTGGATTGCAAACGATGCTTAACATTATTAATCCAAATTGTCCTTCAGAAGTTAAACTTGGATTGGAAACAATACTTGACATTTTTACTCCAAGTTTAACCGATGTGATCTTCCTAAGTTAAACCATATTACAGAAGTTAATTAAATATCTATTTCCAAAATTAGCTTCTAGGTTAAACATGGCAAGACACTAGGCCTTCTTGGGTATGGGATCATCCACCACTTCCTAGACAAAGTCTTTCAAAGAAATCGGGTATTTAACTTCTTACAGTAAACTAGGTTTAACTACAAACACCTCAATAGAAGCACAATATTGAAACATGAAATCGAACAATAAAATTGATAATAAAAATGATAACCTAAAGCCGATAACCTCTTGTGTTTGGTTTTTCAAGATCTATACAAAAGATGAACTAGTTATGATGCGAAAACTAATAACTAGTTATACCTTTTGTAACTTATAGACCTCTTGATCTTCTGTTGTATTCCTCTCCTTCTCTTGGACGTTGTGTGAGCGACGATCTTCCAAGATGAAATCCACCCAAGATTCTTCCTTCGCTTCCAAGTTTCGGCCACCAACTAAGCTCCAAGGGATGCTAGACAAGAGAGCTTCCTTCTCTTCTTCTTCTCCTTCAAGCAACTGGCCACCAAGAGAAGACCAAGCTTGATGCCGCCGGCCTCTAAGAGAGAAAACAAAAGGAGAAGAGAGAAAGAAGAGGGCTGGCCACCAAGGAAGAGAAGAGAGGGATTTCGACCACAATAGAGAGGATGCAAGGCTTCGGTTCTTTTTCATGAGGCACCCTCTCCCTCTCTTTTATAATCCTTGGTGAATCCAAAAAAGGAAAGTTTTAAAACAAAAATTAAAACTTCCTTTTATTCCTTTACATGGCTGCCCACATCATGTCCAAACAAGGAAAGATTTTAAACAAAAATTAAAATCTCTCTTTTAAAATCCCTTTTATGGTTAGCTATAAAAGGCATGTTTTATAAAATTAAAATCTTCTCTTTTAAATCCTTTTGTGGATGTCTATAAAAGAAAAGATTTAAAATAAAACTCCTTTTATATCATGGTTACAAAAAGAAAAGTTTAAAAATAAAATCTTTCTTTTAAACATTATAGATAACTATCCTGTCTGAGAGCTTACGAGATGAAGCACTGGGCGGCGATGGGTGATGACGGACTCTGATACCAATGAACAAGAGAGGATCCGAGAAAACCACAGCGAACCTCACTCACACTTGAGGATAAGATAACCAATCCGAGAAAACCAAAGCGGATCTTATGAATAATACCTCACGAAAGAGAACGCCGGTGAGATAGCTCCAAGGATCAGCAAAAACTCGACAACCAGATGTATGAAGCGATCTCGTGATCCTGCGCACAATGAGACTAACCGACAAAGCGTTAGTGACCTAAGACTGGGGTGGGAATCCCTGGCTAGGCCCCCCGACACTCAAGTTAGCCTCCGGCGAGAAGAAGAAGTAATGTGAAGAAGATGAAAATTAGGGTTTGAGTTGTGTCAGAATGATTACTTACCTGGCCAGTGGAGAGGATTCCCTTTTTTATACCACCTCACTTGACCTCCACAGTCATGAGGTGGACCCGGTTTGTTGGAGTTCGTTATGAGATGACGTAAGTATTACTTGTGAAAATAGTTCAAGGAATCTTTTTCGTACCTCAGATGTACCTTCTTTGTCGTTTAGCATACCTGCATGAGCTTCTAGAAGACATTTCCCACCAAATTAATTAAACCTTCATATAAATACAGAGTATTTCCATATGACTTATGTGTCAGAGTTAATGAGAAGTTTAAATGGCATAAGACTGAGTTAGCCTCTTTTGCTCGGTCGGCCTTTACCCGTCGTTCATATTGTGCCTTGTCTGCTATGAGGTTAAATGCTTCTTTTGCTCGACCAATTGTTCTTGCTCGTCTTGTCCCGGCCGGCCGAACCTAGGAACTTGGTCGACTTCTTTCGCTCGATCGACCTCTACTCGCTGAACTTACATGAGCACTGCTATGAGGCTAAATGCTTCTTTTGCTCGACCAGTTGTTCCTACTCGGCCTGTCCCGGGCGGCCGAACCTAGGCACTCGGTCGGCCTCTTTCGCTCGATCGGCCTTTACTCGCCGAACTTACACAAGCACTGCTACGAGCCTAAATGCTTCTTTTGCTCGACCGGTTGTTCCTGCTCGGCCTGTCCCGGCCGGCCAAACCTAGGCACTCGGTCGGCCTCTTTCGCTCAATCGGCCTCTACCTGCCGAACTCACACGAGCATTGCTGCGAGCCTAAATGCTTCTTTTGCTCGACCGTTTGTTCCTGCTAAGCCTGTCCCGGCCGACCGAACCTAGGCATTCGGTCGACCTCTTTCGCTTGATCGACCTATACTCGCCGAACTTACATGAGCACTGTTGCGAGCCTAAATGCTTCTTTTGCTTGACCGGTTGTTCCTGCTCGGCCTGTCCCGGCCAGCCGAACCTAGGCACTCGATCGACCTCTTTCGCTCGGTCGACCTCTACCCACCGAACTTACACGAGCACTGCTGCGAGCCTAAATGCTTCTTTTTGCTCGACCGGTTGTTCCTGCTCAGCCTGTCCCGGCCGACCGAACCTAGGCACTCGGTCAGCCTCTTTCGCTCGTTCTGCCTCTACTCGTCGAACTTACACGAGCACTGCTGCGAGCCTAAATGCTTCTTTTGCTCGACCGGTTGTTCCTGCTCGACCTGTCCCGACCGTCCGAACCTAGGCACTCGGTCGGCCTCTTTCGCTTGGTCGACCTCTACCTGTCGAACTTACACGAGCACTGCTGCGAGCCTAAATGCTTCTTTTGCTCTACCGGTTGTTCCTGCTCAGCTTGTCCCGATCGGCCAAACCTAGGCACTCGGTCAACCTCTTTCGCTCGATCTACCTCTACTCGTCGAACTTACACGAGCACTGCTGCGAGCATAAATGCTTCTTTTGCTCGACCGATTGTTCCTGCTCGGCCTGTCCCAGTCGGCCGAACCTAGGCATTCGGTCGGTCTCTTTCGCTCGGTCGACCTCTACCCGTCGAACTTACATGATCACTGTTGCGAGCCTAAATGCTTCTTTTGCTCGACCGGTTGTTCCTGCTCGGCCTATCCCGACCGGCCGAACCTAGGCACTCGGTCGACCTCTTTCGCTCGGCCTGCCTTTACCCGCCGAACTTACACGAGCACTGTTGCGAGCCTAAATGCTTCTTTTGCTCGACCGATTGTTCCTACTCGGCCTGTCTTGGCCGACCGAACCTAGGCACTTGGTCGGCCTCTACCCACCAAACTTACACGAGCCCTGCTGTTCAACCGATATTATTTCCTCCATTGCTAGAAAATGGGTCCCTTCTTCATAACCCGTATCACTAGCCTTCCCTCCAAGTCTAGTCGAAGGAGGGGCAGTCGACTGACTAGACCTAAGTCTATCTTTGTTTCTTCGCCTATCTTTGGTCATGGCTCTGCAATGGCCATCGCAGTAGTCTCGTGACCTTTTCTATAGTAATCTCTGTGGCCTCTAGTACAGCAATCCCATGACCCCCAGTACAGTGATCCCGTGACCCCTAGTATAGTGATCCCGTGACACCTTTTGGCCTGTTAAATAGGGATGTGATCCTCCCTTCCTTTTTCACTTGCCTCATTTCTTCACCATCTTGTTCCTCTTGTTGAGAATATGGCTTTATACTTTCCCCACTGGGAGCAATTCTCGTTGGAAGAGGCCCAATTTATAGATGAAGCTACTCAAGCTTTAGATCTAGCTAGTTTCCGGGAACGAGAGCTGGAAGTACTCTTGTCGATCACCCAATCTCAAGCACGGTGGCAAATGGCCTTGAGTAACAAATCTTATCGAGATCTAGAACTTCAGGGCAAAGAGCAGACTACTTCGGGGGCTCAACAGGCTTCCAAGGTATCTACGTTAACCCTGGGGGTTCACGTAACTTGCCTGTTGGCATTGCGACAACAACAAGATCTAGTTCGTCTGCAAGCTAAGATAGACGCTCTGGAAGCAGAGCACAAAATGCTCAAGCAGGAAGTGGATTGTTCCGTCATACTTCTAAGGGGGTGTGAATGAGTTTGCACCCCTTTGTCCATGAGACCACTCTTCTTCTCACTTTCTCCTGGGCATAAAAGAACGCACTGGATTTTCTAAATGGGGAGGGGAGGGCGATTCAGTTGGATGACAGACTTTTCATGCTACTCCCCTACTAGGCAAGATATTTCCACTTCTCTAACCTGGTCGAGTTTACCTTTAACTGGGTTAAAGTTTTCTAAGAAGTCTGAGAGCTAATGTTTATAATTTTTACTGATACTTCAAGGTTTAATGTTTTGGGAGGAAAATGTAACGCTATGTAACTAATTGTGTCCCAAATGTGAAACCGGACGGTCTCTTGTATAAGACTGGATGACTTTCTTGAGTTCTTCTGGTTGATAAGAATAAACGGACTTCCTTACTTATTCAAACACTCCACTTTCACTCATTCCTTCATTTATTATACATAGGAAATTGAATATCTTGACCAGTTCTTGAACAAGGAGATAACATCAGTATCGCGATACATAATGATATCAATGTGAATATGACTCATTTAGTTATATCCATTATAAATGCTCTTGTACGGGCTTGTGACACGTGTTCTCCAATCTTCTCTGCTGATGCATCCGGGTACATGCTTCGACGCCATCACCCTGTCATTTCTTTCTTCTGACAAATCGATGCCTCCCCTTATGGGCGCACTCTATATCCTACGGTGTTGGTTATTAGTTAACATTCACAGAAACCCTAAACCCTTTATGCTATAGTCCCTTCGTCTTCTTCCTTGAGTTGCTTCGGTGGTGCCACGGTTTAACTCTTTTCCATCTTTTGTCGGTCTCCTTCTTCTTCCGGTCTCTTCCTATCGTCCTCTCCCCAAAAGACCTCAGTAAGTGTTTCCCTTCTTTACTCCTACATTTCCCCATGACTGAAGAATCATTTTCTACTGGGTATGTATAAACTCGCTCTACCTTTGGGGAATCTGATCGGTCTGCTCTCTATTCCTGGTATAAGATCCCCCAGTCTTTTCGCATTATCATCCCTGACTCTGAATCTCACCCCCATCTTCCTCCTAAAAACTGTGTAACTTTCTTTAAAGATCAATTAGTAGCTGGTTTGCGCTTTCCCATCTCTCCCTTTTTGGTAGAGATAAGCCAACATTTCAGCATTCCCTTACAACAGTTTACTCCCAATGCCTTTCGTTGTCTTTGCGATTTGTACATGCTCTTCTGCCTCCACGACATCCCTCCTATTCCTCAGAATTTTTTCATGTTTTCCTACCCCAAGAAGTCAGATCCTAGGGTTTTTTATCCAGACCTAAAATGACTCTTTTTGAAGAAATGCCTTCCTTCATCAAGGCATGGAAATCATGCTTCTTTTTCATAGAATTTCCCGAATCCATCCCCTTGTCTTATTCTTGGATATCTTTTTTTTCTAATTTGCCTGATGTGAAGGAGTTACACAAGCTTCCCTCTTTTGCCACTTATTCCAAGAAGCTATTGGGCCATCAGTTATACATTCACAAATGGCTTCGCGATGACCTCTTATATCTTTTTGGATTGAGTCCTGTCAGGGTGGAGCTCCGTGGCTCCCTTAGTAAGTTGCTATTTACTTATCTAAGTCTCCTTTTTAATAACTAAGATGTTTTTTATTGGGTGCAGTGGAGGCCTATTATGACTCCATGATTGAGCAACAGCTAAAGGTGCGAGACGAAGCGATCAAAGCCAAAGAGAAAGAACTTCTTGCTGCTTTGAAACAACCTCCCTCAACAGAGGTTCCTGCTCGTGTGGGTCAATCTTCTTCCGCAGAGGTTCTTGTTGGTTGGTCCTAGGAAGATCGTATCGGTTCCACTGTACAAAAATTTTGTACAAGTATCGAACCTTTTCCTAAACAACCTATTGTGTTCTTTAGAAGTTAAATTAGGAATCACAAACGAAACTTAACATTATTGATTCCAAATTTAACTTATCTGTTCTTAATGGTTTAGACTTGGATCGTAAGCGGAACTTAACACTATTGATCCAAATCAACCTATGTTATAAATTCAATTAAATATTAATTTCTAAAATTGGCTTCCAGGACTGCATGGCGAGGCACATGACCTTCTTGGGTATGGGAGCATCCACCACCGCCTAGACAAAGCCTTTTAAGGAAAGCTAATATTTAATTTCCTTATATAACTCTAGGTTTAACCAAAAAGAACAATCGAATCACAAATTCAAAAAATAAAACAAACGAAACACAAATTTGAAACAAATCCAAAAACTCTAGAATCATATGCCTCTTATGTTTGGTATTTCCAAAAATAACTATACAAAGAAAACTAGTATGATGCGGAAAATAATTACTAGTTATACCTTTCTTTGTAAGCAAATAACCTCTTGATCTTCTACCATATTCCTCTTCTAATCTCGGACATTGTGTAGGCAACGATCTTTCTAGACGAGAACCACCAAGCTCCTTCTTCTCCAAGCTACATTCAACCACCATCAATTCTCCAAGAGAAGTAAAGGTCCGACCACCACCACCAAGCTCCAAGGGATGCTAGAAACAAAACCTCCTTTTCCTCCTTCTCCAAACAAGATCCGGCCACCTTCCAAGCTTCAAAGGTTGAAGAGATTCAACCACCAAGGAGAAGAAAGAAAAAGGAGAGGGAAGAACTTCTAGGGCCGGCCACACCAAGGAAGAGAGGGAGAGAAATAGAAAAGAGTTGTTTTTTTTATGAAGGCACCTCTACCCCCTCTTTTATAATCCTTGGCCTTGGTAAATAAGAAAATTTAAATAAAAACTTCCTTAATTCTTTTGCCATGAAAAGAAAAATTAATTAATTTAAAAATCAATTTTCTTTTCTTAAACAACATGGCCGACCACTTTAAAATCCCAAACAAGAAGAGTTTTAATCAACACAAGAATTAAACTTCCTAATTTGTTTCCGGAAATTTATAAAAAAAATTTCCAATAATTTTTCCCTTCATGGTGGTTTGTAAAAAAGAAATTTTATAAATTAAAATCTTTTTTTTAAACACGTGGATGATTTCCAAAAAGGAAAGTTATCTCTAAAAATTAAAATATCCTTTCAATCTACAAATAAGGAAAGATATCAAATCTTTTCATAATCTTTTGTAGAAACTTTATAAAAGAAATATTTAATTTTTAAACTCTCTTTTAAATCATGAACATGGTTAAAAAATGAAAGTTTTCTCAAAATTAAAATCTACCTTTCAATCTACAAATAAAGAAAGATTTCAAATCTTTTCTTAATCTTTTGTAGAGAGCTATAAAAGGAAAGATTTAAATTTTAAACTCTCTTTTAAAACCATTATATCCACATTAAGAAAAAATTTTAAATAAAAATAAAATCCCTTTTAATATGGCCAGCCAATCAAACTTGGGCTCCAAGCCATGGCCGACCAATTAACTTGGCTCAATCCTTTGATTTGGCCGACCCTAGCTTGGGCTTCAAGTTAGCTTGGCCGACCCCATTAGGATGGGTAAGAAGGTGGGTATAGGTGGGTATAATTCTCTATATACAATAGGCTACGATAGGGACCGAGAGGAGGAATTGGTTTTGGTCTCCCGATGAAATTAAGCTTCCCGTGTTCGCCCCGAACATACAACTTAACTTCATCAATAATAATTCATACTACTAAAGAATTATTATTAAACTACCGCACTATTCCCAAATTACATTTTGGGCTCCTTCTTATTATGAGTGTGTTAGTCTCCCTATGTTTAAGATGTCGAATGCCCACTAATTAAATGAGTTACTGACAACTCACTTAATTAATATCTTAGTTCAAGAGTAGTACCACTCAACCTCATCGTCATGTCGGACTAAGTCCACCTGCAGGGTTTAACATGACAATCCTTATGAGCTCCTCTTGGGGTCATTCTCAACCTATATAATAGGACACAGTTTCCTTCTATAATCAACAAAACACACTATAAGTAATATAATTTTCCAACTTATCGGGCTTATTGATTTATCGAGCTAATCTCACCCATTGATAAGTCAAAGAAATAAATACTAAATATATGTGTTTGTTATTATATTAGGATTAAGAGCACACACTTCTATAATAACTAAGGTCTAGTTCTTTTATTAAGTTAGTATAAAAAGAACTTACCTAAAATGGTCCTACTCAATACACTTACAGTGTACTAGTGTAATTTATTAGTCAAGATAAACTAATCCCTAATCACACTATGACTTTACCGATGGTTTGTTCCTTTCCATCTTAGTCGTGAGCAACTGTTTATAATTTATAAAGAACTGATAACATGATCTTCTGTGTGTGACACCATACACCGTGTTATCTACGATATAAATTAATTGAACGACTACACTTAGCATAAATGTAAATATTTTTGACCAATGTGATTCTTATTTCTAAATAAATGTTTATACAAAAGCTAGGCGTATTTTGTGTGACCATTTTTGGACACCAACAGAATGGTGTGGCAGAATTAAGGTATAGGACTCTTATGAAAATGATTAGATCGATGATGAGTTATTCAGAATTACCAAATTCGTTTTGGGGATATACTCTGAAAATGACAATGAACATAGTACCTTCTAAAGTCAGAACCCTCTACACCCATAGAATTACAGAATGAGTGTAAGCCTAGTCTGAAGCATATTCAGATTTGGGGTAGTCCAGCACATGTGCTGAAGGGAGACACTGATAAGTTGGACAGGAGTTCACTTGTTTATGGGTTATCCTGGAGAAACGAAAGGAGGTTTATAGTCCTAAAAATCAGAAGGTCATTGTTAGCACCAATGCCCGATTTTTAGAAGAGGACTATGTTATGAACCATAAGCCCATGAGTAAAATTATTCTTAAGGAAATTAGAGAAGACACATTTAAACTAGTACCTGTAGGATCGAAAAGAATTTAGATATCTCCACAATAGCATGATATTGTCCACTTTGGGCCTAAACCCTCATGGTTTTGCTCTCGGGCTCTACCCAAAAGGCTTCATTCCAATGGAGATATCTTTCTCTTATAAGCCCATGATCTTTTCCATGTGTTTTCAATGTGAGACCATGTTTGCAACCTTGCAACCCCCCCCTCAAACAAAGGACCACGGGCTTCCCACGTCCGATCCTCGACCCACCAGGTCTTCCTGCCTCTTGGTCTACACGACCTACTAGGACTTCCTTGCCTAGCCGCAACTAGGACTTCCTGCCCCTCGGTCCATCTGACCTACTAGGACTTCCTTGCCTAGCCGCAACTAGGACTTCCTGCCTGATGTCTGGTCCTCTTGATCCGAACATAGGAGCCCCCACTTTCTTTGTTCGAGGTCAATATTGTACCCATATGGTTCAATCATACCATAGCTCTTGTGCACAGTCGGCAGTTAAACCTTCTAGCAGTCTGGGCTCTGATACCATTTGTAGGATCGAAAAGAATTTAGATATCTCCACAATAGCATGATATTGTCCACTTTGGGTGTAACGACCCAAATTTCCTCAATTAGAGTCCTAAAAGTAATTTAAAAATATTTTAAAATGCTATAGAAATATTCTAGGGATTTTTAGAAATTTTTAGAGTATTTTTATGTAATTTTTGGAGGTCGTTTGATATTTTTACTAAACGAAGGAAGTTTCGACAAAAAAATGTCCAAACCGAGAATTGAACCCATGACCTTTGACTCGGTCAAAACCCGGCTGACCAGGTGTGCAAACGGATTTTTCTGTTTAAAAAAGGTAGCGAATTTATTTAAGATAGTTAATAGAATATTATAAAAGGGATAAGTTGATGTTGGATTTGTTTGTTTAGAAAAAGTAGCAAATTTATTTAAGATAATTAACAGAATATTGGATTATAAAAGGGATAAGTTGATGTTGGATTTGTTTGTTTAGAAAAAGTAGCAAATTTATTTAAGATAATTAACAGAATATTGGATTATAAAAGGGATAAGTTGATGTTGGATTTGTTTGTTTAGAAAAAGTAGCAAATTTATTTAAGATAATTAACAGAATATTGGATTATAAAAGGGGATAAGTTGATGCTCTGTTTTCCCGTGACTTAAACCATTCTCTCTCTTCTACGACGGTGGAGCTCGGGCAGAAAATGAAAGGGAGTTAGGGTATCATCTCCGGCGGCTGGCCAAGGTCCTAGATGCCCTTTTTGTTCGGTTGTGAGTCCAAGAATCAAGGTAAGTGCTTCTCACCTGCAGTAGGAGTAGTTTCAGACCTTTGTTCTTCTTGAATTCGAAGCATGAGAAGCGCTTATAGTGCAGATTTTTAATTAAGCATATAGTGCAGATTTTAATTAAGCTTATAGTGCAGATTTTTATGTAGGCTTATAGTGCAGATTTTAATTAAGCTCATAGTGCAGATTTTGATTTAAACTTATAGTGCAGATTTTAATTAAGCCTATAGTGCAGATTTTAATTAAGCTCATAGTGCAGATTTTTATTTAGGCTTATAGTGCAGATTTTAATTAAGCCTATAGTGCAGATTTTAATTAAGCTTATAGTGCAGATTTTTATTTAAGCTTATAGTGCAGATTTTAATTAAGCCTATAGTGCAGATTTTAATTAAGCTTATAACTGCAGATTTTTATGTAAGCTTATAATGCAGATTTTAATTAAGCATTGCAGTGTAGATTTTTCATTAAGCATTTCAATTACAAATTTTGAGTTCCCTATCAGTATTTTGAGTTTAAGAAAAGTATAAGAAAGATAAAGAAAAGAAAGAAAAAGGCCAAGGCCTTAAGTAGATCCCAAAGTCAAGACTTTAGAGAATTTGTCACACAAGGTGCTAAAGAAAATACCGAGGCATTATATATTAGAAGTATTAAAAGATAACAAGTATTTTACTTTCATCAGTGGCACTGTGCTGGACTCTCAGTTGTCCTTGGGTTGGGCTCCCATAGTCGTCCCTAGGTTTAGATAACCTAGTAGTAACGGCTCGGCCGACGGTCGACGACCATAGGGTCGCCAAATGGGCCGCCAAATGGGTCGGGTCGTTACAAAAGTAAAAGCACAGTTGCCGGGCCCAAGAGAAGTTGATTACTATTTTTAAGTATTATAAGTATAAGTTTTTGAACAAGTAAAACGAGTTTTTCATAAACATAAAGTATTAAAGATTAAGTTAGAACAAATGAAATAAAGTTTCATATAGTTCTAAAAATCAGTAAGTTTAGTTCTTTATTCTACTATGTTTATCTAGTGGATGAGTAGTTTTCATGTTTACCTATTAGATGAGTAGCATGATTAGCTATTAGAATTACATGAGTAGATTCCTTAGCTTTTCTTTGCTATTAGTTTGACATGAGCAGTTATGTTTATGCTTTATTTCTTTTTAGAGCATATAGTTTCTAGTTCTTTTCGTATACATGCACATTCATGATTTTGTGAGTTAGATAGCGCTTACTAAGCAAATTTTGCTTATAGATTGCACTTCCTCTTACTGCAGATACAGGAAAGGAAAAGTTATAGCAAAGGAAGGCGACAAGGAGGTGCGGATGGATGTGTGATGCCTGGACTATAGAAGCTTTGGGATTTAGCATAAGAATTTATTAACAAAGAGTTGAGTAGAATGTATTAGATGAGTCATTTAATCTTCCGCTTCTAGTTAATTGTATGTTTTGAGTTTCTCCGAGAGTTTTAGGAATTTCTATCAACATGTGAACAAGGATAGTTAAGTAAAGTTAGTAGTCCAGTAGCCCTCCGCCCTCACAGACCAGTAGTGAGGAGGGTGGGGTGTTACAGTTGGTATCAGAGTAGTTCCTATTCTCCAACATCACACATCAGCACCAACCTTGCCGTCTTCAAGTAAGAAAGTATTTAATTTTTAGTATGCTTTTCTTTATTCTTTACAATAAAGAGAAATCCTTGGAAGTATTAGATTATATGTATAGAATATGGAGATGTTTAGAAGTGCTTATAAAGTTAAGAATTCTGCTTAGTTTCTTTTATATAACAAGATGTGTTCTGGGATGGCGGTATGATCCGGGGACCTAAGCCCGGTGAGCGCGCCAGAATCAAACAACATATGTTCTGGGATGGTGGTATGATCTGGGGACCTAAGCCCAGTGAGCGCGCCAGAATCAAACAAGATATGTTCTGGGATGGTGGTATGATCCGGGGACCTAAGCCCGGTGAGCGCGCCAGAATCAAACAAGATATGTTCTGTGATGGTGGTATGATCTGGGGACCTAAGCCCAGTGAGCGCGCCAGAATTAAACAAGATATGTTCTGGGATGGTGGTATGATCCGGGGACCTAAGCCCGGTGAGCGCGCCAGAATAAAGGGGAACTCCGGTCCTTAGTTCGGACCCCTACCAACCTAGCGCTAGGGTAGTTGTCTGATCAACAACTTATGTTATGGCACTACTAAGTGCAACTAGGCCGCCACAATAATATGTTTATGAGTATGCATGCAAGTATGTTCAAGTCATGTTATGTTTATATTTACGTTTATGTTTAGGTCTACGTTATGTTCATGTTATGTTTTTGCCTATGCATATGGACATGCTTGTGATCGAGTCTATCATTATGTTTAGTTCATCTACCATGCTTACATTTATGCTGTCATGCTTATGTCACTGCTTATGCTTATGTTCATTGTATGTAGCTTAGGAGGTCCTAAGATAACTTTGATGTGGTTTTCCTTAGTACATTAGATTATTGACGCTAACTAATGCATGTACAAGGTAGAGAACATGCTATAGAATTATTCTAAGTTCGAGGACGAACTTTTTATAAGATATGGGGAATTGTAACGACCCAAATTTCCTCAATTAGAGTCCTAAAAGTAATTTAAAAATATTTTAAAATGCTATAGAAATATTCTAGGGATTTTTAGAAATTTTTAGAGTATTTTTATGTAATTTTTGGAGGTCATTTGGTATTTTTACTAAACGAAGGAAGTTTCGACAAAAAATTGTCCAAACCGAGAATTGAACCCATGACCTTTGACTCGGTCAAAACCCGGCTGACCAGGTGTGCAAACGGATTTTTCTGTTTAGAAAAGGTAGCGAATTTATTTAAGATAGTTAACAGAATATTATAAAAGGGATAAGTTGATGTTGGATTTGTTTGTTTAGAAAAAGTAGCAAATTTATTTAAGATAATTAACAGAATATTGGATTATAAAAGGGATAAGTTGATGTTGGATTTGTTTGTTTAGAAAAAGTAGCAAATTTATTTAAGATAATTAACAGAATATTGGATTATAAAAGGGATAAGTTGATGTTGGATTTGTTTGTTTAGAAAAAGTAGCAAATTTATTTAAGATAATTAACAGAATATTGGATTATAAAAGGGATAAGTTGATGTTGGATTTGTTTGTTTAGAAAAAGTAGCAAATTTATTTAAGATAATTAACAGAATATTGGATTATAAAAGGGGATAAGTTGATGCTCTGTTTTCCCATGACTTAAACCATTTTGTTCTTGTGAGTCCAAGAATCAAGGTAAGTGCTTCTCACCTGCAGTAGGAGTAGTTTCGGACCTTTGTTCTTCTTGAATTCGAAGCATGAGAAGCGCTTATAGTGCAGATTTTTAATTAAGCATATAGTGCAGATTTTAATTAAGCTTATAGTGCAGATTTTTATGTAGGCCTATAGTGTAGATTTTAATTAAGCTCATAGTGCAGATTTTGATTTAAGCTTATAGTGCAGATTTTAATTAAGCCTATAGTGCAGATTTTAATTAAGCTCATAGTGCAGATTTTTATTTAGGCTTATAGTGCAGATTTTAATTAAGCCTATAGTGCAGATTTTAATTAAGCTTATAGTGCAGATTTTTATTTAAGCTTATAGTGCAGATTTTAATTAAGCCTATAGTGCAGATTTTAATTAAGCTTATAACTGCAGATTTTTATGTAAGCTTATAATGCAGATTTTAATTAAGCATTGCAGTATAGATTTTTCATTAAGCATTTCAATTACAAATTTTGAGTTCCCTATCAGTATTTTGAGTTTAAGAAAAGTATAAGAAAGATAAAGAAAAGAAAGAAAAAGGCCAAGACCTTAAGTAGATCCCAAAGTCAAGACTTTAGAGAATTTGACACACAAGGTGCTAAAGAAAATGCCGAGGCATTATATATTAGAAGTATTAAAAGATAACAAGTATTTTACTTTCATCAGTGGCACTGTGCTGGACTCTCAGTTGTCCTTGGGTTGGGCTCCCATAGTCGTCCCTAGGTTTAGATAACCTAGTAGTAACGGCTCGGCCGACGGTCGACGGTCGACGACCATAGGGTCGCCAAATGGGCCGCCAAATGGGCCCAAGAGAAGTTGATTACTATTTTTAAGTATTATAAGTATAAGTTTTTGAACAAGTAAAACGAGTTTTTCATAAACATAAAGTATTAAAGATTAAGTTAGAACAAATGAAATAAAGTTTCATATAGTTCTAAAAATCAGTAAGTTTAGTTCTTTATTCTACTATGTTTATCTAGTGGATGAGTAGTTTTCATGTTTACCTATTAGATGAGTAGCATGATTAGCTATTAGAATTACATGAGTAGATTCCTTAGCTTTTCTTTGCTATTAGTTTGACATGAGCAGTTATGTTTATGCTTTATTTCTTTTTAGAGCATATAGTTTCTAGTTCTTTTCGTATACATGCACATTCATGATTTTGTGAGTTAGATAGCGCTTACTAAGCAAATTTTGCTTATAGATTGCACTTCCTCTTACTGCAGATACAGGAAAGGAAAAGTTATAGCAAAGGAAGGCGACAAGGAGGTGCGGATGGATGTGTGATGCCTGGACTATAGAAGCCTTGGGATTTAGCATAAGAATTTATTAACAAAGAGTTGAGTAGAATGTATTAGATGAGTCATTTAATCTTTCGCTGCTAGTTAATTGTATGTTTTGAGTTTCTCCGAGAGTTTTAGGAATTTCTATCAACATGTGAACAAGGATAGTTAAGTAAAGTTAGTAGTCCAGTAGCCCTTCGCCCTCACAGACCAGTAGTGAGGAGGGTGGGGTGTTACATTGGGCCTAAGCCCTCATGGTTTTGCTCTCGGGCTCTACCCAAAAGGCCTCATGCCAATGGAGATATCTTTCTCTTATAAACCCATGATCTTTTCCATGTGTTTTCAATGTGGGACTATGTTTGCAACCTTGCAACCCCAACAGTACCAACTGTACAAGATGAGATACCACAAGAAACTGCAACACGTGTCACAAATGATGCACAATTGTAGACAGTGCCTTGTCGTAGTGGGAGGGTTGTTAGGCAACCTGAAAGATTCATATTTTGGAAGAGTCTTTGGACTTGATCCCTAGTGAACATGAACCTGATCCCCGGACATATGATGAAGCGCTCCAAGATAAAGATACAACATCTTAGCAAAGAGCAATGAATACAGAAATAGAATCTATGTATTCTAATAAAGTCTGGGAGCTTGTAGAACCACCAAATGGTGTAAAAGTCATTGGGTGTAAATAGGTCTACAATAGAAAAAGAGGGACAAACGGGAAGATGGAAACTTTCAAAGCAAGGCTTGTTGAAAAAGGGTATTAATTATAAGGGAACCTTTTTACTGGCAACCATGCTTAAGTCTATCCAGATTCTTTTATCTTTTGCTGCTCATATGGATTATGAGATTTGACAAGTGGATGTCAAGACAGCTTTCCTTAATGGAAGTCTTGAAGAAAGCATCCATATGAAGCAACCAGAGGGGTTCATTGCAAAGAGCAAAGAGCATCTTGTATGTAAGCTCAATCGGTCTATGGACTAAAGCAAGCTTCAAGGTCTTGGAACATTCGATTTAATGAAGTAATCCAGTCATATGGATTTATTTAGTGTCCGGATGAGTCTTGTGTATACAAGAAGTGTGATGGAAACATGGTGGTATTTCTTGTACTATACGTAGATGACATTTTGTTAGTTGGAAACAATATCAAAGTGTTGTCAAAAGTAAGGGTATTGTTGTCTAAGAAATTCAATATGAAGGACTTGGGAGAATACGCACATATTCTCGGGATCAAAGTAATAAGGGATCGCAAGAAAAGAATGTTGTGCTTATCCCAAACTTCATATATCGATATAATTCTAGCTCGTTTTAGCATGCAAGACTCCAACAAAGGTTTTCTACCTTTTAGGCAGGGAGTACCTTTATCTAAAAGATGTATCCGAAGACATCAAAAGAGATAGAAGAAATGAAGACACTTCCTTATGCTTCAGTTGTAGGAAGCCTAATGTATGCTATGTTATGCATGCGACCAGATATCTGTTTTACCGTGGGCATGGTTAGCAGATATCAAAGTAATCCATGATAGGAACATTGGACTGCCGTAAAACATATAAGGACTAGAGATTATATGCTGGTTTACCAAGCACATGATTTGCTCCCTGTGGGTTACACGGATTCTGACTTCCAATCAGATAGGGACAATAGTAAGTCGACCTCGGGGTTTTGTGTTTACTTTAGGAGGTGAAGCCATAACAATGGAGGAGTGTTAAGCATAGATGCTTTTTCGAACTCCACCGTGGAAGCTGAAGTATGTGGCAGCCTCTGAGGTAGCCATAGAAGTTGAATGGCTCAGTAACTTCATGATGGACTTAGATGTGATTCCTAATTTGCCCAAAATTATTACAGTTTATTGTGATAATAAGTGGTTCAGTAGCAAACTCGAAGGAATCACGAGCCCATAAGGCAAGTAAACACATAGAGCGCAAGTACCACCCAATACGAGACATCGTATAACGAGGAGAAGTACTAGTTGTTGTCGCCTAGATTGCATCAGCAGATAACCTAGATCCTTTCACTAAGGCCCTTAAGGCAAGAGCTTTTGATGGGCATGATGAAGGGTTGGGAATCAGATGTATGGCAGGATATATGGTAGCATAGTCTTTTAGTATAAGTGGCAGATTGTTAGAGTGTATATTAAAAGTCTAGCTTTTTGTATAAACATTTGAGAATCACATTGGTCAAATGTCTACATTTATGCTAAGTGTAGTCATCCATTTAATTTATATTGTAGATAACATGGTGTGAGGAGACACATAGAAGTTCATGTTATCAGTTTCTTATAAATTATAAACAGTTGCTCACAACCAAGATGGAATGACACAAACCATTGGAGTGGTTGTAGTGTAATTAGGTATTAGTTTATCTTGACTAATAAATTACACTAGTACACTATGAGTGTATTGAGCAAGACCATTTGAGATAGTTTCTTTTTATACTGACTATATAAAAGAATAATACCTCTGTTATTATGGAAGTGTGTATTCTTAATCATGATATAATAACAAGCACATATACTTAATATTTATTTCTTTAATTTATCAAAGGGTGCGATTTAGCTCGTTAAATCAATAGGCCCGATAAGTTGAGAAATTATATTATTTATATGGTGTGTTGTTGATTATAGAATGAAACTGTGTCCTAGTAATCTAGGTTGATGATGCCCCCCTGAGGAGCTCATAAGAATTGTCATTTAAACCCTGCAAGTGGACTTAGTCCGACATGATAATAAGGTTGAGTGGTACTACTCTTGGAGCTAAATATTAATTATGTGAGTGTCAGTAACTCATTTAATTAATAGACATTAGATAACTTGAACACAGAGAGACTAACACACTCATGATAAGAAGGAGCCTATATTGTAATATGAGATTGGTGCGGTAGTTCAATAATAACTCTTTAGTGGTATGAGTTATTATTGATGAACTCGAGTTGGCTGTTCGAGGCGAACACGGGAAGCTCAAGTTCATTGGGAGACCAAAACCAATTCCTCATCTCGGTCACTGTCATAGACTCTTATTTATAAAGTCTTATACCCACCTAAACCCAACTTCTTACCCACCTTAAGGTGGCCGGCCAAGCCTAGCTTGGAGCCCAAGCTAAGGCCGGCCAAACCAAGACTAGATGGGTTCAAGTGGTGGCCGACCCTAGCTTGGAACCCAAGCTTAGGTGGCCGGTCACAATAAATTAAAAGGGGATTTTAATTTTTAAAATCTTTCCTTATGTGAAAGCTATGGTTTTAAAAGAGAGTTTAAAAATTTAAATCTTTCATTTTATAGCTTTCTACAAAAGATAAAAGAAAGATTTAATATCTTTCTTTATTTGTAGTTGAAAAGGAAGATTTTAATTTTGGAAAAAATTTTCCTTTTTTGTAACCATCCACATGTTTTAAAAGAGAAATTTTAATTTATAAAAATTTTCTTTTATAACCAACCATGAAGGGAATTAAAAAAGAGAAATTTTTATTTTAAAAATTTTCGGAAACAAATAAGGAAGTTTTAATTTTATGTTTAAAACTTTCCTTGTTTGAAGCTCAATGAGGTGGTCGGCTATAGAAAGAATAAAAGGAAATTTTAATTAAAATTTCCTTTTAATTCATTGGCAAGGAAAATAAAGAAGTTTTAATTATGTCTAAAACTTTCCTTATTTGCCATGACCTAGGATTATAAAAGAGAGGGAGGGGTTACCCCATGAAACAACACATCTATTATTCCTCTCCTCTCTTTTCCTTGGTGGTGGCCGGCCCTCTTCTCTTGCTCATCCTCTTCTCTTCTTCCTTGGAGGCCCGCGGCATCACATCTCTTGGAGCTTTTGGTGGCCAGATCTTGCTTGAGGAAGAAGGAGAGAAAGGAGGCTTTGTTTCCTAGCATCCCTTGGAGCTTGGTGGTGGTCACCGAAACTTGGAAGGAAGAATAAGGCTTGGGTGGATTCTCATCTCGGTAGATCGTCGCCCACACGACGTCCGAGATAAGAAGAGGAATATGACAGAAGATCAAGAGGTCTATAAGTTACAAGAGGTATAACTAGTTATAAGTTTCCGCATCATAACTAGTGCATTCTTTGTATAGATCTTGTAAAACCAAACACAAGAGGTTATCGATTTTAATTATCGTTTTTGTTATCGATTTTCGTTTCGATTTCATGTTTCGATAATGTGTTTCTATTGAGGTCTCTGTTGTTAAACCTTGTTTACTGTGAGAAGTTTAAGTATCTGATTTCTTTGAAAGGCTTTGTCTAGGCAGTGGTGGATGATCTCATACCCAAGAAGGCCTAGTGACTCACCACGTTTGACCTGGAAGCCGATCCTTGAAATAGATATTTGATCAACTTCTGTAATATGGTTTAACTTAGGAAGATCACATCGGTTGAACTTGAAGTAAGAATGTTAAGTTTCCTTTCCAATTCAAGTTTAACTTATAAAGGGAAATTTGGATTAATAATGTTAAGCATCGTTTGCAATCAAAATTTAACTTTAGTAGAACACATGGGTAGCTAAGATAGTTCTATGCTTGTACAAATTTTTGTACAGGGGAACTAGGACGGTATTTCAAGTAGCAACCAACAGTGCCGACGGACGACGACGACTAAGCCAACGGTATCTGATCTTTGCGCACACTCAGACAAGCACACGGGTGTTAGAGGTCAGAAACCAGGGAAAAAGTCCCAGGATCAGACCCTCCGACCACTACAAGAAAATTGGGATTCTACAACACTTAAATGACAACGCTTTTTATAAAAAACGTTGTCTATTTTTTTTAACAACGCTTTTAGTGAAAAGCGTTGTCTATTTCATTATTTTCTTATTAATAGACATCGTTTTTCTAAAAATCGTTGTCTATTAATGATTTTTACGGGTCAAAGACAACGCTTCGTAAAAAGCGTTGTCTATTAGACTGATTTTTAGTGTCTACGACAACGGTTTATAAAAAGTGTTGTCTATGTTTAAAATCTCATCTAAATCTTGATTAATACAAATCGTTGGATCTAAATCTTGATTAATACAAACCGTTGGATCTAGGTAAGGAGTAGAAAACCCGAACCCTTCTCTCAACTTCTATCTTCTGATCGTTTTTATCCCGAACCCTTCTCCCAACTCCTCATCTCACACGGCCTTCGCCATCCAACTCCTCTCCGGCAAACTCCTCTCCGGTGAACCCCTCTCCGTGAACCTCTCGTCGGCGGTGAACCCCTCTTCGCCGAATGATACTCTACCAAAGCCGTGCGACATTTTCTTTCCCTTTTTCTGTGGCATTCATCATCCTCATTTTCTGTGGCATTCAAGAAGCCTAGCGGCAAGTCGATCAAGATCTACGGTTAGTTCCTAGCTTATGACATATTTCCCCGTAGTCTTTTTGCGTCGGTTCAATGCCCTCATTGTCGATTCGCCTGCTTCTTCGTTTCGTGATTTAGGGTTGTTATCTGGCTTCTCTTCGGTCTCTGTGTGGCCTATCGTTACTGTATTAGATGCAAGATGCTATTAATAAATAATGTATAAATGTTTCGAGTTTTACCAGTCGGATTTACTCCGTGAACTCTGTGTTACGCTGATTCGTGCTTGCTTAACAATTCCCATTCAGTAATTTGCCACCCAAACTCTTAATGATCAAATCCCAATCATAGTGCGTAGCTGATTTCTTAACCTCCCTTCCCAATACCAAAGCTCACACTTCTCATTCACAACGAGAAGCTCCTCTCCTGGCTGTCGGCGAATTGCCGAATCTTCAGTCGCTATCTGATCGATTCCTTTTATTACTTTTTTAATACTCGATGCAATAGATAAATACAACTACCGGGGATCACTAAGATATGCCTTCGCCTCGAAGTCTTGGCTTTTACATGATTTTTTTTTAGTTCCTTTTATTTACGTGGAATTTCAATTTAAGAGCAGCTATATGTTGAGTAGTATCTTTCTATATAGTCTTTCACTTATCTAGAAGTTATATGTTAAACATGATGTTCTAGAATATTACATGAGAAGTTCACAAAGTCAAAGATATGATTTTATTCCTTGAACGTTGTCACATGACCAGACTAACTAATTAGGAGAATACTATCCGGTGGCTTCTTCTGCCTGCTTCGTGCCAATGATGACAATCCAAGTTGTAGCAGAGCGCATGCAGAAAATTGAATTTGAGGTCAAGGAAATAAAAAAGGTCTTTTTTTACAATCTCTACAACAAATAGTACAAATTGGCAATAGAATTTGAAAGTCATCTAAGCTCTTATGACCACAGTCATAGAAAGGTAACTTGTGTTATTCAATATCAGCTTTTTTTCCTTTTAAGATGGTTCCAATTTTTTGCAAGATACTATCTGGATTTTGTATGGACGGACTAATTGGTTTATATAAATTCTGCAAGAGATTTTTTAACAACCATGTTCTTTAATATTTTTTCCTAATGGAGATTATGTGTCTGCTAGCTCCCAATTCCAATAGTTGGTTAAAGATAGATGATGAAAGTGATTAATGTTTTTGGTTTTTGAAATGAAGTCAATTTTATTAGTAAAATTATCTATGGTAGTTCACATCAATGTTCACTAAATTTTTTTATTGCGCCAAACTCCAAGAAACAAGTACATTTTTTTAGTATTCCTTTCCATTGTCATTAAAAAAAATTCTTAAATGGATCTCAATTTCATGGTTGTAACTAAATTGATAGCCTTATCTGTAACATTATTAGAATAATGATAATCCCTACAACATGTCAATGTGGCTTTTATTCTTTCTAAAATCTATAGAGATTCAAAGAAATGAGAGAAATGCATGGAAGCAGCCGTGATGATAGGCAGAAAAGAGAACAATTACGCCAAGAGAAGGAAATGTCCAAGTTTGCACAAATGTATCCTATATACTTTTGCTTTCTTACACCTCCCTGCACTTTTATTTAATTTTTTTTCCTGTGTATATATGTGTGTGAACCATAGAACGTCATATCTTGTCTACATGTTTATTTACTATTTTGCAGGGCAGATGCACATAAACAATGGCAACAATAGCAACAACAACAACAGCAACAACGTGAAGGTTTTGGGACCTCCTGCGATATTAGTGCACCAAAGGTTTCTTCAACAGTACTACAACAGGATCAGTGATAGGATATGAAATTTGGCTTTTCTAAGCAAGGCAATGCCAAGGTTGGTTATTTTGGATCCCATCTTGTTAATTGAGGTTTTGCTTTTGTTACTGTTAAGTTTAGGAAGCTGTATAATGTAAGCTGTGTTGTTACAACATAGCTTGCCGATCAAATATCAGATACAACAATGCTTGATAATAACCCTTATTATCAAATGATTGAGTTTTCCAAATGTATTTTGCTTGTCATTAGTAGATCATTACACTTTTTATAAGTTGATATAGAACTTCAATCTTGTTACTTTTCACCTATATTTTAGTATGTTATTTTTGGTGTACATGACAGTTTGTGGGTGCACTTTTGTGCTTGTGCTTTGCATACCTGTTTATGAGGAATTGGCTTGTGAACCACAACAAATTTCTTACTAATTGTTGTCACCATAGGTCCACTAATGACCCTTGTCAAGTTTTGATTTATCTCATCTGTACCTCAATCCAGATTTTCTAATTGTTGTATGGTCTGAACTGTGACCTTTGTTTTAAGTTTTTCTTTTGCATAATACTGATGATATTATTTTCTGTGGCAGATACACAGTGGTAGGTGTTTTGTCCCAGTCTCAAGCCAGCAATCCTTTTTGAGTGTATCTAGTAGAAGTAAGCAAGAAGATCGTTCCCTTCGAGGCTGGCTAACTATGTTGTGCTTTTTTGTTTTAAATTTGAATGTCACTATCTCTTTGAAATAGAATTATTTAGTCTTTGAAACCATTAACTGAATTCTACTTTGTAGTTGAATTCTCCTGTAAATATTAATATCTACTTTGTAGCTAAATTCTATTGTTTTGGTATAAGTTTGAAATCATTAGCCAAGCTTATTAACTGCTATTATATGTCAAATTCGAATCTGGATATGGTAAAAAAAAATAATAGTTTTGTAAATATAAAAACAATGATTTTGGAAATATATATTTTTTTATTTTTTATTTTAAAAAGACAACGCTTTTAAAGCGTTGCAAAAGCATTGTCTTTTCTACCAAAAAACAACGCTTTAAAAGCGTTGCAAAAACGTTGTCTTTGCAAAAATCGACAACGCTTTTAAAGCGTTGCAAAAGCGTTGTCTTTGCTACAAACGACAACGCTTTAAAAGCGTTGTCGTCGAGCAGACTTTTAACAATAGTGTCTTTAACAACGCTTTTTCAGGCAAAAAGACAACGTTTTAAAAGCGTTGTCTATTAGCTTTTTTCTTGTAGTGGACGCTCAAGTCAGGTACTTTTTTCCCTGAAGAACAGTGTACGAAGGAGAAAGAAAGTAGAAGACAAGTATGAATGTGCGAGAGAGCGTAACTGCACAAGGGAGAGGACCTCCCTTTTTATATGTCAGTGCGTACCTCTGGAGGATGACCGATGTTAAAGAATGTTGGGTGTCAGGTCCTGTCGAGTGATGGAAGACACGTGGCATCCTTCGATAGGTTGAAGGAAGCTTCCATTTGTAGATGACCTCAAACCATTGAAATATTTTCTGACACGTAGCAGTTATTCTCTGACAAGCGATTATGATTCCCTGATCCTGTTGTCATGTAGCACATTTTGTCCCGATCGGGTATGAATAGGGCAGCTCAAGATGATCAGTCGGGTATACCATCAGGCTTATACCATCATGTGACCGAGAATTATATTGCTGACATCGTCACACCATCCTACCTCTTCTTTTCATACCTATTGACTACCCCATTCTCTTGACTTCTGATTACCACGCCCCTTAACTTTTGACTGCCACGTTCTCTTGACTTCTAACTGTCACGCCCTCTTGACTTCTGACTGTCATGCCCTCTTGATTTTTGACTGTCCAACCTTATCAGACCCCACCTTTATGCACCGTATCATATATTATTAGCATTGGAGAGCTTATTTCAAGTATTTCGTTACAAATCATCATCGAAGGGTGAGAAGCTATTCACTCTCCCTTCTAGCTTTGAAGTGACCCAACATCACATGTGGCAAAAGGCTATTAACTTGTCTCAGTATCCTCGCTAATTCGTCCTTAGGTCAATACGAATGAGGTAAATCATGAATGATTACGATTCATAAAGTATCACAGTTCAATATGCAAGTGGATTATGCAAAAAAAGTTATTAATTGACGAAGTGGTTGTGTAGAACAGCGTGCAGTTGAATTATACAATTAACAAACATATACAACCCTATGGCATATAGTTTGATTACACAATTAACAAGTAAGCATATGCAAATCTAAAATGGGGAGGTTATGGAGACCTTTTACTTAATAAATAGTCGGGTTTGTACTGAATACCTAGATTAATAAAAAAATAATAATAACAATAATTGAAAGGTCAGAGTCTTCATTGGCTTATGTAAGGATTTAGAATTTAGACCATCTAAACATGCTTGTTTAGATGGAACAGCTTAGTTGTTCCATGAAGTCTTGGAGTTAAAATTTGATGGGTTCGAGTATATTTTTTTATCATTTGGTCATTTACACTAATGATTAGTAGTTATTTATAATTTTTCTTCTTCATATTGACCTAGAGAATAATTGATGGGTACTAGAGACGGATAAATCATTTTTTACCATATGAGATAAGACAACTGTGAGACCACTAGTGTGGTGAAAACATATTTTTATAGAGACTACGTCTTTTCATTGTACTATGGGGAGACAATGATCTTTTGTTCCGTTAAACAAAACTTTTAGGCTACGTTTGTAAGAGGTAATCAACCTTATAATATAATCAGGATTATACTACAAGATTGATTACTTTATTTGATACAATTTTAAACCTATAATGTAATATAATTTAGATTACAAAAGATAATAAATTTTTATAATCTGGATTACAAAACTAATAGCATGTAATCTAGATTATATTCCAATCTTGAAATTTAATATGCTAAATATACCCTTAGTCTATTTCTTGTACCAATGCCAATCGGTCGCTACCGTCGCCGACCACAGTAGCCGCCACCGCCCATTGTCGCCGTCGTTGCTTGCCATCGTCCGTCATTATCATCGTTACCGACAAATATTATAGAATATTTTTATAATTTTATAATAATATGAATTATATTCCATCACTATTATAATCAAAGATTACTTTATATAACTCTTTCATCAAATATATTAATATAATATTAATTATATTATATTATAAATTTTATTACATTACAAACTTATAATATTAATTATATTACATCGCATTCCAAATTTTATTACAATAACTTCAGATTACATTATCTTTAGCCGCCTTAGTTTCCTCGGTGCAGTGCAAGGCTAGCTCATGGTCTTTCTCCGAGCTCTTGTACCTGTACCACTTCGCGCAGACAACGAAGATCACGAAATTGAACCCTCCCAACGCAGCAATCAAGAAGTAGTACAGGTCCAATCTCCCCTCGTTAAGATCCGACGCCAGCCAGTTGTTATTCTCATGTTCACCAGTGACTCGGTGGATGACCGTAATCAGCAAGCTGCTGCTGTAACTCGCGCAGGCCTGCGTCAGAAACATCATGCTGCCAGCAAGACTCCTCATGTTCTCCGGGAACTGGCTGTAGCAGAAGTCGATTTGCCCGATCAGGGCGAATACCTCCCCCAGCCCCATCAGAACCATCTGCGGGGCCAACCAGAAGCTCGACATGGGCGAGACGGCGTCGGTGGCTCCCGGAGCAATCGAACTGCGAAGCGCGATTCTCCGTCGTCTCTCTTCCACCAGACCGGCGACGAGCATTGATGCCACGCCGAGGATGAGGCCGACGCCCATTCTTTGGAGCAAGGTGATACCTCCCTCTCTGCCTGTGATGCGCTGGAGCTGGGGGATGACGAAGCGGTCGTAGATGGGGATCCATATGGTGATGGCGACCATGGAGAAGACGTAGAAGGAGGCGGCGGGTACGTAGAAGTTGCCGAGCCGGCGGTCGGATTGCACGGCCTGAAAGACACCGTAGGTGGATTGCTGCGCGAGAGCGATTTGGAAGGCGATGATGGTGAAACAAATCGGCATGATCCTCACCAAGCACTTAACTTGCTCGACTTGTTGAACGCTGCCGAGTCTCCACCCGTTTGCAGCAGAACCATTTTGGTTGATTTCGTCAGTTGGAGTCAAAATCGCAGCTTTGTCAAGAAATCTGTGGTTGTAGTCCTTTTTAAGTCGATTCGTCATCAAATCGAACGAATTGATGATGTGTGGGGGGCAAAAAATTACCGAAATTGACCAGTGTGAGGGAGTTTTGAGACGAGTGAACTAAGATGGGGAGGATTGAACAGAGAGCTCGATTCCGGCAGCGGCAGGGATCGCTTCCGGAAGGCGGCTACGAGGACTTGCGCGACGCCTGTCAAGGGGCTGCCCTCGGGACGCACCTTGACGTACATGCGGGAGCCGAGGAAGAAGAAGGCGCAGGCGAAGGCCATGAGCAGGGTGGGGATGGCGAGGCCGAGCGCCCAGTTCACGTTGCTCTGCACGTAGACGATGACGGTGGAGGAGATCACCATTGCGACGGTTAACGTGAAGTAGTACCAGTTGAAGAAGCTTTTGATGTTTCGCTTGCCAGGCTCCGTTCCGGAGTCGAACTGGTCGGCGCCGAAGGCCAAGTTGCAGGGCCGGACGCCGCCGGCGCCCATCACCAGGAACATGAAACTCGCGAAGAGAACGGCGAGTTGCCCCGCCGTCGGGTCGTTGCATGCCTTGCCATCGTGGCAGTGGCCAGGATGCAACTTGGGCACGGCGGCGCTGAGCGTCAGAACGAACAAGCCCTGACCGAAATTCAAAGATTAAAATTAACCAAAAACAATTTCTGTTTTTCTTGATTTTGTTAGAAAACAACAGAAAATTCGTCTTGGCACCAGAAGAGTGGATAAGCATGCGAAGCCCAAGGTAGCATAGCGCCCACAGACACTGTCGGAGATGAATGCTCCGGCGAGAGGTGCTAGGTTGGTGGAGCCATTGAACGCGGTGATGGCGACGGCGGCGGTTACGCTCTTCATGTGGAAGACAGTGGTTAGATAGACCAGCAAGTTCGACGACGTACCGGACGTTCCCAGATTCTCGAACGCCCCATTTCCTTCATGAATTATTAAGCGATTGATTCTGAGGTCCTCGTCGTCTCAAATGATTACATACATGAGCACAGCGCTTACCTAAAATGTAAGGCATGGTTGCCCAGCCTCTGTGGTTGATCTTCACTTCTGCAACTGCACTGTCCTTCTCCTTCCTCTCCATTGATTACTACGATCTCCTTCCTGCCAATCCTCTCTGTTTAGACTACACAAACAGTTGTGGATATCTATATATATATAGATACGCAATTGATATGCCGTCCAACGCTGCTGCTGTAAGACCGTGAGCAAAATTCAGACGCGGAATTAAAATCTCTTGTTTTTAATCTCTCTCATCATCTACGTCACATAATAAATTAAAATAAATAAGTTTTCTCTTTTTTTTCTTCTTAAATTAAAATAAATAATTTTCTCTCATTTTTAAATTAAAATAATTTTTTTTATTTTTCTCTCTATGATTTATGATTGTATATAACAATCACGGCAGTATTTCTCTTTCCTATGATTTATAATTGTATGTAATAATTATTATGATAATGATTTTTAAAAATGATATAGCTATTATAACATTATAGTAATTACTATATCATTATAACAACTATTATAACAGTTATTATATCATTATAATAACTATTATATTATTGTAGTAACTATTATATCATTATAGCAGTTACAAAACGGTGATTTAATTATGAAAATTTAGGTTCCGACAATTCTATTTAAAAATTTAGGTTAATTTAATTTTCAATTTCATTGAGAGATATAATATATTTGAAATTCAGTCAGCGATGGATTTATGATTTAAATTAACAAGTAATTTAATTTGACATAAATTATTAATATAAAAATTATAAGTTATTTAAATTTTAATGTTATTTATGGTACCTATTAATCATCCCATCACTAATTCAGCACTAATTTATTCCATTAATTTTAATAGTAACCATAAATTAAATATCTTAGAAATAAATAAAATCTTTTGTAAGAATAAAATCTAATTATAAAATCTTAATGGGCGACCTTTATTATTTATATAAAAAACATGTTATTAAAAAAATTAAAAAGGCATTTCATCTTAATTTTTTATTACTCATAATTGTTAAATCCTAAAACAAAATTATTCTAAATGAATCAAAATGACTAATTATAGAAGGTTAATATAATAAAATATTATTTTTTAACTCATAAAAATTACTTAAAATTGATTAAAATCGGTTAAATTTAATCAAAATTACTTCAATAGTATTATAACACCTATGATCATACCTACTACAATTTGGAGTAGCTTTAGTCATAATTAAAGCGTGATCATACCTACTACAATAGTAGTGTGCACTGTTATACCTATTACATTTTTCTCTCTCTATCTATATATATATATATATATATATATATATATATATATATATATATAATGAAATGATATGTTGTCCAACGTTTTCTGTGCAATCGTGAATAGACCTGATCATGGTTCGAAATCAACAGTTCGACAGTTCGGAGCCATCGATTCAACGGTTCCAGGCAGGTCGACCCTTAACTTTAACCGCCCAAGACGATTACGGTTCACGGTTCGTCACGGTTTGCCACGGTTCAAAATTATTATGTTAAAAAAATTAAAAATTAAACATTAAAAATTAGAAATTAAAATTTATTGGAAAAAGGGCTTGCACTTATTTAAGTTGCCTACGTATCCCTTTAGGGGAATCAAAGCTCACGTAGTTCTTTTACATTTGTATCCTTTTACATTTTTCACTCACTTCTATTTCCTGTTCCTGTCGTATTTGTTCCTTCAATATCAAAATCTTCAACTTCGTTATCTGAAAGTTGCATTCCTTGAATTCTTTTCTCCGCTCTGGTCCAATCGTCCAGTAATGCTTGAGCTTCCAATGAGTCGGGAGACAAAGTTGATCGTCGTTCATCTAATATGTTGCCGCTGGCACTGAACGTCTGCTCCACAGCAACAGCTGACACTGGACAAGCTAAAATTTCTTTTGCGATCACGGAGAGAACGGGAAGCTTTGAGCCTTATGTGACCACCACTTTAAGATATCGAAGTTTTCGCTATCTGCTTCATTAAAATCAAAAGAAGTTGTAAAATAATTCTCAAGTTCCTGTGTGGAATTTGAGGATCCTCGTGGGCGTTTTGTCCGTTCTTTTAATAAGAGTTGTGCTTTTGTAAGTTTTAAATTACTACTAGTAGTTTGTTGTATTTTAGAAATATTAATTTGTGTTCCATATTTTGCATAATATTGATTATAAATATCATATAAATAAATTCTAACATTATATATAATATTAACTGGATCAGGGGAAGAAAATCTTTAATTGGAATTAAAGCGTTATAATATAAGGTTAACATTTCTTGTAAAACTTCTAATTTAAATCTAGGATCTAAAGCAAATGCAATTAAATAAATTTCAGGAATTAAATAAAAATATTTTTCTCATTTAGTTTTCATAGCTAAGATGCAAGGAGATAAAGATTCATTATTAATATGTTCATTTAAAACTAATACTATATTAGAAACATTTTCTAAAACTAATTGAGCGGTGGGATAATAAACACCGGAAAGTTGTTCGGTTGCATCATTAAGCACTTTTAAAATTTCACAAATACTACTACAAATATTCCATTGTTGTGAAAATAAATATATATTAGTATTAGTGTTTTGTGCAAAAAATGAACATAATAATTCTTTATATTGAAATGAATCTTGTAATAATTGGTATGTTGAATTCCAACATGTTGGTACATCACGTGGAAATTTTTTAGGTCTCATTCCATTAATTTTACAAAACCTATCCCATTGTTTCATTATAGATGGATGAGACTATAAATAAGAAATTGTAATTCTAATTGGTTTAATATAACTTTCTAAAATTTTTAAACCATCTTAGAACACATAAATTTAAAACATGGCATACACAACGAATATAAAAAAATAAACCTCCAATAATAGGTTGACAAACAAATTTTAGATCATCTATACAAGCGGTATTGGAACTAGCATTATCTAATGATATTGGAAATATTTTATGACTTAAAACATATTCTTCTAAAATTAAACATAATAATTGTGTGATATTATGAGCATTATGTGATTCATCAAAAACTCTATAAGCTGATAATCTTTTTTGGAAGTTCCAAGAGTTATCGATCCAATGGCAAGTCACACCCATATACGAATGTGTTTGCCAATGATCACTCCAAATATCGGAACATAAAGAAACTTTATTATCTAATTTACTAAATTCATCAATTAAATTCTTTTTCCCTTGTTTTACTAATTTTTTAATTGTATGAGTAAGTGTAGTTCTAGGAACACGTTTAGCACATGGATTAAGAGATTCTTTACAAAAATCTTCAAATGTGCATTTAGATCCAAAACTAAAAGAAAGATGTTCTAGGGAAACAAATTTAGCTAATGATTCTCTTAATTTATTATCTGAATATAAAAATAAACCGGAATCGGTACTACCGCTAGTTGAAGAAAATCTTGATAATTGTGTTTGAGAACGGTCGAGTCCATATTCCGTCGGGTGCTTCGTTTCTACATGTCGTTTCAACGACCCATAACCGTCGCCGGCTTGGAATTTGTAGGAAGCATTGCAGTGCTTACATTTTGCACGCATTTCTCCCGACGGAAGAGTGACCTTCTCAAAATGTTTAGTGAAAATAGAAGACTTTAGAGGAGGAAGTTCCCGAACCTTTCGGGTTTCGGATTCGGAAGATGCTCGTTCTCATCATCGGTGGATTGAATGTTGGGGTCCTCCTCCCGCGGATTCATTATTTGCTTTCCCTTCCGAGCTCGAGATGATGCACCTCCGCGGCCTCCTTCCATTGTAATTGAAAATTGGAAACGAAAGCGTGTAGAGATTAGAGAATACGAAAATGAGATTAAGAGTAGAGAAGATGTGTGTGAAAAATGATGAAATGAGCTCTCTATTTATAGAGTTTTGATAGTAACAGACACTAAATCATAGTCATTGATCAAAAAACGGTCAAATGATCCTAACCGTTGAAAAAAATACCCAAAAAACCCTCCGAACGGCTACGAACTGCCGGTTAACCGGCGGTTCCAACGGCTATGAACCGCCGGTTAACCGGCAGTTCAAGCCGTTTTTTTTAAAAAAAAATTTGCGGCTGAACCGCCGGTTCAACCCGCCAGTTAACCGGCAGGTTCACCGGTTTTACAACAAATGAACCGGAACCGGCCCAACAACTTGCCGGGCCGGTTCCGGTTCGACCCTGCGAACCGGGTCAACGGGCAACCGGCCCGTTGACCCGGTTACGGGCCCGGGTCGGGTCCGGGCCAGACCCGGCCGGGGTCGTGTAGCGACCACCCTTCTTATCTATACTACTACTCTCTAAAGGTGACCGTTACTTAACTACTATCTTTACTTAATCGGTATGATCGAAACCACGAGAAGTTCCTACCGAAAAATTTCGGCAAAATCTCCCCTATACCGGTGACCATAAACTGAGATACAAACATAGTATACATCAGCCACAGGTGGCTGGAACATATATCAAACACCACACAATTAAATAAGTGTCAAACTCATCTCTGTAGGATCGAAAAGAATTTAGATATCTCCACAATGGTATGATATTGTCCACTTTGGGCCTAAGCCCTCATGACTTTGCTCTTGGGCTCTCCCCAAAAGGCCTCATACCAATGGAGATATCTTTTCTCTTATAAACCCATGATCTTTCCCATTTGTTTCCAATATGGGACTATATTTGCAACCTTGCAACCCCAACAATCCCCCTCAAACAAAGGACCATAGGCTTCCCACGTCCGATCCTTGACCCACCAGGACTTCCTGCCCCTCGGTCCACCCGACCTACTAGGACTTCATTGCCTAGTCGCAACTAGGATTTCCTGCCTGGTGTCTGGTCCTCTTGATCCGAACATAGGAGCCCCCACTTTCTTTGTTTGAGGTCAATATTGTACCCACATGGCTAAATCAGACCATAGCTCTTGTGCACATTCGGTGGTTAAACCTTCTAACAGTCTGGGCTCTGATACCAATTGTAGGATCAAAAAGAATTTAGATATCTCCACAATGGTATGATATTGTCCACTTTGGGCCTAAGCTCTCATGGCTTTGCTCTTGGGCTTGTAGGTTGCTACTCGGAAAGCCTAGAGGTTCTACTGTACAAAAATTTTGTACAAAGGTCTGAACCTTTTCCTAGCTACCATGTGTTCTTTTAAATTAAATTTTGGATCGCCTGCGGAACTTAACACGTTTGTTCCAAAACTTAATCTATTTGTTCTTTTAGGTTTTGACTTGGATCTCCTCCGGAACTTAACACGTTCGACCTAAATCACCTTAAGTTATTAATTCCATTAAATATTAATTTCCATAATTGGTTCCCAGTACTGACGTGGCGAGGCACATGACCTTCTTGGATATGGGAGCAACCACCACCGACTAGACAAAACCTTTTATAGAAATCTAATATTTAATTTCCTAAAATAACTTTAGGTTAACCGAAAAGAACAATCAAATCACAAGGAAAAGAAAAAAAAAAGAACACTATATTGAAAATAAATTCGAAACACTAGAATCGTATGCCTCTTGTATTTAGTATTATTTCCAAAAATAACTAGTATGATGCGGAAAGAAAAATACTAGTTATACCTTTTAGAAAAACCTCTTGATCTTCTACCGTATTCCTCTTCTAACCTCGGACGTTGTGTGTGCAACGATCTTCCGAGATGAGAAACCACCAAAGCACCTTCTCCTTTCTTCAAATTTCGGCCAAGCACAAAGCTTCCAAAAGATGAAGATCTTTTCCACCAACCAAGCTCCAAGGGATGTAGGCTTTCTCTCCTTCTTCCTCAAGCTAGATCCGGCCACCAATTAAAACTCCATGAGCATGAAGAGGTTCGGCCACAAAGAGAAGAAGAAGAGAAGAAGAAGAGAAGAAGGAAGGGCCGGCCACACCACCAAGGAAAAGAGGAAGAAAAATAGAATAGAGTCGTTCACATTGAAGCCTCCTCTACCCCCTCTTTTATAATCCTTTGTCTTGGAAAATAAGGAAAATTTAATAAAAACTTCCTTAATTCTTTTTCCATTGAAAAGAAAAATTTATTTAATTAAAAATAATTTTCTTTCTCAATTTTATTTGGCCGGCCATATAAAAGCTACAAACAAAGGACGACTCTATTCAATTAATTAAAACTTCCTAATTTGTCTCCAGAAATAAAAAATTTCTCCAATAATTTTTATCCCTTCATGATTGGTTTATAAAAAGGAAATTTAATAAATTAAAATCTTTCTTTTAAACATGTGGATAAAAAGAAAGTTATCTCTAAAAATTAAAATCTCTTTTAATCTACAAATAAGGAAAGATATCAAATCTTTTCTTAATCTTTTGTAGAAACTTATAAAAAAGAATATTTAATTTTAAACTCTCTTTTAAATCATGAACATGGTTAAAAAGGAAAGTTTTCTTAAAATTTAAAATCCACCTTTAATCAACAAATAAGGAAAGATTTCAAATTTTAAACTCTCTTTTAAACATGTAGATGATTTACAAATAAGGAAAGTTTTTACCAAAAATTAAAACCATCCTTTTAATCTACAAATAAGGAAAGATATTAATCTCTTCTCTTAATCTTTTGTAGAAAGCTATAAAAGGAAATTTTTAATTTTTAAACTCTCTTTTTAAAACCTTGATATCCACATAAGAAATAATTTTAATAAAATCCTTTTAATATTCTAGAGCGCCCACCTAAGCTTGGGACCCAAGCTTTGGCCAGCCCTTAGCTCATCTACTTGGTCTTGGCCGGCCTAGCTTGGGTTCCAAGCTAGCTTGTGACCCCATTAGATGGGTAAGAAGGTGGGTATTCGGTGGGTATAAATCTCTATATACTAGAGGCTACGATAGGGACCGAGAGGAGGAATTGATTTTGGTCTCCCGATGAAATTAAGCATCCCGTGTTCGCCCCAAACACACAACTTAATTTCATCAATAATAATTCATTCCACTAAAGAACTATTATTAAACTACTGCACCAATCCCAAATTACATTTTGGGCTCCTTCTTATTATGAGTGTGTTAGTCTCCCTGTGTTTAAGATAACAAATGTCCACTAATTAAGTAAGTTACTGACAACTCACTTAATTAATATCTAGATCCAAGAGTAGTACCACTCAACTTCATCGTCATGTCGGACTAAGTCCACCTGCAGGGTTTAACATGACAATCCTTATGAGCTCCTCTTGGGGACATTCTCAACCTAGATCACTAGGATACAGTTTCCTTCTATAATCAACAACACACACTATAAGTGATATCATTTCCCAACTTATCGGGCTTATTGATTCATCGAACTAAATCTCACCCATTGATAAATTAAAGAAATTAATATCAAATATATGTGCTTGTTATTATATTAGGATTAAGAGCACACACTTCCATAATAACTGAGGTCTTTGTTTCTTTATAAAGTCAGTATAAAAGAAATGACCTCTAATGGTCCTACTCAATACACTCTAAGTGTACTAGTGTAATTATATAGTTAAGATAAACTAATACCTAATTACACTACGACCTTCCAATGATTTGTTCCTTTCCATTATGGTCGTGAGCTACTGTTTATAATTTATAAGGTACTGATAACATGATCCTCTGTGTGTGACACCACACACCATGTTATCTGCAATATAAATTAATTGAACAACTACATTTATCATAAATGTAGACATTTGACCAATGTGATTCTTATTTCTAGATAAATGTTTATACCAAAAGCTAGGCTTTTAGAATACACTCTAACAATCTCCCACTTATACTAAAAGACTAAGCTGCCATATCTGTTACCATACATCTGATTCCCAACCCTTCAACATGTCTATCAAAAGCTCTTGCCTTAAAGACCTTAGTGAAAAGATCTATAGGTCATCATCTGATGCATTCTAGGCAGCAACAACTTCTCCTCGTTTATACGATTTCTCGTATTGGGTGGTACTTGCGCTCTATTGTGTTTACTTGCCTTTATAGACTTATGGTTTCTTGAGTTTACTATCGCACCAATATTATTACAATAAATTATAATAATCTTTGGACAAACCGAAATCATATCTAAGTGTATCTTGAGGTTATTGAGTCATTCACTTTTATGGCTACCTCGGAGGCTTGCCATATACTAAGCTTCTGGTGGAGTCCAAAAAACACCTATGCTTATCACTCTTCCATAGTTATGACTTTACCTCCTAAAATAAACACAAACCCGAGGTTGACTTATTATTGTCCCTATCCGATTGGAGGTCAAAATCCGTACAACCTATAGGAACCAAATTAACGCCTTGTAAGCTAGCATATAATCTTTAGTGCCTCTAAGGTACTTTAATATATGCTTTACAGTACAATGTCCTTGTCTAGGGTTACTTTGATATCTGCTAACTATGCCTTGGCAAAACAGTTATGATCTCGTGCATAGCATACATTAGGTTGTCTAGCTGCCGAAGAACTGCCTACATGTCCTCAATCTCCTTTGATGTCGGAGACATCTCTTTAGATAAAGACACTCCATGCTTAAAGGTAAGAAACCTTTCTAGGAGTTTTGCATACTTAAAGCGAGCAAGGATTTTCCGATGTATCAAGCTTGGGATAAGTAAAATATATTTTTCTTCGATCCCTTATTACTTTGATCTCAAAATATATACATTCTCCCAAGTCCTTTATATCGAATTATTTGGACAACCATACCCTTACTTCGACAACATTTTGATATTGTTTCCAACTACCAAAAATGTTATCTACGTATAGTACAAGAAATACCACCACGTTTCCATCACATCTTTTGTATACACAAGACTTATCCGTTTACTCAATAAATCCATAGGTCTGGATTACTTTGATAAACTGGATGTTTCAAGACCTTGAAGCTTTGTATCAGTCCATAGACTGATTGAGCTTGCACACAAGATGCTCTTAGCCCTTTGCAATGAACCCTTCTGGTTGCTTTATATGGATGCTTTCTTCAAGACTTTCATTAAGGAATACTGTCTTGACATCCACTTGCCAAATAGATAAAAGAATCCGGATAGACTTAAGCATGGCTACCAGTGAAAAAGTTTCCTTTTCATCTAGCTTCTTAAGATAGTTTTACCTTCTTGTCTATCCTCTTTTCCTATTATAGACCTTTTATACCCAAATGCTTTTACACCATTTGGTGGTTCTACAAGCTTCAGATTTTATTAGAATACATATATTCTAATTACATTATTCATTACTCTTTGCCAAGATGTTGCATCTTTATCTTGGAGTGTTTGTCATATTTCCGGAGATCAAGTTCATGTCCTCCGGGATCGAGTCCAAAAACTCTCCCAAACATGAATCTTTTGGTTGCTAACAACCCTCCCACTACGACAAGACACTTTACGCAATTGTGTATCATTTGTGATACGTGTTGCGATTTCCTTGTGGTATCTCATCTTATACGGTTGGTACTAGATTAGACATGCCTTTTATTATTTCCTTAAGAACAAATTTTCTTATGGGCACATGGTTTATTACATAGTCCTTTTCTAAAAATCGGTCATTGATGCTAACAATGACCTTCTGATTTTTAAGACTATAAACCTACTTTCATTTCACTAGGATAACCCACAAACAAGTGAATTCCTGTCCAACTTATCATTGTCTCTCTTCTGCATATGTGCTGGATTACCCGAATCTGAATATGCTTCGAAATAGGCTTACGCCTATTCAGCAATTCTATATGAGTAGAGAGTTCTGACTTTAGAAGGTACTATATTCACTCCCGTTTCCAGAGTATATCCTTAAAATGATTTTGATAATATTCTTAATAACTCATCAATCTACTTATTTCCATAAGAGTCCTATACCTTCCTTTTCCTACACCATTCTGTTGGGGTGTACCAGGTGCAGTTAGTTGGGATTAAATCCCTACTTCTGATAAATGACTCCTAAATTCTCCCAAGAGGTACTTGCCACTACGATCTTACCGTAGTGTCTTGATACTTTTACTTTGTCGTTTCTCCACATCAGCCTCGTACTCTTTGAACTAATCAAAGCACTTAGACTTGCGGCACATCAAGTAAATATATCCGTATCTCAAATAGTTGTCTAAAAAATAGATGAAATATTTGAAACAACCTCTTGCCTGGATGCTCATAGGATCACACAAATCAGAATGAACCAATTCCAATATATCTTTGACTCCATACCCCTTAGATTTAAAAGATTCTTGGTTATTTTTCCTTCCAAGTAAGACTCGTAGGTTGGAAAGATTTTCACTACTAATGAACCCAAAAGTTCATCAGCTACCAATGAATCCTACTCAAGTTAATATAACCTAGCCTTAGATGCCAAAGATATAATTAGTTCATTTTCGAAGGTTACTTTCTCTTAAAGTTAGAAGATGTGTTACTAATTTCCATTTGTTGCACAGTGAGAGTTATTGGATTTATAAATTGCCAACCAACGTATCAGAACAGATAACTTCCCTCTTTTTCTTAATAACAACTTTGTTATTAAAAGAGGAAGAATATCAAGTTCTTTGAATAGTTTAGAAACTGAAAACTAGTCCTTTCTAAACTTGGTGCGTAAAGACAATTACTCAAAAATCCATGTTTTATTTTTATCAAAAGATAAACATCTCCCACTGCAACAGTTACCATTTTTACAGTAGTGCCCATGTGGACGGTGTTTTAATTTTCATTTAGTTGCCGGGTTTCCTGGAACCCTGCAATGAATTGCGGACATGATTAATGGCATCTGTATCTACACTCCAGATTCTGGTAGATAATGTTGGTGCGGGTAGCACTAACGGTCTAACCCAGGTTTTGATGAATGACAAATAGGTTAAGTTAGTTGTGTTGTTGTCTGACACTTTGATCAAGTGTGCAGGAAAAGTCCAGCTAGGTCGACGGGCTGACCGGATAGTCAAAGTCCAGCGGGTCATAGGTGACCGGACGCTTGGCGAGAAGTCCGCTAGGTCGACGGTGACCGGATAGTGGCGAGAAGTCCAAGCGGTCGACGGGTGACCGGACGCTTGGCGAAGTCCAGACGGTCGTGGTGGACCGGACGTCTGGCGGTAAGTGAGGTAAGTCCTTTGGAGGGTATTGTGAGGAGACGCGTTCGGGAAGGGGACATTAGGCGTCGATCCGGCTTAGATCCATTTCGGATATCTAAGTCGAGATCGTGACTAGATTCCGGTCTCGGAAAGACGGAATCTAAGTCATACTTTGCTTATCGATAAAACTGTGCTAACATTCTTTGTTGCAGGGTACATTTGCCTCGGACTAACCTTTTCTTGCAGGAGAAGGACTTTCTAGAGAAGAGGGGTCCGGGCGCCAAGGCAAGTTTTATCCCAGGACGACGTTGACACTGAGAATGCTGGTTGGAAGTGTTACGTCACATTCGAGGCGCCGGAAGGGATCCAGGCGCCCGGAGCAGCATATAAAAGAAGCCCCAGGCAGGAGCTTCAAAACATCAGTCTTCTGAGAACTCTGAATCCAATCACTCTGCTACTCTGCGCTCCAACGACGCTCACAAAGCTTCGACGACTCACTCCGGCTCTCCTTCTTAATTTATTGTTTGTCGGTTAGCTTTGTTTTCCTTCTTTTCAATAGCAATATTTGTACGTAAATTGTAATTATCCGAATTGCTAGTGAATTGCCCAACGAAAGTACTCAAGGTGTACAGGCCTTCGAGTAGGAGTCGTCACAGGCTCCGAACGAAGTAAAAATCAACAGTGTTCATCTCTTTACTTCTTTACATTTCCGCTGCGTTTTAACTCGAGATTTTCGAATCGATATTCACCCCCCCTCTATCGAATCCAACGGTCTTACAAGTGGTATCAGAGCAGGTACCGCTCTGATTTGGTGCAACCACCAATCAGACAGGGGGTGAAATAATTTTTTTTTAATTCCAAACTGATATTATTATCTTTTTGGAAGATTTTTTTTTCGTTGCATTTAAAATCTAAATTGGTACAACACCAACTTAGAGCTTCTATTTTTTCCCGCACTGCTAATCCAAGACGAAGTCTTGGGATTTTCTTTTTCCAGTTAATTTAGTGTGTGCCGGATAAGATGTCTCAACAAGAAGGCTTCAGCACAGTACGTCCTCCTCTATTCAACGGGGATGATTTTTCGTACTGGAAGAGGAGAATGGAGGTCTACATGAAGACAGACTACGACTGTAACGACCCAAATTTCCTCATTTTGAGCCCCAAAAATAATTCAAAAATATTTAGAAATGCTATAGAAAAATTCTAGAGATTTTTAGAAATTTTTAGAGTATTTTTATGCAATTTTTGGAGTTCGTTTGGTATTTTTACCAAGGAGAATAAGTTTTAAAAATAAACTAAAAAAAAAAAAAAAGGGTTGTAGAAGTTGGGTTTCGAACCCAGCACCCCGGACCCAAGCAAAACCGGCCCAACCAACCGAGCTGCGCTCGATTTGTTAATCATATATGGAGCGATATATATTTAAGTAGTAGTTAGGAACAGTAAAATAAATTGGAAATAAAAGTGCGCGGCTAAAGAATTGAAGCCGTGATCTCTGGCTTCGGTTAAAACCGGCTAACCAGCTATTCCGTGGCTGTTTTGTGAACAAATAGAGAACAAAATAAATCTAAGTAGTAGTTATAGATAATAGAAATAAAAGGGTGCAGGAAAAAAAGGGCCGAGCCGAGGCTCGACCCGAAGACCTCCGACCGCAGCAAAGTTTTAAGCAGAACACAGCCAACCAACTCTGCTAGCGATCATTTGTTATTAAAGAAGGAGAAAAATTCCACTTAAGCTATAGTTGGAAACGAAAATAACCTTGAGTATAAGTTTTAAATCCTTTTCCCTAAACCTAAAATTTCTCCCGAAATTCCCTTTCTTCTCTCACGCTCACGACGCCGCGCGACGACTCTCTCTCGGGTGGAAACGAAGACGATTTAGGGCACGTCTCCGGCGGCCGACGAGCATCGTTTTCCGACCGGTCTTCATCCGCGCGTGACCACCTCGACGAGAGGAGCTCAGAAACGCAAAGAAGCCGCCGGGATTCTCATCTATCCGAAACCCTAGATCTCCCTTTTCGGCTGTGAGTTCAAGGATACAAGGAGTGAGTTGCTACTCACCTGCAGTAGGATAGCTCCGAGATTTGTTTCTTGTTATTTTCTTTGTTTTCGAAGCTTTGCTTGAATTTTCTTGCGTTTCAGCTTTTGGATCTGTTTGTTGCCGTGTGCTTCAAAGAAAAGGGAATAGGGTTTTTGTTGTTTAGCTTGTGCCTAATTTCTTTGGACCTTGTTGCTTAATTCAGGGATTTTGTTTGCTACCATGTTGTTGCCGAGAGTTTCATAGGTCAAGAGAGGAATTTTAATAGGTTTTGCTTCTTCGCAATTATTACTCTGGAAGGATTTTCAATCTGTTGATGTTCTGGTTCTCTGATTAGTAATGGTTCTTAGTGGGTTTCAAAGAAGGATTATGAATGGTAAAGTTCAAGTTTGATAGGCATATGGTTGTAGCAGAATTCAGAATTTATGCTTATATTTTCCCTTTCGTTTTCTTTTGCTGCTGTACAAACCCGAATTGCCTTTTTATTCCAAGCAGATAGTTGGATTTCTCATTTATCCTCTAGCTTCTTAGTGTTGTGGTAGGCGTGAGCAACAATTGAAACAATGCAAATTTTCTTAAAGCTTCTAGTATTCTTTTGTGTCTACAATAGGCAGGGGATGGTTTGTATGTTTTGCATGGGAAAAGACAGCCAAAGGTGTTAGAGGTGATTGGTAAATCCCTAATATGAGGAATGATATGCTTATGTTGAGGTTGAGATGTGTTTCAAAACAGCACAAGTATGGTTAGAAACTGTGAATGAACTGTCAAGCTACTGATAATGAGATTAGTTTTATGAATATTTTAGTGTTGGATTTTATTACAGTAGAAGATTTCATTTAATATCAAGCTGCAATGTTATGTTAGCTTCGGGTAATGGAGTTTTAGTTCCTTAGAATGGTATTTCTTTCAGTGTCAATTGCCATGCTATATTAGCTTGTATCTGTTTATGAATTGTTGTTCATATTAGAAGGAATTCCATAAATATTATCAGCCACGTTCTGTTAATTTTTACCTTAGTATTGAAGTGTTAGAAGTTTAAGAGAAATTCCAAGCTTTACATAGGTTTGAAAATCTCAGCAGGTTTTAGCTTGAGTTGGTTTTTGGAAAGCTGAAAACTGCCAAGGAAATTGAGTTGTCTACTTTTTGATTGATGACTGTTATGTGAATTGATTCCTTATCCTGTAAGCATACGGTTTTGTATTACAAGTTCTAGATGCTAATCATGCACCGAATCCTTTGAATTGAGACTAAAGATGATTTGAATTGAGGTTCTGCCATTATAAAGTTAGTAGACTGAGTTTCATATCAGATTCGGTTTTATGTATTAGGTTTCAGATTTAGTTTGGGTGCATGTGTTATGAAAATTAGTCTCAATCTTTAGGTTCCTAAAGTGTAACGACCCAATTTTTCCTATTTCAAGTTCTAAAAGTCCATAAAAATAATTGGAAATACTTTTAAAATATTCTAGAGATTTTTAGGAATTTTTAGAGTATTTTTACGTAATTTTTGGAGGTCGTTTAGTAGGGTTACAAAAAGAAAGAAGTTTAAAAAAAAAAAATGTTGAAGGTGAGATTCGAACCCACGATCTCGGGTCGGACTGACCCAAGCAAAACCGGCCCAACCAGCTGAGCTACACGATTTTGTTAACCTTATATGGTGAGAATTAAATTTATAGCATAGTTATTGATTAGGGAATAAATTGGGAAAAAGTGCGCGGCTGAGGGATTGAAGCCGAGACCTTTGGCTTGGGTCAAAACTCGGCTGACCAGCTGTGCCAGCGGTTATTGCTGATAAGATATGCAGCGACTAATATTTAAGGTATAGTATTTAATAAAAAAAACCCTAGTTATAAAAGAGGGCTTATTTTTTTTCCCGAGACCTAATTCTCGCTCGCGAACCTCTCTCTCGCTCGCGAACGGCGCGCGATAGTCTCGGGCGGAAACGCAGGGCTTCTCCTCCGGTGGCCGACCAAGGGTTTCCTTTGTGAGATCTTCACATCTACGAATCCCTCTCGTCGAAGAGGACACGCGGAGGCGAAGGAGTCGCCGAGGAGGCACTTCTCCGAACCCTAGAAATCTTCCCGTCGGCTGTGAGTCCAAGGAACCGAGGTGAGTTGCTTCTCACCTGCAGTAGGAGTCGTTTCGCGACTTGGTTTTGGTTTTGAATTGGGTTTATGCTCGGTGGATTTTTGATTCTCCTCAAGGTTTTCTTTGCGAGCTCTCCGATCGTTCTCTGTTTGCAAAAATGCCTAGCCGAGTTGTTAGATGAATGTATAAGTTGCGTGCCAGATTCTACAGCTTGATAGTTAACATTGATCTAATCTATGAAGAGGTTTTGCTCCCCTGTTGAATTGTTGTAGGAATTGGTTAGTTAGTCATTCATGAATTAGGATTGGATGTTAGATGAAATTGGGTTATGTTATAAGTTGTTCTGTTGCTGTACACGAAATAGCAGATAAATGCTATAGCCATACCATGCAAAACATCATGTAAAGAGCCTATAGTTGCAAACTCATAGGCCTATGGACACATATTTCCTTCCACACAGTATTCTAGAATCTCAACAAAATTTTCATGCTTTAATCTGGATATCATTCGAGCCATCTTCAGAAGCATCAAGTTTTTCACAGCAACATGCTTTTCATTGTCTAGAATTGCAAAGTACACCCTTCCATATGACCCTATCCCAGCAGGTTTTAGCTTGAGTTGGAGCTTGTTGTGCAGGTTCGGTGGTGTTATTAATCCTTAACATGCTGCTAGACTTAGTGTTATTAACCCTTATCATGTTGCTAGACTTTGTGTTATTAATTCTTTGACACAGATTTAAATTCCTTCTAAGTGTAGTATTAGTTTCTTGGTTTTCTTGAATAACATGAACAACCTTAGGTTCGGTTTCTATTAGCTGAACACAGTAGCTTCCATTTGCTATTAGATATGCATAAGCAGATTTTTCTAGCTTTCACTTGTTATTAGTTGGGCATGAACAGCCCTTAATCCAAGTACTTAGTGTGAGCTTTCTTGATATATATTAAGCGTGATCAAGTCTATTTAATACCATTGCAAACTTAGTTTCTTTGTTATTCTATAAGCATGAGCAATTTTCCATTTACTAATAATTAAGCATGATCAGTTTCCTTTGCCATTAGATGTGCACGGTGATACTTTCTAGTCTCTTTTGCTATTTGAATATCTTGAGCATGCAATTATTAGTTTCTTTGCTTTTACCTAAGCATGAATTTCCATCTTTAAGAACTATAAGCAAGAAAGACTAAGGTCTAGACTTGATTTCAATTCCAGAATATTGAATATCAAAAGCGCACACAAGGTGTTTGCTTAAATGCCAAGTAAGGGCAAGTATAAAGAAGTTATAGTTAAAAAGAAAGTATTTTACTTTTAAAGGGCATGTACCGGACACAAGGTCCAAGGGATGGGCTCCAAGATGCCCCTAGGCACAAGGCCTAGAAGTATCTTAGTAGTTTCGGGATTAGCTACCTCGATTCTTATTAAGAAAGCGCGCTAAGTGGTACAATGCCGGGCCCAAAAGAAGTTTATTATTATTTTGAAGTATTAAAGTATAAGTTTTGAAATAAATGAAACAAGCTTCAAATATGTTTAGAATTAGAAAGTTTAGTTTCTTGTTATTTGAAGCATGCAGCAATAGTTTTATTTGTTTCTTGCTACTAGATTATCCAGCATGTTTAGTTTTACATGTTTAGTATCTTTACATGTTTAGCTTTACATGTTTATCTTTACATGTTTAGTAGTTTTACATGTTTAGTAGTTTTACATGTTTAGTATGCTTCTTTTATTGGTTTATGAGCATGATGAACTACAGATGTTTAGTATTTCAGTTAGCATGATTTCTTTGCTATATATGAGCATGAGTAGTTTTATATGTTAGCATTTAGTTTTAGCATGTTTTTATTTATATACATGCATATCGAGTTTTTGTGAGTAGATAGCGCTCACTAAGCTTTATGCTTATAGACTGCACTTCCTCCTACTGCAGATAAAGGAAAGGAAAAGATTTAGCAAGGAAGGCGACAAGGTGGTGGTGATGAAGGTGTGTGATGGCTGGACTATGGAGAGATCCAGAATGAGCTGGCAACTTGCCAAGACTTTTCTGTTTAGTTATTTTAGTTCTCTTTTAATGCTATAATGAAGTTGAGATTGTAATTGAGTCTATTCCGCACTTGTAGTTTGGTATGTCTTATCGTTGGAGTTCTATTTGTTTACTATTGCTAGAATAGTTTCCTTTTAGTTATTATGATATTATTACTGCGTGGTTGTGAAGTACTTATACCAGCCGCATGTGGCTGATGGTTTACTATTTGTTTGTATTATGGGAAATGGTCACCGGTACAGGGGAGATTCTGCCGAAATTTTTCGGTAGGGTTTTCCTAGAGATTTTTAATAAACCGGTTAAGTAGAGTTAGTAGATAAGTAACGGTCACTCTTAGAGAGTAGTAGTAGTAGTAAGAAGGGTGGTTGTTACAGTTGGTATCAGAGCAGGTCCCATTCTCCAGCATCACACACACATCAGCATCATCCTTGCCGTCTTCAAGTAAGAAAGTATTTAAGTTTTTTTCCTTTTATGTTCTTTATTATTTGCAGTATGGAGAAATTGCTTATATGTGCTTCTGTAAGATAGAAGTTTGTTTCTCTTTTATTCATATACCTAAGTTTGGTTAGAAAGGATAAAGAATATATCAAGTTTTTCTTTCTTTGCATAATTAGATGTCAAGAAGAGGACGTCCCGTCTGCTCGTCCGAGGACCGTGCTCGAGAACGAAGGGCCGGAGCAGTGACCAAATCTCTCAAGTTGTTGCTCAACTCCGAGACAAGTAGCGAGCAACAACAAGTGATCGTCAATCGATGGCGAATCGGCCAGTTCCTCCACACCTCAACGATGGCGTGGAGACTCGGTGTGTGAGGTTCCACCATTGCAGTCGTCACGGCACCCGAGACAAGAAGCCTACCTCAGTAGGTGGCCAAACGAAAGCTTCTCAGACGACAGGATGCCGGGCTTGGTTAGCTCTTGGAAACACCATGGAACTTCTTGGCGGTCGAAAGTCAGTGTGCCTCCTCACTGGCCAGACGCCGCGTGTGGTGGGAGAGTCAGTAAGAGGCGATCAATCGGATGAGATGGATTGATTTTGAGGATAAACGATTGATTCCGCCAAAGGATCACCAATAAACACTACGAGGAGTTTATGGAGTTCAGACAGGGTGATCCGCCGTGGAGGAGGCGGTTAAAAGATTCAATAGGCTAGCTCGTATCGCCGAGCTAGTAAGCACGGAAAAGGAACGAGTCGGACCGATGCTCGGGATGCTGAAGCCAGTTGGTCAGCAGAGCATTAGTTGCTAAGCACTATCTGGATAGCATCAGGGCACAACGAGCGCAGCATAAGCCAGTCAAGATCGAAGACAAGACACTGGTAATCGAAACCTCAAGCAAATAAGCAACCTTGGAAGGGTAAAGGTAACAAGAGAAAGCAGTGGAACTCGGGAGGTAACGAGGACCAAAGAGACTAAGTTCCTCCCCGTCTAAATGTGGGAAAATACATCCAGAGTCATCTTTTGGGTAAGACGGATGTTATTCGTGTGGAAGGACGTATGGCTAGGGAGTGTCTAACAAGCTCAAGCACCTCACCATACAATATGGAGGCAAGCCTCGGTTACATTACATACTGCTGACTCGGAAGGACCTCATCGGTCGAGGAAGGTTGGAGCTCCACGGTTCCGAATGCGGAGTATTCTCCCTCACTAAAGAGGCGCAGGTGCCTCCACGGTCGGTGCGGTCAAGTAGTTATTTTTCACATAGCTACTGCGGCTGATCTTTGGGCGACCCATTCTTTTGTATCCATACCTTTTGCCAAAGAATTACAGGTACCTATAGAAAACATGAACAACCCTACCTTACGGGGAAGTCATGGAATCTAGTCAGTGGCTTCGATCTAATTTCAGACCGAGAGCTATGTATAAATCTGGTGGTCCTCGCCATGAGTTTCGATATCATTTTGGGTATGGATTTCCTCAGCAAGTACAGTGCTTCAATGGACTGCCGCAGAAGAAAAGTGATCTTTAGTCCGGAAGGTGAACCATCCTTTGAATTTAGAGTACCAAAGAGGAAGACCCGTAAATTCCTCTCTTCTCTCACCTCACCGATGTTAGCTAAAGGGTGTGTTGGTTTTCTTGCATTCATTGTGAGTCAGGAGGAAGAAGAAAGACCTAGCGGGAGGAAGTTCGGGTGATGCAGTGAGTATCCGAGGTGTTCCCGGAAGAGCTACGGACTACCTCCCATAGAGAGTGGAGTTTGAGATTGAGCGGTTCACAGTGCAGTCTAATTTCAAAGCTCTATACCGCATGTCCCAGTGAGTTGAAAGAGCTAAAGAACAACTTCAGAGTCGCAGACAAAGGCTTCATCCGCCCTAGTCATTCACCATGGGGAGCTCTGTGTTATTTGTCAGAAGAAGGATGGATCATCAGAATGCGTAGATTATGGAGCTCGAATCAAGTGACCATCAAGCAATATCCTTGCCGGGATCGATGATTTATTTGATCAATTGGGGCAACAGTGTTCTCTAAGATAGATCTGCGCTCGGGTACCACCGCTAAAAGTAAAGAGAGTGATATACCGAATCGCTTCCGGGACGAATCTGGACATTCTGAATTCGTAGTCATGCCTTTTGGTGTGACTAATGCACTGCGGTCTTCATGGACTTGATGAATAGAGTGTTCAGTGAATACCTTGACAAATTTGTCATTGTGTTCATCGACGACATTCTAGTCTATTCCGGAACATCGAGGAGCATGACACGCACTGAGAATAGTTCTGCAGACCCTTCAACAAAAGCAACTCTATGCTAAATTCTCAAAGTGAGTTCTGGTTGGAGCAGGTGGCATTTCTAGGTCACATTGTTTCAAAAGAAGGTATTGTAGATCCAGCCAAAGTAGAAGCGGTCAACAACCGGAAGAGACCCAAGAATGCCGGGAGATCGAAGCTTCCTTGGTTTAGCTGGGTACTACAGAAATTTGTGAAGGACTTTTCCAGGATAGCCTCTCCACAGCCCTCACCGGGAAGGACAAGAAGTTTGAATGGTCGGATAAATGTGAGCAGAGTTTTCAAGAACTCAAGAGGAGACTCCTATATTGACTGTTCCAGAGGATGACAAGAGTTTTGACATCTGTGATGCTTCAAGATGGGCTTAGGATGCTATCTCATGAAGGAAAAGTTATAGCTTATGCTTCAAGACAACTCAAAGACTATGAGAAGAACTACCCCACTCATGATCTAGAGCTGGCAGTCTTTGCACTGAAACTCTGGCGACACTACTTGTATGGAGTCCAGTCAGAATCTTCACAGACCATCGAGTCTTAAGTACTTCTTCACCCGAAGGACTTAAAGAGACAGTGCAGGTGGTTAGAGTTGGTCAAAGATTATGACTGTGAGATCCTCTACCACCTAGGTAAAGCTAATAAAGTGGCGGATGCACTAAGCGAAAGTCCAGTGCATCCTTGATGTCCTTATCATCATTAGCCACCCACTGGAAGGAGTTGTCGATTCGGACTTGAAATTATTATGGGCAACTTCTGCATTGACCTAGAGTCAACCACGCGAGGATATCTGAAAAAAGCAAGTGAAGATCCGGATATCAAAAGATCAGCAAGGAATACAAGAAGAAGGAAATTCGAATTTCGAGTATCAGAGTGGAATTCTTTATCGGGAAATCGCCTTTGTGTTCCCAATGATGAAGAAGAGAAGAGAATTTTAGAAGAGGCCCATAGTACGCCATACTCTACATCCCGGTTCTACCAAGATGTACCAAGACGTGAAACAGAAATTCGTGGTCCGGACTCAAAAGAGATGTGGCTAAATATGTCAGTACCTGCCTGTCAGCAGAACACCAGAGACCAGGAGTTCTACAGCCTCTTCCTATACCAAGTGGAAGTGGGAAGACATATCCATGGATTTCATAACAGGTCTCCCAAGAACCACAAATGGATACGATGCGATATGGGTGATAGTGGACGATTGACCAAGTCCGCTCATTTCCTAGCCATCAAGGTGTCACACTCTATAGAGCGATTACCGCATGACTATCGTTAAAGAGGTGATCGACTTCACGGAGTTCCCAAATCTATTATTTACGATAGAGATGGGCGCTTCACCTCTCATTTTGGGGTGTGTTGATTGCCGGGCACAACTCGAGTTCAGACCACCTTCCTCGGGATGGATGACAGAGCGAGTAAATCAGATTCTAGAAGATATGCCGAGCTTGTGCACTAGATTTCAAAGGAAGTTGGTGCAAGTACCTATGCTTAGCTGAATTTGCCTACAACAGCAGCTATCGGCCATCCAGATGGCACCTTATGAGGCTTTGTATGGCAGGAAGTGCAGATCACCCATTCCTTGGCAAGAAGTGAGAAGAGAGATGGAAGTGGAATTGGGCATCCAGACGAGCTGATAGATGAGACTACTCGGGCTATCCGAAGATCGAGCGGAGGATTGAGATTGCCGAGTGTAGGCGAGAAGAGTTATCTTGACACGCGTCGTAGGCCACTTGAATTTCAAGTAGGGGATTCGGTCTTTCAGTCGCTCCTATGAAGGGAGTGATGAGATTTGGCACAACAAGGGCAAATTAAGTCCTCGTTATGTGGGACCTTACCGATCACGAAAAGGATTGGGAAAGTAGCTTACAGGTTGGACTTACCACACATGTCAGCGATACATGATGTATTTCATGTCTCCATGCTAAAGTGTTTTCACGACCCGAGCCAAGTGATTCACCTCGATCTGCGGATCAGAGGATCTTAGTTATGAGCGGACCTACGGATAGTGGACGGAGCGATCGAGACTAAGAAAAAGTGCCACTAGTGAAGGTCGTGCAGCGAGAACCCGAAGCAGAAATCACTTGGGGCGTGAGGCGATGTAGACAGTATCGGTTGTTCTAAGTTCGAGACGAACTTTTATAAGGTATGGGAATTGTAACCCAATTTTTCCTATTTCAAGTTCTAAAAGTCCATAAAATAATTGGAAATACTTTTAAAATATTCTAGATATTTTTAGGAATTTTTAGAGTATTTTTACGTAATTTTTGGAGGTCGTTTAGTAGGGGTACAAAAAGAAAGAAGTTTAAAAAAAAAATGTTGAAGGTGAGATTCGAACCCACGATCTCGGGTCGGACTGACCCAAGCAAAACCGGCCCAACCAGCTGAGCTACACGATTGTGTTAACCTTATGTGGTGAGAATTAAATTTATAGCATAGTTAATGATTAGGGAATAAATTGGGAAAAGTGCGCGGCTGAGGGATTGAAGCCGAGACCTTTGGCTTGGGTCAAAACTCGGCTGACCAGCTGTGCCAGCGGTTATTGCTGATCAGATATGCAGCGACTAATATTTAAGGTATAGTATTTAATAAAAAAAACCCTAGTTATAAAAGAGGGCTTATTTTTTTTCCCGAGACCTAATTCTCGCTCGCGAACCTCTCTCTCGCTCGCGAACGGCGCGCGATAGTCTCGGGCGGAAACGCAGGGCTTCTCCTCCGGTGGCCGACCAAGGGGTTCCTTTGTGAGATCTTCACATCTACGAATCCCTCTCGTCGAAGAGGACACGCGGAGGCGAAGGAGTCGCCGAGGAGGCACTTCTCCGAACCCTAGAAATCTTCCCGTCGGCTGTGAGTCCAAGGAACCGAGGTGAGTTGCTTCTCACCTGCAGTAGGAGTCGTTTCGCGACTTGGTTTTGGTTTTGAATTGGGTTTATGCTCGGTGGATTTTTGATTCTCCTCAAGGTTTTCTTTGCGAGCTCTCCGATCGTTCTCTATTTGCAAAAATGCCTAGCCGAGTTGTTAGATGAATGTATAAGTTGCGTGCCAGATTCTACAGCTTGATAGTTAACATTGATCTAATCTATGAAGAGGTTTTGCTCCCCTGTTGAATTGTTGTAGGAATTGGTTAGTTAGTCATTCATGAATTAGGATTGGATGTTAGATGAAATTGGGTTATGTTATAAGTTGTTCTGTTGCTGTACACGAAATAGCAGATAAATGCTATAGCCATACCATGCAAAACATCATGTAAAGAGCCTATAGTTGCAAACTCATAGGCCTATGGACACATATTTCCTTCCACACAGTATTCTAGAATCTCAACAAAATTTTCATGCTTTAATCTGGATATCATTCGGGCCATCTTCAGAAGCATCAAGTTTTTCACAGCAACATGCTTTTCATTGTCTAGAATTGCAAAGTACACCCTTCCATATGACCCTATCCCAGCAGGTTTTAGCTTGAGTTGGAGCATGCTGTGCAGGTTCGGTGGTGTTATTAATCCTTAACATGCTACTAGACTTAGTGTTATTAACCCTTATCATGTTGCTAGACTTTGTGTTATTAATTCTTTGACACAGATTTAAATTCCTTCTAAGTGTAGTATTAGTTTCTTGGTTTTCTTGAATAACATGAACAACCTTAGGTTCGGTTTCTATTAGCTGAACACAGTAGCTTCCATTTGCTATTAGATATGCATAAGCAGATTTTCTAGCTTTCACTTGTTATTAGTTGGGCACGAACAGCCCTTAATCCAAGTACTTAGTGTGAGCTTTCTTGATATATATTAAGCGTGATCAAGTCTATTTAATACCATTGCAAACTTAGTTTCTTTGTTATTCTATAAGCATGAGCAATTTTCCATTTACTAATAATTAAGCATGATCAGTTTCCTTTGCCATTAGATGTGCACGGTGATACTTTCTAGTCTCTTTTGCTATTTGAATATCTTGAGCATGCAATTATTAGTTTCTTTGCTTTTACCTAAGCATGAGTTTCTGTCTTTAAGAACTATAAGCAAGAAAGACTAAGGTCTAGACTTGATTTCAATTCCAGAAGATTGAATATCAAAAGCGCACACAAGGTGTTTGCTTAAATGCCAAGTAAGGGCAAGTATAAAGAAGTTATAGTTAAAAAGAAAGTATTTTACTTTTAAAGGGCATGTACCGGACACAAGGTCCAAGGGATGGGCTCCAAGATGCCCCTAGGCACAAGGCCTAGAAGTATCTTAGTAGTTTCGGGATTAGCTACCTCGATTCTTATTAAGAAAGCGCGCTAAGTGGTACAATGCCGGGCCCAAAAGAAGTTTATTATTATTTTGAAGTATTAAAGTATAAGTTTTGAAATAAATGAAACAAGCTTCAAATATGTTTAGAATTAGAAAGTTTAGTTTCTTGTTATTTGAAGCATGCAGTAATAGTTTTATTTGTTTCTTGCTACTAGATTATCCAGCATGTTTAGTTTTACATGTTTAGTATCTTTACATGTTTAGCTTTACATGTTTATCTTTACATGTTTAGTAGTTTTACATGTTTAGTAGTTTTACATGTTTAGTATGCTTCTTTTATTGGTTTATGAGCATGATGAACTACAGATGTTTAGTATTTCAGTTAGCATGATTTCTTTGCTATATATGAGCATGAGTAGTTTTATATGTTAGGATTTAGTTTTAGCATGTTTTTATTTATATACATGCATATCGAGTTTTTGTGAGTAGATAGCGCTCACTAAGCTTTATGCTTATAGACTGCACTTCCTCCTACTGCAGATAAAGGAAAGGAAAAGATTTAGCAAGGAAGGCGACAAGGTGGTGGTGATGAAGGTGTGTGATGGCTGGACTATGGAGAGATCCAGAATGAGCTGGCAACTTGCCAAGACTTTTCTGTTTAGTTATTTTAGTTCTCTTTTAATGCTATAATGAAGTTGAGATTGTAATTGAGTCTATTCCGCACTTGTAGTTTGGTATGTCTTATCGTTGGAGTTCTATTTGTTTACTATTGCTAGAATAGTTTCCTTTTAGTTATTATGATATTATCGTGGTTATATGTACCAGCCGCATGTGGTGATGGTTTATTATGTTTGTATTATGGGAAATGGTCACCGGTACAGGGGAGATTCTGCCGAAATTTTTCGGTAGGGTTTTCCTAGAGATTTTTAATAAACCGGTTAAGTAGAGTTAGTAGATAAGTAACGGTCACTCTTAGAGAGTAGTAGTAGTAGTAAGAAGGGTGGTTGTTACATAAAGTATGAAATAGTTTCAGTTTTTAGGTTGTTTGTGACCTTAACTAGCTTTAGTTTTGTGTTGAATTACTAAGTGTGAACAACCTTTGGAGCTACTATACACTTTAGCTCACTGTTTAATTGCCGAGGCAATTTTAGAGCTTATAGAGCAGAATTCTGTTAGCTTAGCGTGCAGAATTTTAAGTGCAGATTTCTTTCATTAAATGCAAATTTCATCAAGTGCAGATTTTATAAGTTTAATATGCTGATTTTTGTCAAGTCTAGTATAGTGCAGATTTTTGATATTAGATGAGTGGGGAAACTGAGATAATTGAAATCAATTTGGAAGTTTAGATCTCCTCGTAGTGCAGTTTTAAAAGATTATAGTAAAGTTTGATTAAGTCTTTAGAGTATACAGATTTGAGGTTCTTTAATCTGAACATGAGGTTTAGATAATTTGCTTACATTAAATCTGAGCATGAGGTTTAGATAAATTGCTTATGTTGAATCTGAGCTTGAGGTTTAGTTATGCTACTTCCATTCAAGTATATGGATAACATCTGTGTTTGGCTGATTCTGGAATTTTAAATGGAATACGAGTTATAATATCTTTATTAAGTGAATTCCAGATAAGTTGTGTATTAGTCATATTATGAAAAGGAAGTTTGAGAGACGATGAAAATCTGTACTAGCCAGAATATGTTTTCTTTTGTTAAGTTTCTTTGCAGAATTTCTGTTAAGCAAGTGCAGAATTTTATTAAGCTTACAAGTGCAGAAGTTAGTTAGAGTAGTAAGCAGATTTTGTTAAGCTTAGTATGCAGATTTTAGTTAAGCTTAATATGCAGATTTCTGTTTAAACTTGTATGCAGATTTTGTTTAAGCATTGTAGTATTAGAATTTGTTTAAACATTTCAGTTTTGTAAGAAGCATTCTTTTATAAGGAAAGTATAAGAAAGATTAAGAAAAGAAAGAAAAGGCCAAGGCCTTAAGTAAATCCCAAAGTCAAGATTTTAGGGATTTTAGCACACAAGGTGCTTATTAATATGCCAAGGCATTTAAAGAAGAAGTAGATAAGATAATAAGTATTTTACTTTTAAAGGGCATGTACCGGACACAAGGTCCAAGGGATGGGCTCCAAGTTGCCCCTAGGCACAAGGCCTAGAAGTATCTTAGTAGTTTCGGGATTAGCTACCTCGATTCTTATTAAGAATGCGCGCAAAGTGGTACAATGTCGGGCCCAAGAGAAGTTGATTATTATTTTCAAGTATTAAAGTATAAGTTTTTAAACAAGTGAAATAAAAGAATAAGATTAGAGTAAAAGAAGTAAGTTTCACTTTATTTTAAAGATCAGCAAGTTTAGCTTTCTTTTATGCTAGCAGCTTTTACATGTTTAGTTTCTTACATGTTATTTATTTGCTAGTTGATGAGCATGTTTTACTTTATATGTTAGCATTCCAGTTAGTTTGCTTTCTTTATTAGTTTATGAGCATGAGTAGTTATACATGTTATCTTTTCTGTTAGTTGATTTCTTTGCTATTTATGAGCATGAGTAGCTTTACATATTAGCATTCAGTTTTAGCATGTTTTTATTTGTATACATGCATATCGAGTTTTTGTGAGTTAGATAGCGCTCACTAAGCTTTATGCTTATAGACTGCACTTTCTCCTACTGCAGATAAAGAAAAAGGAAAGCTAATATGAAGGAAGGCGACAAGGAGATGCAAGAGGGGTGTGTGATGTCTGCACTATGGAAGTCCTAGGGATCCTTGCGAATAAAATAAATTATGATTTGTTCTTTGAGTTAATTAAGTCTTTATGTGTTAAGGAAATTTGATAACTGTTTATAAGGACACTTGATACTGTGTTTGCTATTCAGTTGTGAGTATGGATTAGTTTTCCTTTATTGTTGCTGAGTTAGAATTTTTATGCTGCGTGGTTGATTGTTATGTGTTCCAGCCGCTTGTGGCTGAGTATATTGTAACGACCACCCTTTTTACTACTACTACTACTCTCTAAGAGTGACCGTTACTTATCTACTAACTCTACTTAACCGGTTTATTAAAAATCTCTAGGAAAACCCTACCGAAAAATTTCGGCAGAATCTCCCCTGTACCGGTGACCATTTCCCATAATACAAACAAATAATAACCATCAGCCACATGCGGCTGGTATAAATACTTCACAACCACGCAGTAATAATATCACAATAACTAAAAGGAAACTATTCTAGCAATAGTAAACAAATAGAACTCCAACGATAAGACATACCAAACTACAAGTGCGGAATAGACTCAATTACAATATCAACTTCATCATAGCATTAAAAGAGAACTAAAATAACTAAACAGAAAAGTCTTGGCAATTTGCCAGCTCATTCTGGATCTCTCCATAGTCCAGCCATCACACACCTTCATCACCACCACCTTGTCGCCTTCCTTGCTAAATCTTTTCCTTTCCTTTATCTGCAGTAGGAGGAAGTGCAGTCTATAAGCATAAAGCTTAGTGAGCGCTATCTACTCACAAAAACTCGATATGCATGTATATAAATAAAAACATGCTAAAACTAAATGCTAACATATAAAACTACTCATGCTCATATATAGCAAAGGAATCATGCTAACTGAAATACTAAACATGTATAGCTAATCATGCTCATAAGAATGAAACTATAAAAGAAGCATACTAAACATGTAAAGCTACTAAACATGTAAAGCTACTAAACATGTAAAACTACTAAACATGTAAAACTACTAAACATGTAAAACTACTAAACATGTAAAACTTCTAAACATGTAAAACTACTAAACATGTAAAACTTCTAAACATGTAAAACTAAACATGCTCATAAGACTAAAACTATAACAGCATGCTGAAAGCAAATAAAACTAAACATGCTGAATAATCTAGTAGCAAGAAACAAATAAAACTACTACTGAATGCTTCAAACATCAAGAACTAAACTTTCTAATTCTAAACATATTTGAAGCTTGTTTCATTTATTTCAAAACTTATACTTTAATACTTCAAAATAATAATAAACTTCTTTTGGGCCCGGCATTGTACCACTTTGCGCGCATTCTTAATAAGAATCGAGGTAGCTAATCCCGAAACTACTAAGATACTTCTAGGCCTTGTGCCTAGGGGCAACTTGGAGCCCATCCCTTGGACCTTGTGTCCGGTACATGCCCTTTAAAAGTAAAATACTTTTTATCTTTAAATACTTCTTATAATAAAATGCCTTGGCATTTATTTAAGCACCTTGTGTGCCAAAATCCCTAAAGTCTTGACTTTAGGATCTACTTAAGGCCTTGGCCTTTTCTTTCTTTTCTTTAGCTTTCTTATACTTGTTAATACTTCTAAAAGAATACTTCTTTTAAAAGAAACTGAAATGTTTAAGCAAATTCTAACTTTGAAATGCTTAAACCAAAAATCTGCATACTATGCTAATAAAATTCTGCAATATTAATGCTCAACAGAAATCTGCACTAATACTTAATAAAAATCTGCACACTAATGATTAATAAAAATCTGCACACTAATGCTTAATAAAAATCTGCATATTAAGCTTAGTAAAAATCTGTTCTAAGATTGAGGTTCTGCATGCAATACTTATCAAAATCTGCAAGCAGTACTTATGAAAATCTGCTTATTAAAAATCTGCATGCTATAAAAAAAAAAACTAGAAACTGATTGCTTTGAAAAAATGCTACTCATGCACATTTAATAACATAAAGAACTAGAAATCTGCAAGCTTAATGTACTGGACAATTTTGTTCCATGGCAGGGCAAATTGTAAGCTTTATTATAAAAGCTGAACTCCATAATTAAGAGGTTGTTCATGCTTGCTAAGTGATAAAAACAGAATTTCTAAATCACCCGGCAGTGCATACTTATTAAGCTATAAGCTCAAACGAAACTAAATCTTTTCATGATCGGTACCACATCAAGAAGACAAAAAGAACCAATTACTACGACAATTATTCCTCCTATCACGTGCTACAGCAGTGAAGAAGAAAAACAATTGCCACATGCCAATCTAATTAATTCTTTCATTTTTTCCCAGTCCAACAAATTGAATTGTGATACCTGCAGCAAGGAAAACTAATTACTGCTATTAAACATGTAATCGTTTCTGCCCATTGCCCTAATCCATAAGATCACAGCATACAATTCCTCCCGGAATTTTTTTTGAGGCACGGCAGGTTACCAAAAAGGAGCTAAATGCCCATCACACTTCTCCCTTAATTTTCCTTCTCCATCTTCTTCCTTTCAACCTCACGGCAGAACCCTTTAACCCATCAATCCTCACAGAAATATCGAAATCCTTAGGCAGGTTACAACTAAAAGCAAAGGAAATCAATTCAGGTTCACGGCAGTAAATCCAAATACAATAGCAAGTTCTGAAACCAAACAAAAAGAGAAGATCAATATCGGGGAACTACTCCTACTGCAGGTGAGAAGCAACTCACCTGTTTCCTTGGACTTACAACCGAGAAGATGGCTGCTAAGGTTTCGGATAGGTGAAGGTCTCGGCGTCTCCTTCAGGTCCTCGTGCTCTCCACGACGAGAAGATCACAGTTGGGTGAAGACCGGCCGGAGAGAGCCCTTTTTCAAGCGCCGGAGACGAAACCCTAACACAGCTCTGTTTCGCCCGAGCAGAAGAGTCGCGCCGTCGCGTGAGAAGAAGAAAAGGGTTTTCGGCTCGGGAGAAAAGGAATTAGATCCTTTTAAAACTAGGGTTTCGATTATAACTATAGATTATATATATGTCGCTACATATTTGATTAACACCGACCGCTAGCGCAGCTGGTCAGTTGGGTTTTGCTCGAAGCCACAGGTCTCGGCTTCGAACCCTCAGCCGCGCACTTTTAATTCCAATTTATTTTAAACGTTCCAATTATAGCTTAAATATATTTCGCTACATACTTGGTTAACAAAACCCGCGTAGCTCAGCTGGTTGGGCCGGTTTCTGCTTGGGCCGAGGAGCTGGGTTCGAACCCCTGCTTCTACAAACTTATTTTTCTTCTCTTTTATTTTATTTGTTCCGAGTATAGCTTAAATATATTCCGCTACATACTTGGTTAACAAATCGAGCTCAGCTCGGTTGGTTGGGCCGCTTACTGCTTGGGCCCGAGAAGCTGGGTTCGAATCCCAGCTCTTGCACTTTGGTTTTTATATTATATTTTTCTTTTTTTTTTTTAAACTTTCTCCACTCGGTAAAAATACCAAACGGACTCCAAAATTTGCATAAAAATACTCTAAAAATTTCTAAAAATCTCTAGAATATTTTAAAAGCATTTCCAAATATTTTTAAGGATATTCAGAACTCAAAATAAGGAAAATTGGGTCGTTACATATATATACTGCATGTATTGTTGAATATGGTCACCGGTACAAGGGAGACTCTGCCGAAATTTTTTAGTAGGGTTTCCATGTGATTTTTAATCACACCGGTTAAGTAGAGTTAGTAGTTAAGTAACGGTCATCCTTAGAGAGTAATAGTAGTAAGAAGGGTGGTCGTTACAACGACCAATAGATGAGCGTCACAAGGGCTTACAAAATTCCAGTAGACAACTCCGGGAACATACTAGACCCTGAAGACTGGACAAATGATATAAAGAAAAAGGCATCAATTGAAAACAAAGCCATCAATACTCTACACTGCGGACTAACACGAGAAGAACTGAACCGAGTCGGACCGCATCAAAACGCTAAAGAGCTTTGGGATAAACTGATCGAGCTGCACGAAGGAACAAGCGATGCGAAGGTAACAAAAAGAGATTTGCTGTTAAATAAAATTTTTAATATAAAAATGCAGGAAGGAGAAACGGCAAGTCAGCTCCACGCGAGGATCAAAGATATCCTCAACGGTCTCCACGCGATAGGCCACCAAATGGAGAACCGAGACTTAATAAGGTACGCGTTAAATGCTTTTCCACGAAATAATTTGTGGGCATCAATTGTAGATGCCTACAAAATTTCAAAAAATTTATCTAAATTAAAATTGGATGAACTCTTCTGTGAATTAGAACTTCATGAGCAAACTAACGCCGGGGTCGAGAAAGGTGTAGCTTTATTTGCAGGTTCCTCTAAAGAAAAGAAGAACAAACTCGAATCTGAAGAAGATTCCGATCAAGACTCTGAAGACGAAGAACACCTGGTGAACCTGGTAAGGAAAATGTTCACCAGGAAAAAGAGAAGCTTCAGCAAACAGGATCTTCAGAAGATCAATTCGCCAGCCGACTCAAGAAATGTCACATGTTTCGGATGTAACAAAAAGGGGCACTACAAGAACGAATGCCCAAGATTGAAACTTGACAAACCAAAGTCAACAAAGAAGAAAGCCCTCAAAGCAACATGGGACGATTCTTCCTCAGACGAATCGGAGGGAGAAAGGAAAAAGCACCAAAGTCACCTCGCGCTGATGGTTCGCGAAGCTGAAACGGAAGACGAATCAGAGGAATCGGAAGACGGGTCCGAACCCGAATCAAGCCACGAGTCCGCACTCGTTTCCGAAGGTTCCGAAGAGGTATACCTAAACTTAAATCATAAATTCTTTAGAATTATCTCGTGTTTAAATAAAAAATTAGTTAAATTGGAAAATGAAAGTAAATCTCTTCTTGAGGAAAATCAAAACCTCAAGGAACAATTAAAAAATTCGAATCCAACTCAAGATCGAACACTTGAGGAGGAGAATTTATCATTAAAAAATGAAATTAATAAGTTAAAAGAATTGTTGGAAAAATTCACAACAAGATCTAAAAATTTAGATTTAATTCTAAATAACCAAAAGGCATGCTATAATAAAACCGGACTTGGATATAAGTCAAACTCAAACAAAACCTTTAAATCATTATTAACCCAACACAAAGCAACCAAACAAGCTTGGGTCCCGAAAGCGTGCTTAACCACGCAAGTAGGACTTAATCAATTCTATATACCTAAAGATAAAATACATTATATAAACTTGAATAAATCAGATCAAAAACTAAAATATAAATTAAAATCAAAATTCAAAACTCAACAAAATTTAGATTATCACCAAGTTGATTATAACTATAAAAAGAATCGACACAAACCCAAAATCTAAATTAATGGCCAATAATTCAGGGGGAGGCTCCAGAATAGCTGGCACCTCCAAAACTAACCTACCCGACAGGGTAACCCAAAACAAACTAACCCGGCAGGGTAATTAGGATTAGTTAAAGAGAGACCAAGTTTAACTTGACTCATGGTACTGGTGAAGTTTTTGGATGATAGTACGTTAGGGAAGCTTGGGCATCGCATGTCTAGAAAGATATGGTTTCGATCTGGTGCATTTGGCCAAGTGGAACTGACCGAAAAACGAATCCTAACCAGTTAGACCAAGATTTAGTACTAAGTTTCGTGGATAGGACTATTCGGAAAACCTCGAAAGGTTGGTTACTTCTAATGATGTCCTTGTGACTCACCAAGCTTAGAAGTTTATCCGAAGAATGCCTATTTGTGGAAACCAAAGCTAAGTCTGAATCTAACACAAGTTAAAACAAAACTCTGTAATCTAACTAATTTCATCTCACAAAATCATAGGATTCCTTGATTGATAATATAAATCGGGTGAGATGAATAAAACTTAAATTAATTTCAAAATTTTAACTTAAAAATTATTTTCAAAATTTTAACTTAAAAATTTGTTTTTAAAAATTACTTTCAAAATTTTAACTTAAAAATTTGTTTTTAAACTTAAAAATTATTTTCAAAATTTTCACTTAAAAATTTGTTTTTAAACTTAAAAATTATTTTCAAAATTTTAACTTAAAAATTTTTTTTTAAACTTAAAAATTATTTTCAAAATTTTAACTTAAAAATTTGTTTTTAAACTTAAAAATTATTTTCAAAATTTTAACATAAAAATTTGTTTTTAAACTTAAAAATTACTTTCAAAATTTTAACTTAAAAATTTGTTTTTTTTTTAAAAATTACTTTCAAAATTTTAACTTAAAAATTTGTTTTTAAAAATTACTTTCAAAATTTTAACTTAAAAATTTGTTTTTAAACTTAAAAATTATTTTCAAAATGTTAACTTAAAAATTTGTTTTTAAACTTAAAAATTACTTTCAAAATTTTCACTTAAAAATTTGTTTTTAAACTTAAAAATTACTTTCAAAATTTTAACTTAAAAATTTGTTTTTAAACTTAAAAATTATTTTCAAAATTTCTTTTTAAACTTAAAAATTATTTTCAAAATTTTCACTTAAAAATTTGCTTTTAAACTTAAAAATTACTTTCAAAATTTTAACTTAAAAATTACTTTCAAAATTTTAACTTAAAAATTATTCTTAAAAATTTGGTGTTAAACCTAAAAATTATTTTTAAAAATTTGTTTTAAATTATTTGCAAAATTTTAAAAATTTCAATTTTAAACTTAAAAATTATTTTCAAAACTTTAACTTAAAATTTTTAAAACTTAAATTAATTTCAAAATCTTAATTTTAAAACTTAAATTAATTTCAAAATCTTAATTTTAAAACTTAAATTAATTTCAAAATCTCAATTTTAAAACTTAAATTAATTTCAAAATCTTAATTTTGAAACTTAAACTCTTAATTTTAAAACTTAAACTAATTTCAAAACTTTAATTTTAAAACTTAAATTAATTTCAAAATTTTAATTAAGATTTTTTTTACTTAAATAATGATTGATTAAAAATTGATAAACTAAGACTAACATAAAAATCCTACTTGTTGTAGGAAACCAAGTGGATTTTGGACAGTGGTTGCTCCAAACATATGACTGGAGATCACACCAAGTTTGTAACAACCCAATTTTTCCTATTTCGAGTTCAAAATGTCTATAAAAATATTTGGAAATGCTTTTAAAATATTCTAGAGATTTTTAGAAATTTTTAGAGTATTTTTACGCAATTTTTGGAGGTCGTTTAGTATGTTTACAAAAAGAAAGAAATTTTGACAAAACCGTTGAAGACGAGGTTCGAACCCACGACCTCGGGTCGGACTGACCCAAGCAAAACCGACCCAACCGGCTGAGCTACATGGTTTTTTTAATCCAATATGGAGAGAATTAGATTTAAAGCATGGTTATAATTATAACCCGAGTATAAGAAAGGGAATTAGGTTTTGATTTTCCAAAACCCAAAACAATTTCTCCCGAAATTGTTTCTTCCCTTCTCCCTCGCGACAGCGCCGTCTCTCTCGGCGGAAACCAAGAGGAAGCTAGGTCTTGGGTCTCTGGCGCCGGCGAAGCCTTATTCCAGTCATCCTTCACCGTGGGTGGTTATCTCGACGGAGAGGAGCTCACGGGTACAAGAGGAAACCAAAATTTTGCAAGCCGCCGAGCCCTAAAAGTCTTCCCCTTTCTTCTTCTCGGTTGTAAGCGCAAGAACGAGGTAAGTACTACTCACCTGTGGTAGGAGTTGCTCCGAATCTTTGGATTTCGTTTTCTTGCTTTCGGATTTTGCTATGCCGAGTGGAATCATATGCTAGGGCTTTTCTCTCCATGCTCTGTGGACCTAGCCGAATTGCTAAGGTTTCCCTTCCATTCCATTTGTATGAATGGCCTATTAGAGATGTTAGATTCTTTATGTTGGAATTTAAAGCATGCTGTACAGAATTTCGCTGCTGGTGCTTGCTGCCGTGAATCAGAGAAGAAGGGATTGGTCGGATTAGGTTATGGTTTTGTGGGCAGGTCACGGGTAGGAGATGAGTTAGATTTCTAGTTGGTAGTGTAGTTTCTGTGGTTGCTGCCATAAACGGAAATGACTCACATGTTTACAATGTCTCAGTGTATGATTTTCTTGCTTTCGGTGTTTGCTGTGCCAAATTTGCTAAGCTAAGTGTTGTGCCAAGAGTTTCTTGCTTGGGTTTGCTGTTGAACAGGACTATAAGCTAGGGTTTTCCTTTTTATTCCTTACCGTCGGTAGCATAACTGTTAAGCATGCCAGTTTATTGTTCGAGTTTAATTGTGTAGAAGGAGTTTAGCTCTTAAATGTTTGTTACCGTGGATAGGAGGAGGTCTGGCTTTCGGTTGAGATGTAGTGGCAGGAATAACCTATATAAGTAGAAGAAGTATGGCAGGTTTAGTTTAGCTTATGTGGCTTGCATTATCTCGGATTAATGTAGCTGGTAGTTGCTATCCTTTGCTCTATTTTACAGCATGCCTAGAGAGCTCAAAGTTGCGTTCTTTTGCTCCATTTTGTAGCATGATTAGCAAGATCAAATTAGTTTTCTTTTTGCTCTATTTTGTATAGCATGTTTAAAGGCCTTAAAGTAGTATTCTTTGTCATGTTTTAATAGCAGGTTTAGAAGCCCTAAAGTAGCATTCCTTGCCTATTTTTACAGCATGAATGGAGTCACTAAAGTAGCATCCTATACCTGTTTATTACAGCATACTTAGAAAGCCCAAAATTAGCTTCCTTTTGCTTTATTTCTAGCATGATTAGAAAGTTTAAAGTAGTATGTTTTTGCCTATTTTGTATAGCATGTTTAGAAGATTAAAGTAGCATGTTTTATTCTATTTTTCAGCATGTTTAAAAGCCTTAGAGTAGTCATCCTTGCCATGTACTTACAGCAGGGTTAGCAGCCCTAAAGTATCGTTCTATACTTGTTTTTACAGCATGATTAGAAGCACAAAAATAGCATCCTTTGCCATGTTTTCACCGTATGATTCAAAGGCTTTAAATTGCTTTCTTTAGTTTAGCTTATAGCATGATCAGTAAGCTTTAAGTTACTTGTTTTATTCTATTATATAGCATGGTTAGTTGATTATACACCCGTACTTGTTAAGTATATTTAAAGGACTCCCACAATCTTTAATAAAAGATAATAAGGAAGATAAAAGAATAAGAAAGATAAAAAGTAAGTCAAGCAAGAGGCTAGTACCCGACATCCAAGAGCTTGTCGTTAAACAAATCCAGGTGACCATTTCCGAGGTCTTGGCCCTGGTAGACCGAGGTCTGCTCTTTTAGGATTGGTGGCTCGCAACCCCAACCTATTAGGGAACGCGCATGAGATGGTACTAAGCCTGGGCCCAAAGTAAAGAAAAGTAAAGAAAGAAAGAAAAGTAAAGAAAGAAAGAAAGAAAGAAAGAAAGAAGAAGAAAGTAAAAGATAGAAATTAAAGGATTAATTTCTAACACAAGGATACAAGAAATGAAATAAGTTCCAAGCTTAGAATAAATAAGAATGGTTAGTTTCTTTAATTCTAAGTTTATATAGTTAGTTTCTTGTTATTCTGCTTGATACTGAGTATGATTTGTATCTAGTTCATTTTCTGTATACCATGAGCATATGCAAATAGTTTTAGTATTTCAGTTTCAGTACTTATGCATTTCATTTATGCATTTGAGTTTTGTGAGATAGATTAGTACTTACTAAGCGTTTTCGCTTATAGATCTTGTTTTCTTTCCTCCTACTGCAGATAAAGGAAAAGCTAAGATATGAAGGGAGGCGATAGGGTGGTGGTGATGATGGATGTGTGTGGTGGCTAGACTATGGAGAGATCCAGAATGAGCTGGCAAATTGCCAAGACTTTTCTGTTTAGTTCTTTTAGTTCTCTTTTAAGTGTTATTATGGGTTGAGACTGTAAATAAGTTTATTCCGCATTTGTAATTAGTTTTCTTTTATTATGAGTTGGAGTAGTATAGTTGTTGCTATTGCTAGAGTAGTTTCTTTCTTCCTGTTGATTTATTACTGCGTGGTTGTGAATAAAATGTGTTCCAGCCGCCTGTGGCTGCGTATATATCTTATGTATTATGGATTTGGTCGCCGGTACAGGGGAGACTCTGCCGAATTTTTCGGTGGGAATCCCTCTGAACTGTGATAAAATCTACCTGACTCTAATTATAGAGTCAGTGCCACTAGGAGGGAAGTTATAGTTAGGTAACAATCTCCCTTAGAGAGTAGTAGTAAGAAAGGGTGGTTGTTACAAAGTTCACTCAATTAACCTACAAAAGCCTAGGAACAGTTGCCTTTGGAAACAACGGTAAACTCAAGGTAATTGGTATAGGTAATATTGAATTAAAAATAGATTTCATAATTACAAATGTTCTACTTGTTGAAAACTTTAAATACAATCTCCTGAGCATAAGTCAATTATGTGACACTAGGTATAAGGTAAAATTTCTATCCACAGAATGTTTGATCAAACATCTAGATAATCCAACTATAAGCCTAAAAGGTTTTAGAAAAGACAATATCTATGCCATTAACTTAACCACTTCTTCAGTCAAGTGTTATTTAACACAAAAAGAAGAAACCTGGCTATGGCATAGAAGAATGTCACACACACATTTCAGAAACATAAGTAAATTAAATGGTCTAGTTAGAGGCTTACCAAAATTACCTAACTTAGATTTAACAATATGTAATGCTTGTCAACAAGGCAAACAAACAAAATCTACCCACAAACCAATTAATGAATCCCAAACCAACTCAGTCCTAGAACTGTTACACTTAGACCTATTTGACTCCCATGGAGTTAAATCAATAAATGGAAGTCTATACTGTTTAGTTATAATAGATGACTATTCTAGGTACACTTGGGGTCAAATTCTTAAAAAATAAAGATGAAACCTTTGAAATTTTTACAAACTTCTGCAAACAAATTGAAAATGAAAAAGGCATAAAAATTAAAAGAATCAGAAGTGATAATGGAGGAGAATTTAAAAATCATAATTTTGAAAAATTTTGCCTTGAAAATGGCTACCATCATGAATTTTCTTGCCCTAAAACTCTCCAACAAAATGAAATTGTAGAAAGAAAAAATAGAACCTTACTTGAAGCATCAAGAACTATGCTAAATGAATACAACTTACCTAAATATTTCTGGGCAGAAGCTGTTAGTACAGCCTGCTATGTACAAAACCGAACAACACTAAACAAAAAACACAATAAAACATTTTTTGAAATATTTTACAACAAACAACCTAATATAAAATACTTTAAGGTATTTGGTTGCCCTGCCTTTATCCTAAATACTAGAGAACACTTAGGCAAATTCACTTCCAAAATAGAAAATGGAATTTTTCTAGGTTACTCTCTGAATAGCAGAGGCTACAGAATTTATAATAAAGTCACTTTAAGAATTGAGGAAACCACCAATGTAAAATTCAAAGAATCCAATCAAAACCTAGAACAAGCCCAACCTCAACCAGTTGACTCTATTCACGAACATATCAATTCTGAGGGAACAAACCAAACCCAAAATCATGAAGAAGAAGAACAACTACAAGAAAGTCAACCTCCTAGAACCATAAGAGTAAACCCAAACCATCCTACTAATCAAATAATTGGTGACCCAGACCTGAGGGTCCAAACTAGGTCATCTTTCAGAAACCTAAGTCAAATCTCGTTAATCTCAAACATTGAACCCAAAGCTGAATCTCTACTTGACCCAGACTGGGTCATAGCTATGCAAGAAGAATTAGCTCAATTTGAGCGCAATGAAGTTTGGGACCTAGTACCTCCACCTAATGATAAGAAAATAATAGAAACCAAATGGGTATTTAGAAACAAGTTAAGTGAAACTGGAGAAATTACTAGGAACAAGGCTAGGTTAGTTGCCAAAGGGTTCAGTCAAGTTGAAGGACTTGACTACGATGAAACTTATGCCCCAGTAGCTAGACTAGAGTCCATCAGAATGTTACTAAGCTATGCAGCTCATAAAGGATTCAAACTATACCAAATGGATGTCAAGTCTGCCTTTCTTAATGGATTGATAAAAGAAGAAGTTTATGTAGGTCAGCCACCAGGTTTTGAAAGCCTAGAACACCCTGATTATGTCTACAAATTAAAAAAGGCATTATATGGACTCAAACAGGCACCTAGGGCATGGTATGAAAGACTAACCTCTTACTTAACCTCTAAAGAGTTCAACCAAGGTCAAATTGACCCAACACTATTTGTGAAATCAATAAAAGAAGATATTTTTATAGCTCAAATTTATGTAGATGATATCATCTTTGGTTCAACAAACTCAGAGTTTTTAAACGAATTTACAAACCTAATGGAACACGAATTCGAAATGAGTCTGGTAGGAAAATTAACTTATTTTCTAGGGTTACAAGTCAAACAAACAAATGAAGGAAATTATATTTATCAACAAAAATATACTAAGGAATTACTTAGAAAATTTGGAATGGAAAATACTAAAGAAATAAAAACACCTATGGCGTAAACACAATCCTAGATGATGATCCTAATGGAAAATCGTAGACTTAAAACATTATCGGAGCGCAATAGGTAGTCTACTTTACCTAACTGCAAGCCGACATTTTATTTGCAGTTAGTATGTGTGCTAGAAACTTCTGCTAAAGAATCTCATTTGACTCAAGTCAAAAGAATCTTTAGATACCTCAAGGAACCACAAATGTAGGAATTTGGTATCCTAGGACCAACAACTTGATTAATAGGATATCTCGATTATGCTGGATGCAAATTAGACCATAAAAGCACAAGTGGTGGATGCCAACTACTTGGTCCATCCCTTGTCACCGGTTTAGTAGAAAGCAACAACGTGTTGCACTATCTACAACCGGAGTCAGAATACATAGCTATAGGCGAGTGTGTTGCACAAATATTATGGATGATGCATACTCTAAAAGATTTCAACTTAAATATCACAAATGTAAAAGTATTAATTGATAATATAAGTTCGATTAACTTAACCAAGAATCCTGTACATCATTCAAGAACCAAACATATTGAAGTTAGGCATCACTTTATCAGGGATCATGTTACTAAAGGTGATATTGAACTCAAGTACATTGAGTCTAAATCAAATTTAGCTGACATTTTTACAAAACCACTCCCTGAGAGTGAATTTAGCAACTTACGACGACAATTGGGGATGTGCTCAATAGACTAGGAAATTTCAAAATACTTTCAAAAATGGTTTTATCAAATTATAGGTTAAACTTGTGTGTTTTCAAAACTTTCCATTTTTAGATTTTTCAAAAACAGTTTTGGCCTTAGACTAGTTTTGAATCCTTAGAAAGCATGTACCCATAGTTTTAGTTCTTGAGCATCTCACCAACATCTTAGGCTTACCTTGCTTGTGTTTGATAAACATAGAAAAGGGTGAGATGCATAGGCCAACTGTCTAGATTTAAGATGCTTATTTCAGTGCATCAACATAAGTCTGGACGTTAAATACAATTCAGATATTAATCAGATTAAAGTTCATCAGTCAAGTCAAACACTGACTGATTATAATTAACTTTATCTGACTAACCAGGTGAAAGCTACTATCTTCTGATAGTTAGTTAGTACCTAATTGGTTAGACAGCTGGTTAAAGTTATGTCAGGTTCAGGGGGAGGAATTAATTAAAAATTTTTCCTTTATATAAAATATTTTAAATCTTGTTTGAAAAATGTTCTCCCAAAAATTTCTTAAACCTACTTTTGAAAACTAACTCTTATAAAACTAAGTTGTTTTTAAAAATTGGGTTTGACTTTTTATTGATTCTGAAAATTAGATTTAACTTAGTTTTGAAAATTGTGGAAATTAGATTTTTCAAAACTTAAGTTTACAAACTAAGCTTCTCAAAATCACTTTCCTTACTTTTGAAAATCAACTTTTCAAGTATTTTAAACCATGGTTTTGAAAATAGTACTTTTGAACTTTAAAATTTTGATTTTTGAAAATTAGATTTAATTATTTTTACTTTATCAAAATTAGTTCTACCAAACTCCTTTGAAAACTAAAAGTAAAGTTCAAAATCAATGTTTACAAACTGAAATTTGATTTGCAAAAACTCAAGTGTTAAAAATTATGAAAGTTAGATTTTTTCAAACTTAAATCACTGTCAAAACTTAAGTTTTAAATTAAATCGTTTACAAACTTAGTGTTGAAAAATAAATTTTTCAAACTTAGTTTTGGAATTCTAGTTTTTGAAAACTTGTGTTTGAAAATCAAAACTTAACTAGCTTTCTAAAAGCTAAAAGCTAAATGCTTTAAACGAATTTTCAAAAGCTTAAACTCCCCCAAGTCAACTTGACTATCTTTTTACTGTTAATTTTATCAATATCTTTGAATTTTTTTAACCAAACTTTTTATTACTCTACACTATACTTGTTTACCCCTGCTTACTTTTTTATGAATGCCAAAGGGGAGAAGGGTTAGGTGGTTAAGTTAGCTAAACCAATTTGAAAACACAAACTAACTTTAAAACCACACAAATGCATGTTGTTTCGTACATATGCTTTCACTAACTTAACCAGGTTGTCATTCCATCAAAAAGGGGGAGATTGTTGGTGCGGGTAGCACTAACGGTCTAACCCAGGTTTTGATGAATGACAAATAGGTTAAGTTAGTTGTGTTGTTGTCTGACACTTTGATCAAGTGTGCAGAAAAGTCCAGCTAGGTCGACGGTGACCGGATAGTGGCGAGAGTCAAGCGGTCGACGGGCTGAGCGGACGCTTGGTGAGAAGTCCGGCTAGGTCGACGGGCTGACCGGATAGTGGCAAGTCCAAGCGGGTCGATGGGCTGACCGGACGCTTGGCGAGAAGTCGAGCCAGGTTCGCCTCTGGCGGTAAGTGAGGTAAGTCACCGAGGGTGAGGACGCGTTCGGGAAGGGACATTAGGCGTCGATCCGGCTTAGATCCATTTCGGATATCTAAGTCGAGATCGTGACTAGATTCCGGTCTCGAAAGACGGAATCTAAGTCATACTTGCTTATCGATAAAACCTACTAACATTCTTTGCTGCAGGTACATTTGCCTCGGACTAACCTTTTCTTGCGGGGAGAAGGACTTCTGGAGAAGAGGGTCCGGGCGCCCGGGCGCCGGTCAGCGCCCGGTCCGGGCGCCGGAAGGATCCGGCGCCCGGAGGCAAGTTTTATCAGACGACGTTGACACTTGGAGAATGCTGGTTGGGAGTGTTACGTCACATTCGAGCGCCGGAAGGGATCCAGCGCCGGGCGGCATATAAAGAAGGCAGGAGCTTCAAAACATCAGTCTTCTGAGAACTCTGAATCCAATCACTCTGCTGCTCTGCGCTCCAACGACGCTCACAAAGCTCCGACGACTCACTCCGGCTCTCCTTCTTTATTTATTGTTTGTCGGTTAGCTTTGTTTTCCTTCTTTTCAATAGCAATATTTGTACGTAAATTGTAATTATCCGAATTGCTAGTGAATTGCCCAACGAAAGTACTCAAGGAGTACGGGCCTTCGAGTAGGAGTCGTCACAGGCTCCGAACGAAGTAAAAATCAACAGTGTTCATCTCTTTACTTCTTTACATTTTCGCTGCGTTTTAACTCGAGATTTTCGAATCGATATTCACCCCCCCTCTATCGAATCCAACGGTCTTACAGATAACACCACTAAACATGTTTCAACTAATGAATTAAATACACCTATATTGTTCTTAGTTCTAAGAAAACAGTCTACCTAAATGTCCAAGTCCTATTTCCAATCATTACAATTGGGACTACTAAGTCTTTTCTATAGTATGACTACTAGGGGATTGACAAACATTTTAAATCCTAAGAATCACAAAATACTTGGTCAAGATCAACTCCTTAAAAATCCCCATGAATTTTGTATGCCACGATAGTGTGGACGTATACAAAATCGAAGAGGAGATTCTATTCATTTTATTATCTCGTCAACTTTACTTTATGACGAATAAAATTAATAGTTGATCTGTCTTTGATCAAATATTTGGTCAAAACTTTTGAATTTTAAAAAATATTGATTCCTCAAACAATATTATTTAAATTCACCAACACCTCAAACACCGTGAATTTTGCATGCCACGTTAGTGTGGACGTATACAAATTCAACATTTGTAAAAGGAGGGTTTTAACCCATTAATTTTATTATCTTGTCAACCTAACTTTTTGACAAATAAAATTAATAATTGGTATCATTTGGTCACACAAATAATAGCAGTGACTCCGATGGGGAGGATACTATTAGATGTGTCTAAGTGTATACCATTACTTGACACTAAGTCCATTAATAAGATTATGCCCCTTCCGTTGGGGAAGATCACACGCTCTTAATTAATTTCCTATAGTCATCCAAAAATGGAAGTCTGTTCTAGTGATCCACAAACAAGCTCATCCGTTATGGAGGAAGGCACTTAGAGCCAACGTGCAAGCTTATTTGCATCACTTACAAACCAGTAATGGAGACCATGGGATTTACTTAAAAATCTCTCTCCCACTTAGTTATTTATAAATGAGGAATTTTAACTATGCTAGCCTACTAAATATGCATACTAACAAGCACACACAACACAGCATAAAAAGCAATAAATAGAAAAACTAATTTTCAACTATTATGACTTTTATCTATTGCTGTCCTCCGTGTGTCACCAACCCTAGCTGCTGCCATCTTTGGCCATCGCCACCGGGTCTAGTTGTCGCATCCATCTTGCTCCTTGTTCTGCTGCGCCTTTGGTCCTCAAAAGGTTCCACGCCTTGCAAGACTCAATCCGCGACATAAATAGAATTTTACATTTTTCGATCCTATATTCCTCGAAGGAATGTACATGTATCTAGATCAAAAAATAAAATCCTAATAAAACTAAATGCAGCTCCTGCTGTATTTTATAATACAATCATGCACACACAATAAAATGCCCTTGACATATCCAAGGGTTCAATCACACACATAATAACTATAAGCCATAATAGTTGGATCCTGCATTCACAAAGTTAGCACATCCTACTATTAACCTGCCTAAATTATGTATGACATGTGCATAATTAAACTAATACCAAATACACAGAGGCAATACCCTAGCTCTGATACCAATTGTAGGTTGCTACTCAGAAAGCCTAGAGGTTCTACTGTACAAAAATTTTGTACAAAGATCTGAACCTTTTCCTAGCTACCATGTGTTCTTTTAAATTAAATTTTGGATCGCCTGCGGAACTTAACACGTTTGATCCAAAACTTAATCTATTTGTTCTTTTAGGTTTTGACTTGGATCTCCTGCGGAACTTAACACGTTCGACCCAAATCACCTTAAGTTATTAATTCCATTAAATATTAATTTCCATAATTGGTTCCCAGTACTGACGTGGCGAGGCACATGGCCTTCTTGGATATGGGAGCAACCACCACCGACTAGACAAAACCTTTTATAGAAATCTAATATTTAATTTCCTAAAATAACTTTAGGTTAACCGAAAAGAACAATCAAATCACAAGGAAAAGAAAAACAAAAGAATACTATATCGAAAATAAATTCGAAACACTAGAATCGTATGCCTCTTGTATTTAGTATTATTTCCAAAAATAACTAGTATGATGCGGAAAGAAAAATACTAGTTATACCTTTTAGAAAAACCTCTTGATCTTCTACCGTATTCCTCTTCTAACCTCGGACGTTGTGTGGGCAACGATCTTCCGAGATGAGAAACCACCAAAGCACCTTCTCCTTTCTTCAAATTTCGGCCAAGCACAAAGCTTCCAAAAGATGAAGATCTTTTCCACCAACCAAGCTCCAAGGGATGTAGGCTTTCTCTCCTTCTTCCTCAAGCTAGATCCGGCCACCAATTAAAACTCCATGAGCATGAAGAGGTTCGGCCACAAAGAGAAGAAGAAGAGAAGAAGGAAGGGCCGGCCACACCACCAAGGAAAAGAGGAAGAAAAATAGAATAGAGTCGTTCACATTGAAGCCTCCTCTACCCCCTCTTTTATAATCCTTGGTCTTGGCAAATAAGGAAAATTTAATAAAAACTTCCTTAATTCTTTTTCCATTGAAAAGGAAAATTTATTTAATTAAAAATAATTTTCTTTCTCAATTTTATTTGGCCGGCCATATAAAAGTTACAAACAAGGAGAGTTTTAATTAATTAAAACTTCCTAATTTGTCTCCAGAAATAAAAAATTTCTCTAATAATTTTTATCCCTTCATGATTGGTTTATAAAAAAGAAATTTAATAAATTAAAATCTTTCTTTTAAACATGTGGATAAAAAGAAAGTTATCTCTAAAAATTAAAATATCTTTTAATCTACAAATAAGGAAAGATATCAAATCTTTTCTTAATCTTTTGTAGAAACTTATAAAAGAGAATATTTAATTTTAAACTCTCTTTTAAATCATGAACATGGTTAAAAAGGAAAGTTTTCTTAAAATTTAAAATCCACCTTTAATCAACAAATAAGGAAAGATTTCAAATTTTAAACTCTCTTTTAAACATGTAGATGATTTACAAATAAGGAAAGTTTTTACCAAAAATTAAAACCATCCTTTTAATCTACAAATAAGGAAAGAGATTAATCTCTTCTCTTAATCTTTTGTAGAAAGCTATAAAAGGGAATTTTTAATTTTTAAACTCTCTTTTTAAAACCTTGATATCCACATAAGAAATAATTTTAATAAAAATCTCTTTTAATATTCTAGTGGCCGGCCACCTAAGCTTGGGACCCAAGCTTTGGCCGGCCACTACATGGCTCATCTACTTGGTCTTGGCGGCCCTAGCTTGGGTTCCAAGCTAGCTTGGCACCCATTAGATGGGTAAGAAGGTGGGTATCGGTGGGTATAAATCTCTATATACTAGAGGCTACAATAGGGACCGAGAGGAGGAATTGGTTTTCGTCTCCGATGAAATTAAGCATCCCGTGTTCGCCTGAACACAATTTCATCAATAATAATTCATTCCACTAAAGAACTATTATTGAATTACGCACCAATCCCAAATTACATTTGGGCTCCTTCTTATTATGAGTGTGTTAGTCTCCGTGTTTAAGATAACAATGTCCACTAATTAAGTAAGTCACTGACAACTCACTTAATTAATATCTAGATCCAAGAGTAGTACCACTCAACTTCATCGTCATGTCGGACTAAGTCCACCTGCAGGGTTTAACATGACAATCCTTATGAGCTCCTCTTGGGGACATTCTCAACCTAGATCACTAGGACACAATTTCCTTCTATAATCAACAACACACACTATAAGTGATATCATTTCCCAACTTATCGGGCTTATTGATTCATCGAACTAAATCTCACCCATTGATAAATTAAAGAAATAAATATCAAATATATGTGCTTGTTATTATATTAGGATTAAGAGCACACACTTCCATAATAACTGAGGTCTTTGTTTCTTTATAAAGTCAGTATAAAAGAAACGACCTCTAATGGTCCTACTCAATACACTCTAAGTGTACTAGTGTAATTATATAGTTAAGATAAACTAATACCTAATTACACTACGACCTTCCAATGGTTTGTTCCTTTCCATTATGGTCGTGAGCTACTGTTTATAATTTATAAGGTACTGATAACATGATCCTCTGTGTGTGACACCACACACCATGTTATCTACAATATAAATTAATTGAACAACTACATTTATCATAAATGTAGACATTTGACCAATGTGATTCTTATTTCTAGATAAATGTTTATACCAAAAGCTAGGCTTTTAGTATACACTCTAACAGGGCTCTCCCGAAAAAGCCTTATACAAATGGAGATATCTTTTCTCTTATAAACCCATGATCTTTCCCATGTGTTTCCAATATGGGACTATGTTTGCAACCTTGCAACCCCAACAATCTCAGCACACAATCTAAAACAAAACAATCTCCAATGATAAGAAATGTAAGATACAATCTCGAATATTTATTATTCACTAAAATGCGGAAACTTAAAAATGCCCAAGTCTCTCCCATAGTCCTGGCATCACACACCATCCGCGCCACCTTGTCGCCTCCCTTTGCTATATCTTTTTCTTTCCTTTATCTGCAGTAAGAGGAAATGCAAACTATAAGCGAATGCTTAGTAAGCGCTGTCTAACTCACAAAAACTCGAATATGCATGTAAATAAACTGAAATCTAAGAACTGAAAGCTCTAAAGAAAATACTACTCATGCACATCTAATAGCAAAAGAACAATGCATACTGGAATACTAAACATGTAAAGCTAATCAGAATAACATGCTAGCATAAGGAAAACTCAAACTTGCTGAATTATAAACACTTTTTGAATCTTATTTCACTTGCTTAAAAACTTATTCTTTTATTTCACTTGTTTAAAAATTATACTTTAATACTTTTATACGTATGTGAAACTTATTTTACTTGTTCAAAAGCTTATACTTATAATACTTCAAAATAGTAATCAACTTCTCTTGGGCCCAGGCTTAGTACCATCTTATGCGTGTTCCCTAATAGGTTGGGGGTAGCGAGCCACCAATCCTAAAAGAGCAGACCTTGGTCTACCAGGACCAAGACCTTGAAATTGGACATCTGGATTTGTTTAACGACAACCTTGGAAGTCGGGTACTAGCCTCTTCAAAGTAAAATATCTTATTATCTTAATTACTTATTCTTTAAATGCCTTGACATTTTAATAAGCATATTGTGTGCCAAAATCCCTAAAGTCTTGACTTTGGGATCTACTTAAGGCCTTGGCCTTTTTCTTTCTTTTCTTTATCTTTCTTATACTTTCTTAAACCCAAAATACTGTTAGGGTATTTTTCCATATGCATCTATAAGTGAAATCAACTAGGTAACACACAATCATGCATATTGAAGTAACAAAGAAACTTAAATCTGTATGCTTGGAATAAATAGTAGCAAGGATGCAAATCTAGTAGTAAAGAAAGTTGCTCATAACCTTTAAATAATTTAGTAGAACACCTATCTTTATTTAATAGAGCAACAGAATTTTTTAAGCATGCTACAACTGAAATAGAAAGGAGAAAGCAAATCTAGGAACTAATCCTAAACCTCTAACGATCCCATTAATCAGTACAGCATGTTCTGAAAGCAAGAAAAAGAACTAAATCCCTAACAATTCCAGTTCTATACAACATATTCCACAAGCAAGGAAGGAACTAAAATATTTCTTATCTTCTAATTCTTTTAATATAGAATGCCTTGGCATTTCTTCGAGCACTTGGCGTGTTGCTGATCCCAAATTCTGAAATTTAGAGATCCTATCAAGACCTTGGTGTTTTCTTACAGCATTTTTTTTTAGCACTTGGTGTGCTACTTATTCTAAACTCCATGACATTTATCCCAAGATTGTAATTCTGTCACCAATCAAGCTTATCAATCATAGTCTTATATTCAAACAAGGTGTAATGGCATGTTTCCATCATGGCATTTAGAACTTGTATACATATATATCTTTGCATAGTTCGGTCATGGCTACTCCTACTTGTGGTACATGCAAAATAATTCATTACTAGCAAACCTTTAAACATTAACAAGGGAAACATTAAACTAAGCAAATGTGAAACATTAAACTGAACCAATGTACGAGCTATCCTCTACCACTAAGAAGGTGCAACATCAACTTTTTACTTATCTGTTACATGAGTTGGAAGATCATACTACTAGATTTACATTGTTACTCTAAACTATACATGATCAAAGTGCCCCTAATTAAATTAGGAAATTGTCCTAACCTTTAGATCAGTGACCAAACATTTGTGGTAAGAATCTGGAACAGGAACTATGTAAGTAGACATAACAATAGCACAAAATCAAAACTGCACAGCAACTCCAAAGGGGGCTACTCGTGTCTAGCAAGTTCCAAAAGAAACCAAAATCTGTAGTGCCAAATAATAAGACTCTTCACACTCAAACCAAGCCAGCAACAAAGATAAATTAGCAAGGCTACGAACAGGCTGTCCACGCTCGTTCACTGGCAACAAAAAAAACAATCTAAAAATGAAAACCAGATCATAAAAGCTGGGGAGCCTAACTGCATGATCAATTCATTCAAATTTCTTCTCTTATTCCTTATAAAACTCACGGTAGCAACTTCAAACTCATTAATCTTTACAGCTTATTCCAAAAATCCAAAAGAATCTCTATTCAAACTTGGATCCTTTGAATCCCACAGCAGCAATCCCTAAACCATAACCTTTATAATATAATTCGGATACCAGAAGAAACTAAAACCCTAGCAAATTCGAAATTCCTCACGGTACATCCCAAAACACCAAAACTCCTACAACATACTGCAAATTCAGGAAGAATAAGATCTGAAACTACTCCCACCGCAGGTGAGAAACAACTTACCTTGTTCTTGGACTTACAACCGAAGAGAAGGACTTTCTAGGGTTCCGGTGAATCTCGCAAATCCCCGACGACTCCTCACGTCCACGTGCTCTCCTTGACGTGGTGATCGTGAAGAGGTGAAAAGCCCTCAGAATAGGTCATTGGCCGGCCGCCGGAGACGACCTAGCTTGCTGCTGCGATTTCGCCCGAGAGGAGCCGGCGCCGTCGCGAGAGAGGAGAGGAGAGAAATTAGGGCTCGGGAAAATTAAGCCCTCTTTTTGTGACTAGGACATTCTATTAGCCAACTACTATTTAAATACAATTCATCCTTTATTTGATCAGTAATGACCGCTTGCACACTTGGTCAACCGGATTCACTTAAGGCATTGGTTCGACCGGAGGTCACGGGTTCGAATCTCGGCTTGGACATTTTTTTGTCGAAACTTCTTTCGTTTAGTAAAAATACCAAACGACCTCCAAAAATTGCATAAAAATACTCTAAAAATTTCTAAAAATTACTAGAATTTTTCTAAAGCATTTCTAAATATTTTTACGTACTATTAGGACTCGTAATGAGAAATTTTGGGTCGTTACAATTCCCCATATCTTATAAAAAATTCGTCCTCGAACTTAGAATAATTCTGGATATCTCTGTCTTATACTGTCCTTTATTAGTGGTACTTCTTTATTTCTTAGTCTCTTAACTTCTCTGTCCATTATCATCTATATCGCATTGTACTCATTAGGGGTCCTTGGAAGACTTGTTATAAAGTCCCTGGAGACCGTAGGTGCATTAGTCACACCAAATGGCATGACTACGAATTCGTAGTATCCATATCTGGTCTTGGAAACTGTTCTGGGTGTATCACTTCCTTTCACTTCCAACTGATGGTACCCAAAGCACAGGTCTGTTTTAGAGAACACTATTGCCCTCTTTAGCTGATCAAATAGATCATCTATTCTGGAAAGAGGGTACTTGTCCTTAACTGTTACTTTGCTCTGCGCTCTAAAATCTATGCACATCCGCATAGATCCGTCTTTCTCCTTAACGAACAACTCTGGAGCTCCCCGGGGTGAATGACTAGGGCAGATGAAAACCTTGTCAAGTAGCTCCTGAAATTGTTCTTGTAACTCTTTTAGCTCTGCTAGAGAAATTCGGTACGGACCTTTTGAAATTGGGCTAGTGTCAGGAACCAATTCAATTTCAAACTCCACTTCTCTGTTGGGAGGTAGTTCAGGTAACTCTTCTGGAAATACTTCTGGATACTGACAGACTACCTGAACATTTTCCTGCTTGGGTCTTTCTTGTTCTTATGTGCTCGGTCCTCAATATGAACGTACGGGGGCGTTCTCTTCTTGACATCTAGTTATGCAGAGAAAAAGGCTTGATATCTTCTCTATCCTTTCTAAACATACTTATGTATATGAGTATAAGAGAAACAAAACTTCTATCTTACTAAAGCGTATATAAGCAATTACTTCATACTGCAAATAATAAAGAAAGCATAAAAGGAAAACTTAAATACTTTCTTACTTGAAGACGGCAAAGATGGTGCTGATGTGTGATGCTGGAGAATGGAACTGCTCTGATACCAACTGTAGCAACCACCCTTCTTATCTATACTACTACTCTCTAAATGTAACGACCCGCCTTCTACTGACTAAGCTGTAAGGCCGGGGGTTACATTATGCTAACTATTCTTGTGCGGAAAAGAACTGAACAAATTAACACTCTATGTTGTGTGCTATAAAATGTGAACTTTGTGTTCGGGATACATTGCTGAAGTTATACATATGCTAAAGAAGGGAGACCTACTTTCTATTTAATCAAAAAGCTGAACTTAGACATTTTTAGTTGAAATCAGACATTCCAATCGATCGGCTGATCGATTGAAGTTGTCTGATCGATCCATGGATCGATTCAACTCGCTACTGTGCACGGGGTCAAATCTGGATCGATCGGCTGATCGATCCAGCCTAGCCAATCGATCCGATGATTGAATCAGAGGCTCTCTTTTCGCGAAAATTAAATTCCTGATCGATCGGCTGATCGACCCATGGCCGATCGATCAGCTGATCGATTCAACAGCTCTCTGTACGCGGAAGTCGCGTCTCAATCGATCGGCTGATCGATCGAGGATTCCTCAATCGATCAGCTGATCGATTCAATAGCATTCTGTGCACTGGGAGTTTCTCCCAATCGATTGACTGATCGATTGAGGATTCCTCAATCGATTGGCTGAGAGATTGGGGTTCTGATTTCAGTAGAAACCCACCCGAACTCATTCAGAATCTTCAGAAATCACTAAACTATGTAACAATACTACTAGACATGACTCTATACATATTTTACCACCTATCAGCAAGACCACTAACAGTCTACGCATGGCATAATTCATAGAATCACAATTCATGATACTTAACATCCTAAGAGTGAAGAAAGTATCTAAAAACAGAAATACAAAGTCTTTAAATGGGCTACTCCCCAAGGGTCTTTATTCCAGGTTCCTTCTCACACACATCTTCATCGCATTGCCTCCAGCCTCCGCTATTCCATCTTTCCTTTACCCTTATCTGCAATATAAGGAAAATGCAACTATAAGCTTGGGAGCTTAGTAAGAAACCATCTACCTCACAAAAATATGCATTTACAGAAATCATGATTTTTAAAAGATGCTATGCTGATATGCAAGCTGAGAATCATATTAGAAATGCTAAAACATGGCACATGAGCATGTAAATCATGGCAATCGAGAACTAACATAAAACTATCTGCTATATCAATAGAAAACTGAACTGAAGCTAAGTTGAATTCACTTATCTGTTTTGTGAAGTTTGAAAACTATTTTCATAAATAGGTAAAAATACTAAACATGCTGCTGATGGGCCCGACAACTGTACTTCCTGTGCGCGCATCCTTAACTAGGCCCGAGATAGCAAGTCCCGAATCTAATAGGGTTACTAGGTTATCTAAACCTAGGGACGACTATGGGAGCCCAAGCCAAGGACAATTGAGGTCTAGTACAGTGTCACTAATAAAGTAAAATACTGTTTATAACTGATTTATCATATCTTGCTTTTTACTAAGTTATCTGAACCTAGAGCTAGGTTATCTGAACCTAGAGGCGACTGTGGGAGCCCACCCATTGGACCGTAGTTCTATATCACTGAAGCAAGGCTATATTTACTAATTAAAATGCATCTAGAGCATTTAACTGAGCTATTAAAAATGCTCACTGTAGCATTTAACTATTCTAGGCATTTTATTGAGCACTTGGTGTGCTCTAATTCTGCATATGTATAAACTGAGAACATAAATGTGAACTAAGGCATAGAAACATACAATTAGCTACTTATACTGCAGGTGAGGGGTTACTTACATCCTGCGCTAGTTTTCTTACGAATCTGATCGCTAGTTTTCTGGAGAAGAAGATCTTCTCGACGATCTTCTTACGTCTATGCTTCCTTCTCGCGGAGGGGAACGTTCTCGTGCCAGAATTATCGCCGGAAGGTGATCCTATGGCCCTAGGGTGGAACCCTAGGTTTTCCTTGGACTTGTGCGCCCAGAGGATGAGGAGAAGAGGGTTCGACGGTGAGGGTTTGAGGGAGAGGAGAAGTTGTCGTTAAAAAAATAACTCCCCACTTAAATTCCCTATTTATATTAAGTGGTAAAAACCCCCTACTAAACCTTAAGTATAATTGTTCTCCATTCCTTTCAGCACACCCCTGTTGGGGCCCCTTTGTTACTAGAGTCATCTATAAGTCATAGAGTATAATAGGTCTCGGGTTCAATTCCCGCTTAGGCTGTTTTACGTCCTTATTTATTTTTGCTACTTCTGCTACTCCAAAAATTCTATAAAAATATTCTAAAATTCCAGAAAAATAATAGAATATTTCTAAAATTAATTTGAGAATTTTCGGGCGTTACACTAAAGGTGATCGTTACTTAACTACTATCTCTACTTAATCGGTATGATCGAAACCACGAGAAGTTCCTACCAAAAAATTTCGGTAAAATCTCCCCTGTACCGGTGACCATAAACTGAGATACAAACATAGTATACATCAGCCACAGGTGGCTGGAACATATATCAAACACCACACAATTAAATAAGTGTCAAACTTATCTCAGCATACAATCTAAAACAAAATAATCTCCAATGACAAGAAATGTAAGATACAATCTCAAATATTTATTATTCACTAAAATGCAGAAACTTAAAAATGCCCAAGTCTCTCCCATAGTCCTGGCATCACACACCATCCGCGTCACCTTGTCGCCTCCCTTTGCTATATCTTTTCCTTTCCTTTATCTGCAGTAAGAGGAAATGCAAACTATAAGCGAATACTTAGTAAGCGCTGTCTAACTCACAAAAACTCGAATATGCATGTAAATATATTGAAATCCAAGAACTGAAAACTCTAAAGAAAATACTAGTCATGCACATCTAATAGCAAAAGAACAATGCATACTGGAATACTAAACATGTAAAGCTAATCAGAATAACATGCTAGCATAAGGAAAACTAAAACTTGCTGAATTATAAACACTTTCTGAATCTTATTTCACTTGCTTAAAAACTTATTCTTTTATTTCACTTGTTTAAAACTTATACATTAATACTTTTATACTTATGTGAAACTTATTTTACTTGTTCAAAAGCTTATACTTATAATACTTCAAAATAGTAATCAACTTCTATTGGGCCCAGGCTTAGTACCATCTTATGCGTGTTCCCTAATAGGTTGGGGTAGCGAGCCACCAATCCTAAAAGAGCAGACCTTGGTCTACCAGGGCCAAGACCTTGGAATTGGACACCTGGATTTGTTTAACGACAACCTTAGAAGTCGAGTACTAGCCTCTTCAAAGTAAAATATCTTATTATCTTAATTACTTCTTCTTTAAATGTCTTGACATTTTAATAAGCACCTTGTGTGACAAAATCCCTAAAGTCTTGACTTTGGGATCTACTTAAGGCCTTGGCCTTTTCCTTTCTTTTCTTTATCTTTCTTATACTTTCTTAAACCCAAAATACTATTAGGGTATTTTTTTTCCATATACATCTATAAGTGAAATCAACTAGGTAACACACAATCATGCATATTGAAGTAGCAAAGAAACTTAAATCTATATGCTTGGAATAAATAGTAGCAAGGATGCAAATCTAATAGTAAAGAAAGTTGCTCATAACCTTTAAATAATTTAGTAGAACACCTATCTTTATTTAATAGAGCAACAGAATTTTTTAAGCATGCTACAACTGAAATAGAAAGGAGAAAGCAAATCTAGGAACTAATCCTAAACCTCTAACAATCCCATTAATCTATACAGCATGTTCTGAAAGCAAGAAAAAGAACTAAATCCCTAACAATTCCAGTTCTATACAACATATTCCACAAGCAAGGAAAGAACTAAAATATTTCTTATCTTCTAATTCTTTTAATATAGAATGCCTCGGCATTTCTTCGAGCACTTGGCGTGCTGTTGATCCCAAATTCTGAAATTTAGAGATCCTATCAAGACCTTGGTCTTTTCTTACAACATTTTTTTTAGCACTTGGTGTGCTGCTGATTCTAAACTCCATGACATTTTCCCCAAGATTTTAATTCTGTCACCAATCAAGCTTATCAATCATAGCCTTATATTCAAACAAGGTGTAATGGCATGTTTCCATCATGGCATTTAGAACTTGTATACATATATATCTTTGCATAGTTCGGTCATGGCTACTCCTACTTGTGGTACATGCAAAATAATTCATTACTAGCAAACCTTTAAACATTAACAAGGAAAACATTAAACTAAGCAAATGTGAAACATTAAACTGAACCAATGTACGAGCTATCCTCTACCACTAAGAAGGTGCAACATCAACTTTTTACTTATCTGTTACATGAGTTGGAAGATCATACTACTAGATTTACATTGTTACTCTAAACTATACATGATCAAAGTGCCCCTAATTAAATTAGGAAATTGTCCTAACCTTTAGATCAGTGACCAAACATTTGTGGTAAGAATCTGGAACAGGAACTGTGTAAGTAGATATAACAATAGCACAAAATCAAAACTGCACAGTAGCTCCAAAGGGGGCTACTCGTGTCCATCAAGTTCCAAAAGAAATCAAAATCTGTAGTGCCAAATAATAAGACTCTTCACACTCAAACCAAGCCAGCAACAAAGATAAATCAGCATGGCTACGAACAGGCTGTCCACGCCCATTCACTGGCAACAAAAAAAAAAAAAATCTAAACATGAAAACCATATCATAAAAGCTGGGGAGCCTAACTGCTTGATCAATTAATTCCAATTTCTTCTCTTATTCCTTATAAAACTCACGGTAGCAGCTTCAAACTCATTAATCTTTACAGCTTATTCCGAAAATCCAAAAGAATCTCAATTCAAACTCGGATCCTTTGAATCCCACGTAGCAAGCCCTAAACCATAACCTTTATAATATATTTTGGATACCAGAAGAAACTAAAACCCTAGCAAATTCGAAATTCCTCACGGTACATCCCAAAACACCAAAACTCCTACAACATACTGTGAATTCAGGAAGAATAAGATCTGAAACTACTCCTACCGCAGGTGAGAAGCAACTTACCTCGTTCTTGGACTTACAGCCGAAGAGAAGGACTTTCTAGGGTTCCGGTGAATCTCGCAAATCCCCGGCGACTCCTCACGTCCACGTGCTCTCCTTGATGTGGTGATCGTGAAGAGGTGAAAAGCCCTCGAAATAGGTCCTTGGCCGGCCGTCGGAGACGACCTAGCTTGCTCCTGCGATTTCGCCCGAGAGGAGCCAGCACCGTCGCGAGAGAGGAGAGGAGAGAAATTAGGGCTCGGGAAAATTAAGCCCTCTTTTTGTAACTAGGGCATTCTATTAGCCAACTACTACTTAAATACAATTCATCCTTTATTTGATCAGTAACGACCGCTTGCACACTTGGTCAGCTGGATTCGCTTAAGGCATTGGTTCTCCTGGAGGTCACGAGTTCGAATCTCGGCTTGGATATTTTTTTGTCGAAACTTCTTTCATTTAGTAAAAATACCAAACGATCTCCAAAAATTACATAAAAATACTCTAAAAGTTTCTAAAAATCTCTAGAATTTTTCTAAAGCATTTCTAAATATTTTTACGTACTATTAGGAATCGTAATGAGGAATTTTGGGTCGTTACAGGTCGGGTCTAACTGTGAGCGATATCTGATATGAGTGATTTGACGTGACCAAAACTTAAGTTTTTTTAATCTCTCTCTTATTTGCATACAATAACTTTTCTCTCTTTTCTTTTAAATAAAAATAAAATTTTGTCTTCTCTCTCGTATTATTACATGCAACAATCACAGTTGCACTGATGCTACAATATTGTAGCAGTTACTATATAATAGCTACTACAACATTGTAACAACTACGATACAGTAGTTGTTGTAACGGTACAGTAGCTTCTGTAACGCTGTAGTAGTTGCTAGCTACTGTAATGGTGCAGTAGCTGCTGTAACGGTGTAGTAGCCGCTACAATTGTGTAGTAGCTGCTACAACGTGTAAAAGTTATTATGTAGTAGTTACTATAATGTTGTAGCAGCTACTCTATAATAGTTACTACAACGTTGTAGCTGCTATAATAAATACAATCATAGTAGAGAGAAATGAGAATTTTATTTTAATTTAAAAGGAAAGTTGTAAAAACAAGCTAGAACATTGTGCTAGTTTGTAAAAACCAGAATAGCATGTGATGATTTTTCTTAATCATAGAAACATTATTTTTACATATATACATTTGTTTATTTATGTTAATATTTGATATTTTGCTAGGGGATTCTAGTCATCAGTTGATGTTGATCATAAACTCTTATGGATGAGTGTTTTAGGTCACTTTAATAGTTTTTTTGGCTATCCAACAATGAAAGAACAAGATCATGGTTATGTTCATTTATATGATCAACACAAAATGATCATTAAATATTCCCCTTTTAGTATTTTTTGTACATACATGATATTCAGTAAATTTGTGGTCTACTTGTGAATATATTTCAATGTTGAGATTTAGCATCTCAAACCTTTATATTTTCAAGTATATTTTCTAGTTTTGAAAGTTAGAAGTGCATAATAGAAAACTAATCAATTTAAATTTTTAGGTGTCTCAGTAACTTTCACTAAAAGTGATGTATCTCTGTTGCTTGGTATTTCAGATAGAGGTGCTTATATTCCTACAACCAATTGTTGGAACCCCAAGGTGTTTTGATGTGATCAAACAAGCTAAGTTAGGTCCTGCGTTTGTTTAACCCTTGTGTCTAAGTGTGCAGGAGCTTAGGAACACAGGAAGTCGAGCGGAAGACGCGGCTAGCGAGAAGGACGACACGGGAGAGAGCCGACGGGCTCGGTGCGTCTGAGGGATGAGGTGTCCGCGGAAGAGTACACCGGTGGACGAGAAGAGCGTGCGCGGCGCTCGAGGGACGAGAAACCAGGAAGGAAGGCTGCTCGAGGAGAAGGCCGGAACATGGGTTCGGGTGAGCCCTATTCCGGAAGGCCGAGATCACCCAAGCTAGCGGAGCCGGAGCGAACAGACCCGGACCGAGACTGGGACTTAACGGATAAGTCATCCCGGACAAAAAGTCAACCGCAGTTGACTTTTTGCTCCGGGGCGCCCGGAACCATTCCGGGCGCCCGGAGCTGTCCGGGGCGCCCGGAGCATGATTTTGACCAGAATCACGATTTTCGCAATCTGACCGTTGGGGGATAAAGTTTATCCCCCCGGAGGCGCCCGGAACCACTTTCAGGCGCCCGGACCAGTACTATAAATAAAGTACTGATCTGCACATTAAAAGGAACTACTAGTAATTCAGTGCTTTCATTTGTGTTATTTCCTTCTGTGCTTTCAACGTTGTAAGAGGCTACTCCGCCCAGAGGAGAATCAATTAGTGCGCCTTCTTTGCCTTGGATTAGCAATCCTCTGATTGCAAACCAAGTAATTTCTCTGTGTCTATTTTTCTGTTTTAATTAGTCTCTACCTTTTTAATTACAAGTTCTTTTAAGTTAGTTGAATATCCGAGAAGGGTTTTTGGTTTTATTTTGTAGGGCAATTCACCCCTCCCCTCTTGCCGGCCTCCAAAGGGACCAACAAGTGGTATCAGAGCCAGGCGCTTCAGGAGGACTAACCGCCGATCGAAGCAACAAGATGGCCGGACCAAGCATCGTTCCACCAAAATTCGAGGGGAACTTCGCAAACTGGAAGCGTCGTATGGAGGTATTCCTAAAAACAGATTTTGAAATTCGATTTATTATGAAATACGGTTTTGTAGCTCCAATAGATAAAGATGGAAAAGAAAAAGAAGAGAGCGATTGGACAAAGAAGGAGCAGAATGAGTCGGTAGCAAACAGCCGTGCGGAACATCACCTGCTGAGCGTGTTACCGCCTTAAGAGGTCAACCGCATTGGAAACTATTTATCTGCTAAAGAACTTTGGGAGAAGTTCTTGGAACTCCACGAAGGCACGTCCGAAGCAAAGCTCGCTAGAAGGGACATCCTCCGCAACAAACTGATGAACATCCGTCTGGAGAAAGGTGAGAAAGTAGCTGGTTTACACGCAAAGGTAAAAGAACTAGTTACTGGTCTCAAAAACCTCGGTGAAACGGTAACAAACCGGGACACTATACGCTACGCGCTCAACGCGTTTCCAAGAACTCCGGAATGGACATCAATCGTCGACGCCTACTACATCTCAAAAGACCTGGAGGTAAGCACTTTAGAAGAGTTGTTTTCTACTCTAGAATTGCATGAAACCAGGTATGTATGAATGACAAAGGATACAACCCAGACTATGGCGCTAAACGCAACCCAGAAGGATGAACTCGAGTCAGACTCCGAAGACGATCAAGAAGCATACATGGTAAGAAAATTTAAAAAGTTTTTTAGATCTAATAAATTTAAAATGCAGAATAAAAGGAATCAAAAAGGTGGAAGAAAGGTGCGGTGCTACCAGTGTCAGAAGGAGGGACACCTAAGAGAAGACTGCCCAGAACTCAAAAAGGCCAAAAGGAAGTCTCCCAAGAAACACAACCTAAAAGCAACTTGGGATGACACTTCTTCATCCGAATCAGAAGCTCAAGAATATGACGGAATAGCACTAATGGCAAGCTACGATAGACAAAGTATATCAGAACCTAGCATCGATGAAGGGGGAGCGACCTCGGATGAAAGCAGTGAAGCAGGGGGAGATTCAGGCTTCAAGTCCGACATGGTAAGTGAGGTATGCCTCTTACCCCCTGATCAGCTTTACTCTGGTATCAAAGCTATGACTAAATCCATGTATAAATTAGAAAATAAAAATGTCAAATTAGAAAATGAAATTTTAGAAACAAAGAGAATTTTGGCAAAATCATGTCTTATAGAGGATTTTGAAAAATTGAAAATTGAAAATGAAAAACTAAAAGAAGAAATAGAAAGATTGAAAAAAATCTAATGGTTCAAATATTCCTACTTTTAGAAATTTAAATTGGTATTATAGATTTCATCAAAGTCAAATTAGAAATATATCAAAAATCTATATACCCAGGAAATACTTGATTAATCCTGTAGGTAGGAACCTTTACTGGATTCCAAAAACCTGTTTAACTTAAAATTAAAGTCAGACTTAGCATTTTCAGCAAGGAAATTAAACAACTAATTTCTTTATGAGGCTTTGTCTAAGGAAGTGGTTGTTGCTCCAATAACCAAGAAGGCCTAGTGCCTCGCCACGACCTGGAAGCCAACTATCGAAATGAAAAGTTTAATTGACTAACTGAAAAAACATTAATTTAAATTACTTAATGCTTTAAAAGAGTTATTCAATTTGTGTTAGAAAATATTTAAAAAATTTCTAACTTAACTTAGAAATTCTTTATTATCTTAGAAATTTTCATGAAAATTGACTTAGAATTTTTTTTGTAAAGTTAACATAGATTTTTTTTGCCTTATCATTTAAAAAAAAAAAAATTAGAAAAATTTTTTTTGGGAATGCTGAGATAAGTTTTAAACTTAAATTTTTTTTACACTTATGACTGTTCTTATCTGAAAAATATTTTTTTTCAAACGAAAAATTCTGAAGAGTGTCTTTACTAAATATTTTACACTCAAAAGTTCTTGTCTGAATTTACCTTAGACTTGTTTATAACCCCAATTTTTATATGATCAAAGGGGGAGAAGTATGTTAAGTCTAGGGGGAGGTACTATAATTTTTCAATTGAAAAATATTTGGACTTATTTTAATATAAATTGTTTTTATTGCATATGGTTACCCTAACTTAACTTGGGTTGCTCACATCAAAAAGGGGGAGATTGTTGGAACCCCAAGGTGTTTTGATGTGATCAAACAAGCTAAGTTAGGTCCTGCGTTTGTTTAACCCTTGTGTCTAAGTGTGCAGGAGCTTAGGAACACAGGAAGTCGAGCGGAAGACGCGGCTAGCGAGAAGGACGGCACGGGAGAGAGCCGACGGGCTCGGTGCATCTGAGGGATGAGGTGTCCGCGGAAGAGTACACCGGTGGACGAGAAGAGCGTGCGCGGCGCTCGAGGGACGAGAAATCGGGAAGGAAGGCTGCTCGAGGAGAAGGCCGGAACATGGGTTCGGGTGAGCCCTATTCCGGAAGGCCGAGATCACCAAAGCTAGCGGAGCCGGAGCGAACAGACCCGGACCGAGACTGGGACTTAACGGATAAGTCATCCCGGACAAAAAGTCAACCGCAGTTGACTTTTTGCTCCGGGGTGCCCGGAACCATTCCGGGCGCCCGGAGCATGATTTTGACCAGAATCACGATTTTCGCAATCTGACCGTTGGGGGATAAAGTTTATCCCCCCGGAGGCGCCCGGAACCACTTTCAGGCGCCCGGACCAGTACTATAAATAAAGTACTGATCTGCACATTAAAAGGAACTACTAGTAATTCAGTGCTTTCATTTGTGTTATTTCCTTCTGTGCTTTCAACGCTGTAAGAGACTACTCCGCCCAGAGGAGAATCAATTAGTGCGCCTTCTTTGCCTTGGATTAGCAATCCTCTGATTGCAAACCAAGTAATTCCTCTGTGTCTATTTTTCTGTTTTAATTAGTCTCTACCTTTTTAATTACAAGTTCTTTTAAGTTAGTTGAATATCCGAGAAGGGTTTTTGGTTTTATTTTGTAGGGCAATTCACCCCTCCCCTCTTGCCGGCCTCCAAAGGGACCAACACCAATGTATCGGGTGACAAATTTGTTGCTCACTTCTCTCATAAAAAAGAACATATTAGATCAAGAATTGAGGAGTTGCTTAAATCTTATTCTCATAAAGTTGAAATAGATGTCGATGTTTTAGTATTTTGTAAATTATACATTTTGTATATATATTTGTTTGTGTTTTATTTTCGTCCAGTACATATAAGGTTCCATTAGGTCTTGTATATATTGTAGATGATTTTATAAATCTAGGTAGATTCAATTAGATTGAAGTGATTCATCAATTTATTGCTCTCCAATTACATACCATCAGAGATATTTTTGCATCAAGTCTCACATCCCATACGACTACTTCAGTTCCATACCTCAAGGGATTTGTCGGTCTTTCAGCTATACCTTTTTTTAAAATGGTAAATGTGATTTATTATATGGACATTATTATGTATGTAAGATTGCGTCTAATGTTGTAGGCATGATTTTTGAAGCATGCTCCTATTGGATCGAGACACATGTGTGAGTGTGTGTGTGTGTGGGGGGGGGGGGGGGGGGTGAATCATGTGGTTTTCTAAAAACTTATCTTTTTTTCTTTTTGAAATAAGTATACAGTGGAAAAACTAAATACGAAAGCAAAATAGAAAACTCAAACTCGATCGATTTTACTTGGTTCAAAGTCTTCGGCGACTCCTACTTCAAGACACAGGTCCCGTGTGTTGGGACTGAAAAGTAGCTAGAGGGGGGGGGGTGAATAGCTCGTCGCGTGCTCGTGTGCTTCGTTGCTTGTTTCTTCAAAGATGTGCAGCGGAAATACAAAGAAACAAAAGCATACAATGCTAACAAATGGATTTTACTTATTTACCACCTCACAAGAGGTGACTAGTCCAAGGATCCACGCACACACACACCCTCCACTTTGAATAACACTCCTTTATGGTAACTACCAAAGGCGGAGAAGCCCTACAACACTCTCAATACAAGAAGAAGGAAAGGGGAACAAAATACAAGCAAAAACTTACAAGTTATGTAGCAAAAACCCTAACCCTAACTTCTTGTTGTTGCCCGCCTCTTGATCTTGGATCACTTGCAACCTTGCTCCAAGAACCCTTCAAGAACTTGCGGTGGAGTGGAGAAAAAGTGTGGAGAGCTTCTGGAGAGGATCGGAGATGAATCATAAAGTCGCTATCGAAAGAATCAAACGCCTACGGCTTTTATTGACGCTAACGGTCGGATCCCGATCGATTGGATTGCTCCCAATCGATCGGGGAGGTTTTGGATCGATCGGGTGATCGATCCAGAGCACCTCTGTGCTCTCGGTAAATTACCTGGATCGATCGGCTGATCAATTCAGGGCTTATCGTGCGAAATCGCAGCTCCCAATTGATCCACTGATCGATTGGGGTATCTGGATCGATCGACCGATCGACCCAGAGTTGTTCTGTGCGATCGCACAATTGTCCCAATTGATCCACTGATCAATTGGGAGGAGGTTGTTGTGAAGACTCGCCCAATCGATCGGCCGATCAATTGGGCATGAGCCAATCGATCAGCTGATCGATCCAACTCATGATTACTCTCCTTATGCCATGCTTTGCTGGAAACGATTCAGAATCTGTAGATCTATTGAGTGCATGCTTTAGTGTATTATGTGTTAAATTATGATAGCAGCAGTAACTTTTCCTTAGGCCATGCTCGGTTAGGAACAAATCAGCACGAGTAGATTTCCCTTGCCATTAGATGAGCATGAACAGACCTTAAGCTTAGGTTTGGATTTCCTTGATGATTTTACCTTAAGCTTGTTGATTGTATCTTTCGTGCCATTTATGAAGTTATTGTTCCTTGCTGTTTATAAGCATGAGAAATTAGTAGTTTTATAAAGTATAGATTTTGAACAAACAGAACAAGATTTACATAGGTTCTAAATGCTAGCAAGTTTTAATTTGTTTTGCGCTGAGAAAGGGGCGCAAACAGCGCCATTTCTTTTGTGTTGCAGCAAGCACGGACAGCTTTAATAGAGCCTAGAACAGTCTTTGCCTCTTTGCATTTTTGCAGGGCACGGACAGCTCCTGTGGAGCTTATTCCAGCTAGTTTCTTTGCATTTCTACAGGCCGAACAACCCCATTTGGGGCTTAGAATAATGCACTCTTTTAGTATATGCAGTAGATGTGAAAGTTATATGTAGCAGAATAGTTTTATTTCATTAAGAATGCACTTTTCTTTTAAATTGTAATAGGCGTGAATCATATATATAGCATTGCAGTTTAAGTCTTTTAACAGTAGCTTTTATTTGTTATCACATGTGTGTGTACAACCCTTCCATGCTATTACTGAACAACAGTAGCTTTGTTTGTTATCATGTGAACATGGACAGTCTTAACAGTAGCTTTGTTTGAACACCAGTAGCCTTAACAGTCTTCATTGCTATTAGTTGAACATCAGTAGTATTCATTTGCTATTAATTGAGCATGTACAACTTTCATTATTATTAGTTGAACATGAGTAGCTATAAGTAAGAAAAGACCAAGGTCTTGCTAGGACCCCTAAATTTTAAGTATTGGGATCAGCAGCACATCCAATGCTCAAAGAAATGCCAAGGCATTTTATTATAAGAACATAAAAGATAATAAGTATTTTATTTTAAAGAAAGGCTAGTACCCGACTTCCAAGGTTGTCGTTAAACAAATCCAGGTGACCAATTCCAAGATCTTGGCCCTGGTAAGACCAAGGTCTTTACCCTCGTAGGACTAATGACTAGCTACCACAGTCTCTATTAGGGAGCGCGCATTGGTACTAAGCCTGGGCCCAAGAAAGAAGTTGATTATTATTTTTAAGTATTAAAGTATAAGTTTTTTAACCAAGAAGAACTTTATTATTGTTTTGAAGTAATAAAGTATAAATTTTGGAACAAATGAAACAAGTTTCACATATGCTTAGAATCAGTAAGTTTAGTTCTTTTGAATTCTAGCATGCAGTATTAGTTTTGTTTGTTTCCTAATTTGATATTTAGCATGATTAGCTTTATCTTCCAGCATGCAGTTTTATCCTTGTATAGCATGATTAGCTATTAGAATTACATGAGTAGATTCCTTAGCTTTTCTTTGCTATTAGTTTGACATGAGCAGTTATGTCTTATGCTTTACTTTCTTTTAGAGCATATAGTTTCTAGTTTTTTTTCTGTATACATGCATATTCGTGTTTTTGTGAGTTAGATAGCGCTTACTAAGTAAATTTTGCTTATAGATTGCACTTCCTCTTACTGCAGATAAAGGAAAAGAAAAGATTTAGCAAGGAAGGCAACAAGGTGGTGCCATGACTGTGGGAGAGATCAGGGGAATTGAGTCACACTTTATGCTTTATGTCAATAGAGAATGATAAAGAGTTGTTTCTATTTTTCTGATGTTGCTATTGAGTCTATTCCGCATTGTTTGTTTAGTTGTTTCCACTGTTGGAGCTTTATTCATTTACCATTGCTAGATTAGTTTTTTTTTAGTTGTTGTGTCTTATTACTGCGTGGTTGTGAAGTATATATACCAGCCACATGTGGCTGATGGTTTATTATTTGCATGTATTGATGAATTTGGTCACTGGTACAGGGGAGACTCTGCCGAAATTTTTCGGTAAGGACTCCTCGTGGTTTCGATCATACTGGTTAAGTAGAGTCAGTAGTTAAGTAACGATCATCCTTAGAGAGTAGTATAGTTTAGTAAGAAGGGTGGCCGTTACAGTTGGTATCAGAGCAGTCCCCATTCTCCAGCATCACACATCAGCACCAGCTTTGTCGTCTTCAAGTAAGAAAGTATTTAAGTTTTCTTTCTTATGCTTTCTTTATTATTTGCAGTATAGAGTATTTGCTTATATGCGCTTTAGTAAGATAGAAGTTTTATTTCTCTTTTATCTATATACCTAAGTTTGTTTAGAAAAGATAGAGAATATATCAAGTCTTTTTTCTTTGCATAATTAGATGTCAAGAAGAGGACGTCCCCGTACCGCTTGTACTGAGGGCCGAGCTCAGGAGAATGAAGAGCCCAGAGCAGCTGAACCAAATCTTTCTGAAGTTGTTGCTCAACTCCAGAGACAAGTAGCAGAGCAGCAACAAGTGATCATCAATCTGATGGCGAATCAGCAGCCAGTCCCTCCCACTACAACAATCAATGTGGAGACTCCAGTGGTGACTGAGGTTCCACCAGCCGCCCTAGAAGTTCCCACAGCACCTAGAAGACAAGAAGCATACCTGATACAATGGCTGAAACTGAAGCCAGAGAGTTTCTCAGGCACGACTAAGCCCTGGGATGCTCAGGCTTGGTTCAAGACACTGGAGAGCACCATGGAGCTTCTTGACTGGCCAGAAGTCGAGAAGGTCAAGTGTGCTTCATTCTGCCTATCTGGAGATGCTCGTATGTGGTGGGAGAGAGTTAAAAGCAAGAGAACAGTCAATCAGATGAGCTGGGCTGACTTTGAAGCAAAGTTTTATGAAGAATTCTTCTGCCAGCGGATCACCAATAAGCATTATGGGGAGTTCATAGAATTCAGACAAGGTGACCTGTCAGTGGAAGAAGCAGTAAAGTCCAACGGAACTTAGCCAGCATTACCAACATCAAGGGAGACATTTATTCCATTGTTATCACAAAGCATGAAACTAAGTAGCATAGAATCCGATCAAAAGCACAAAACACCTACAATCTGTCCCAAAGCTTTCGGGAACAAGGAAAAGAACAACGAATGAACCTCGGAACTATCCTACTGCAGGTGAGTAGCAACTTACCCTTGCTTTTAGGACTTACAACCGAAGAGGAAGATATCTAGGGTTCGGGTAAAGCTTCAAATCTCGGCTCTTCTTCGTGCTCAAAGCTTCTCCTTGACGAGAAGTGAAGAAAACCCCTCGGAGAACAACCTCGCCGGCCGCCGGAGACGTGATCGCTCACTGCCGCGATTTCGCCCGAGAAGGAGAACAGCGCCGTCGGGAGAGAAGGGTGAGGAAAAATTTAGGGTTCAGGAAAAAACTTAAACCTTTTCTTATAACTAAGATTTTTATTAATTACTATACCTTAAATATTATTCACTCTTTCCTTAATTAACAAAGCCCGCTGGCACAGTTGGTTGGCTGAGTTCTGCTTAAAGCGCGGCTCGCGGGTTCGAATCTCGACTGCAACCCTTCTTATTCCAATTTATTTCCGATTTCTTAACTACTGCTTAAATATAATTCACTTCCTAATTTACTAGCAACGGCCGCCAGCACACTTGGTCAGCCAAGTTTTGACCGAGTCAAAGGTCGCTGGTTCAAACCTTGGCTTGGATATTTTTTTGTCAAAACTTCCTTCGTTTAGTAAAAATATCAAACGACCTCCAAAAATTACATAAAAATACTCTAAAATTTCCTAAAAATATCTAGAATATTTTAAAAATATTTTCAAATATTTTTAAGGACATTTAGAACTCTAAATGAGGAAATTTAGGTTGTTACAACCATAACCAATCCTGAAGTTATCATCCTATCGTTACATTCTTTGGGAGATGACCTGAGTCATCTCTACACTACTTTAGTGAAGAGGGGTTCGGTAAACTTTAATTGTAATTTGATAAGCTCCCGTAGCACGACACTCAAGCTCACATCAAAGCACCCTTGTGTCAAATCCGAGTCCATCTCAGAATTTCATTTGAAAGTGAGCTCTTTTTAAGTCTTTGACTTTGATGAACTTGCTTCAACTTCTTCTCCCTCTAGCTCGTTGCCCTTTCCGGCAATGATTCCGGTGAAGAGCGACCCCACTCTGATACCACTTGTTAGGGTCGATTGATGCTAGAGGGGATGAATAGCCCGTCACACTTTGGTTGCTTGCTTTGATGATGTTATTGCAACGGAAAACACTCAAGCAGCTCTCACAATGCTAACACAAGGGATTTACTTGGCATTCACCTCAAGAAGAGGTGACTAATCCAAGGATCCACACGCAGTATACACTCCACTATGAAAAATACTCCTTCATGGTAACTACTGAAGGCAGAGAAGCCTTATACAAACTCTTAATAGAACAAGAAGAAAAGAAGAAGCGAATACAAAGAATCTCTTACAAGATTTATACAAATAAAAACCCTAGCTCTCTTCTTTTCCTTGTGTGGAACGTCTCTTGACCTTAGAAGTGAAACAACACTTTACTCCAAGAAGCTTCAAGGACTAGCGGATAGTTGTGGAGAAACTCGCGTAAAGATCGGAATGGAGCTGGCGAAGAAGTGTGGAGTCGCTACGAGGAAGATGGCTTTAAACTCGACGCTTCCTTCGGAACGGTCACATCCCAATTGATTGACCGATCGATTAGGGAGGCTTGAATCGATCGACTGATCGATTCAGAGTATCTCTGTGCTCGCTAGAAAGTGCCTGAATTAATCGACTGATCGATTCAGGCTTTTTCCTGATCACCCGAGAAAACTAGCCCTCAATCTATCAGTTGATCGATTGGTGGTGCCTAATCAATCAGCTGATCGATTGGGAAGGCTTCTGTTTACGCTGTGTTCATCTTAACTCCACTCTTATTTTTCCTGCGTTTGATACTTCCACTCAATCTTTGAGCTACTCGTTTCTGTATCTATACAGTCTCTCATTGCTATCTATGATATTTAGCAGATACCAGATACCAGAAAATAGATACTAGATACTGGATATATATAGATACTATATATATGGATACTGGATACCATGTTTACTTGCTTTGAATGTTGTATGTTTACATACCTTATTGAGCATGTTGGCTTCATGTAGCATACCTGTTTTCTGTTTATATATATATGCTGACTATTGCATCTTACGCATCATGTCATGACATGCATATTGACGACCATTATCTCCCTTGTGGTGTGAGAGAGTTGTCAGTCAGGGTCGCACACTCGGTCACTCATGGGTAGTGGTAGCTGGAGTGTGCCGCTTGTCCTGTCGTGCCCCACTCACTCACTCATGGGTAGTGATAGCTGGAGTTGAGGGCAGCAGGGACCCCCGTCGCAGACATAGCTAGTTAGTTACTATGTAACTGTCCCCTCGGGTAGGAGAAGGACATTCTATTTTGCAGGGTAGTTTAAACTATTAGTTTTGCCTTGGACTAACTCTTTCTTGTAGGAGAAGGACATTTTGGAGAAAAGTTGTCCGGGCGCCCGGAACTGGTCTGGGTGCTCGGAAGGCAAATTTCATCCTGACGTAGTCGTCGCACGTGGAGCTCACTGGTTGGCTGGGATACGTCACAGTCCAAGTGTCCGGAAGGGATCCAGGCGCCCGGAGCCTCCTATATAAGGAGGGTGAGTCTTGAAGCAAAGTACAACAACGACATCTACTCTATTGCGATGTGCTCCTGTAAGATACGTAAATTTATTTTAGGGTTACAATGGGATAACCTTATGAAAATTTTAGGAAATTTTAGAAATTTTTCTAGAATTTTTCGGAGGTCGTAGGACTAGTTTTGCGGGGATAGGAGTGGAGGTCTGTTAGGGATACGAGTGTGAGAGCCTAATTTAGGAGGTAATTAGGGTTTATTTCCCTTAACACTAACCCTAAGCTCCTTATTAATATGCTTCATTCCTCACCCGAACCCTAAAAACCCGACTCGACTCGCTCTCTTCCTCTTTCTCTCTTGCGTGAAATCCCCGACTCCGACGCCTGCCTCGACGATCGACGATTCTCCCCTTTTCGTTCTCAGTGTCGTCGGTGAGGAGCAGATTCCGGAGGGTGGTGAAGAAGGGGTTAGCTACCGACGAACTCTCCTTCTCCTCGGCATTTCTTTTCTTCTCTGGTCTCGGCGAACCACGGCGACGGAGCTTCGATTTGGGGTTTTCGCCTGCTGTTGGAAGGGGATCGAGGGCACCAGCGTTGGATCTGGCCAGCGTTGACCGTTTGAGTGAGGTAAGATCCACTGCCTTCTTCCCGATCTTCTTCTCTATTCGTCGGCAACAACAAATCGTGCCCTAATCGTGGAGTTGAGGTAAGCATTTTGGTTTTTGGCTGTGGATTCGGACCTCTACTCTTCTTCTAGTGTTGATTCGAGTGATCTTGATGAGGGACAATACCTGCGTTTAGGTTCCGGCCTCCACAGCTCTATCGGATCATCTTCGTCATTGGTTCTGCGATTACCTCCGGTGATTGAAGGGTGAAGAGGTAAGGAGAGAAACTTTTGTTACTAGATTGTAGTGGTGAACAGAGCTTTGAATCCTTACTATCTTGCTGTTCTTGATCCGATTATTGAAGTTAACGTGGGTAGGTTTCTGTTGGTAGAGATTAGACATGATGTTTAATTTGTGTTCTTTTCTTATGATCGAACATTAGTTGTGTTGTGTCCTGTGTAATGCTTGAAGCTGGATCAAAGGCAGAAGCAACAAGGATCGGTTGTTTAGGTGTTAGAGTTTTGAGTGTTCTGTGGTTTGATGGAATCTCTGTGAACAATGTGGTTCGAGATCAGCTAACAGTGAGATGAGATTTTGCTGTAATCAAAGGTTTGCAAATGTAGATGTATCTAAACCTGAAATGGATTTCCATGAGGTTTAGGTTCACTTCTTGTTAGGTGGTAAAGAAAGGATTAGGGATAATTAAGGATCTAATGGAAATTTAAGTTAGCTTGACTAGTGGAAAGGGGTAGTAATCACTGTTAGCTAAATACTTTAAGTTGGTTATTTATTTATAGGTAATTCCTTTATTCGTAGTGTACACATATATATAGTGATATTAAATTTTATATGTGATACAGGACCTTGATTGGTGACGTGCTAGCGTGACGTGGGGTGGTTCTGTTGATATGAGATATCTGGAGGCGGGTATTTCTTCCTTATCTCCTATTTAGTTCTTTGAACTATAAAGCATGGTTATTTTCGGATGCTTAGGTTGCATTACCTTAAATCTGTATATTGGTTTTATTCCTGCTTGTCTCTTTCTATTTGAGCTTTGATATGATCTTGTTTACCTCGATACAGTCTCACCCTTGATATCGGAACTCTGTGCATGTGCAAATGTGGAGTTTGTGTCATAGAGTTATCTGGTTGGTACGATTAGCATGTTTACCATGCATATTGATGTTGAGTGTACATGTGATGGGTATGTGGTATTGAGGTTGTGTAGTTTGTTGACCATGTGGTGTGTTGGGGTATGTATATACGTTTGTGATGGTTATTGGGGGTTTTGGGGTACACGATGGATGATGGTATTTATATTGTGACTATTCACATCATGTCATCATTCATTGCATACTGATGACTAATGCCTCCCTTGTGGTGAGGGGGTCGTCAGTTGTTTATAGCTGCCCATTCGGCCACTGTTGGAGAGTGGTAGCTAGGAGTGGAGCTAGTCCTGTCGCGCTTGCTCAGTCGTTCGATGATTATACTCTGTCAGCCTCGACCACTCTGGAGTAGTGGGTCTTGAGGGTACATGAGTTGTGAGTGGTCAGGGACCCTTAGCTGTGTAGTTATATAACTACTTAGCTGACTGTCCGCTTCGGCCGCCTATAGCGGTGCATGTACTGGAGGCTAGTACGGTTTGTCACGGACCCAAGCCTATCGGCCATACAGGGGTCGTGGTGTCTAGAGAGGTGGTGGGGGTGACCATGGAGCATGCATGCACTTTTGCATATGATGCGCGGTGCATCTGGGGAGATATTTTCACATACATGCCTAGTAGATATTAGCTACATGTGATTGTGTGTTGTTGCATTTGTTTGCGCTATGTATGTTGCATTTGGGTGTCATACTGCATACATGTCATCTATTTTACATGTATATGCAGTCATATCTATATTTGCACAGGTGTATCGAGTTGATCTGTTGCTAGTCCGGTGAGTTCCCTGATTTTGGTATCATGGTATTGATTCTAGTTGAGCATGTGCATCTACTGTGTCAAGTATGTATATGCATAGTCGTTTTATTAGTTAGTGGCTAGATGTGTTATACTTCGATAGCATGATTCTGTTCTTATTATGGAGACTGTAGTCCTTGGTTCCTATGCTGTTGTATCTACCATGCTTTATTCTATTCTTACCCACTGAGTTCTTTGTACTCACCACCCCGTCTATACTGTTATGTTTTCAGGTAGTAGGTAGATGACATGGAGTTACTTGGAGTATGTTGTCAGCCGGTCCCACTTCCCGCGTTACATCCGAGGCTCCTTATCGGTTTTTAGTCTTTTACTATTAGCATTTTATGCTTCGTGGATTTGATGTTGTTATACCGTACTATGTCTTGATACATGTATTGTGGACTTATACCTGTGGTGTGTTTTTTGGACTTTCGATTTTGTGGGTTTCATATTCGTCTTCCGCTGTGTTTTTGATATAGCCTTGTGGGCTACATATTCAACTGCGTGGTTGTGGTTATTTTTATGTATATATATCCTAGCCGCATGTGGCTGACGTATTTTGTATGTATGTGAGGTTCAGATTGTCACCGGTTGTAACGACCCAATTTTCCTTATTTTGAATTCTAAATGTCCTTAAAAATATTTGGAAATGTTTTTAAAATATTCTAGAGATTTTTAGGAATTTTTAGAGTATTTTTATGCAATTTTTGGAGTCCATTTGGTATTTTTACCAAGAGGAAGAAGTTTTAAAAAATAAATAAATAAATATGTTGAAGCTAGGTCTCGAACCCGTGACCTCGGGTCAGACACAACCCATCCGGACGTAGCTCGACCAGCTGAGCGAGCGAGTTTTTGTTAATTATATATGGAGCAATATGTATATAAGTAGTAGTTAGGAATAAGAATAAATAGGAAGGAAAATAGTGGCAGCCGAGACTCGAATCCGCGAGCCCTGACTTAATCAAAGCGCAGCCAACCAACCGGTCTACGAAAGCTTTGTTAATTACATAGGAGGTGGAATATATTTAAGCTATAGTTAGAGCATTTTGAATAAAAGGGGAATAAAAGTGCGCGGCTGGGGATTCGAACCCATGAGCTGGGCTTTAAGCAAAACCGGCCCAACCAGCTGAGCTACACGGTTTTGTTAACCTTATAGGGAGAGAAATATAGTTAAGTTATAATTGAAACAGAAAGATTAAGTTATAAGAGGGATTAGGGTATTTCTTTTCTCCCGAAATATTTTTTCCCTTCTCCTCTTTTCTGCGTGCGGCGGCTCTCGGGCGAAAAAACGGCAGGAGACCTAAGGCTGCTCTCCGATGGCCGCCGGAGGGAGATTTCACAAGCTCTTCTTGGATCCGAGCATCTCTCGACGAGGAGCACACGTAGGCGGACGAAGAGGAGCCGGAAGACTTGAGTTGACCGAAACCCTAGAGCTTTTCTTCTTCCTATCGGTTGTAAGTCCAAGAACAGCGATGTGAGTTGCTTCTCACCTGCAGTAGGAGTAGCTCCGAGTTTCAGATTTTCGTTTCTTGCTTTCGGTTTTTGCTGTGCTAATTTGCTGTGCTAAGGGTGCTGGACCGAATTGGCCATGTTAGGGCATTAGGTTTCGAATTTCTATGCTAGGGTTTCTCTTTGGAGTAAGCTAGGGTTGCTGTGCTGAAATTCCTGTGTTAGCTTTTCTTTTTTTTGAAGTTGCTATGCCAAATTGCCATGCTAAGTTGCTGTGCCGAAAGTTTCCTGCTTGGGTGGCTGTTGAACAGGATTATAAGCTAGGATTTTCCCTTTCATTCCTTACCTTCCGTAGCATACATATTAAGCATGCTAATTTATGGTTTGAGTTTAAATGTATAGAAGGAGTTCATTTTAATTCTTAGCAAGTAAGCGCAGTAAGAAATGTTTAGATTACCTGTTATGTTGTTTCCTGTTGTGAGATACAAATCAGTGGCGTAGCTAATCTATAACATTTGCTAGGTATGCTAGTTATTGTTGAGTTTAGTTCTTTTCTAGAAGGTTAGCATGATCTAGATTGCAAATCAAAGTGTGTAAACAGGTTCTATTTATGCTTGCTGATTTTTGAGAATTTCGGCTGTTCACTTTGTAGTATTAGTGTTTCATCTCGCTGCCATGTATAAGAATGGGATTAGTATCTTCCTTGCAACTCAAAAAGGCAAGAATAGCCTTTATTTAAAGTATGCAATATCGAATAGCATAGTTAGTGTTCGGATGTGGTTTCTTTGGTTTCCGGATTTTAGTTGTAGATTTGATAAGTGCAGAATTTTAGTTCATTAAGTATTAACTTCATTAAGTATTAACTGCATCCTTTCCATGTGTCCCACTTTGTTAGAATAAATCAGAATGTGCAGATTTTAGTAATATGTCATTAACTGGACATGAACAGCATGTGATTTAAGTATTTCGGTTTATTTGTAAGCATGAGCAGATTTCTTTTCCTGTTAATAGAAGTGCAGTTTTCTTTTCTAGCTTTTCTTTAATTATTACATAAGCATGAGTAGACTCCTTTTCTTTGCCATTAGATGTGCACAGTGATACTTTTTAGTCTCTTTTGCTATTAGAATATCTTGAGCATGCAGTTATTAGTTTCTTTGCTATTACATAAGCATGAGTTTCTATCTTTAGGAACTATAAGCAAGAAAGACTAAGGTTTAGACTTGATTTCAATTCCAGAATATTGAATATCAAAAGCGCACACAAGGTGTTTGCTTAAATGCCAAGTAAGGGCAAGTATAAAGAAGTTATAGTTAAAAAGAAAGTATTTTACTTTTAAAGGGCATGTACCGGACACAAGGTCCAAGGGATGGGCTCCAAGTTGCCCCTAGGCACAAGGCCTAGAAGTATCTTAGTAGTTTCGGGATTAGCTACCTCGATTCTTATTAAGAATGCGCGCTAAGTGGTACAATGCCGGGCCCAAAAGAAGTTTATTATTATTTTGAAGTATTAAAGTCTAAGTTTTGAAACAAATGAAACAAGCTTCAAATATGTTTAGAATTAGAAGGTTTAGTTTCTTGTTATTTGAAGCATGCAGTAATAGTTTTATTTGTTTCTTGCTACTAGATTATTCAGCATGTTTAGTTTTACATGTTTAGTAGCTTTACATGTTTAGTATGCTTCTTTTATTGGTTTATGAGCATGATGAACTACAAATGTTTAGTATCTCAGTTAGCATGATTCCTTTGCTATATATGAGCATGAGTAGTTTTATATGTTAGCATTTAGTTTTAGCATGTTTTTATTTATATACATGCATATCGAGTTTTTGTGAGTAGATAGCGCTCACTAAGCTTTATGCTTATAGACTGCACTTTCTCCTACTGCAGATAAAGGAAAGGAAAAGATTTAGCAAGGAAGGCGACAAGGTGGTGGTGATGAAGGTGTGTGATGGCTGGACTATGGAGAGATCCAGAATGAGCTAGCAAATTGCCAAGACTTTTCTGTTTAGTTATTTTAGTTCTCTTTTAATGCTATGATGAAGTTGAGATTGTAATTGAGTCTATTCCGCACTTGTAGTTTGGTATGTCTTATCGTTGGAGTTCTATTTGTTTACTATTGCTAGAATAGTTTCCTTTTAGTTATTGTGATATTATTACTGCGTGGTTGTGAAGTATTTATACCAGCCGCATGTGGCTGATGGTTTATTATTTGTTTGTATTATGGGAAATGGTCACCGGTACAGGGGAGACTCTGCCGAAATTTTTCGGTAGGGTTTTCCTAGAGATTTTTAATAAACCGGTTAAGTATAGTTAGTAGGTAAGTAACGGTCACCTTTAGAGAGTAGTAGTAGTGTAGAAAGGTGGGTCGTTACAGTTGGTATCAGAGCAGGTTCCATTCTCCAGCATCACACACATATCAGCATCATCCTTGCCGTCTCCAAGTAAGAAAGTATTTAAATTCTTTCTTTATTCTGCTTTTCTTATTATTAACTGCAGTATAGAGTATTTATATTTTTTTTTTTTTAGTGCTTAAGTAAGATAGAAGATTTTGTTTCCCTTTTCTTTATTCATATATATATATATGATTAGAAGGGTTAGAGAAGCTATTTAGTCTTTTTCCTCTGCATAATTGGATGTCAAGAAGAGGACATCCCCGTACCGTTATACTGAGAACCAAGATCAGGAGAACGAAGAGCCCAGAACCCCTGGGCATATTCTCTCTGAAGTTGTTACTCAACTTCAGAGACAAGTAGCGAGTAGCAACAAGTGATTGCCAATCGAATGACCAATCAGAAGCCAGCTCCTCCCACTTCCCCAACCATTAATGTGGAGACCCCAGTGGTGACTAAAGTCCCATCAGTTGCCCTGGAAGTCGCCACAGCATCTAAAAGACAAGAAGCATATCTCATCCAGTGGCTGAAGCTGAAACCAGAAAGCTTCTCAGGAACGACTGAGCCCTGGGATGCCCAGGCTTGGTTCAAGACATTTGAGAGCACAATGGAGCTTCTTTGACTGACAAGAAGTCGAGAAGGTTGATACCATTAAGTGTGCCTCTTTCTGCCTATCTGGAGATGCTTGTATGTAGTGGGAGCGAGTTAAGAGTAAGTGAGCAGTCAACCAGATGAGCTGGGTTGACTTCGAGACAAGGTGACCTACCAATAGAAGAAGCGGTTAAAAGATTTAACAGGCTAGCTCACCTTTGCTTAGAGTTAGTAAGTACAGTGAAAGAACGAGTCAGACTGATGCTCCTAATGCTGAGACCAGAAATAACACCTATTGTGAGTAGTGAAACTCACCGACCATAGATTGGTGAAGAGCTGGTCAGCAAGGCATTAGTGAGCACTATCTGAACAGCATCAAGGCACAACAAACGCAACACAAGTCAGTCAAGATCAAAGATAAGACAGTGGGGAAATAGAGACCCCAGTCAAGTAATCAGAACTGGAGTACAGAAGAACAAAGCAGGAAGATGTTCGGGTAGTCTGTGAGTATCCAAAGGTATTTCTAGAAGAGCTACCTGGACTACTTCCCAGCAGATAAGTGGAGTTTGGAATTGGATTGGTTCCTGACACCAGCCCAATTTCAAAAGCTCCGTACCGAATTTTTCTAGCAGAGCTAAAAGAGTTACAAGAACAATTTCAGAAGCTACTTGACAAAGGTTTTATCTGCCCTAATCATTCACCCCGGGGAGCTCCAGTGTTGTTCGTTAAGAAGAAAGACGGATCTATGCGGACGTGCATAGATTTTAGAGCACTGAGCAAAGTAACAGTTAAGGACAAGTACCCTCTTCCCAGAATAGATGATCTATTTGATTAGCTAAAAGGGGGCCACAGTGTTCTCAAAATTAGACCTGCGCTCTGGGTACCATCAGTTGGAAGTGAAAGAAAGTGATATACCCAGGGCAGCTTTCAGGACCAGATACGGACACTATAAGTTCGTAGTCATGCCTTTTGGTGTGACTAATGCACCTGCAGTTTTCATGGACCTGATGAACAGAGTGTTTAGAGAATACCTTGATAAATTTGTCATTGTGTTCATCTGTAAAGCCCGAAAAATTCCCGAATTTATTTTAGAATTATTCTATGATTTTTCTGGAGTTTTTAGATATTTTTCCGGAATTTTCCGAGTAGCGGAAGTAGCAAAAATAAATAGAATCGTAAAACGGCCTAAGCGGGAATTGAACCCGAGACCTACGGTTTACGGATAATGTTAGAAACCAGTGAACCCAGCAGGGCCGTGCTGAAAGGAAAGGGATTCAATAATATTTATGTTAGGTTTGGGCGGAAATTACCACTTAATATAAATAGGAGGTTCAAGTGGGTTTGGTTTATTTTAACTTAGTTTTGGTTTGGAAATCTCTCAACCAAAACCTCACGCCACTTTTTCTCCTCTCCCAAAACCTCACGCCGCCTCTTCTTTCCTCCTCCTTCTCTCGGCGCCCTAGCCCAAGGTCCCTAGGTTCATCTTCCGGCTCCAACACGAAGAGGTTCTTCTCCGCGAGAGGAACGCGAAGACGTGATCGGATCGTCGAGAGGATCATCTCCACCGGAGTTCTAGCGAATAGAATCGTAAGAAATTACGATCAAGAGGTAAGAAACCCCTCACCTGCAGTATAATAGCTTCCGGTTGAGTTTTTATACTTTAGTTAGGATGTATGCGGATTTTTATCGATATCTAGGGTGTATTTAACTCTCTTCGCAGATTAGGGACTTAGTTGAGCACCTTTAGATGGGCCGGGCATGTCTTCCCTCTTCAGATAGGAGGTTAGATGTTGTCGGGTGCCTAGAGGTGGTCTCCCTAATAGGGAGAAGAGTTAGAGCATCCCAGGTGTTCGATAAAATAGCTAGTTTAGTAAAAATGCACCATAGGCATTTGTAACAGCTCAGTTAGATACTTTAGAGGTATCTATTCAGTATTTTCAGTTTATTTCAGCTTATATGGATTAGATATCCAATGGGTGGGCTCCCACAGTCGCCTCTAGGTTTAGATAACCTAGCTCTAGGTTCAGATAACCTAGGAATAGTATTAGCTATTTCAGTATTTTATTTTCAGTGGCACTGTACTGGATTAGATATCCATTGGGTTGGACTCCCACAGTCGTCCCTAGGTTCAGACAACCTAGTAAACCCTGCTAAATTCGGGACTTGCAACCCCGGGTCTAGTAGGGATGCGCGCACAGCAAGTACAGTTGCCGGGCCCAACAGCATGTTTATTATTTTCACTTATTATGTACTAGTTTTCAAACTCAAAATCAGTTATGTTAGTTGAGTTGATTTCAGCTTCAGTTTAGTTTAGTTTAGCTCAGTATTATGTTTCAGTTCAGTTCTCTATGTTAGCTTTATGATTAGTTGTATGCTATGCCATGACTTGTTCAGTATGCCATGTTTCTATGATTGTATGCCATGCCATGCTAGCCTGTTCAAAATATTTTCGAATAGCATGTTTTCAAATCATAACTGCATCGTATGCATGATTTTGTGAGGTAGATGGTTTCTTACTAAGCTTGTTAGCTTACAGATACTACTTTTCTTATACTGCAGATAAAGGTAAAGGAAAAGTGGACTAGCAGTGGGGGCTGGAGGGCAATGCGGAGATGGTGTGTGTGTGTGGAACTGGAATGAAAGATCTCAGGGATCTAACAAGTTTTAATTATGCATTAGAACTCGTTAGCATTTACGTTCAGCACTTTCAGCTTATTAGTTTTGATACTTTCATTTTCATGCAATTTAGATTTGGAACGCATTGAACTATGAAAGAATGTTTTAAAATGTCAGTAATCATGTTAGAATGTTATTACATGTTGTTAGAATAGTTTATTATGCAGTAGGTAGTCGTTAGATTGTATTTTGGCACGCCAAAGTGCTGAAGTCTGATTTTCCGGGCGAAATCCAGATCGATCCAGCCAGTGATCGCGTGGATGTCAGTAGATCGGTCCGCCGACCGATCCGACGGATCTGATATCCTCTGGATCGGCCACCGACCGATCCGGTATAGAGCTTCCGAGAATTCAGTTCTGGATCGGTCCGACCGATTCAGACATACCGGATCGGTCACCGACCGATCCAGCCACACGATACAGCTTCTGGATCGGTCCGCCGACCGATCAGAGAGAATCGGTCGACCGATCCACTCGGGTGATCAGAGTCCGATCGATCCGTGGATCGATCGGCCTAGCTGGGAAGTAAATTATGAGTCCCTAGCTAAGTTGGGATGTTTAGTTTCCCTCTTTAGCACATGTACACCAGCAAAGGAGGTCTTTAGACCTTTCTTATCACCTGTCTTAGTTATAGTAGAGTAAAATTTTAATTAGCCCGTTTTCCGCATAGTATAGTTTAGCAGTAACCGTAGCGATTCGCCTTATAGCCTAGTAGTAGAAGGCGGGTCGTTACAGAGTGGTATCGAGCAGTGTTCCATACTTCCTACACACACATCAACATTGTACTGCAGCTTCCAAGTAAGAATACCTCTACTCTCTTAATTGTTCTTGTTTATAGTTACAGTTCATGTTATATGCTTATTGCTTGTTAGTACATGATAGTTTAAACAGATGTCGAAATTATATAACTGTGATAGTATTAGTTATACATATGTTCTCTATGTCATTAGAAATGGCACGAGGACGCCCAAAAAAGGGCACTAGCTGAGCCCCAAAGAAGAGGCGGTTCGCCTGCCTCCTCCGATCTTACATTAGTGGCTCGATGCAGCTAGCAATGAACAGAAATAGCCACCTTAAAGGCTAATCAGTGAACACCCCACAATCACCGAGGCCAAACCCGACGACTCCGAGTTTTAGAGGTTCCACCGACCGACCAACAAATTCCGCGGTGAGCCAAGGAAGGAAGCCTATCCGATCCAATGGCAGTCAAGCCAGAGAACTTCAGGCACTAGTGAACCATGGGATGCACAAGCATGGTTCAAAACATGGAGAGCACGATGGAGCTCGGACTGGCCGTAACACGAGAAGGTGAAGTGTGCCTCCTTAGCCTGACAGGAGACGACGCATGTGGTGGGAAAGAATCATAACGGCGCCCAGTGAATCGATGTCATGGGGACTTGAGAAGGAATTCTTTGAGGAGTTCTTTCACATGCGGGTTACAAACCGCCACTCTGACGAGTTCACGGAGTTTCGTCAGGGCAACCTTCGGTGGAGGAAGCCGTGAAGAAATTCAACAGTTTGGCTCGTCTATGTCCGAGTTAGTCACAGAGAAGGAACGAGTCCGGTTGATGCTCAAGATGCCGAGGCCCGAGATCGCGAGTGAACGCGGGTGGTGGCATTCATAGGCCACGGACCACGGAGGAGCTAGTGAGCGGTGCCTTGACCACGAGCATTACCGTAACAAAGCATGAAGCAACGAAGCAAGTCTCCTCGAGTTCAAAGGCCAAGGAAGCTCTCACACTCAGAAACAGTCTAACTGGAAAGGAACTCCAACAACAAGCGCAAATCGTGGAGTGACTCAAAGGAGGACCATCTAGCAAGCGACCCAGTTATCCAAAGTGTGTCACTTGTGGGAAATTCCACCTGGGGTTTGTCGCAAGGGCACACGAGGATGCTTGAATGTGGACAAGAAGGGCACATGGCCAAAGGCCCGAGCAAGACCGCCTTCCTCGGCAGATTAGATGCAGGCCCCGGCCGGTTACATCGATGCGAGCCGCCTAGAAGGTCCACTTATCGCCAGGGCATTAGAAGCCCCTCGCCTTTAGCGAATGCGAGGATCTACGCACTCACCAGAGAGGACGTAGCCAATGCCTCGACGGTTGTCACAGTCGATTAGCATTTTTAGATAGTGCTCTGTTCTATACTGGGGCAACCCATTCATATATAGCCAGGATGTTCTCCGAAAAATTAGAGGTACCTCCGAGATACTCGGTGACGACGCTACCTTCAGAGAGATCATGGCGCCACGCCTCAGCAAGGCCGGTCATTATAGCGCATGTGAGCTCTTTGCGATCCGATAGTGCTAGAAATGACCGACTATGACATTATCTTCGAATGGACTTTTTGGTCAAATCGGTGTCTCTATCGAGTCAGAAAAAAGTCACGCCCAACTCAAGCGGAAGCACGAATTGGGGAACCAAGGAGAAAGGCCAAGAGGTTTCTCTCAGCTATGAAGGGATGTACTGGATTCTTAGCACACGTAGTCACTACCAGCCAGGACGGGGACCAACAGCTAGCAGAGGTTCGAGTCGTTTGCGACTACCCAGATCTTCCCCGAGGAGCTACCAGGCTTAGCACCGACAGGAGATTGAATTTGAGATAGAGCTCATCCCACAAATCCAATTTCCAAGGCACTGCATCGCATGGCTCCAGCAGAATGAAGGAACTTGGGAGCAACTACAGGAGCTTCTTGACAAAGGTTTCATACGCCCGAGTCACTCACCATGGGAGCGCCGTGTTGTTCGTGAAGAAGAAGGATGGAAGCATGCGATTGTGCATAGACTACAGATCACCGAACCAGTCACAATAAAAACAGGTATCCTCTTCCGAATAGATGACCTATTCGATCAACTGAAGGGGCATCAGTGTTCTCTAAGGTAGATCTCAGATCAGGTTATCATCGGTAAAGGTTAAAGAAGGGATATACCAAGACAGATTCAGAACCGGATACGGACACTACGAGTTCGTGGTCATGCCCTTTGGCGTGACCAATGCTCCAGCTACATTCATGGATCTCATGAGCAGAGTATTCAGGAGTATTTAGATAAGTTTGTTATTGTGTTTATCGATGACATTCTTATCTACTCAGAACTCGGGAAGAACATGCAGAGCACCGAAACTAGTATTGCAGACACTTCAGGAGACCGACTTTACGCCAAGTTCACGAAATGTGAATTTTGGCTAGATCAGTGTCCTTTACGGGTCACATCATCTCAAAGGATGGTGTTATGGTGGATCCCACAAGATAGAAGCGTAAATGGAAGCGACCAAAGAACGCCTGAAATCGTGGAGCTCGGGATTAGCGAGATATTACAGGAAGTTTGTAGAGGATTTCTCGGGTAGCCTCCCAGCCGGCTCTTACCGTAAAGAGGAAATTCCGGATGAGGACTGTGAGAATGAGCTAAAAGGAGATTGACCGGTGCTCTATTTTGGCTCTACCAGACGACACCAGCTTTGACATCTATAGTGATGCCTCTAAGTTGGGACTAGGAGCGATATTGATGCAAAACGGCAAGGTGATTGCCTATGCCTCCAGACAACTCAAGGATTATGAGAAGAATTACCCTACTCATGACCTTGAGCTTGCATAGTGTTCGCTCTCAAAATTTGGAGACATTACTTATATGGAGCTCGGTGCAGAGTATCAGAGTCTCAAGTACTTCTTCACTCGGAAGGATCTGAATATGCGACATGGCTTGAGCTGGTCAAGGACTACGATATAGACATCCTCTACCACCCGGGGAAAACCAATAAGGTAGCAGATGCACTTAGCAGGAAATCTAGTGCTACCTTATTAGCTCTTACAGCCATGTCACCGCCCCTACAGAAGGAGATCGTGGATTTCGGTCTCGAACTCATCGTGGGACAGCTCTCTACTATGACCCTAGAGTCTACCTTGCTTGGTGATATTCAGTCAGCTCAGGATCAGGACCCTGAGATTCAGAGAATCAAGCAAGGGCTAGCAGAATCAGTAAAGAGAATTCGAGTGTCCGATAGCGGGGTGTTGTATTTTGGCGACAGACTCTGTGTTCGAGATCGGGAGGAGCTACGGAGACAGATTTTAGGTGAGGCTCACAGGACTCCGCGATGCATCCAGGCTCCACCAAAATGTATCAAGACCTGAAGAAACACTTTTGGTGGTCCGGGATGAAGCGAGACATCGCCAGATATGTTAGCATCTGCCTCACCTGTCAGAGGGTCAAGGCAGAACATCAGCGACCAGGAGGAGTTCTGCAGCCTATACAGATTCCAGAATGGAAGTGGGAGGATATCTCGATGGACTTCATAGTGGGGCTACCCAGAACCACAAATGGTTTTGATGCCATCTGGGTAATAGTTGACAGGTTGACTAAATCAGCCCACTTCCTAGCTATCAAGATATCCTACTCCATGGAGAAGCTAGCTCAGTTGTATCTCCAGGAGATCGTCAGACTACATGGAGTCCCACGAACCATCATTTCAGACAGAGACAGCAGATTTACATCACACTTCTGGAAGTGTGTTCAGTTAGCTATGGGCACCCAGTTAAAATTCAGCACAGCTTTCCATCCTCAGATGGATGGTCAGACGGAGCGAGTAAATCAGGTACTCGAAGATATGCTCCGAGCTTGTGCCCTAGATTTCAAGGGAAGTTGGTGCAAATATCTGAGTCTAGCAGAATTTGCATACAACAACAGCTATCAGGCCACTATCGGCATGGCTCCTTATGAGGCACTCTATGGGCGGAGGTGCAGATCACCAATCTGCTGGTATGAGAGTGGTGAACAGAAGGAGCTAGAGCTTCAGACAGATCTAGTGGCAGATACCACAGCAGCTATACAGCAGATTCGCCAGAGGATAGAAACAGCACAGAGCCGTCAGAAGAGCTATGCCGATACACGCCGCAGACCCCTAGAGTTTTCAGTTGGGGATATAGTTTTCCTCAGAGTAGCTCCCATGAAGGGAGTCATGCGTTTCGGGAAGAAGGGCAAGCTAGCTCCCAGATATGTGGGACCATACCTTATCACGAAGAGAGTGGGCAAGGTAGCATATGAGCTAGAGCTACCTCAGGAGATGTCAGCTGTCCACAACGTATTTCATGTCTCCATGCTGAAGAAGCATATCCCAGACGCCACCCAGGTGATTGAGCCCCGGTGTACAGTCCGTGATGATCTCAGCTATGACTCGGCCTATTCGGATAATAGACCGAGCAAAGAAAGAAATTACAACAAGGAAGTACCATTAGTTAAAGTCACCTGGCAAATCACACAGCAGAAGAGGCGACTTGGGAGAGAGAAGCAAGATGATACCCAGAATTGTTGTAAGTTCTGGGACGAACTTTTATAAGGTATGGGATTGTAAAGGAAAAATTCCAATTTATTTTAGAATTATTCTATGATTTTTCTGAGTTTTTAGATATTTTCGGAATTTTCCGAGTAGCGGAAGTAGCAAAATAAATAGAATCGTAAAAGCGAGCGGGAATTGAACCCGAGACCTACGGTTTACTGGATAATGTTAGAAACCAATGAACCCGAAAGGAAAGGGATTCAATAATATTTATGTTAGGTTTGGGCGGAAATTACCACTTAATATAAATAGGAGGTTCAAGTGGGTTTGGTTTATTTTAACTTAGTTTTGGTTTGGAAATCTCTCAACCAAAACCTCACGCCACTTTTTCTCCTCTCCCAAAACCTCACGCCGCCTCTTCTTTCCTCCTCCTTCTCTCGGCGCCCTAGCCCAAGGTCCCTAGGTTCATCTTCCGGCGACGACTCCAACACGAAAGAGGTTCTTCTCCGCGAGAGGAACGCGAAGACGTGATCGGATCGTCGAGAGGATCATCTCCACCGGAGTTCTAGCGAATAGAATCGTAAGAAATTACGATCAAGAGGTAAGAAACCCCTCACCTGCAGTATAATAGCTTCCGGTTGAGTTTTTATACTTTAGTTAGGAATATGCGGATTTTATCGATATCTAGGGTGTATTTAACTCTCTTCGCAGATTAGGGACTTAGTTGAGCACCTTTAGATGGGCCGGGCATGTCTTCCCTCTTCAGATAGGAGGTTAGATGTTGTCGGGTGCCTAGAGGTGGTCTCCCTAATAGGGAGAAGAGTTAGAGCATCCCAGGTGTTCGATAAAATAGCTAGTTTAGTAAAAATGCACCATAGGCATTTGTAACAGCTCAGTTAGATACTTTAGAGGTATCTATTCAGTATTTTCAGTTTATTTCAGCTTATATGGATTAGATATCCAATGGGTGGGCTCCCACAGTCGCCTCTAGGTTTAGATAACCTAGCTCTAGGTTCAGATAACCTAGGAATAGTATGAAAAAGCATGTATTAGCTATTTCAGTATTTTATTTTCAGTGGCACTGTACTGGATTAGATATCCATTGGGTTGGACTCCCACAGTCGTCCCTAGGTTCAGACAACCTAGTAAACCCGGGTCTAGTAGGGATGCGCGCACAGCAAGTACAGTTGCCGGGCCCAACAGCATGTTTATTATTTTCACTTATTATGTACTAGTTTTCAAACTCAAAATCAGTTATGTTAGTTGAGTTGATTTCAGCTTCAGTTTAGTTTAGTTTAGCTCAGTATTATGTTTCAGTTCAGTTCTCTATGTTAGCTTTATGATTAGTTGTATGCTATGCCATGACTTGTTCAGTATGCCATGTTTCTATGATTGTATGCCATGCCATGCTAGCCTGTTCAAAATATTTTCGAATAGCATGTTTTCAAATCATAACTGCATCGTATGCATGATTTTGTGAGGTAGATGGTTTCTTACTAAGCTTGTTAGCTTACAGATACTACTTTTCTTATACTGCAGATAAAGGTAAAGGAAAAGTGGACTAGCAGTGGGGGCTGGAGGGCAATGCGGAGATGGTGTGTGTGTGTGGAACTGGAATGAAAGATCTCAGGGATCTAACAAGTTTTAATTATGCATTAGAACTCGTTAGCATTTACGTTCAGCACTTTCAGCTTATTAGTTTTGATACTTTCATTTTCATGCAATTTAGATTTGGAACGCATTGAACTATGAAAGAATGTTTTAAAATGTCAGTAATCATGTTAGAATGTTATTACATGTTGTTAGAATAGTTTATTATGCAGTAGGTAGTCGTTAGATTGTATTTTGGCACGCCAAAGTGCTGAAGTCTGATTTTCCGGGCGAAATCAGACTCTGATCGGTCTCCAGACCGATCAGAGCCTGATCGTGCCACTGGATCGGTCTGCCGACCGATCCAGACGGATATAGTATGCTACTGTATCCTCCTGGATCGGTCACCGACCGATCCAGCGCAATACAGTAGCTTCCCAGGAGTTTCGGGTTCCTGGATCGGTCAGCCGACCGATCCAGAGTCTGCCGACCGATCCAGACATACCTGGATCGGTCTGCCGACCGATCCAGCTGGGGACAGAATCGTAGCAGGTCTGATCGATCCGTGGATCGATCAGCAGCTAGCTGGGAAGTAAATTATGAGTCCCTAGCTAAGTTGGGATGTTTAGTTTCCCCTCTTTAGCACATGTACACCAGCAAAGGAGGTCTTTAGACCTTTCTTATCAGCTGTCTTAGTTATAGTAGAGTAAAATTTTAATTAGCCCAGCTTTCCGCACAGTATAGTTTAGCACAGTACAACTGTAGCGATTCGCCTTATAGCCTAGTAGTAGAAGGCGGGTCGTTACATCATCGATGACATTCTAATCTATTCCAGAACCCCAGAGGAGCATGACACGCACTTGAGAATAGTCCTGCAGACCCTACAGCAGAAACAACTTTATGCTAAGTTCTCAAAGTGCGGATTCTGGTTAGATCAGGTGGCATTTCTAGGCCACATAATTTCTAAAGAAAGTATCCAAGTGGATCCAGCCAAAATAGAAGCAGTCAACAACTGGAGTAGACCCAAGAACGCCAGGGAGATCAGAAGCTTCCTTGGTTTAGCTGGGTACCACCGGAAATTCGTGGAAGACTTTTCCAGAATAGCCTCTCCACTTACAGCCCTCACCAGAAAGAACAAGAAGTTTGAATGGTCAGATAAATGTGAGCAGAGTTTCCAAGAGTTGAAGAAGAGACTTACCAGTACTCTCATTCTGACAGTCCCAGAAAGTGACAAGAGTTTTGACATCTACAGTGATGCTTCCAAGATGGGTCTAGGAGCTGTACTCATGCAAGAAGGAAAAAATTATAGCTTATGCTTCCAAGCAAAGCTAATAAAGTAGCAGATGCACTAAGCAGAAAATCCAGTGCATCCCTGATGTCCCTGTCATCATTAGCCCTGCCACAACAGAAGGAGTTATCAGATTTCGGACTTGAAATTATTTATGGGCAATTCTCTGCATTGACCTTAGAGTCAACCCTACTCGAGGATATACAGAGAAAGCAAAGTGAAGATCCTGATATCCAAAAGATCAAGCAAGGGATACAGGAAGAAGAAAATTCGGAGTTTCGAGTATCAGACAGTGGAATTCTTTATCAGAGGAGTCGCCTTTGTGTTCCCAATGATGAAGAGCTGAGAAAGGAAATTTTGGAAGAAGCTCATAGTACACCTTATTCCATGCATCCTGGTTCTACCAAGATGTATCAAGACGTGAAACAAAGATTCTGGTGGTCTGGACTCAAAAGAGATGTAGCTAAATATGTCAGTACCTGCCTGACATGTCGAGGGTCACACCAGAGACCTGGAGGAGTTCTACAACCTCTTCCAATACCAGAGTGGAAGTGGGAAGACATATCCATGGACTTTATAGTAGGTCTCCCAAGAACCACAAATGGATATGATGCGATATGGGTGATAGTGGATTGACCAAGTCCGCTCATTTTCTAGCCATCGGGGTGTCTCACTCTATAGAACAGCTGTATGTTAAAGAGGTGATCATACTTCACGAGTTCCTAAATCTATTGTTTCCGATAGAGATGGGCGCTTCACCTCTCATTTTGGGAGTGTGTTCAGAATCTGGGCACCAAACTCAAGTTCAACACTTCCATCCTCGGATCGATGGACAAACAGAGCGAGTAAATCAGATTCTAGAAGATATGCTCGGAGCTTGTGCACTAGATTTCAAAGGAAGTTGGTGCAAGTACCTATGCTTAGCTGAATTTGCCTACAACAATATCATGCCACCATCAAGATGGCACCTTATGAGGCAATGTATGGCAGGAAGTGCAGATCACCCATTTGCAAGAAGCGGTGAAAGAAGAGATATGGAAGTGAAGGCATCCGACAGAGTGATAGATGAGACTATTCGTGCTATTCAAGATCGACAGAGAATCGAGACCGCCTGGGTGATGTAAGAGTTATCTTGACACACTGTAGGCCACTTGAATTCCAAGTAGGGGATTCAGCCTTTCTCAAGGTCGCTCCTATGAAGGGAGTGATGAGATTTGGCAAGAAGGGCAAATTAAGTCCTCGTTATGTAGGACCTTACCTGATCACAGAAAGGATTGGGAAAGTAGCTTACAAGCTGGATTTACCACAAGACATGTCAGCAATACACAATGTATTTCATGTCTCCATGCTAAAGAAGTGACTCCACGACCCTAGCCAAGTGATTCAGCCTCAGTCAGTGCATATCCAAGAAGATCTTGGTTATGAGAGTAGACCTACACAGATAGTGGACAGAGCAGTCAAGAGACTAAGAAATAAAGGAGTACCACTAGTGAAGGTTGTATGGCAGAACCAGAAGTACGAGGAAATCACTTGGGAGCGGGAGGACAGTATGAGACAGAAGTATCCAGAGCTATTCTAAGTTCGAGGACGAACTTTTTATAAGGTATGGGGAATTGTAACGACCCAATTTTCCTTATTTTGAGTTCTAAATGTCCTTAAAAATATTTGGAAATGTTTTTAAAATATTCTAGAGATTTTTAGGAATTTTTAGAGTATTTTTATGCAATTTTTGGAGTCCATTTGGTATTTTTACCAAGAGGAAGAAGTTTTAAAAAATAAATAAATAAATATGTTGAAGCTAGGTCTCGAACCCGTGACCTCGGGTCAGACACAACCCATCTGGACGTAGCTCGACCAGCTGAACCAGCGAGTTTTTGTTAATTATATATGGAGCAATATGTATATAAGTAGTAGTTAGGAATAAGAATAAATAGGAAGGAAAATAGTGGCAGCCGAGACTCGAATCCGCGAGCCCTGACTTAATCAAAGCGCAGCCAACCAACCGATCTACGAAAGCTTTGTTAATTACATAGGAGGTGGAATATATTTAAGCTATAGTTAGAGCATTTTGAATAAAAGGGGAATAAAAGTGCGCGGCTGGGGATTCGAACCCATGAGCTGGGCTTTAAGCAAAACCGGCCCAACCAGCTGAGCTACACGGTTTTGTTAACCTTATAGGGAGAGAAATATAGTTAAGTTATAATTGAAACAGAAAGATTAAGTTATAAGAGGGATTAGGGTATTTCTTTTCTCCCGAAATATTTTTTCCCTTCTCCTCTTTTCTGCGTGCGGCGGCTCTCGGGCGAAAAAACGGCAGGAGACCTAAGGCTGCTCTCCGATGGCCGCCGGAGGGAGATTTCACAAGCTCTTCTTGGATCCGAGCATCTCTCGACGAGGAGCACACGTAGGCGGACGAAGAGGAGCCGGAAGACTTGAGTTGACCGAAACCCTAGAGCTTTTCTTCTTCCTTTCGGTTGTAAGTCCAAGAACAGCGATGTGAGTTGCTTCTCACCTGCAGTAGGAGTAGCTCCGAGTTTCAGATTTTCGTTTCTTGCTTTCGGTTTTTGCTGTGCTAATTTGCTGTGCTAAGGGTGCTGGACCGAATTGGCCATGTTAGGGCATTAGGTTTCAGATTTCTATGCTAGGGTTTCTCTTTGGAGTAAGCTAGGGTTGCTGTGTTGAAATTCCTGTGTTAGCTTTTCTTTTTTGAAGTTGCTATGCCAAATTGCCATGCTAAGTTGCTGTGCCGAAAGTTTCCTGCTTGGGTGGCTGTTGAACAGGATTATAAGCTAGGATTTTCCCTTTCATTCCTTACCTTCCGTAGCATACATATTAAGCATGCTAATTTATGGTTTGAGTTTAAATGTATAGAAGGAGTTCATTTTAATTCTTAGCAAGTAAGCGCAGTAAGAAATGTTTAGATTACCTGTTATGTTGTTTCCTGTTGTGAGATACAAATCAGTGGCGTAGCTAATCTATAACATTTGCTAGGTATGCTAGTTATTGTTGAGTTTAGTTCTTTTCTAGAAGGTTAGCATGATCTAGATTGCAAATCAAAGTGTGTAAACAGGTTCTATTTATGCTTGCTGATTTTTGAGAATTTCGGCTGTTCACTTTGTAGTATTAGTGTTTCATCTCGCTGCCATGTATAAGAATGGGATTAGTATCTTCCTTGCAACTCAAAAAGGCAAGAATAGCCTTTATTTAAAGTATGCAGTACAGAACAGCCTTATAGTTAGTGTTTCGGATGTGGTTTCTTTGGTTTCCGGATTTTAGTTGTAGATTTGATAAGTGCAGAATTTTAGTTCATTAAGTATTAACTTCATTAAGTATTAACTGCATCCTTTCCATGTGTCCCACTTTGTTAGAATAAATCAGAATGTGCAGATTTTAGTAATATGTCATTAACTGGACATGAACAGCATGTGATTTAAGTATTTCGGTTTATTTGTATGCATGAGCAGATTTCTTTTCCTATTAATAGAAGTGCAGTTTTCTTTTCTAGCTTTTCTTTAATTATTACATAAGCATGAGTAGACTCCTTTTCTTTGCCATTAGATGTGCACAGTGATATTTTTTAGTCTCTTTCGCTATTAGAATATCTTGAGCATGCAGTTATTAGTTTCTTTGCTATTACATAAGCATGAGTTTCTATCTTTAGGAACTATAAGCAAGAAAGACTAAGGTTTAGACTTGATTTCAATTCCAGAATATTGAATATCAAAAGCACACACAAGGTGTTTGCTTAAATGCCAAGTAAGGGCAAGTATAAAGAAGTTATAGTTAAAAAGAAAGTATTTTACTTTTAAAGGGCATGTACCGGACACAAGGTCCAAGGGATGGGCTCCAAGTTGCCCCTAGGCACAAGGCCTAGAAGTATCTTAGTAGTTTCGGGATTAGCTACCTCGATTCTTATTAAGAATGCGCGCTAAGTGGTACAATGCCGGACCCAAAAGAAGTTTATTATTATTTTGAAGTATTAAAGTATAAGTTTTGAAACAAATGAAACAAGCTTCAAATATGTTTAGAATTAGAAAGTTTAGTTTCTTGTTATTTGAAGCATGCAGTAATAGTTTTATTTGTTTCTTGCTACTAGATTATTCAGCATGTTTAGTTTTACATGTTTAGTAGCTTTACATGTTTAGTATGCTTCTTTTATTGGTTTATGAGCATGATGAACTACAAATGTTTAGTATCTCAGTTAGCATGATTCCTTTGCTATATATGAGCATGAGTAGTTTTATATGTTAGCATTTAGTTTTAGCATGTTTTTATTTATATACATGCATATCGAGTTTTTGTGAGTAGATAGCGCTCACTAAGCTTTATGCTTATAGACTGCACTTCCTCCTACTGCAGATAAAGGAAAGGAAAAGATTTAGCAAGGAAGGCGACAAGGTGGTGGTGATGAAGGTGTGTGATGGCTGGACTATGGAGAGATCCAGAATGAGCTAGCAAATTGCCAAGACTTTTCTGTTTAGTTATTTTAGTTCTCTTTTAATGCTATGATGAAGTTGAGATTGTAATTGAGTCTATTCCGCACTTGTAGTTTGGTATGTCTTATCGTTGGAGTTCTATTTGTTTACTATTGCTAGAATAGTTTCCTTTTAGTTATTGTGATATTATTACTGCGTGGTTGTGAAGTATTTATACCAGCCGCATGTGGCTGATGGTCTATTATTTGTTTGTATTATGGGAAATGGTCACCGGTACAGGGGAGACTCTGCCGAAATTTTTCGGTAGGGTTTTCCTAGAGATTTTTAATAAACCGGTTAAGTAGAGTTAGTAGGTAAGTAACGGTCACCTTTATAGAGTAGTAGTAGTGTAGAAAGGTGGGTCGTTACACCGGTACAGGGGAGGTGCTGCCGAAATTTTTCGAGAGGGACTTCCTCGGGGCGTGACAGCTCCTGCAACGTTGCTCCTCCGACAACTTGCGGCTCAAGTTCTGTTTATTGTTGTCGGTATTGTTCATCTTTTCGTAGTTCTTGTACTCAAATTTGTAAACCTTTTTACGAACTATTATTGATTGCCCAACGAAAGGACTCAACGAGTGCGGGCCTTGGAGTAGGAGTCGACCAAGGCTCCGAACCAAGTAAATTGGTTTATGTTAGCATTGATTTTATTTTTCCGCTGCGTACTCACTTAAAATTTCTCAATCAATATTCCCCCCCCCCCCCCTCTATCGACTTTCACGATCTAACAAGTAGTATCAGAGTAGGTATCGCTCTGATTTGGTGCAACCACCAATCAGACAAAGGAGATCTTTTTTAAAAGAAAAATTAGATATCCTTTTTGCTTAAAAAATATTCTTACACCTTTCGTTTTTTTTCCTTACTAAAATATTTTTGAAAATTTCATTTTCATTTTTTCACCGTTGGTTAGTGTTGGCAAAATATCGTGTTTAACAAAATTTGTAGTAATATTTTATTGTTTTTTTAAAAAAATTATTTTTCTCACGCATATTTCTTTATCTCCCACATTGCTTACCTCAAGACAAAGTCTTGGAAATTGTTTCCGGTCTTTTTTTTTCGAAAATATACCAATGTCTATTCAAGAAGGATGGAGCATCCACGAACCACCATCATACGATCAAGAAGATTTCAACTACTGGAGGCGAGGAATGGAATGGTTCTTAGGAAGCCTAAAATTTGATAATGTGTTGATATTGAGAAAACCTTCTCGGGACTCAAAATTGAATGAAAATGTAAGTAAACTTTTTTGTAATATTTTACCTAATAATATTTTATGTAGACTAGAAAAGAACAAGAATGCACATGAGCTTTGGACTCAGTTAATCAAGCTACACGAGAAGTCGTTAGAGTTAGATGATCAAGTTAAAATCAAATCTGGACTTGAGTCAAATCCAATCAAAAAGCCTACTGAATTAGGGGTTGTGCTCAAGGTTAGTAATATTTACCAAAATACCCCTACTAGTAGTAATTTAAAAAATATGCATGTTAATATTTCTGAAAATATACGTGAAAATAGTGTATTTGATAATACATGCAAAATACCCCTAGGATATTATCTGATAAAACAAATCGAATTAATTTAGAAAATTCAGAAAATCTAAAAATAATTAATAACCCTAAAAATTCAAATGATAACCAAATCAATTTGAATGACTTTACCTCTAAGAAAAATTCAACTAATAATATTAAAAATATTATTTTACATAAAAATTTAAATAAATTAACAAATTCAGAAAAATAAATATTAAAAAATCAAATTTAAATAAATCTGAAAATTCAAATGATAATGATGACAAGGTCAATATTGATCTAGATAAATTTCTTAATAAATTATTTAAAAATCTAGATAATATCAATCCAGAAAATCCTATCCAAACACCAGATAATTTAATTAATAAAAATTTAAATTTTAAAGATAAGACTAATATAATAAATTCAACTAATCATATCAACTTAAAGGACAAAGAAAATATAAGATAAAATCAAAACTAAATTTAACAAACTTAAAATTAAATGTTAAACATAGATAATCTAGGAAATTCAAAATTAATAATTAATAAAAGGGTAAAAGACAAACATTTAAAGAGATATAATTCAAATAATTTAATTAATTCAAATTTAATTAATAAAAACTTAAACATTAAATACACTCTTTTAAAGAAGGGCAATTTGACCCATTTAATTAATTCAAAATTAAATTAAAACTTAAATTAACTTAAAATTAAAACTTAAAACTTAAATTAACTTCAAACTTAAAACTTAAATTTAAATTACAAATTAAACATTAAATCTTAACTAAAATTAATCTTAATTATACAAAAATCTTAAAAGAAAAATTAATTTAGGGAGGCTCCAAACTAGTTGACACTTCCAAAAATAATCTACTCGACAGGGTAACTAAAAATAACCTACCCGACAGGGTAATTAGGATTAATTAAAAAGGGACAAAAGTTTAACTTGAACTGCAGTACTGGTGAAGTTTTAGATGATAGTTGGTTAGGGAAGCTCAGTCTATACATGTGTAGGAAGATATGACTTTGACCTGGTGTATTTGGCTGAGTGGAACTAATTGAAACTACCCCTTACGGATCCTAACTAGTTAGACCAAAGTTTTTTACTAAGTTGGATAGGACTATTTGGAAAACCTCGAAGGCATGGTTACTCTAATGATGCACAAGTGACTCACCATACCCCAGAAGTTTATCCAAATAATGTCAATTTGTTAAGCTCAAAGCTAAACCTGAATATAACACAAAGTTAAACCAAATCCTAAAAAATTGAACCTAACTTCATCTCTCAAAAATTATAGGTTTCCTCGATTGAAAACATAGATCGGGTGAGATGACTAAGGACTTCAAACCAAATCGAATCGAATTGAATAGAATCAAATCAAATCAAATCATACCAAATCGAATCGATTAACCAAATCGAATCCAATTGACTAAAATTAAAATTAAACTTAAATTACAATTAAGTTAAATTAAGATTACAATTAAATTAACAATAAAATTAAATTAGATTTTAAAAAATTTACCTTAAAAATTATTTAAAAATTAATTTAATTTAAAAATAATTTAAAAATATTTTAATTTAAAAATCATTTTAAAAATTATTTTAACTAAAAAATTATTTATAAAAAATAATTTAACTTAAAAATTATATTATCTTAAACATTATTTTAAAAATAATAATTGAGCCTAATAATTATTTTTAAAAAAATAATTTAGCTTAAAAAGTATTTTAACTTAAAAATTAATTTAACTTAAAAATTATTTCACAAACTAATATAACATAAAAATGATTTTACCTTAAAAATTGTTTTACCTTAAAAATTATTTTAAAAAATTAATTTAACCTAAAAATTATTTTAACTTAAAAATTATTTTTAAAAATTAATTTAAATTAAAAATTATATTAAGAAATTATTTTAAAAATTTATTTCACACAAAAAATATTTTACCTTAAAAATTATTTTAAAAAATTAATTTATCTGAAAAATTATTTTAAAAATTAATTTAAGTTAAAAATTATTTTAACATAAAAATTATTTTAAAAAATTATCTTAACTTAAAAATTATTCAAAAAATTAATTTAGCATAAAAATTATTTTAAAAAACTAATTAATATTAAAAATATTTAAAACATTTATTTTAAGATAAAAATTATTTTAAAATTTAATTTAACTTAAAAAATTATCTTAAAAATTATTTTATCTTAAAAATTATTTTTAAAATTAATTTAAGTTAAAAAAAATTTTAAAAATTGATTCAATTTCAAATTATTTTAAAAAAATTAATTTAAATTTAAAATTATTTTTAAAACTAATTTTAAGAAATTATTTTAAATTAATATAACTTAAAAATTAATTTAACTTAAAAATCATTTTTAAAATTAATTTATCTTAAAATTAATTTAAAAAATTATTTGAAGATAAAAATTATTTTAAAAATAATTTAACTTAAAAATTAAATTAAAATTTATTTTATCTTAAAATTATTTATAAAAAAAATAATTTAACTTAAAAATTACTTTAAGAAAATATTTTAATAAATTAGTCTAAAAATTAATATCACTTAAAACTTATTTTAAAAAACTTAATTTAACTTTAAAATTATTTTAAAAATTATTTTATCTTAAAAATCATTTCAAAAAGTTAATTTAAAATAAAAATAATTTTTAAAATAAATTTAAATTAAAAATTATTTTAAAAAATAATTTAATTTAAAAATTATTATTCTTAAAAATTAGTTTATCTTATAAATTAATTTAAAAATTAATTTAACCTAAAAATTATTTTAACTTAAAATTTATTTTAAAAATTAACTCAGTTTCAAATTATTTTAAAAAAAATAATTTATATTAAAAATTATTTTGAGAAATTATTTTTAAAAATTATTTTAAATAAAAAATTCTTTTAAGAAATAATTTTTAAAATGAATTTAACTTTAACATTATTTTATCTTAAAAATTATTTATAAATTTATTTAACTTTAAAATTATTTTATGGAATTATTTTATAAAATTAATTTAAGTTAGAATTTATTTTTATAAATTATTTCAAAAATTAATTTAACTTTAAAATTATTTTTAAAAAAATTAATTTAGCTTCTAAATTATTTTAAAAAACAAAATTAACATAGAAATTATTTTATGAATTATTTAAACTTAAAAGTATTTTTAGAAATTAATTTATCTTAAAAATTATTTTAAAAATTATTTTTAAAAATTAATTTAACTTAAAATTATATTAAAAATTAAGTTAACTTAAAAATTATTTTAACTTAAAAATTTTCTTAAAAATTATTTTAACTTAAAATTTTATTAAAAATTATTTTAACTTTAAAAGTTTCTTTTAAATTGTTTTTCCTTATGATTTTATTTTAAAATTTATTTTAAAGTAAAATTTTCTTAAAAATTATATTAACCTAAAATTTTATTAAAAATTATTTTAACCTAAAAATTTCCTTAAAAATTATTTTATCTTAAAATTTTATTCAAAAATATTTTAACTCAAAAAGTTTCTAAAAAATTATTTTAACTTAAAATTATATTTTAAAAGATTGTTTTAATTTAAATTTAATTAAAAATCATTTTAAATTAAAATTTTCCTTAAAAATTATTTTGACATAAAAATTTTCTTAAAAATTATTTACACATAAAATTTTTCTTAAAATTTATTTTGACATAAAAATCTATTTTAAAAAATAACTGAAAATCTGTTAACTTAAAAATCTATTTTAAATTTTTTTTAAAAAATTAACTTAAAATCTATTTTAAAATTAACTTAAAAATCTATTTTATAATTTATTTAAAAAAATAACTTAAAAATTACATGAAAAAGTAACTTAAAAATCTATTTGAAAAATTATTTTAAATTAACTTTAAAATCTATTTTAAAAAATAATATAAATTAACTTTAAAATCTATTTTATAAAATTAACTTAAAAATCTATTTTAAAAATTATTGTAAAAATTAACTTAAAAATCTATTTTAAAAATTATTTTTATTTTAACTTAAAAGCTATATTAACTAACTTAATCAAAACTAAAACTAAAATTAAAAATCAAATTTAAAATTAACTTAACGAAAAATTAAATTTAATTAAATTAAAATTTAATTTAATTATTCTAATTAAATTAAATTAAATTAAATCAAATTAAACTAATTACATTATGTTTAGGTTAAATATTAAACTTTAAACTTAAACCTAAACTTAAAATTAAAATTAAAATTAAATCTAATCTATGATACTTAATTGAAATTCAACGTAATTTCACAACTTGAAATTAACAACTTATTTAATTTAGTTAATTTCTATTCTTACTTTTAAAATTTCACCTAACCTACTTATCTACTAACTTATTAACTGATTAATTAATCTAATAAAAAGTTATTTTAAAAATCATTTTAAAAAGTTATTTAAAAAAACTTTAAAAATCATTTTAAATCTTTTAAATGTTATTTTAAAATCCTTTAAAAATTATTTTTAAAATTATTTTTAAAAAATTGTTTTAAATGATACGTTCAAAATCATTTTTAAACTTGGACACTTAACTTAAAACTTAAATCATAATTTATCTCAATTAAAGATTAACTTAAATTAAAGAACCTTAAAATTACTTAACTTGGTTTAGTAACTTTATTAAATTTAACTCTGAATTAATACTTTAAACTTAGTTAATCTAAGGATAATGTACATAAAAAATTAAATTATAACTAAGACTTTCATCAATTAACTCAATCAATTAATATAAAATTTATGTTGTTCTAATCAAATAAGTATTAAATTGAATTAATAACAAATTATTACATTTAACTTGAAACTTAAATGAATAATTATAATTAGTATGTAGAATTACTTATGAAAATAGTATACTAAACATGAGTGTTACTGATTCCAATTTCTTTAACACACTTAGGTAGACAAATGTGTTAAAACCTTGAAATTATGTCCAAACCCTAGTGTTGACTTCAGGGAGAGTGTTGACTTCAGGGGGAGTGTTGACGTCAAGGGAGGTGTTTTTGAGGAATATGTTTGCAAAATCTTTTGAAAACTATTTTACAAATTTGTTTTATATATAAAAAAACACTCTATGCTTTTCAAAAATTGTTTTGACTTAACATATTTTGAAAAGTTATTTTATTACTTAGTAAACATTTTAAGGAAATTTCATCCTGGCGCCTGGAGTTGGTCTGAAAAGTTATTTTATTACTTAGTAAACATTTTAAGGAAATTTCATCCTGGCGCCTGGAGTTGGTCTGGGTGCCCGAAACTGGTCGGGACGCCTAGAAGGCAAATTTCATCCTAACGTAGTCGTCGCATGTGGAGCTCATTGGTTGGCTGGGATACGTCATGGTCTAGGAGCACGAAAGGGATCCCAGCGCCCGAAGCCTCCTATATAAGGAGGGTGAGTCCTGAAGCAAAGTATAATAACGACATCTACTCTACTGCGCTGTGCTCCTGCGACGCTGCTCCTCCGACAACCCGCGGCTTAAGTTCTGTTTATTGTTGTCGGTATTGTTCATCTTTTTGTAGTTCTTGTACTCAAATTTGTAAACATTTTTATGAACTATTAGTGATTATATAACGAAAGCACTCGACGAGTGTGAGCCTTGGAGTAGAAGTCAGTCGAGTCTTCGAACCAAGTAAATTGGTTTGTGTTAGCATTGTTTTCATTTTTCCGCTACATACTCGCTTAAAATTTCTCGATCGATATTCACCCCCCCTCTATCGACTTTCACGATCCAACATCCCATCTGAATTATTATCCACATTTCCACCTGCATCTTGAGGTGATACTCCATTTGGGCCGTCCAATAGCCAAAGTCTTCGTTGGAGAATAGTGGAGGGTGTGTAGTGTGTTGGAACCCCTTGGTATTTTTGATGTGATCAACCAAGTTAAAGTTAGGTCCTTTTATATTTGAACCTTGTGTCTAAGTGTGTAGGATCTTAGGAATACAAGAAGTCGATCGAAAGATGCAGCTAGCAAGAAGGATGGCACGAGAAGGGAGTCGATAGACTCGGTGCATCCGATGGATGAGGTGCTGTGGAAGAGTACACCGGTGGACGAGAAGGGCGTGCATGACATTCCAAGGGACGAGAAGCTGAAGCTGAAGCCTGATCAAGGAGAAGGCTGAAAAATGGGTTTGCGTGAGCCCTAATTCGATTGGCCAAAATAACCCAAGCGGAAGAGCTAGAGGAAGAGAGTGAAGCTCGGTAGATATAGAAGCCTTCTGCTGGAAGGCGCCTTCATGCACTTGAAGGCGCCTTCTGTTGGAAGGCGCCTTTAATGTACATGGAAGGCGCCTTTAACCAGGCTGATTTTAGCCATTGCCAAAGGATAAAGATTTATCCTTTGGCACCTCGTTGGAGGTGCCTTCCAGCCCTATGGAAGGTGCCTTCAAGCCATGGAAAAGATTTTTCGGGGGCTATAAAAAGACCCCTGGACCTAGGAAATAGAAACCAACTCCTGTATTATTGTCCTAGCAATAGTCTGAGCAATTAACGAGTGTAAGAGGCTTCTCCGCCTTCATCGAAGGAGATTTTTAGAGCTTTTATTTGTCCTTGGATTAACAATAACATAAGTTGTAACCAAGTAAACTCTGCGCCTCTTCCTTCATTTTCTTGTTGTTTATTTTAATTATTCTATTACTTCTAATCTGAGTTGAACGGTCTAGAAAGGTGTTGTTTTACTTTTTGACAGATAAACTCAACCCCCTTGCCAACCCTACCTTCTCCAACAAGTGGTATCAGAGCTAGGATGCCTCATAAGGACTAATCGCTAACTGAAGCAACAAAACGAGCCGGTGCAAGCATTCACCCACCAAAATTCGAGGGAGACTTCGCGCAATGGAAACATCAGACGGAGGTATTCTTTAAAACAAAATTTGAAATTTTGTTAATTATAAAATATGGGTTTGTAGTTCTAAAAGATAAAGAAGAATATTAGTGGATGAAGAAGGAGCAAGCCGACTTCGTGGCGAATGATAAAGTAGAGTTCCATCTGCTGAGCATCCTTCCACCTCAGGAGATCAATTGAATCGGCAGCTACGACTCCTCTAAAGAGCTTTGGGAGAAATTCCTAGAACTCCACGAAGGCACTTTAGAAGCGAAGTTAGCAAGGTGAGACATCCTCCTAACCTAGCTAACAAACCTATGGATGAACAATGGAGAAAATGTTGGTGCAAAGGGGCCGGCAAGAGGGGAGGGGTGAATTGCCTATAAATAAAAAATACCCGCCTCAAAAATTTCAACTCAATAATAGCAACAATAATAAGAAGAAAATAAAATAAAAAAAGCAGGAAGACTCAGCTAGTTGACTTGGTTACAACCAAGAAGGTTGTTAATCCAAGGGGATTAAAAAAGCGCACTACGAATCTCCTTCACTGTAGGTGGAGAAGCTTTTTTACACACTAAGAAAGTATAGAAGTTGCTAGGAATTGAGTACAGAGTCGAATACTGAGTTGATGAATCATTTCCTAGCTCCAGGGGCCTTTATATAACTCCTGGAAGTCCTATCTCGAGTGTTGAGGGAGCCTCCAACGAGGTTGAAGGTGTCTCCAGCAAAGGCAGCGGATAAAACTTTATCCGAACTTGCAACAGTCATCTAGACTGGGTCGAAGGCGCCTTCAATGGCCTTGAGGGCACCCTGGACAAGGTTGAGGGTGGCTTCAGGGCAATGAAGGGTCCTTCATGACTACAGGCAGCGCAGACACCTTCAGCACTTCGTTGAAGGCGCCTTCAGCTTGCTTTTCCAGCTCCTTTTGTCTCTTTTTCTTCTTCCGAAGCTCCGATTGTTTGGGTGATTGTGGCCAACCGAAATAGGGTTCACCCGAACTCAATTTCTGGCCTTCTCCTCGAGCAAGCTTCCGACCCGGCTTCTCGTCCCTAGAACGTCGTGCACGTTCTTCTCATCCACCGGTCTACTCTTCCGCAGCTCTCTCATCCTTCGGACACACCGAACTCATCGACTCCCTTCCCGTGTCGTCCTTCTCGCTAGCTGCATCTTTCGCTCGACTTCCTGCGCTCCTAAGCTCCTGCACACTTAGACACAGGGATTAAATAACAAACAGGACCTAACCTAACTTGGTTGATCACATCAAAACAACCACGAGGTCCAACAATCTCCCTCTTTTTGATGTGCATCAACCCAAGTTCAAGTTAGGAAAAAAAACAAATAAGTAATTTAAAGAAATTACTAAACTAACATTTTAGGCAAAAAGGTTGCAATAAAAGAATTTGCAACACTAAGTAAAATTAGAAAAAAAAAATATTAACTCCCTCTAAACTCCTAAACTTATACCTATCTCTCCCCCTTTGATCACATCAAAAAAATGGGGTAATAATTTTCAAGTAAAAATATTCTAAGTAAAAGTTATTCAAGTTTTAAAATAAATCATTTAAAAAAAATTTTCTTGAGTTTTTGCAAACACAAATATTTTGGAAAATTAGAAACAAAAATTTAAGCAGGAAAATTTTCTAAGTAAAAGAAAAATTCTAATTTAGGCAATTTTTAGAAAATTTTTTTGAGAAATTTCCAAAAAAAATTGTTTAATGCATTTTCTAATTTCTATTTTCATGCTTTGTCAATAAGTTAATTAAATATTTTATTTCAATATTTTAGCTTCCAGACAGTGGCGAGGCACTAGGCCTTCTTGGTTATTGGAGCAACAACCACTTTCTTAGACAATGCCTCAAAAGAAATTAACTGTTTATTTTTTCTTTTTTTGCTGAAAGTGCTTACTTACAAAAATTTAAAGCAAATTGTAAAAAGAATAATACTAGTTTATTTTTTTTATTATTATTATTTAAACAAAATTCATTCTTAATTTATTGCCATTTCTTTACTATCATTATGATATCTAAATTTCCATTTTAGTTTATCATAATTTCTCAAATTTAAAGTAGGGAATTTTGAATATGCAGAGAATTGTATTTGTTCCTTTAACATGTCATTTTCTATTGTTGGTTTGTCAAAGGCCTTTAATTGACAAGTCGTTGCTAGAGTTTCTTTTAACTCACTATTCTTTATTAATATCTTTTTATTTTTAATCTCAGAATCACAAAAATATTTCGACAATATAATTTCTGATTCATAAAGATCTTTCGACAATGTTTTTATTGAATTATGCAATTGGTCAGGAGATGAAGACCGTACCTGACTTACCTTGTCGACTCTTGATGCTCCCCCTATTGAGTTGTTTTCTTTCGAAGATTCTCCCCCTTTATCGGTGCTCATCTGGGATGAACTTTCTATGTCCTCGAGATGAAATTCGGCTATTAGGGTTGTCTCAGTAATTTCCTCCGTCTCGGATTCTTCTGATGACGGCTTGGTGTCCACCGAGGAGTCAGCTTCAAATGGTTCTTCGTAGAGCTTCAAGAACTTTTCCCAAAGTTCTTTTGCACTTTCATATTTTTTGACTTTGTCGAGATCCTGGACAGGTAGTACGCTTAGAAGACAAGACTCAGCCTTACCGTTTGTCATGAATTCGTCGCGCTGCCATTGATGCTCCTCAAGTTCTTCTCCTTTTGTGTCCTTTGGAGCTTCATAACCATACATCATTATTAATAACATATTAAAATCAGTTTTAAAATAAACCTACATTCATCCCTTCCAAAAAGTGAACTCCCTCTAGAACGTTTGTGGGTAGATGTTAGTTTCGGCCATCTCGTTGCTTTGTTCAACGGTTAGTCCTCCTGAAGTATCCTTGCTCTGATACCAATTGTTGGTGCAACGGGGCTGGCAAGAGGGGAGGGGTGAATTGCCTGCAAATAAAAAATACTCTCCTCAAAACTTTCAACTCAATAATAGCAACAATAATAATAAGAAAATAAAATAAAGAAAAGAAGGAAGACTCAGCGAGTTGACTTGGTTACAACCAAGAAGGTTGTTAATCTAAGGCAGTTGAAAAAGTGCACTATGAATCTCCTTCACTGTAGGCGGAGAAGCCTTTTTACACACTAAGAAAGTACAAAAGTTGCTAGGAATTGAGTACAGAGTCGAATACTGAGTTGATGAATCATTTCCTAGCTCTAGGGGCCTTTATATAGATCCTGGAAATCCTATCTCGAGTGTTGAGGGCGCCTCCAACAAGGTTGAGGGCGCCTCTAGCAAAGGTAGCGGATAAAACTTTATCTGAACTCGCAATAGTCATCTAGACTGGGTCGAAGGTACCTTCAATGGCCTTGAGGGTGCCCTGGACAAGGTGGAGGGCACCTTCAAGGCAATGAAGGCGCCTTCAAGACTGCAGGCAGTGCAGGTGCCTTCAGCACTTCGTTGAAGGCGCCTCCAGCACTTCGTTGAAGGCGCCTCCAGCTTGCTTTTCCAGCTCCTTTTGTCTCTTTTTTTTCTTCTGAAGCTTCGATTGCTTGGGTGATTGCGGCCAACCGAAATAAGGCTCACCCGAACCCAATTTTTGGCCTTCTCCTCGAGCAGGCTTCCGACCTGGCTTCTTGTCCCTCGAACGCCGCGCACATTTTTCTCGTCCACCGGTGTACTCTTCCGCAGCTCTCTCGTCCTTCGGACGCACCGAGCCCGTCGACTCCCTTTCCGTGTCGTCCTTCTCGCTAGTTGCATCTTCCGCTCGACTTCCTGCGCTCCTAAGCTCCTGCATACTTAAACACAAGAATCAAATAACAAAAAGGACTTAATCTAACTTGGTTGATCACATCAAAATAACCACAGGGTCCAACAGAAAAGGTAGCGGAACTTCAAGCACAAATCAAAGAACTCATCACTCATCTCAACAATCTCGGAGAATCGATAATGAATTGAGATGCAATCTGGTATGCACTCAACGCCTTCCCGAGAACTCTAGAATGATCATCCTTAGTATATGCATACTACATCTCTAAGGATTTTGAGATAAGTACACTAGAAATTTGTTTTCTACTTTTGAACTTCACGAAACTCGATGTACATATTCTAAAGAAATTGAAAAGTTAAACAACAATCTTGCCTTGAAAACTAAGAAGGAAGATCCTGGCTCTGAAACATCCATCGACGAAAATGAAGTAGCACTGTTGGTAAGAAAGTTTAATAAGTTTATTCAATTTAATAAATTTAATTCACAGACAAAAAAAGATTATTGAAACAAAAGGAAGGTCTGATGCTACAACTGCAACGAAGAAGTGTACATTAATGATGAATGCCCTAAACTAAAGAAAAAGGAGAAGGACAAGGGACACCAACAAGATCCAAGCACAAGAATTTAAAGGCCACATGGGATGAATCATCATCCTCTGAGTCCAAGATCTAAGAATATGTCGGACTAGCCTTACTGGCCGACCATCGAGAAGAAGATGAAAGTAGCTCAAAATGATCATCGATGAAGGGGAGGATCATCAGAGGAAAGCTGCGATGAAGGGGAGCATCAGATCTTGAGATAAGTGAGGTACGTGCACTATCTCCTGAGCAGTCATTTGATTTTATCAAAATACTTTCTAAAAATTTGTACAAATTAGAAAAAGAAAACATTAATTTAATAAGACAATTAGCTAAATCATGTCCCTTAGAAATGCATGATCATTTAAAATTAGAAAATGATAAATTAAAAATAGAAATTGAAAAGTTGAAAAATAACCATGCATGTTTGAGTTTGAGAAAACTAAAATTTAGAAAGTATGGTAGACTAAACTGATATATTAGAAAACACCAGGGATAACTTAAAAAAATCCCCAGAAGTTATGTGCCCCCCAAATTCTTAGTTAACCCAGTAGGAAGGAACCTATATTGGGTTCTAAAAGCATATTTGAATTGAATTATTTTTGGGGCATTCAAAAAGGAAATTAAATGTTTAATTTCTTTAAGAGCATTTGTCTAAAAGTGGTTGTTGCTCCAATAACCAAGAAGGTCTAGTGCCTCACCATAGCCTGGAAGCTAATTATTGAAATAAATATTTAGTTAACTAACTGATAACTGTTATAATCTTTTAACAAGTTAAAGTTTTTTTTTAATTAGTCAAAGTATGTCTTTATGAAAATTTTTTTCTATTTGATCTAGAGCTTCTGCAATATTGACTTTATATCATTTTAATTTAACTTTTTAATTAAAATAATATTTTAATAAGTAAATCAAATAATGGGGACTTCATGACACTCGTTACATTTTAAATAATTATAATCTAATCATAATCGAGCACGTAGAAATCAGCATGTAACTTCTATAATGTTGATATGGGTTATGATAAGTGGACCATTTGCACGAGAGAGAAAGGGGGCAACAAGGACAAGGAAGGCTGAAAAGAGCGAGACAAGGGTACAATAAACCACCTGAAAAAGGTTTGACCAAGTTAGGGGATTGCTACACTTGTGGCAGACAAAGATCGGTCGAATGTAATAGACCGACCGAGCATATAACTTCGGCAAGCAAAGGCTGGCCAAGGGTAAGAGACCGATCGAACATAGAAGTACTTAGCCTTAAGCTGTCCTAAGTGCTTATATACGCCTGACTGATTAATCTCGGTCGATAAGGTAGGACCGGTCGCACTCAATAGACCGGTCGAGCACAGAGGTATTTAGTCTCACACGATCTTTAGCATATGATCGACCGAGGGACGGTCGACCGAGCAAAATGCTTATATACGCCTGACTGATTAAGCTTGGTCGATAAGGTAGGGTCGGTCATACTCAATAGACCGACCGAGCATAAAGGCATTTAGTCTTACACGATCTTTAACATAAGACCGACTGAGGGAAGGTCGACCGGGCAAGAGTGCTTATATACGCCCGACTAATTAATCCCGGTCGATAAGGTAGGATCGGTCGTACTCAATAAATCGACCGAGCATGGAAAGTAGATCGAGCATAAAGGTCTTCAACCTGACACGGTTTCTGGCATATTTATAATAGTGAAGTCTTGGTCGGGTATAAATAACCGATCGAGTATAGAATACCGGCCTAGACTAGTACAACAGAAGATATTTCTCATATATACAGAATGGGCTTATGTGATTTGTTGGGACTTTCGAGCCGCAAAAGCCGCTTTTTACATTGTGGAAACCCCGAAGTCCCATGCCACCGGATCTGTGCGAAGATAAAATTTTCATATACTTGTTTTCTATCCTAGATCTACATTAGATTTACATGGTTAAGAGATTACCCTTATAGCGAAGCCCTTCGTGAATCTCGCTCGTCCAAAATTTGTCGGATCTCAAGTGTGTTCAAGTGGACACACCTCTATACGTATCCACACGAACAATAGAGATGGAGAAAACACTTAGAGTGTGCTAGCACTCTAAAGGTCTTCGGCCAAGGAGGAGGAGAGGGCAAGAAGAGAAGAGAGGAGGAAGAAGATGAAATCAATGAGCACAAAAATTATAACTCACACCCATTCAAGGTGGCCGACCACTTTAGAGGTTTTTAAACCTCCATGGAAGACCAAGAGTCAAGACTCTTGGTTTTCCTCATGAGGTGGCACACACATAAGCCAACCTTGATGATGTGGAACATCATCATTGGTCATGTTAGGATGTATACTAAAAACCTAGCTTTTGGTATAAATATTTATCTAGAAATAAGAATCACATTGGTCAAATGTCTACATTTATGATAAATGTAGTTGTTCAATTAATTTATATTGTAGATAACATGGTGTGTGGTGTCACACACAGAGGATCATGTTATTAGTACCTTATAAATTATAAATAGTAGCTCACGACCAAGATGGAAAGGAACAAACCATTGGAATGTCGTAGTGTACTTAGGTATTAGTTTATCTTAACTATATAATTACACTAGTACACTTAGAGTGTATTGAGTAGAACCATTAGAGGTCGTTTCTTTTATACTGACTTTATAAAGAAACAAAGACCTCAGTTATTATGGAAGTGTGTGCTCTTAATCCTAATATAATAACAAACACATATATTTGATATTTATTTTTTTAATTTATCAATGGGTGAGATTTAGTTCGATAAATCAATAAGCCCGATAAGTTGGGAAATGATCTCACTTATAGTGTGTGTTGTTGATTATAGAAGGAAACTGTGTCCTAATTGTCACGCCCCGGGGAAGTCTCTCCCGAAAAATTTCGACAGCACCTCCCCTATACCGGTGACAATCTGAACCTCACATACATGCAAAATACGTCAGCCACATGCGGTTGGGATATATATACACAAAAATAACCACAACCACGCAGTTGAATAAGTAGCCCACACGGTTATATCAAAAACACAACGGAAAAATGAATAAGGAACCCACAAATGCGAAAGTCCACAAAACACACCACAGGTATAAGTCCACAATACACGTATCAAGACATAGTATGATATCACAACACCAAATCCACGAAACATAAAATGCTAATAGTAAAAGACTAAAAACCGGTAAGAATCCTCGGATGTAACATGGGAAGAGGGACAAGCTAGCAGCATACTCCAAGCATCTCCATATCACTACCTACTACCTGAAAACATAGCAGAATAGACAGGGTGGTGAGTACAAAGAACTCAGCGGGTAAGAGCAGGATAAAGCATGGTAGGTACAACAACATAAGAATCAAGGGATACAGTCTCCATTATAAGAATAGAATCATGCTATCTAAACATAACACATCTAGCCATATCTAATACAATGACTATACATAAACATACCTGACACAGTAGATGCACATACTCGACTAGAATCAATATCATGATACCAAAATCAGGGAACTCACCGGACTAGCAACAGAGACACCTGTGAAAATATAGATACGGCTACACATACATGTAAAATAGATGACATGTATGCAGTATGACACCCAAATGCAACAGCACACAAACACATGCAACTAATATCTACTAGGCATGTATGCAAAAATATCTCCCCAGATGCACCGCGCATCATATGCAAAAGTACATGCATGCTCCATGGTCACCCCCGCCACCTCTCTAGACACCACGACCCTGTATGGCCGAGAGGCTTGGGTCCGTGACAAACCGTACTAGCCTCCAGTACATGCACCACTATAGGCGGCCGAAGCGGACAGTCAGCTAAGTAGTTATATAACTACACAGCTAAGGGTCCCTAACCACTCACAACTCAAGCCCTCTGACTACTGTACCCTCAAGACCCACTACTCCAGAGTAGTCTAGGCTGACAGAGTATAATCACCGAACGGTTGAGCAAGCGCGACAGGACTAGCTCCACTCCTAGCTACCACTCTCTAACAGTGGTCGAATGGGCAGCTATAAACAACTGACGACCCCCTCACCACAAGGGAGGCATTAGTCATCAGTATGCAATGAATGATGACATGATGTGAATAGTCACAATATACATATACCATCATCCATCGTGTGCCCCAACAACCCCCCAATAACCACAACAGACGTATATACATACTCCAACACATAACATGGTCCACAAACTACACAACCCCAATACCACATACCCGCCACATGTACACCCAACATCAATATGCATGGTAAACACGTTAACCGTACCAACTAGATAACTCTATGGCACAAACTCTACATATGCACATGCACAGAGTTCCGATATCAAGGGTGAGACCGTATCGAGGTAAACAAGATCATATCAAAGCTCAAATAGAAAGGGACAAGCAGGAATAAAACCAATATACAGATTTAAGGTAATGCAACCTAAGCATCCGAAAATAACCATGCTTTATAGTTCAAAGAACTAAATAGGAGATAAGGAAGAAATACCCGCCTCCAGATATCTCGTATCAACAGAACCACCCCACGTCACGTTGCTCGTATAGATCAAGGTCCTGTGTCACACATACAATTCATGTAATATACATATACATATACTACACATACATGAAACACCTATAAAAAAATAACCGATCCTACAGTAATAGCTAGCTGTGATTACCACCTTCCATTAATACCTAACAAGAAGCTAACCTCAACATTATGAACTTGACTTCAGATTGAGGTTAATCTACATTTACAACCTTTAATTACTCAACATATTAACACTTACCACTGTTAATCAATTTCGATCAGCAACCCACAACATTCCTAACAAAACAGTATGCTCAAAATCTTCAACAACTAAACCAAACAACTCACCACCTTGTTGACTCTACCATTGCTCTTGATCAAGGGATACACAAAAGCCTACTAGATAACCTCTACTGCAACTACAGGTCGATCAAGAGAACAGAGCAGTAATTAACATTGCATGAATTTCCTACGAGCAGTAAACTACCTAAAGTATCAGCACTGGTCGAATCAAGAATAGCTAATGATCGACCAAAAGAAAACAAACAGAACTACACATTGTATCTCCACCAACCGGTTCAAGAAGAAAGAGCATGAAGAAGTCATTCAATCAATTTGTTAACACCCACAAATAATCGAATTTCAGTACCTCTTCTTTGATCGCCAGAGGAAACCACAGATTGGATGAAGAAGGCTATTCAACGGTGCTGTGGTGGCCGTAACCTATCCCCAAATCGCCTACTCTCCAAAAGAAACCATCCGAATCAACTCGATGTAAAAGATTCAAATGTCCTAATCCACTACAAGGTTAAATCGCTTACCTCCAAGCCCACCGTTAGGGCACGATCCATTCTTGCCAATGGACAGGGGAAGGAGATTGGAGAGGGATAATGATCGTGACCTCACACAATCGGTCGACCCTGGCCAGGTCCAACGCCGGTGCCCTCGATTTCCTTCCGACAATAAGCGAGATCGAGGGATCGAGTGTAATACCCACTAAGCTTGTAAGATAAATATATGAATGTGGGATTTTGCCTTAGAAAAATAATAGGAAGTGAGTTGAACCAAAAAGGAAATAAAAAGAAATAAAAATAGGGAGAGGTCAAGGATTGAACCTTGAACCTCTTATATTATATTTCATAGAATTAATGGGTAATAACCAGTTGGGATAGGAATAATATGTTGATAGCAAAGGAGGAAAACTCATGATAAAGGTAAGAGTAAAAGCTAGCCAAAAGGAAACAAGTAAAGAGCAAGAGAAAGGCAACTTGCCTTCCTCCCTTTCTCTCCCTCTTCCTCTTTGATCTTGCCGAAATTTTAAAGAGGAGTTAAGGGGATTCATTCCCCCTTATTTTATCATGAATGGTGAGAATAAATGGAAAATAAGATAAATAAAATAAAAATAGAGAAAAAGGCTAAGGGAGAAGGAAAGCAAAAATCAAGTTTGCTACCTCTTCCCCCTTAACATAAAAGGGAGCAAGAAAAGAGAAAATTATTTTTCTCTCATTTTTCTTTCACTCATCCTCTCCCTCACCGAGAACACCACAGTCCCCTCTCCTCCATCTTCAGCCCCAAAGCCAAATTTCTCCCTAAGAAAGCCTAAGATACAAGGAGGAATTAGCAAAGGAATCAAGGGAAAGGAACTAGAAGAAGAGGCTACTTCTTCTTCACCATACCTTAGATCCACAAGCGAAAAAGGATGTAAGCTTCCCCTCACCTGTGGTACAAGGCTTTTATGTGTTTTTCAGATTTTATGAAGATTTTAAAACCTAGAAACAAGTTTGAGAAAATTCAGCCAAGAAGAGCTTCCAAAATCTAATGGTGTTTAAACTAGTCTTCACTACATGATAGATTTTTCTATGCTATGTAAAGGGGTTCTTCTTCATGCTTTTATACCTATATGATGCTTGATCAGAGGAGTACTGAACCCTAGAATTTCGGCCAAAAATATTCTTAAGAGGCTAGGGAAATTTATTGTTTCACCCAACTAGTACAAGGTTCTCCCTATGAAATATTAAGGGTTATGTATTAGTGTTTCTTCCTTAGAAGATATTTGAAACTAAAAGAAAACCACTCATATGTTTTGTCCAAGAAAGGGTTTAGGGTTAGAAAGACTTTTAAATTTAAATAACCATGCTCATGTGTTAGAATACAAAGATCTTAAAGGATTGGTATGCTTGAATATTGCTAGAATTCCATGAACTCCTTCTTAGGGTTTTTCGGCCATGATGAGATGGATAGCTTAGAAAAGCTTAAACAAGATTTTAATATGCTCAAGACCTATGTGCTGTTTAGATATGAAAGTTGTTCAATGCCCTCATGCTTAGTTAGGGTGTAGAAAAATTAGTGGATGACATATAACATGTATAACCACAAGGGGTCCTAGCTTATTCATGAACCAATTTGTATATATGTTTCTTAGTAATTTTTGCCATGAAACTTACTTAGGTTTTTCATGCTTTAGGCCACTTTAAAACCTAGCTAAAGAATGGTAGGTTTCGGTCATGAGAAAAAAATAAAAGAAAAAAGAGAAAAAGAAACCTAGAAAGCCTAAGACACAATTCATATGTATACTCATTATGCTTGTCTTTATACATGCTATGAAACTTGTATAAATTCTCATGCTTTTAGGCTATTTGAAGCAAGTTTATATTCTATGAGTTTCGGCCAAGTAGGGTTTAAAAGACCTAGAGGCCTTAGAAATGAAACCAAATGTGTTAAAAGTACTTCTTATGTAAATAGGATAATGTATTGATTTTGTCACATACTTGTATAATTTTTCCATGATCTAAATGGACCATTGTGAGTCTCGGCCATGAAGGTTTAGATGCCCTAGAAACCCTAGGACTTAAATTAAATATGCTCATGTCACCCTACATGAAATATAATAAGTAGAAAGCCAAGGTTCAATTACTATATGTTGTTTTATGACCTAAAATGATGCTAGGGTTTGTTTCAGCCATAACTATTGGATGATGCCTTGTATGAATTTATACATAATGTTAGTCCAAGTTCACATGCTTGTATGCTTGTTTGTAGCCCTAATGAGAACTTGTTAAATTTCGGCCATGACATATGTTAAGGGCTTAAAGAACTTAGGAACTAATTCAAATGTGTCAAATGTGTTTACCTTGTTCCTTGGTAAAAATGTTATAAATATGATTTAAAGTTGTCCATGCTTTTATGTCATATGGAACCTTGTTTCACACCTTAAGGTTTCGGCCATATGAAATTAGGGACTTGAGGAACTTAGAAACTAAGTTAATCATGTTTATAATGCTTCCTATGAAAATGTTATGATCATAATTTAGGTGCCACATGCTTGGATGTTGTGTTTAACCTAAATTGAGCTCTAAAGGGTTTCGGCCACAAGGGTTTAGGAAGCTTAAAACCAAGATAAATATGATACCATGTTTCCTACGATAGGATAATCACAAGATACACCCTTATGCTTAATATGTATGCTTGTGATTTATGACTTATGATATGATATGCATGCTTTTATGATATGATATGCTTTGTGCTTAAATTATGCATGCTTATGTTATGATATGTGGTTAAATTATGCATACTTGATGCTATGTTTAGTGCTTAAAATATGCATGCTTTTATGATATGATATGTGGTTAAATCATGCATGCTTGACGATATGCTTTATGCTTAAGATATGCATGTTTTTATGATCTATGCCTAAGTGATGCATATTGATATGACATGATGTATGCCTAAGTGATGCATACCTTTATGATATGATATATGCCTAAGTGATGCATACCTTTATGACATGATGTATGCCTAAGTGATGCATACCTTTATGATATGATGTATGCCTAAGTGATGTGTACTTTTATGACATGATGTATGCCTAAGTGATGCATACTTTTATGATATGATGTGTGCCTAAGTGATGCATGTTTTTATGATACATGATATGTATGACATGTACTTTACTTTATATGTGAGTGGCTTGTACCAAGGGTGGGCTCCATAAGCGCCCCGAGGACTAAGGACCTCGTTAGGGATGGGCTCCTAAGTGCCCCTAGGACTAAGGGCCTAGTATGTTTGCCTCGTAGGGTTCAAGACTTGCTACCTTGGACCTACAAGGTTGCGCGCAATATGTAAGTGGTACATAGCCGGGATCCCCCTTATGTTGAGATTATTTTCAAGTATATATGTAAAAGAAAATGGTTTTAAAGATCATGAGACATACACATGTTTTTCGGATACATGTTTTCCAAAATCATATTGCATACACCTTATGATTATGCTATGTTTCATGTTATGCTCTTGATTATGATATGCCATGATAAGGTATGATTATGTTATGTTCATGCTATACCTTATAGACATGTTTCGGCCATGGATTTGTTGATGCTTGATATATAAATTTCGGCCATGGATATGATGATGCCTTGATGTACATGTTTCGGCCATAGTATGATGCTTTGATATACATGTTTCGGCCATGCTTTGATATACCATGATACTTGTTTGTTATGCCATGTCTAGCTATGTTTTATGCAATGCACTATGTATATGTTTCGGCCATGGTGATGCTTGATATGCTATGACTAGTTGTGATTATATTATGATGCATGATATGTTTGAATAGAATGCTATGTTATGCCATGATTAGTTGAGATTATGACTTGTTGATGCATTCTTGATTATGTGCTGATTGTTGGTTTTAGTGAGTAGGAAAGGAACTTACTGAGCCATGAGTGCTCATAGCTTACTTTCCTTGTACCACAGATAAAGGAAAAAGCTGGATGAGTTAGAGGAGCAGCAGGAGGGGCAACGAAGATGTGTGTGGCAGTGGCTAGGCAACCAAATAAATAAGAACCTGCTTAAAGTTTCTTTAAAGAACTATGCATTGGTATTTTATGACTTGTGATACCTAAACATGTGTGGCTTGACATTATGGTTCCACTGGATTTGATGTTATGATTTTGATGCCATGTGATAGTATAGTTCAAAAGAAATTTAAAAGAAAAGTTTTATTAAAACTATGAAAATTATTTTAAGTCTTCCGCTGTTTTAAAAATAAAAATTTATACGTAGAGTATCGTAGCCCCGTCCCTTAGGGTAGCAGGGAGGGCGGGCGTTACATCGAGGATTCGTCGCCGCTGTTTGTCGAGACTAGAGGAGAAGGAAAGGTCGGAAAAAGGGACAGTATCCCCTCCTCCTCAATCCTCCAGGATCCCTCCTCGTCGGTGCCTCCGAGAGAAGAAGAAGGAGAAGATCGCCGATGGTCGCGGCAGGCGTCGGCGTCGGCGTCCGGGAGATCGCGCGAGAGAGAAAAGAGGAAAGAGGAAGAATCGGGTCGGGTTCTAGGATTCGGGTGATAAAAGCCCTATTAATAGAACCCACTTAGGGTTAAGGAAATCAACCCTAACTAACCTCTCAATTAACCCTCACACGCGTATTTCTAAATAAACCTCCACTTCTACCCCCGCAAAACTACTCATACGACATCAGAAAAATTCTAGAAAAATTTCTAAAATTTCCATTAGGTTATTCCACTATAACCCTAAAAATAAATTTTCATATCTTACACTAGTGATCTAGGTTGATAATGTCCCCAAGAGGAGCTCATAAGGATTGTCATGTTAAACCCTGCAGGTGGATTTAGTCCGGCATGACGATAAGGTTGAGTGGTACTACTCTTGGACTAAGATATTAATTAAGTGAGTTGTCAGTAACTCATTTAATTAGTGGACATTCGACATCTTAAACACAGGAAGACTAACACACTCATAATAAGAAGGAGCCCAAAATGTAATTTGGGATTGGTGCGGTTGTTCAATAATAGTTCTTTAGTGGAATGAATTATTATTGATGGAATTAAGTTGTGTGTTCGGGGCGAACACGGGAAGCTTAATTTCATCGGAAGATCAAAACCAATTTCTCCTCTCGGTCCATATCGTAGCCTCTTGTATATAGAGATTTATACCCACCACATACCCACCTTCTTACCCAACCTATAGGGGCCGACCAAGCTAAGCTTGAAGCTCAAGCTTAGGGTCGGCCAAGCCTAAAGGTTGAGCCTTAAGGTGGCCGGCCAATAGCTTGGAGCCCAAGCTTAGGTGGCCGGCCACATCATATTAAAAAGGGATTTTTTATTAAAATTATTTCTTATGTGGATATCATGTTTTAAAAGAGAGTTTGAAATTTAAATCTTTCCTTTTATAGCTTTCTACAAAAGATTAAGAAAAGATTTGAAATCTTTCCTTATTTGTAGATTGAAAGGTAGATTTTAATTTTGAGAAAACTTTCCTTTTTAAAACCATGTTCATGATTTAAAAGAGAGTTTAAAAATTAAATATCTCTTTTATAAGTTTCTACAAAAGATTAAGAAAAGATTTGATGTCTTTCCTTATTTGTAGATTGAAAGGAGATTTTAATTTTTAGAGATAACTTTCCTTTTGAAAAATTATCCACATGTTTAAAAGAAAGATTTTAATTTATAAAATTTCATTTTTATAATCCACCATGAAGGAAAAAATTATTGGAGAGATTTTTATAAATTTCCGGAAGCAAATAAAGAAGTTTTAATTTGTGTTTAAAATTTTATTTGCTTGGAGAATTTAATGTGGCCGGCCATTGTAATTGAAAAAAGGAATTTAATTTTAATTAATTAAAATTTTCTTTTTCATGGAAAAAGAATTAAGGAAGTTTTTATTTAAATTTCCTTATTTGCCAAGACCAAGGATTAAAAAAGAGGGGGTAGAGGTGCCTTCATGGTGAACGACTCTATTTCTTTTTCTCTCCCTCTCTTCCTTGGTGTGGCCGGCCAACATCGCTTTCTCTTTTCTCTTTTCTCTTCTCTCCACTTTGTGGTCAAACCACATCTCTTTCTTGGAGTCCTTGTGGTGGTCAGATCTTGCTTGGAGAAGAAGGAGAGAAAAGGAGGCGATATTTCTAGCATCCCTTGGAGCTTGGTGGTGGTCGAACCTCTTCATACTTGGAAGAGATTTTGGTGGCATAAACCTAGAAGGAAGAAGAAGGTGCTTGGTGGTTCTCATCTCGGAAGATCGTTGCCCACACAACGTCCGAGGTTAGAAGAGGAATACGGTAGAAGATCAATAGGTTATTTTGCTTACAAAGAAAGGTATAACTAGTAATTGTTTTCCGCATCATACTAGTTTTCTTTGTATAGTTATTTATGGAAATACCAAACACAAGAGGCATATGATTCTAGAGTTTTTGAAATAGTTTTTTTTTCGAGTTTGTGTTTTCTTCTTTTTCGAATTGGTGATTCGATTGTTCTTTTTGGTTAACCTAGAGTTATTTAAGGAAATAAATATTAGCTTTCCTTAAAAGGCTTTGCCTAGGCGGTGGTGGTTGCTCCCATATCCAAGAAGGTCATGTGCCTTGCCATGCAGTCCTGGAAGCCAATTTTGGAAATTAATATTTATGGAATTAATAACTTAGGTAGATTTGAATCAATAGTGTTAAGTTCCGCTTGCGATTCAAATCTAAACCATTAAGAATAGATAAGTTAAATTTGGAATCAATGATGTCAAGTTCCGTCTGCGATTCCTAATTTAACTTCTAAAGAACACAATAGGTTATTTAAGGAAAGGTTTGACACTTGTACAAAATTTTTGTACAGTGGAACCGGTATGATTTTCCTAGGACTAACCAACAGGTCCACCTTATGCCAACTCACAAATGAGATGGCAAATGGTCAAGTCAAACTTGACCCTTCATCTTCCCTCTCAAGTTAAGTCAAACTTGACCTAAATTCTCCCATGGTTGATCAAATCCAACCTTTGATTCAAGTCAATTTAATTTATTGAATCTCTATCCATTAAATTAAATTGATTCAATGAGTCATAATCTAAATTAGACTCATTGGACACATGAATCGAATTGAGTCCAACTCAATTAGTCTAGTTTGGATTACTCTTAATCCAATTTGGTTCATCACATGAACCTAATCCTCTTTGGTTCATCATATGAACCTAATCTCCATTTAATTGCCCTTTGTGTGTGATCCTATAGGTTCTTGTAACGTTGACAATGCTCCTAAACCCATTTAGAAGCATAAGTAATGAGCGGTATCAAGCAACACATCATTACTACCCAAGTTACAAGAATGTTGAGATCCAACATCACCTTGTGACTACTAATTATGACCCTTCACAATATATGACAAATGTCTTTCTATACTTGACATCTAGATTGATCAATTTGAGGCATAGACAGTGTCATCCTCTGATCAATCTAAATCTTGAACTCCAAGCAGACTCACTATAATCAAATGAACTCAATATCTCATATTGACTCATTTGGGCATGGCCATGCACTTAGTGGTCTCACTCTATCAAGAATAACGATGTCATTCCCGTTATATAGGAGGGATATGTTGGTGCAACCTTAGGTCAAGGTTGACCTGGTTGACCTGACTCGAGTTGACCTGACTCGAGTTGTGTTTTGATGTTTGACGATGTTTGACGAGAAGAGAGTTGTATTCTTGATGTTTGACAAGAATAGGTGTTTGGGAGATTGTAGGTGCAACCTTAGGTCAAGGTTGACCTGGTTGACCTGATTCGGGAAAAGTCCAAGCAGGGAGCTTGGCACGCGAAAAGTCCAAGTATGGAGACTTGGCACGGGGAAAAGTCCAAGCAGGTAGCTTGGCACGCGGAAAGTCCAAGTATGGAGACTTGGCACGGGGAAAGTCCAAACAGGGAGTTTGGCACGGGGAAAAGTCCTGGTGAGTGAAGCCAGGCAGTCGGAGAAGTCCTGGTGAGTGAAGCCAGGCAGTCGGGAAATCCTGGTGAGTGAAGCCAGGTGAAAATCCTAGTGAGTGAAGCTAGGTGAAAGTGGAAGTCCTGGTTGACCTGCATTGGAAAAGTCCTGTGAGTGAGGCAGTTGGAAAGTCCTGGTGAGTGAAGCCAGGCAGATTGGAAATCCTGGTGAGTGAAGCCAGGTGAAAACCCTAGTGAGTGAAGCTAGGTGAAAGTCCTGGTGAGTGAAGCCGGGCAAGGGAAAATCCAGATGGATCAAGGGTGATCGGACATCTGGTGTTAAGAAGGTCAAGCAGGTCAAGGGAGTGACCGGATACTTGACACGAAGAGAAAAGTCCAAGTGGGTCAAAGGGATTGACCGGACACTTGGTGGAGAGTCTTAGCAGGTCAAGGGAGTGACCGGATGCTAAGCATGATGTACCAACAGGTCAAGGTTGACCGGATGATGGTTTGGGAGACTTGGGACTTGGTTTGGGCAAAAACCAAGCTCTGGATCGGTCTGCAGACTGATCCAGTGATACGTTTGTGTATCTGATCGGTCTGGTGACCGATCATACAACAAACAGAAGGCAAAGCGCATCGGTTCTGTGAGCTTACTGATCGGTCTGGGGACCGATCAGCATGAAGCCTGATCGGTCTCCACGACCGATCAAAGATGCAGCCACCTCTCTCACAGAGAGGTGGGATCGGTTTGTAGACCGATCCAACTGTGGCCTGATCGGTCCACAGACCGATCAAGAAACGAACATAAAGTTGGGCAACTTTCTGTGAAGCATTCTGATCGGTCTAGGGACCGATCAGCCCAGGGCCTGATCGGTCCCCGGACCGATCAGAAGGGTCATGGACCGATCAAGGTGGAGCCTGATCGGTCCACATTCGACCGTTGAGTCACAACGGGTCGCTCCATCTTCTCCGCTGGCTTCTGTCTTCGCTGTGCAGGTTCGCAGGTTATAAAAGGAGATCAAGGCTTTGGTGCTACTACTTCTTTTTCCTTCTTCCTGTCCCTAAGTGCTGCTATGCTTGAGCTTTGATTGAGCTCCTCCAAAGCTTCGCGTGAGCTTCCGGCTGGACCATCTGCTGTTGTAGGCGCTTGGAGCTGTTGCTTCTTCCAGTCGACGAGAAGGCAAGATTGTTTTTACACTTGTATTGTCTTCTGCTTTCTTGTACTTCTTGTTGTTACAAGTATTGTGGCGAGGTTTCTCCACCCATAAGGAGTTATTTTTAGCCGGTTTTCCGGGGACTCATCCACCGACGGATTGACTGGACTCGTCCACCTTACGGACACGCCGAGGAGTAGGAGCCCTAATCTCCGAACCTCGTTACATCAGTTTGTTTGAGGTTTGTCTTCTTTTCCTTCGTTTCTACGTGTTATTTTCCGCTGCGCTAACCTAGTTTGTAGAAACGCGACAATTTGGTGTCGGCTATTCACACCCCCCCTCTCTAGCCTTCGTACGAAGGATCCTAACAAGTGGTATCAGAGCAAGGCGCGCTCTTCGTCGGATTAACACCCGTGGGAGCACAAGCTAGAGAATGGATCGACTCGAAGAAGACATCACGTTTCCACCCTTCTACGAGTGCTGCGACTTCGCGTATTGGAAGGTAAGAATGAGGTATTTTCTTATGACTAACCTTGAAAATTGGAGTTGTGTTCAATTAGGTTTCAAGCCTCCGATGGACAAGAAAGGAGAAACCCTAGAGAAGAAGGAGTGGACCAAGGAGCAAATCCACCAATCAACCATCAATGATGAGGTAACGAAAATCATTGAATTTTCTTTACCTAATGATATTTTGTGTAAGATAGGAGGATACAATAATGCCAAGGAGTTGTGGAACAACTTGGCCAAACTCCATGAGGAGAGCCCCACTTCAAGCCATGAAGAGGAGCCTAGTGAGCCAAGTAGCTCACATCGTGGAGGTGAGGAATTAGAAGTTGAGGGCTACTCAACATCTAAAGAAGAAGAGGAGGTGAGTTCTTCTTCAAGATCGGAGCACGAAGAAGAAGCTTCTACCTCCGGGAGGGATGAAGAAGAGAGCATCCATCCATCCTCAAACCTAGGTAACTCAAGCATTTTAATTTCTAGCAAATTACACATAATGTGCTTTGAGTGTAGGGAATTTGGGCACTACAAGAGTAAGTGTCCAAAGAGGGTTAGAAAGACCCCACCGGCGCCAAAGGTCAAGAAAGCCGGAATCCCGATACGCAAAGGCAAAGAGCACGTGGTGTGCTTCCAATGCAAGCAACGGGGACACTATAGGAGTCAATGTCCAAGGGGGAGGCAACCTCGCAAGGACAAGAGACAAAGCACGTGTATAGGGGGAGCTAAGGCAAACCCTAAGGTAACATTTAAAGCTCATTCTTGCAATTCTAGTAGGATGCATGCTAGTAGTCTTATAGCCATTGTCAATAATGATAAGCATGTTAACACTAGAAATCGATACATGTGCTTAGGAGCCAAGCATGTTAGCCTAGATAAGAACAATTCTAGAAATGCTAACCCTAGAATTAACTCATCTAAGGCTAAGGAAAATCTAGATAGAAATCCCAAATCATCTAGACACATGCCTAGGAATACCTCAAAGAAAAATGACAAATCAAAACTTGAGGTATTAGAGAAAGAAAACCAAGTCTTGAGGTCAAGACTTGATTCTCTAGAAAAGGCTCTTAAGGATTTGACTCTAGGGTCTAGGGGTCAAAAACCAATGTCCAAGGACAAGAAAGGTTTGGGTCACAAACCTAAGTCCCAAGTGGTCAAGCCCACTTATCACAATGTTCCATTCGATTATGGAACAAAATGTAGGGCTAGGAAGACCATCACCAAGGTCACAAGGGGAGTCACCCCTAGAGTTGATCTTGATGAGTCCCAAATGACCAAGGCTTTAAAGCCTAAGAGGGTCATTAGGAGGGTTGCTAGGGAAGTTATCCCTAGTGAATATTTAGTGAACCCAATGAGCTCAAATAGGTATTGGGTACCTAGGAGCATCTTCTCTACCCCATAGATGGGTTAGAGAGTGTCAACTCTGATTAGAAGGGTAGTTAACCCAACTTTGAGGAAATTGACACTCAAGGAGCATTTTCAAGGTTTTTGGGAACCTTTGAAAATGAAATGGAATATTTACTCCTTGGAAGAGTAAAATGTGTCATCATGGAAAATGATGATGTTAATTTCAATTGGCACAATTTGGGTAAATCTAGAGAACTCTTGAGGAAAAATGAAACATGCCAAGATTTGAGGATAAATTTGATCTTTAAGTGGCATGAATGAATCTAGAGTTCAAGAAGTGTCAAAATTAGGATTTTGGCATATTAGGGCAATCAAGGGTTAAAGCTTAAGTATTAGCTAAGGCTAAGGATACTTAGATAGGTAATCTAGGTATGTCTTATTCATGCTAAATCTTGCCATGATTGTTTGCCCTCACATGTCATGACATCATATTTAAGTTTATCATTTAAAATGTCATGATAATGCTTAGGTTAGTTTAAATGTCATGCTTTATTTAAGTTTCACACTTTATGTCATGACATCATGACATTGGCACATGTTTTCATTTATGATATTATTTCATGCCATGTCATCATCTCTTGCATTAATGATCAATAAAATTGATCTAAGGATAAACAACACAATTTAATATGGAGATCAAATTGTAGTTTAGAAAATGCATGAGAATCTAGTTTAAGATAACCTTGACCCATATCTCACATCAAAATTGACTTGAATGTGTTTTGATACACCTTAGATGTGTGTGAGATATTGGGATTATGAGTTAGGATCAAGGTGCATAGTTTTTTTTTACCTAGATGAACCTAATTCAAAAGTGGGGATCATAGGGAAAGCTTTTGTACAAGTCATGTACATTTAGCCCTAAGATTATGGTCCTAAATTAAAAGGTTTAAAATCATTTTGAAATTGATTTGAAAAACCTTGATGAAGCCATTTTAGTGATAACATTCATCATTGAGCAAATTGATACAAAGTTGACTTAACTTTGAACTATTTCAAAGTTTTTGAACTTTGTATCAAGATTTGAAAATGGAAGTTATTTTCACAGAAAACTATTTTTCCTTGATAGTATATGGTATGAGGAATGCATCCTCAAAATTTCACAATTTTTCGAATTTTCTGGAATTTGTTGTGAGTTTCTGAATTTCGGGAGAGAAGAGATCAGAAACCGCCTGATCTGAACTTGGATCGGTCTGGGGACCGATCCAGAGGGGTCCTGATCGGTCCGGTGACCGATCAGGCGCGCTGAATTTGCTGAATTTCGACTGTGGTATGAAAGTTCAGCTATGGGAGTTGAGTTTCAGGTTTCTAAAGGTTTGAAACTCTCCAAGACATTGTTGGTGCAATGGTCAAGGGGGAGTTGACCTTTAGGGGGAGTCTTAACTAATTGTCAAGGGGGAGTTGACTTTTAGGGGGAGTTTTTACTTCTTAAGACTTTTGAGGATCAGTGATATGGGATTGTCACTAAGTTGAGTGTTGAGTTTAGTATCAAGGGGGAAATTAAGGGTTTCAATGAAAGGTATGTGACTTTCATTAGGAAGAAACTCTTGACCTTGATTCCCTCTTTTTGATGTGTGTCAAAAAGGGGGAGAGATGTCCCAAGGGGGAGAGTGTAGGTTTTGGAAGAATGTTCAAGGAAGAACATTGGAAAATCTAAGTTAGGTTATCGGGTTAACCTAACTTGATTTTGGATTTTGTCAAACATCAAAAAGGGGGAGATTGTTGGTGCAACCTTAGGTCAAGGTTGACCTGGTTGACCTGACTCGAGTTGACCTGACTCGAGTTGTGTTTTGATGTTTGACGAGAAGAGAGTTATATTCTTGATGTTTGACAAGAATAGGTGTTTGGGAGATTGTAGGTGCAACCTTAGGTCAAGGTTGACCTGGTTGACCTGATTCGGGAAAAGTCCAAGCAGGGAGCTTGGCACGCGAAAAGTCCAAGTATGGAGACTTGGCACGGGGAAAAGTCCAAGCGGTAGCTTGGCACGCGGAAAGTCCAAGTATGGAGACTTGGCACGGGAAAGTCCAAACAGGGAGTTTGGCACGGAAAAGTCCCGGTGAGTGAAGCCGCAATGGAGAAGTCCCGTGATTGAAGCAGACGGTCGGAAATCTGGTGAGTGAAGCGGTGAAAATCCTAGTGGTGAAGGTAGGTGAAAGTGGAAGTCACCGTGAGTGAAGCCGGCGGTTTGAAAGTCTGGTAAGTAAAGCAGGCGGTTGAAATCTGTGAGTGAAGCGGTGAAAACCCTAGTGAGTGAAGCTAGGTGAAAGTCCCGTTGAGTGAAGCCGGGCAAGGAAAATCCAGATGGATCAAGGGTGATCAAACAACTGGTGAAAAGTAAAGCAGGTCAAGGGAGTGACGGATACTTGACACGAAGAAAAGTCCAAGTGGGTCAAAGGGATTGACTGGACACTTGGTGGAGAGTCTTAGCAGGTCAAGGGAGTGACCGGATGCTAAGCATGATGTACCAACAGGTCAAGGTTGACCGGATGATGGTTTGGGAGACTTAGGACTTGGTTTGGGCAAAAACCAAGCTCTGGATTGGTCTGCAGACCGATCCAGTGATACGTTTGTGTATCTGATCGGTCTGGTGACCGATCAGATAACAAACAGAAGGCAAAGTGCATCGGTTCTGTGAGCTTACTGATCGGTCTGGGGACCGATCAGCATGAAGCCTGATCGGTCTCCACGACCGATCAGAGACGCAGCCACCTCTCTCACAGAGAGGTGGGATCGGTCTGTGGACCGATCCCACCTCTCGCCTGATCGGTCCACAGACCGATCAAGAAACAAACAGAAAGTTGGGCAACTTTCTGTAAAGCATTCTGATCGGTCTAGGGACCGATCAGCCCAGGGCCTGATCGGTCCCCGGACCGATCAGAAGGGTCCTGTACCGATCAGGGTGGATCCTGATCGGTCCACATTCGACCGTTGAGTCACAACGGGTCGCTCCGTCTTCTCCGATGGCTTCTGTCTTCGCTGTGCAGGTTCGCAGGTTATAAAAGGAGATCAAGGCTTTGGTGCTACTACTTCTTTTTCCTTCTTCCTGTCCCTAAGTGCTGCTGTGCTTGAGCTTTGATTGAGCTCCTCCAAAGCTTCGCGTGAGCTTCCAGCTGGACCATCTGCTGTTGTAGGCGCTTGGAGCTGTTGCTTCTTCCAGTCGACGAGAAGGCAAGATTGTTTTTACACTTGTATTGTCTTCTGCTTTCTTGTACTTCTTGTTGTTACAAGTATTGTGGCGAGGTTTCTCCACCCATAAGGAGTTATTTTTAGCCGGTTTTCCGGGGACTCATCCACCGACAGATTGACTGGACTCGTCCACCTTACGGACACGCCGAGGAGTAGGAGCCCTAATCTCCGAACCTCGTTACATCGGTTTGTTTGAGGTTTGTCTTCTTTTTCTTCGTTTCTACGTGTTATTTTCCGCTGCGCTAACCTAGTTTGTAGAAACGCGACGATTTGGTGTCGGCTATTCACACCCCCCCCCCCTCTCTAGCCTCCGTACGAAGGATCCTAACAGGATAGATCTCATCTACATCACTCACATCCCTTCGCATAATTTGTTACATATCCAGTAATCACCTTTATAGTCCACCCAGTTATGGGTGACGTTTGACGAAATCAAAGTATGCAACTCCTTATGTAGGGAACCATGGTGACTTCAGGTCCAAGGACTAATAGTCATACTAATAGTCACATGAGAAAGTATATGACACTCATATAACGATCCATGATACTTTCTCATGGCGGGCCATTCAGTATACATTCTTCAATGCATACCCATGTGTCAACTTAATATCTCCATATCCATGACTTGTGAGATCAAGTCATCGAGTTGACCTACATGCTAGTCTCGTCGTATTAACATTGTCCCTGAATGTTAATACTTGACCAAGAATGATTAAGAGTAGTTTTCTCTATATGGTCTCACTATCGATTCAACCAATCGATTGATAAGATAAGAACCTTCTACTCAAGAACGCTATAATACTTAGTTATTTGGCACCAATACAAGTATAATAACCAAAACAAATGCCTTTATATACATAGGAATATGATACAACGAGTCTATACAACAATCATCAAATGATTGGCTCTAGGGCTCTAGCTAACAATCTCCCACTAGCACTAGTGCCAATCAGTGTAGGCTCTAAGGCCCAATGACCTAGTGTGACCATCATGCTTTCTCTGTGCCAAAGCCTTGGTCAAGGGATCAGCGATGTTAGCCTCTGTGGGAACTCTGCAAATCTTCACATCTCATCTATCGATGATATCTTGAATGAGATGGAAGTGTCGTAGTATGTGTTTGGTCTGCTAGTGTGAGCGAGGTTCCTTAGCCTGTGCAATTGCTCCATTGTTGTCACAATAGAGCTCTATCGGATCGGCTGTGCTAGGAACTGTTGGTTGCTACTCTGAAAGCCTAGAGGTTCCACTATACAAAAATTTTGTACAAACGTCTGAACCTTTTCCTAGCTACCATGTGTTCTTTTAAATTAAATTTTGGATCGCCTGTGGAACTTAACACGTTTGATCCAAAACTTAATCTATTTGTTCTTTTAGGTTTTGACTTGGATCTCCTGCGGAACTTAACACGTTCGACCCAAATCACCTTAAGTTATTAATCCCATTAAATATTAATTTCCATAATTGGTTCCCAGTACTGACGTGGCGAGGCACATGACCTTCTTGGATATGGGAGCAACCACCACCGACTAGACAAAACCTTTTATAGAAATCTAATATTTAATTTCCTAAGATAACTTTAGGTTAACCGAAAAGAACAATCAAATCATAAGGAAAAATAAAACAAAAGAACACAACTCTGAAAAACATATTCGAAATACTAGAACGTAAGCATCTTGTATTTGGTATTATTTCCATAAATAACTAGTATGATGCGGAAAAGGAAAAACTACTAGTTATACCTTCTAGAAAGACCTCTTGATCTTCTACTGTATTCCTCTTCTAACCTCGGACGTTTTGTGGGCAACGATCTTCCGAGATGAGAAACCACCAACCACCTTCTTCTCCTCCAAGCTAGGTTCGGCCACAATAAGGAAGCTTCACCAAGGAAGAAGATCAAAACACCAACCAAGCTCCAAGAGATGCTAGCTTTCTCTCCTTCTTCTTCTTCTTCTCCAAGTAGTATCCGGCCACCACAAGAGCTCCAAGGGGAGAGAGAGGTTCGGCCACCACAAGAGGAAGAGAGGGAGAGGATGATGATGGCCGGCCACACCAAGGAACAAAAGAGGGAGAGAAATAATAGAGGTTGTATCTCATGAAGGCACCCCCAACCCTTCTTTTATATTCCTTGGCCTAGGCAAATTAGGAAATTTAATTACAATAAAATTTCCTTAATTTCCTTGACATGATTTAATTGAAAAAAATAAAATAAAATTTCCAATTAAAACAATATTGGCCGGCCACATCTAAAGAAATAAATTAGACAAGTTTTAATCAACAAATTAAAACTTCCTAATTTGTTTCCGGAAATTTTAAAAATAAAATTTCTCTTCAAAAATCTCTTCATGGTTGATAAAAAGAAATTTCTATAATTTTAATTTAACAACATGTGAATAATTTTTAAAGAGAAAATAAAATATCTCACCAATTTACAAATAAGGAAAGAGATCTAATATCTTTCTTTAATCTTTTGTAGATCTTTTACAAGAGAGATATTTTAATTTTAATTCTCTTTAATAAATTATATCTTCCACATAATAAAAATTAAAATTAAAATTCTTTTTAATTTAATATGGCCGGCCCCTCTAGCTTGGGTTCAAGCTAGGGCCGGCCACACCAATTTATGCTTAGGTCGGCCCTAGCTTGGTTCCCAAGCTAGCTTGGTCGGCCCCTATTAGGTGGGTATAGAAAGTGGGTATAGGTGGGTATAGAACTCTATAAATAAGAGGCTACGATAGGGACCGAGAAGAGGAATTGGTTTTGGTCTCCCGATAAAATTAAGCATTCCGTGTTCGCCCCGAACACACAACTTAATTTTATCAATAATAATTCATTCCACTAGAGAACTATTATTGAACTACCGCACCAATCCCAAATTACATTTTTGGGCTCCTTCTTATTATGAGTGTGTTAGTCTCCCTGTGTTTAAGATATCGAATGTCCACTAATTAAGTGAGTTACTGACAACTCATTTAATTAATATCTTAGTCCAAGAGTAGTACCACTCAACCTTATCATCATGTCGGACTAAATCTACCTGCAGGGTTTAACATGACAATCCTTATGAGCTCCTCTTGAGGACATTATCAACCTAGTATCTCTAGGACACAGTTTCCTTCTATAATCAACAACACACACTATAAGTGATACCATTTCCCAACTTATCGGGCTTATTGATTCATCGAACTAAATCTCACCCATTGATAAATTAAAGAAATAAATATCAAATATATGTTCTTGTTATTATATTAGGATTAAGAGCACACACTTCCATAATAACCGTGATCTTTGTTTCTTTATAAAGTCAGTATAAAAGAAACGACCTCAAATGGTCCTACTCATTACACTCTAAGTGTACTAGTGTAATTATACAGTCAAGATAAACTGATACCTAATTACACTACGACCTTCTAATGATTTGTTCCTTTCCATTTTGGTCGTGAGCTATTGTTTATAATTTATAAGGTACTGATAATATCATCTTCTGTATGTGGCACCACATACTATGTTATCTACAGTATAAATTAATTGAACAACTACAACTAAATGTAGACAATTTGACCAAATGTGATTCTTTATTCATAATGAATGTTTACAAAGCTTAGACTTTCAGTATACACTCCAACAATCTCCCACTTATACTAATGACTAAGCTGTCATATCTTCTACCATACATCTGATTCCTATTCCCTCTACATGCCGATCGAAAGCTTTCGCCGGAACGGCCTTAGTGAAAGGATCTGCCAGGTTATCCGCTGATGCAATCTTTGCGATGACAACTTCTCCTCGCTTCACGATATCTCGTATCAGGTGGTACTTGCGCTCTATATGTTTACTTGCCTTATGAGCTCGTGGTTCCTTCGAGTTTGCGACTGCACCGCTATTATCACAATAAATTGTGATGATTTTGGGCAAACCAGGAATCACATCTAAGTCCATTAGAAAGTTCCTGAGCCATACTGCTTCTTTAGCTGCCTCAGAGGCTGCTACATACTCAGCTTCTATGGTTGAGTCCGAAATGCATTTCTGCTTAACACTCCTCCATGAAATGGCTCCACCTCCTAAAGTAAACACATAGTCTGATGTAGACTTACTACTGTCCCTATCTGATTGGAAATCTGAATCCGTGTAACCCACAGGGAGTAAATCGTCTGCTTGGTAAACTAGCATATAATCTCTAGTCCTTCTCAGGTACTTTAATATATGCTTTACCGCAGTCCAATGTCCTTGTCCAGGGTTACTCTGATATCTACTGACCATGCCCACGGCAAAGCAGATATCAGGTCTCGTACATAGCATTACATACATAAGGCTTCCTACAGCCGAAGCATAAGGAACCACTTTCATGTCTTCTATCTCCTTTGATGTCTTTGGAGACATCTCTTTAGATAGAGCTATTCCATGCCTAAAAGGTAAGAAACCTTTCTTGGAATCCTACATACTAAAACGAGCAAGGATTGTATCTATGTATGAAGCTTGGGACAGACACAACATTCTTTTCTTGCGATCCCTTATTACTTTGATCCCAAGAATGTGTGCACACTCTCCTAAATCCTTCATATCAAATTGTTTGGACAACCATACCCTTACGTCTGATAATACCTTGACATTGTTGCCAATTAACAAAATATCATCTACGTATAGTACAAGAAATACCACCACGTTTCCGTTACACTTCTTATATACACAAGACTCATCCGGACTTTGAATAAATCCATATAACTGGATTACTTCATTAAACTGGATGTTCCAAGATCTTGAAGCTTGCTTCAGTCCATAAATGGACCGATTGAGCTTGCACACTAGATGCTCTTTGCCTTTTTCAATGAACCCTTCTGGTTGCCTCATATGGATGTTTTCCTCAAGACTTCCATTAAGGAAAGTTGTCTTGATATCCATTTGCCAAATCTCATAATCCATATGAGCAGCAATGGATAAGAGTATCCGGATAGAATTAAGCATGGCTACCGGTGAAAAGGTTTCATCATAATTGATTCCCTCTTTCTAAGTATACCCTTTCGCAACAAGCCTAGCTTTGAAGGTTTCTACCTTCCCGTCTGTCCCTCTTTTCCTTTTGTAGATCCGCTTACATCCAACGGCTTTTACACCATCAGGTGGTTCTACAAGCTCCCAGACCTTATTAGAGTACATAGACTCTATTTCAGAATTCATCGCCTTTTGCCAAGATGCTGCATCTATATCTTGGAGTGCTTCGTCATATGTCCGGGGATCAGGTTCATATTTACCCGGGATCAAGTCCGAAGACTCTCCCAAAAACATGAATCTCTCAGGCTGCCTCACAACCCTCCCACTACGACGAGGCACTGTCTGTGGTTGTGTATCATGTGTGACACGTGTTGCAGTCTCTTGTGGTACTTCATCTTGTACTATTGGTACTAAAGTAGACGTGTCCTCTCTTAGTTCTTCTAAAACAACTTTACTACTGGGCTTGTGATCCATTATATAGTCTTCTTCTAAAAACTGGGCATTGGTGCTAACAATGACCTTCTGGTCTTTAGGACTATAAAATAAACCACCTTTCGTTCCTTTGGGATATCCTATAAACACACGAACTTCTGTACGGGATTCTAACTTATCAGCATCTGGTTTCAGCACATGTGCTGGACTACCCCAAATCCGAATATGTCTTAGACTGGGTTTTCGCCCATTCCACAATTCTATGGGAGTAGAAGAAACTGATTTAGAAGGTACTAAGTTCAGAACATACACTGCTGTTTCCAGAGCATATCCCCAAAACAAATTTGGTAATTCTGAATAACTCATCATCGATCTAACCATCTCCATAAGAGTCCTATTTCTTCGTTCTGCTACACCATTCTGTTGGGGTGTTCAAGGTGCAGACAATTGGGATTGAATCCCGGCCTCTAATAAGTAATTCCTAAACTCTCCTAAGAGGTATTCGCCACCACGATCAGATCGTAGTGTCTTGATACTTTTACCTAATCATTTCTCCACATCAGCCTTGTATTCTTTGAACTTATCAAAGCACTCAGACTTGCGGCGCATTAGGTAAATATATCCGTATCTTGAATAATCATCTATAAAAGAGACAAAATATTCAAAACCACCTCTTGCCTGGACAGACATAGGACCACACAAATCAGAATGAACCAATTCCAACACTTCTTTGGCTCTATACCCCTTGGCCTTGAATGGCCTCTTGGTCATTTTACCTTCCAAGTAAGATTCACAAGTTGGAAAATTTTCCAACTCTAATGAACCCAAAAGTCCATCGACTATTAGCCTCTGAATCCTACTTAAGTTAATATGACCAAGCCTTAGATGCCAAAGATATGCTTGGTTCATTTCCGAAGGTTCTTTTCTTTTATTTGAGTTAGAAGATGAGTTATAAATTTCCATGTTTTGCTTTGTGGAAGAAATCAGATTTAAAGTATACAAATTGTCAACTAATGTACCAGAACAGATAATCACTTTATTTCTCTTAATAACTACATCGTTACTGAAAGAAACTGAATATCCATCTAAAAACAGTTTAGAAACTGAAATTAAATTCTTTCTAAAACTGGGTACATAAAGACAATTTCTTAAAACCAAATTTCTATTACTACTAAAAGATAAGTAGACGTCTCCCACTGCAATAGCCGCCACCTTAGTAGCATTGCCCATGTAGACGGTAATCTCTCCTTCAGTTAGTCGTCGGGTTTCCTGGAACCCCTGCAGGGAATTGCAGACATGATCAGTGGCTCCCGTATCTACACACCAGGTGCTGGTAGATAACACCGCTAAACATGTTTCAACAACTAGAGCATGAGATATACCTTTGTTGTTCTGATTCCTACGAGGACAGTCCGCCTTCCTGCTTGCAGATGAAGCACTTGCCCTTCGGCTTCTTCACTCCAGCTTTAAATCCTGTACTCTGAGTTTTATTCACTTTCTTTGCTGAACCAACTTGTTTCTTCTTCTTCTTTCCTTTCGGCTTAGAAGTAGAACCATTTTCAACATAGTGAATATGAGAGTTGTGACGAAACAATCCTTCTGCTGCCTGAAGTTCTGTCAGTAGTTCTGCTAATGAATATACCCTTTTATTCATATTGTAATTCAGGCGGAATTGCTCAAAACTTCTAGGTAGTGTTTGGAGGATCATATCGATCTGGGTTTCCCCATCAATTTCTCCTCCAAGAATCTGTATCTCATTCAGATAAGCCATCATCTTTAGGATATGATCCCTCACAGGAGTACCCTCTTGCATGGTGGCTGTCATTATCTTTCTCATGGCTTCTTGTCTAGAAGCCCTATCCTGATGACCAAAGAGTTCTTTGAGATTGTTCATAATATCATAAGCTGTTGGTAAATCTTGATGCTGATGTTGCAATACATTTGACATTGAAGCCAAAATGTAACACCGCGCCATCTCATCTGCTTTTACCCATTTCCTATGATATTCAATCTCCTCTTGGGTAGATTCACCAGTAGGTGCTTCAGGGCAAGGCTCAGTCAGTACAAATTTATAGCTTTCAGCAATAAGAACAATGTCCAGGTTCCTTTTCCAATCTATGTAATTAGGTCCAGTAAGTCTATTCTGTTGGAGTATGATGGACAGTGGGTTGAAAGTCATCCTAAGAATCACAAATAACTTTTGGTCAGAACTCTAAATTTAGAATAATATTGATTCCTCAAACAATACTATTTTAAATTAACCAACACCTCAAAATACCGTGAATTTTGTATGCCACGTTAGTGTGGACGTATACAAATTCAACATTTGTAAAAGGAGGGTTTTAACCCATTAATTTTATTATCTTGTCAACCTAACTTTTTGACAAATAAAATTAATAGTTGGTGTCTTTTGGTCACACAAATAATAGCAGTGACTCCGATGGGGAGGATACTATTAGATGTGTCTAAGTGTATACCATTACTTGACACTAAGTCCATTAATAAGATTATGCCCCTTCCATTGGGGAAGATCACACGCTCTTAATTAACTTCCTATAGTCATCCAAAAATGGAAGTTTGTTCTAGTGATCCACAAACAAGCTCATCCGTTATGGAGGAAGACACTCAGAGCCAACGCGCAAGCTTGTTTGCATCACTTACAAACCAATAATGGAGACCATGGGATTTATTTAAAAATCCCTCTCCCACTTAGTTATTTATAAATGAGGAATTTTAACTATGCTAGCCTACTAGTCATGTATACTAACATGCACACAATATAAAAGCAATAAATAGAAAATCTAATTTTCAACTATTATGGCTTTTATCTATAGTTGTCCTCCGTGTGTTGTCATCCCAAGCTGCTGCCATATTTGGCCACCGCCACCGGGTCTAGCTGTCGCATCCATCTTGCTCCTAGTTCTGCTGCGCCTCTGGCCCTTAGAAGGTTCCACGCTTTGCAAGATTTGATCCGCGACATAAATAGAATTTTACATTTTTGATCCTATATTCCATAAAAGGAATGTACATGTATCTAGATCAAAAATAAAATCCTAATAAAACTAAATACAGCTCCTGCTGTATTTTTAATACAATCATGCACACACATATAAATGCTCTTGACATGTCTAAGGGTCCAATCACATATAATAACTAAAAGCCATAATAGTTGGATCCTGCATCCACAAAGTTAGCACATCCTACTATTAACCTGCCTAAATTATGTATGACATGTGCATAATTAAACTAATACTAAATACACAGAGGCAAAACCCTAGCTCTGATACCAATTGTTGGTTGCTACTCGGAAAGCTTAGAGGTTCCACTGTACAAAAATTTTGTACAAACGTCTGAACCTTATCCTAACTACCATGTGTTCTTTTAAATTAAATTTTGGATCGTCTGCGGAACTTAACACGTTTGATCCAAAACTTAATCTATTTGTTCTTTTAGGTTTTGACTTGGATCTCCTGCGGAACTTAACACGTTCGACCCAAATCACCTTAAGTTATTAATCCCATTAAATATTAATTTCCATAATTGGTTCCCAGTACTGACGTGGCGAGGCACATGACCTTCTTGGATATGGGAGCAACCACCACCGACTAGACAAAACCTTTTATAGAAATCTAATATTTAATTTCCTAAAATAACTTTAGGTTAACTGAAAAGAACAATCAAATCACAAGGAAAAATAAAACAAATGAACACAACTTTGAAAAACATATTCGAAATACTAGAACGTAAGCCTCTTGTATTTGGTATTATTTCCATAAATAACTAGTATGATGCGGAAAAGGGAAAAACTACTAGTTATACCTTCTAGAAAGACCTCTTGATCTTCTACCGTATTCCTCTTCTAACCTCGGACGTTGTGTGGGCAACGATCTTCCGAGATGAGAAACCACCAACCACCTTCTTCTCCTCCAAGCTAGGTTCAGCCACAATAAGGAAGCTTCACCAAGGAAGAAGATCAAAACACCAACCAAGCTCCAAGAGATGCTAGCTTTCTCTCCTTCTTCTTCTTCTTCTTCTCCAAGTAGTATCCGGCCACCACAAGAGCTCCAAGGGGAGAGAGAGGTTCGGCCACCACTAGAGGAAGAGAGGAGAGATGATGGCCGGCCACACACCAAGGAACAAAAGAGGGAGAGAAATAATAGAGGTTGTATCTCATGAAGGCACCCCCACCCCTTCTTTTATATTCCTTGGCCTAGGCAAATTAGGAAATTTAATTACAATAAAATTTCCTTAATTTCCTTGACCTGATTTAATTGAAAAAAATAAAATAAAATTTCCAATTAAAACAATATTGGCCGGCCACATCAAAAGAAATAAATTAGACAAGTTTTAATCAACAAATTAAAACTTCCTAATTTGTTTCCGGAAATTTTAAAAATAAAATTTCTCTTCAAAAATCTCTTTATGGTTGATAAAAAGAAATTTCTATAATTTTAATTTAACAACATGTGAATAATTTTTAAAGAGAAAATAAAATATCTCACCAATTTACAAATAAGGAAAGAGATCTAATCCCTTTCTTTAATCTTTTGTAGATCTTTTACAAGAGAGATATTTTAATTTTAATTCTCTTTAATAAATTATATCTTCCACATAATAAAAATTAAAATTAAAATCCTTTTTAATTTAATATGGTCGGCCCCTCTAGCTTGGGTTCAAGCTAGGGCCGGCCACACCAATTTATGCTTAGGTCGGCCCTAGCTTGGTTCCCAAGCTAGCTTGGTCGGCCCCTATTAGGTGGGTATAGAAAGTGGGTATAGGTGGGTATAGAACTCTATAAATAAGAGGCTACGATAGGGACCGAGAGGAGGAATTGGTTTTGGTCTCCCGATAAAATTAAGCATCCCGTGTTCGCCCCGAACACACAACTTAATTTTATCAATAATAATACATTCCACTAGAGAACTATTATTGAACTACCGCACCAATCCCAAATTACATTTTTGGGCTCCTTCTTATTATGAGTGTGTTAGTCTCCCTGTGTTTAAGATATCGAATGTCCACTAATTAAGTGGGTTACTGACAACTCATTTAATTAATATCTTAGTCCAAGAGTAGTACCACTCAACCTTATCATCATGTCGGACTAAATCCACCTGTAGGGTTTAACATGACAATCCTTATGAGCTCCTCTTGAGGACATTATCAACCTAGTATCTCTAGGACACAGTTTCCTTCTATAATCAACAACACACACTATAAGTGATATCATTTCCCAACTTATCGGGCTTATTGATTCATCGAACTAAATCTCACCCATTGATAAATTAAAGAAATAAATATCAAATATATGTGCTTGTTATTATATTAGGATTAAGAGCACACACTTCCATAATAACCGAGATCTTTGTTTCTTTATAAAGTCAGTATAAAAGAAACGACCTCAAATGATCCTACTCATTACACTCTAAGTGTACTAGTGTAATTATACAGTCAAGATAAACTGATACCTAATTACACTACGACCTTCAAATGATTTGTTCCTTTCCATTTTGGTCGTGATCTACTGTTTATAATTTATAAGGTACTGATAACATCATCTTCTGCATGTGACACCACATACTATGTTATCTACAATATAAATTAATTGAACAACTACAACTAAATGTAGACAATTTGACCAAATGTGATTCTTTATTCATAATGAATGTTTACAAAGCTTAGGCTTTCAGTATACACTCCAACAGGAACCACCCCAAGCTCATTAATGAACTTGCGAATCCAAACTGCCTCCTTTGCTGCTTCTGATGCAGCAATATACTCGGCCTTTGTTGTAGAATCAGCAACTGTGTCTTGCTTCGAACACTTCCAGCTCACAGCACCACCATTCAAGCAAAACACGAACCCAGACTGCAATCTATAATCATCCTAGTCAGTTTGGAAGCTGGAATCATTGTAACCCTTTATAGCTAGCTCATCATCGCCTCCATATATCATGAAATATTCTTTAGTCCTTCTACTTAAGAATATTCTTGACTTCTATCTAGTGACTTTCACCTGAATCTGACTGGTATCTGCTCGTCATGCTCAAAGCATACGAAACATCAGGACGAGTACATAGCATGGCGTACATGATAGATCCTATGGCTGAGGCATAAGGGATCGTATCCATACGGTCTCTCTCCTCTCTAGAAGAGGGGCTTTGAGTCTTCGAAAGACTCACACCATATGACATCGACAGAAATCCCTTCTTGGAGTTCTACATAGCAAACCGTAGTAATATCTTGTTAATATATATACTCTGACTTAGGCCAAGTAATCTCTTAGATCTATCTCTATAGATCTTTATGCCTAGAATGCAGGCTGCCTCACCTAAGTCCTTCATTGAGAAATAATTCCCTAGCTAAGTCTTTACAAACTATAGCAAAGGGATGTCATTCCCAATGAGTAGTATGTCATCCACATACAACACAAGGAAGACAACTATATTCCCTACAACCTTCTTGTAGACACAGGGTTCATCTTCATTCTTGATGAAATCAAACTGTTTGATTACATCATCGAATCGAAGATTCTAGCTCTGAGAAGCTTGCTTTAGTCCATAAATGGACTTATGCAGCTTGCATACTCTGCCAGTATACTGTGGATCTACAAAACCCTCAAGTTGTGTCATGTACACATCGTCAAGCAAGTTTCCATTCAGAAATACGGTTTTGACATCCATCTGCCAGATCTCATAATCGTGGTATGCTGCAATAGCAAGCATGATCCGAATGGACTTCAACATCGCTACTGGAGAAAAAGTTTCATCATAGTCAATACCATGAATTTGCTTGAAACCTTTAGCTACCAGACAACCCTTATATATAAGTCCATCCATGTTAGTCTTTCTCTTAAAGACCCACTTACACCCAATGGGTTTTATCCCTTTGGGTGGATCAACCAAAGTCCATACTTGGTTGGTGTACATGGATTCCATTTCGGATCTCATGGCCTCTAGCCATTTCTCAGAATCTGGCCTCATCACAGCTTCCTGATAAGAGGTAGGCTCATTCTCAATGAGCATAGCGTCATCATGGTCAAACAAGAGAAATGAGTATCTCTCAGGCTGACGACGTACCCTATCAGACCTACGAAGAGGTATGTCTACTTGAACTGGTTGTTGTTCCTCAACTCCTTGTAGAACAATCTCATCATCCACAACACTTTGTGGTTCCAATTCAACTTCCATCAAGGTTTCAGTGCTATGGTCCATATCCTGAACTTCTTCAAGATTGAATGTACTCCCACTAGTTTTTCTAGAAACAAAATCCCTTTATAGAAATACCCCAGTCTTAGCCACAACTACCTTGTGTTGACTGGGAATGTAGAAGTAATATCCCTTCATTTCCTTGGGATATCCTATAAAATAGCACTTATCGGATTTGGGTCCCAGTTTGTCTGAGACTTGACGTCGAACGTAAGCCTCACAACCCCAAATCCTCATAAAAGACACCTGGGCATCTCTCCCAGTCCATATCCTATATGGTGTCTTTATCACAGCTTTGGATGGAACACGGTTAAGTATGAAGGCCGCTATGTCCAGAGCATAGCCCCAAAGTGAGATAGGAAGATCGGTATGACTCATCATAGACCGTACCATATCTAATAGAGTATGATTCGTCCTTTCGGATACACCATTCCACTGTGGTGTTCCAGGAGGAGTGAGTTGGGATAGAATCCCACACTCAGCTAGATAGTCACGAAACTCATGGCTAAGGTATTCACCACCTCGATCTGATCGAAGTATCTTAATACTCTTGCCAAGCTAGTTTTGTACTTCATTCTTGAATTCTTTGAACTTTTCAAAGGATTCTGACTTATGTGTCATCAAATGCACATAACCATATCTACTGAAGTCATCAGTAAAGGTAATGAAGTACCTATAACCACCTCTGGCAGTGACATTGAAAGGGTCACATACATCACTATGTATAAGTCCTAACAAGTCAGTCGCTCTTTCATTGTGTCCACTAAAGGGAGTCTTGGTCATCTTGCCCAGTAGGCATGACTCACATGTCTCATATGATTCAAAATCAAATGAGTCCAGCAAACCATCTTTATGGAGCTGGGATAAGCGTTTGTCATTTATATGACCTAAGCGACAATGCCAGAGATAAGTTTGATTCATTTCATTTGATTTAAACTTCTTGGTATTTATGTTATAGATGGGGTTCTCTAAGTCTAGAATGTAGAGTCTGTTTATCAGAGGTGCACTAAATAGAACATATCATTTAAATAAACTGAACAACATTTGTTCTTTATTATAAATGAAAAATCTTTCTTATCCAAAAAAGAAACTGAAATTGTGTTCTTAGTAAGAGCAGACACATAATAACATTCATCTAGTTCTAGTACAAGCCCAGAGGGCAGAGATAGATAGTAAGTCCCTACAGCAACAATAGCAACCCGTGCTCCATTGCCTACTCATAGGTCCACCTCGCCCTTCATCAATGCCCTGTTATTTCTCAACACCTGCACATTAGTACAAATGTGATAAGCACATCCGGTATCTAATACCCATGATGAAGAAATAGAGAGATTAACTTCTATAACATATATACCTGAAGTAGAAGTCTCACTTCTCTTCTTCTTAAGATCTTCCAGGTAGACTTTGCAATTCCTCTTCCAGTGCCCAGTCTGACCGCATTGGAAGCAGGTAGCATCCTGTAACACCCACCCTTCTTACCCAACCAAAGGCGGCGCTACGTTCTTATACTACTTACGTACATGCTTTAGTTATAACAGCGGAAGAATAAAAACTTTAAAGAATTTAATTTATTAAGCATAATATCACATATTCTGATTTGTTCAAATGTGCATATGTTGATTCTATAACTAATCATATTAATTTGTCCGGATCGTTCTTTGCTGAGCCACCACCACACACATCACTATCTGCTCCTCCTGTTGCTCCTCTAGCTCATCCAGCTTCTTTATCTGCGGTACAAGGAAAGTAAGCTATGAGCACTCATGGCTCAGTAAGTTCCTTTCCTACTCACTAAAACCGAATCATCATATATTAATATCATGCGTAGTATCATAAGCATATAACATACAAGAGTATCATATTCATATCATAATATCACATGGCATTATATCTAATCATCAGGTAATTTAAAGCACATATGTAGGCAATGCATCATGAATTTGAAAACTTATACTTATAAATACTTGAAATTAATATCATCATTGAGGGGATCCCGGTTTGTACCACATACATCATGCGCGCGCTTCTTAAGTAGGTCCAAGGTAGCAAGTCTTGAACCCTACCATACATACATACTAGGCCCGAGTCTTACTCCATCGACCTAGGGCATTCAGAAGCCCATTACTGACGAGGCCCGAGTCTTATTCCATCGACCCCGGGGCGTTTACGGAGCCCACCCTTGGTACAAACCATACAAAATAACATATCATGCATAACTATCATATCATGTCCTTAACAATCTTTCATGCATTTCCTTTTTCGTTTCTTTTCATTATGTATAGCATTTCCTTATGCTATCACATATCATGGCATATTACATAATATAATTTTATTCCTTCATTATGTATAGCATTTCCTTATGCTATCACATATCATGGTATATTACATAACATAGTTTTATTTCTTCATTATGTATAGCATTTCCTTATGCTATCACATATCATGGCATATTACATAACATAGCATTTCTTCATTATGTATAGCATTTCCTATGCTATCACATATCATGGCATTTACATAACATAAATTTCATTCTTTTCTCATTATGTATAACATTTCCTATGCTATCACATATCATGGCATATAACATAATTTCATAGCATATCCTAGGTTTCTTTCCCTTTTTCTTTTATTTCCTTCATGGCCGAAACCTACTAGTCCTTAAGCTAGGTCTCTTAAGTGACTTAAAGCATGGAAAGATTAAGTAAATATCATGGCAAAAGTTACTAAGAATATCATACATAAAATTGGATCATAAATAAGCTAGGACTCTTGTGATCTTACTTGTCTTATATCATGTACTCATTTTCTACATTCCAATTAAACATGAGAGCATTAATCAACTTTCATATCATGACCCCACAAAGGTCTTGAACATATTAACATTTTGTTTAAGCTTTTCTAAGCTATCCATTTCATCATGGCCGAAAACCCTAAGAAAGAATTCATGAAGTTCTAACAATATTCAACGTACGAATCTTTTAAGATCTTTGTATTCTATCACATGAGCATGTTTATTTAAATTTAAGGGTCTTCCTAACCCTAAACCCTTCCTTGGCCGAAATATAGGAGTGGGTTTTCTTTTATTTTCAATTATCTTCTAAGCAAGAAAACTAATACATGATCCTTAACATTTCATAGGGAGGACCTCGTACTAGTTGGGTAAAACAATAATTTCCCTAGCCTCTTAAAAATATTTTTGGCCGAAATTCTAGGGTTAAGTACTCCTTTGATCAAGCATCATATAGGTGTAAAAACATGAAGAAGATCCCTTTTCCATGGCATAGAAAATCTATCATGTAGTGTAGATTTAGTTAAACCTTACTAGATTTCGAAGGCTTTTCTTAACCGAATTTTCTCAAACTTGTTTCTAGGTTTTAAAATCCTCATAAAATCTGAAAAATATATAAAAAGCCTTGTACCACAGGTGAGGGGAAGCTTACCTTCTTCGCTTAAGTTTCCTAGAGTTGAGAACTTGCTTGGACCTTTCTTCCTTGCTTGCTATGCTCGGCACCAATGGAGGAGAGGAGTGGCTAGGTCTTTTGGTGGAGAGGAGGAAGAAGAGGCTTCTTCCTCTTTGTGTTGCTCGGCAACAACAAGAAAGAAAGAAGAGGGAGGGAGTGAGGAGGAAGAGGAGCTTCCTTCCTCTTGTGTTGCTCGGCAACAAGAAGAAAAGAGAGGGAGAGGGAGGTCTCGGCACAAAGGGAGGAGAGGAGGATGAGTGGGTTGAGGATGAAGTTGAAGCCCCCCTCCATGCCTATTTATACTAAAAGGAGGGGAGGGAACTTGACTTGATTCATCCTCCCTATTCATTTCTCCCCTTAAATGACAAGAATATTCTAGAGATATGCCTTTTAGTTCTCTCTTTTCTTTCCCTTAATTTCTCTCTTTTCTCTCCTTTAATAAAATTTTCTATCTCTCCTCTTACAATATCCTCTTCTATCCCACTTGGTTAACACATGCATGCATCCACAAGAGAACCAAGGATCAAAACTTGGTTATGCATATTTTTACTTCTTTTTACTTCCTTTTCTTTTAAGTAAAAAGAATCCTTTCTTATTCTTAACTACTTAATCCTTTCTCTCCTTATCAATAATTCTCCTATCCCCTTTGGTATCCTATACATGTTCCTTACAAGAGGTCCAAGGTTCAATCTCTCTTCTAACATTTTATTTTCTTTTGTACATAATAATTCGTATATTTCCATATTATGCATTATGCATAAATATTTCATACATGTACATATTATCTCACATTTCTTCCTTTTATCTACATTAATTCCATACATTTTAAATCATGCATAGATGATTATATTCTCAACTTTATTTTTCTTTCATAAAGTTTTAATCATCTAAATCCATCTTAATATAGAATATTTACATCTTCTTTTCATTCGTACTCTCATTACCCTTATTTTCTTATCTAGGCTTTCTAGGGGTGTTACACATCCTTGGCGACCCCTCCTTTGGGTTTCAGTGTCTTGCCTTTACCCTTGGCTTGGGAGTTTCCCTTACCTTTAGGCTTGCCCTTTCCTTTGCCCTTTTGCACCATCAAAATGGAGTTGGGCTTTACCTTCTTAACGTTGAGCTCTGCAGTTCTTAACATGCTTAGCAGCTCAGGCAGTGACTTGTCAATTTCGTTCATGTTGTAGTTTATGACGAATTGATTGTAGCTCTCCGGAAAGGATTGCAAGATCAAGTCAGTGGCCAGCTCTTGGCCAAGGGGGAATCCCAACCTCTGTAGGTTTTCTATGTACCCAATCATCTTGAGTACATATGGACCTACGGGAGTCCCATCTTGCATCTTGCACTGAAACAGTGCCTTAGAGATCTCGAATCTCTCGTGCCTAGCTTGTCCTTGATATAGTTGACGAAGATGTTCAACCATATCATAAGCACCCATCAACTCGTGTTGCTTCTGAAGCTCAGAGTTCATGGTCACGAGCATGAGATAGGACACATCTAATGTGTCATCTTGATGCTTCTTATAAGCATCACGGTCAGCTCGCGTGACAGTGGCAGGAGGTGCCTCGGGAATGGGTGTCTCCAGGATGTACAGTTTCCTCTCCTGAGTGAGAACAATTCTCAGGTTCATGTACTAGTCCAGGAAGTTAGCTCCATTGAGCTTGTCCTTATCAAGGACAGAACGCATGGAGAAGGTGTTCGTGTTTAACGACATGGTAATCTACAATAGAAAATGCAGAAAATAAATATCATATTCCACTAATCATTTAATTAGGCCTTTAATTAAACGATGCTCCCACTGAATTATAGAACTTTTGTAGAATCGAGTCATGGATGTGGTCAAACCACACTCACTAGATTCTAACCAACTAGCTATAATTCTTGTGGGACAAGATCCACATCATACTACGCCTTGAGTTAGCTTTGGCTAAATCGCCCAAGACTTAATATGATCGGTAGGTAACTAATTACCAATTACATCTCTATGCAACTCTTGTTTATAGGATCAAGATCCGTATGTATATTAAAACTTGAGTTAGCTTTGGCTAAATCACCCAAGAGTTAATATAAATGTGATTTTGACCTATCTACCAACCATTGGAAAATGCCTATAGTTAAACCCGATCCAATTGAGTTTAACTAGTTTTACTCAATCTGATTGAGTTTGCACTCACCCAGGCATTGATAGGCAGGACCAAGATTGTCCCTCCACACCCTACCAAGATAATATATGTTGCTCTGCTTTGGCAGATTCAACAACAACATGTGATCGAGGTAGTGATGGGTATCACAGCATGGTAGGCATTTTGAGTTGACGCGATTAAGATCTAATCTAATCGTTGATATGTATCATATACACGATTTAGATCTAATCTAATCGTGGTGCATCATATACGTGATTTAGATCTAATCTAATCGTTAAGGCACTAATTAATTACTCTACTCTAGCATGCATCACATATACACACACAAGCAATTAATTAAATTGTGATTAGTCATGGCCCTACTACGATCTTCTCAAGCCAATGAGAAGATCGGATGGTCAACCTAGGGTCAAAAGCTTCTCCAAACTCCTCCCCTTGACCGCCATGTGTTGCTCGCACCCTCCTCGTAACTCCTCCTCGAGTGGACGTTCCACAGCTCCATTTTGTACATTACAAAGATGAAACTCGAGTTACATTTGAGTCTAAACTATTTTACAATAGGAAATAAAATAGAAAGGCATGACACGCAGGTCGCGTATCAAATATACAACACGCACAGTCACACAAAAATGGCGCGCATGCCATATTATGAATTACAACACATGTATCCAATCCAATTGGGGTTTTTGGGCCATGACAATCACAAATACATACATAATTCTAAATTATGTATTTTATATAAATTTCTGCAAGTTTACTACTATTTTTACAATTTTATGAGTTACAATTTCCCGACGGTCCCGTTTAGCGATTTTAGGGCGCGATCGCGGGACATCGCCCCTTGTGGGGTTAGGGGCAGTGCCCCTACTCATGAAATTAGTCTCACGAGTGTCCTACTACGATCTTACATCACCTTAAGCCTCTGCCCCAAAACTATTTGGGCGAAACCTTGTCGTTTCGGAAGGTTTTTTTCGGTATACGAAGGCTACAAGTGACCAAGCACTTGTTGCTTCGCATCTCCAAGAAAAATACTCATAAAAACTATAAAAAACGTAAACTTATAGAAATTTACAGATCTGATATTTTTCATAAAAATACAAACGAAACATGTACACGCTTCGCACGTGGCTCTGATACCACTGTTGGGACTTTCGAGCCGCAAAAATTACTTTTTGCGTTGCAGAAACCCCGAAGTCCCATGCCACTGGATCCGTGCGAAGATAAAATTTTCATGTACTTGTTTTCTATCCTAGATCTACATTAGATCTAAATGGTTAAGAGATTACCCTTGTAGCGAAGCCCTTCGCGAATCCCGCTCGTCTAAAATTTGCCGGATCTCAAGTGTGTTCAAGTGGACACACCTCTATACGTATCCACACGAACAATAGAGATGGAGAAAACACTTAGAGTGTGCTAGCACTCTAAAGGTGTTCGGCCAAGGAGGAGGAGTGGGAGAGAAGAGAAGAGAGGAGGAAGAAGATGAAATCAATGAGCATAAAAATTGTAACTCACACCCATTCAAGGTGGCTGACCACTTTAGAGGTTTTTAAACCTCCATGGAAGACCAAAAGTCAAGACTCTTGGTTTTCCTCATGAGGTGGCACACACATAAGCCAACCTTGATGATGTGGAACATCATCATTGGTCCACCTTATGCCAACTCACAAATGAGATGACAAATGGTCAAGTCAAACTTGACCCTTCATCTTCCCTCTCACGTCAAGTCAAACTTGACCTAAATTCTCCTATGGTTGATCAAATCCAACCTTTGATTCAAGTCAATTTAATTTAATGAATCTCTATCCATTAAATTAAATTGATTCAATGAGTCATAATCTAAATTAGACTAATTGGACACATGAATCAAATTGAGTCCAACTCAATTAGTCTAGTTTGGATTACTCTTAATCCAATTTGGTTCATCACATGAACCTAATCCTCTTTGGTTCATCATATGAACCTAATCTCTATCTAATTGCCCTTTGTGTGTGACCCTATAAGTTCTTGTAACATTGGCAATGCCCCTAAACTCATTTAGAAGCATAAGTAATGAGCAGTATCTAGCAACACATCATTACTACCCAAGTTACAAGAATGTTGAGATCCAACATCACCTTGTGACTACTAATTGTGACCCTTCACAATATATGACAAATGTCATTCTATCCTTGGCATCTAGATTGATCAATTTGAGGCATAGATTGTGTCATCCTCTGATCAATCTAAATCTTGAACTCCAAGTAGACTCACTATAATTATATGAGTTCAATATCTCACATTGACTCATTTGGGCATGACCATGCACTTAGTGGTCTCACTCTATCAAGAATAACGATGTCACTCCCATTATATAGGAGGGATAGATCCCATCTACATCACTCACATCCCTCCGTATAATTTATTACATACCCAGTAATCGCCTTTATAGTCCACCCAGTTACGGGTGACGTTTGATGAAGCCAAAGTATGCAACTCCTTATGTAGGGAACCATGGTGACTTCATGTCCAAGGACTAATAGTCATACTAATAGTCACATGAGAAAGTTTATGACACTCATATAATGATCCATGATACTTTCTCATGGCGGGTCATTCAGTATACATTCTCCAATGCATACCCATGTGTCAACTTAATATATCCATATCCATGACTTATGAGATCAAGTCATCGAGTTGACCTACATGCTAGTCTCGTTGTATTAATATTGTCCCTGAATGTTAATACTTGACTAGGAATGATTAAGAGTAGTGTTCTATATATCATCTCACTATCGATTCAACCAATCGATTGATATAGATAAGAACCTTCTACTCAAGGACGCTATTATACTTAGTTATTTGACACCAATACAAGTAAGTATAATAACCAAAACAATTCCTTTATATACATAGGAATATGATACAATGAGCCCATACAACAATCATCAAATAATTGACTCTAGGGCTCTAACTAACATGATTAACCAAATGTATATAACAGGTGAACTATAAGAATATGTGATCATATGACAGCATAATTACTTTGGCGGCAAATAGCTTCTAGAAGTCTTCACAGGTATGCTAAACGACAAAGAAGGTATATCTGGGGTAAGAAAAAGATTCCTTAAACTATTATTACAGTTTCGGTTTACGTCATCCCTTAACAAACTTTAACAAATCGGGGTCTACCTCATGACTGTGGAGGTTAGATGATGTGGAATAAAAAAAGGAAATCCTCTGCACTAGCCAAGTACGCAAACATACGCATTGCATCAGAACTAAACTGGAACTTTCATCTTTCCAGTGCTGCTTCTTCTTCTTCTCCAGGAGACTAACTTGGCATCGGAGAGCCTAGCCAGGGATTCCCACCCCGATCTTAGGTCGCTAACGCTTTGTTGGTTGGTCTCATTGTGCGCAGGGAGAGGAGATCATCCATTGGACTGCCGAGCCTTTGCTGATCCATGGTGTGCTTCATCAGAGTTTGCCTTTCCACGGAAGCACCTCGCCGGAGTTCACTTTCGCGATGTGTGGTTCATAGATCCGCTTTGATTTTCTCGGATCTATTATTCTGCGTTTAGGCTCTTGTGAGGTCCGCCATGATTTTCTCGGATCCTCCCCTGCTCTCCGGCATCAGAGTCATTATTCGCCATCACTCATCGTTACCCAGCGCTTCATCTCGCAAGCTCTCAAACAGGATCAAATGTGTAGCAGCTACCTGATAGCCAGTAGCTTTTACATGCTGTAGAAGCTAGTCAATAGCTTCTATAAACCACTGAATCTAGGAGTATTTTCAGGATAAAATCATGAGAGAGACATAGAAGGGTGCTAATTTGACTTTATTAGAAAAGAGGCGCTAATTTGACGTTTCTGTTAATTTGGGTGCTATTTTAATTTTTGCCCTTTTTAAATGTGGTATCCTGTTATTGAGAGCTGACTAATCCCAGGATGGATGATCTGACTCCACATTCTGCCCACCAAGTAAATTCAAGAAATGCAATGGCCCTTGACGTGGCGACCCAGTATCACTAGTAGTTTAATCGTCGTAGGTGTACTCTGTATGAGAATTGAATCTTAGCTGTTGGAAATGCACCCTACCTTTTACCATCACACCAAACTGGGGCACGATTAAATTACATTTGCAACCTTAAAGTGAGTGTATCTTTGCTCATCTACTTGAGCTCTCATTAGGGGTGTAAACAAATCGAATATATTTACAATTTGTTCGAGTTAGTTTGAAAAATATTTAATTTATATTTAAAATTATCAAATTTGAGTCAAACTCAACATGTTCAATAATTTTTTTGAGCTAAATTCGAATCCATAATATTTTGTTCAATTATTCGCAAGCTGCCAGTGAGCCAAACTTGAATTGAAATCTAATTACTTTTACACAATTTTTAATTTTGATATAGACAAATTATGATCCAAATAATTCAAACAAAACTCAAACTCAAATTTTATATCAAACTAAGTTCAAGCCAAAATTATTTATATTTTTGAGCTTTGAATCTAATTTGAATATCATATATATTTTTCGAAGTCGAACTCAAATATTAATATTTTCATATTATTTGGCTTGACGATAAAATTCATATACTTTATTAATGATAATATGTAGTATATAAATACCATAACAAAGTGAAAAATAGGAAAATACATAAAATATAAAAATATATAAAATACTATAAAACAAATAAATATTTCCTAATAATAATTATTCTCTAATAATTAGAAAACAAATAAGTATTTACTAATAATAATTATTTTCTAATAACTAGGGAACAAATAAGTATTTACTAATAATAATTATTTCCTAATACGCCCCCTCAAGATGGTATCCCAGAAATGACAATAATCTTGCTGCAAATAGCAAACAGCTCAGGTCGAGAAAGTGACTTCGTAAGTGCATCAGCCAACTGATCCTCAGCAAAAATATGAGTAACTCGTAGTTCGGAGGCCTGCAGTAGATTATGAACAAAGTGATAGTCAATAGCCAGATGCTTCATCCAAGAGTGAAAAATAGGATTAGCTGAAAGATAAGTGACACTTAAATTATCAGTGAAGAACACAGCAGGCATGGTAACTAGAAGAAGCAGATCTGTCAAAAGTGACTTAATCCATTGGATCTCAGATGTCGAAGAGGCAATGGAGCGGTATTCAACCTCAGTCAAAGAATGCGCAACCGTACGTTGTTTGATAGATTTCCAAGAAATTGGATTAGCACCCAGAAAAATAATAAATGCACCCATAGAACATTGATATGCTGGATCTCCTACCTAGTCTACATCGGAGAAACCATAAAGAGTAAGAGGTATATCAGCAAGAAGATGAATGCCAAGATCCCTAGTACCATTGAGATATCAAAGTAAACGCTTCACAGTGCCCCAATGCGTCTCTGAAGGAGCATGCATAAACTGTGAGAGCTTATTGACCGTAAAGGAAATATTAGGATGAGTCATACAGAGATGTTATAAGCTCTCAACCACTTATCAAAACTTAGTCGCATCAAAAAATGAAGATCCATCATGTAAAGTAAGACGAGAGCCAGCAGCAATATGAGTGGAGACCGGCTTGGAGTCAAGCATGTGGTGTTTGGAGAAAAGATCAATGACATACTTTTACTGAGACAAGAGAAGACCATTTGAAGTTGGGCGAACCTCAACATCGCAGAAGAGGAAAAGAGCCCCAAGATCCTTAATTGCAATTTTTGCATGAAGTTTACATACTATGACGTCAATAGAAGAAGCATCACTCCTTGTAATGATTAGATCATCAACATACACAAGGAAATAGATAAGAGTAGCATCCCGAAAATAAACAAATAAAGAGGTGTCAGACTAAGATGCGACAAAGACAAGAGAGACCAAGAAAGCACAAAGCTCTAAATACCAAGCACGCGGAGCCTGCTTCAGGCCATAAAGCGCCTTATGCAAATGACACACATGATCCGGGAACTCAGCACTGCGTATACCCGAAGGTTGCACCATATAAACCTCCTCTTCAAGGCGACCATTAAGAAACACATTGTTGACATCAAGTTGGCGAAGACACCACCCCCGATTCACAGCCAGACTAAGAACAATGCGCATTGTTACTAGATTAATAACAGGGCTGAATGTATCATGAAAGTCAACACCAGGACGCTAATGAAAACTCTTGGCAACAAGGTGAATCTTATACCAATCAATTGAGCCATTAGAATTACGCTTAATGTAAAACATCCACCTGTTACCCACAAGATTTTGGTCTGGCAAAGGCGGGACAAGAGTCCAAGTCTGATTACGGAGAAGAGCATCATACTCTTCGTGCATGGCCTATACCCAATTCAGATCTTTGAGCGCCTGCATGACAAAGGAGGGTTCACAGGGTTGTGAAAGGCTAGTATGAAGAAGATACTTTGGATTGGGTTTGTAGATGACATTTTTGGAGCGAGTTTGCATGGGATGTTAGTTATGAGAAGCAAGAGGGGGATAGAGAGGCGGTGGGCTAGAGGGTCGGTCACCACCAGGCAGCATAGATGGTCTGACAACAAGAGGCGGTGATGAAAGCCATGAAGAAGTCGGTTACGGGCAACTACGGCTAGTGGTAGGTTGTGGAACCGGTGCCGGAGGGTCCCACGAGAGGACTGGTGTAGTAGAGAGCTCAGAATCAATGTCTATTATTGTGAAATACAAGGAGGAGGTGATGGTAAATGGAAAAACATGCTCCACAAACTTAACGTGATGAGATACAAAAGCTCTTTTGAGAGTGACATCATAGCACAGGAAGACAGTCTAGGTGAGAGAATAGCCAAGAAAGACACAAGAGGTTGACTTGGGATCAAGATTGTGGTGAGAGTAGGGGCGCAACCACGGAAAGCATAAACACCTGAAAACTCGAAGCTTAAAAAGATCAAGAATGGTGGTGAATAATTTTTCAAAAGATTGTGGAAAAGACCGACCTTAGGCATACAGTTAATCAAATAGACTGCCGCAGCAAAGGTATAAGGCCAAAAAGTGAGTGGAATAGATGCTCTGTGTAATAAAGTGAGACTAGTTTCGATAATATGATGATGATGACGTTCAAAGTATCCATTGTGTTAAGGAGTGTGTGGAGGAGTGATAAGGTAACTGATACCATGAGTAGTAAGAAAGGATCGAAGAGCTAAGAATTCACCTCCATTGTTAGTGAAGAGTGTTTTGATAGTCATTGAGAATCGATTTTCAACAAGAGTTTTAAATGCAATAAAGCTAGAGTATACATCCGATTTTTTATGTAAGGGATAAAGCCATATATACTTTGTAAAATGATCAACAAAGATAACATAATACTTGAGTCTATCAAATGATAATAGAGGAGAAGTGTAAACATCAAAAAAGTGTTGGGTTTTTTGGGCCGCGAAAACCACTTTTCGCGTCGCGGAAACCCCGAATCACCCAAAGCCGTAGATCCGTGCAAGGAAAACCGAACGAAAATTACGAGTACGAGTTTTTACATATCTAGATCTACTCCTCGATCTATGTGTTAAGAAGTATACCTTGAAGCGTGCCCTTTCGCGTTCTCGCTCGTCCAAGGAATTGCCGGATCTCTAGACCGTCAAGCGTCGGTCCTCTAGAAGTATCCACACGGACACGTAGGTGGAGAAAACCTCACACAAAGGTGTGCTAGCACCTTGGTAAGATTCGGCCAAGCAAGGAGGAGAGGGAGAGGGAGACCTTGAGAGGAAGAAGGAAGAAGATACACCCTTGAATGAAAAAAATGAATTCTCATTCAAACCAAAAGTGGTCGGCCACTTCCCATAGTGTAACCCCCCGTTAAATGCAATTAATGTGAAGTTATTAAGAAAATGGCTTTGTAACTTCCATGAGGTGGCACCCATGATGATGTGGAGTAACATCATTGGTCCACTTCAATGCCAACTCACCAATGAGGTGGCATAAAGTCAAGTCTAACTTGACTTTTCATCTTCCTCTCAAGTCAAGTCAAACTTGACCCAATCTCTACCATGGTTGATCTAATCCAACCATTTGATTCGAGCCAACTTAATATAATGAATCTAATTCATTAAATTAAATTGATTTAATGAGTCATAATCTAAATTAGACTCATTGTATACATGAATCAACTTGAGTCTAACTCAATTATCCCAATTTGGATTACTCTTAATCCAATTGGATCCATCAAATGAATCAAGTCCTCTTGGTTCATCATATGAACCTAATCTCCATCTAATTGTCCTAAGTGTGTGACCCTATAGGTTCTTGTAACGTTGGCAATGCCCTAAATCCATTTAGGAGCATAAGTAATGAGCGGTATCTAGCAACACATCAGTACTACCCAAGTTACAAGAATGTCGAGATCCAACATCACCTTGTGACTACTAATTGTGACTCCTCACAATATATGACAAGTGTCCTTCTATCCTAGACATCTAGATTGATCAATGTGAGGCATAGACCGTGTCATCCTCTGACCAATCTAAATCTTGAACTCCAAGTAGACTCACTAAATCAAATGAGCTCAATATCCCATATTGACTCATTTGGGCATGGCCATGCACTTCGTGGTCTCACTCTATCAAGAATACCGATGTCTCTCCCGTCATATAGGAGGGATAGATCCCATCTACATCACTCACATCCCTCCATTTGTTATATACCCAACTTTATAGTCCACCCAGTTACGGGTGACGTTTGACGAAACCAAAGTACATAACTCCTTATGTAGGGATCTATGGTGACTTCAGGTCTAAGGACTAGTAGTCATACTAATAGCCACATGAGAAAGTATATGACACTCATATAACGATCCATGATACTTTCTCATGGTGGGTCATTCAGTATACATTCTCTAATGTATACCCATGTGTCAACTTGATATCTCTATATCCATGACTTGTGATATCAAGTCATCGAGTTGACCTACATGCTAGTCTTATTGCATTAACATTATCCCTGAATGTTAATACTCGACTAGGAATGATTAAGAGTAGTGTTCCTTATATCATCTCACTATCGGTTCAACTAACTGATTGATATAGGTGAGAACCATCTACTCGAGGACATTATTATACTTAGTTTATTTGACACCAATACAAGTAAGTATAATAACCAAAATCCAAATGCCTTTATTAATATACAAGAATATGATACAATGAGTCCATACAGTCATCAAATGATTGGCTCTAGGGCTCTAACTAACAAAAAGATAATATCCAAAGGAGCAAGAGACAAAATACTAGATTTATGAAAGGGCAATTTATGACTCTTATTAATATTGTACGAAGTACATGAAAAATTAGACAAGGTATCCGCAGGAAACGAAAGACCCAAGGATAACAAAAAATGTTGCAAAACATCTAATGACGGATGACCTAAATGACTATGCTATAAGGAAATAGATGACGAGACAGACACAGAAAAGGCGGAAGGGGATGATAGTGGAGACGTAAATTTTGGCCAGTAATAGACACCATCTCTATGGACCCCGCTGATCAGTTAGCTCTCGTATGATGATCCAACCTGAAAATAAGAATCAAAGAAAAGAAATGTAATAGGATTAGTAGCACAAAGTGCAGCGACAGAAATCAAATTTTTGACATAGATGACACAAATAAAATATTAGAGAAAACTAAAGGGAAAGATGGAGTGGAGAAAGAGAAAGAACCAGTGTGTGTAATGGGTAATCTATAACCATCACCAATGACGACGCTATCATTTCCAGAGTAAAACTCATGCAACGAGAGAGTAGTGAGATCAGTGGTGACATGATGAGAGGCGCCAAAGTTGACCACCCATTCCTGAGAATCAGACGGAGGTGTAAAATGAACAGCAGTGTGCCAAATGGTGCACTATACGCTGGACGTGGAGCATGCGGAGGAGTCAGCAGAAGAAGAGCAAGCATCAAGGCAGTCATATGACCACACTGGCGAGCAGAGTGACCTTGAACATCACAGATTTGACAGCGCTCAAGATAACGATTAGGACTAGACACAGCTGGATATGCAAGAGGACGCACAGACATCCCAGGAGTAGATAGGCGTGGTTGATGGGACATCGACGGAACCTACTAGCGACCACTACTATAGTTTGAATACCGATTATGAGAATTCCCTACTAGAGCCACAAGAGCAGTCATTGGCGTCAAAGATGGAGATGGTGTCGAGACTTTTAATTGGGCTTCATAGCTGAGGAGCTACTCAAATAGCTCATCAAAGGTAATAGGGACGTCATGAACTTATAAAGCATGTGAGATATTGCAATAATCTTGACTAAGAGCATTCAGGACATGAATAGAGAGCTCATTAAAATAAACTTTGACATTTATAAGCGCAAGAGCGTCAATATTTCTTTTTATATCTTGCATATAATCAATGATAGATCTGCTATATAATCCTGCCACGTGAGGGAGAAGCGTAGGTTCTCTCCAATGTTTGCCATGCGTCTCTAGATGAAGTTGATGAGGAAATAAACTGTACAAGAGTAGGAGACATCGAATCTATAATAGCATTGAGGAGAAGTTGATCCTGACAAAGTCAGAAAATATGATCAGAATTCGCCTGAGGGAGTGTGTCATCTGTAGGCGTTATCTGTGCAGGGGGCAGGGACGTAAGCCATCAACAAAATCCAGTAAGTCATATCCAAATAAAAGAGACATGAACTGCAAGCGCCAGACAAAGTAATTGGAGGTGGTGAGTTTCAACGGTGCTTGAGCATTGACGTTGAGAACCACAAGGGCGGAAGATGAATGAGGAGTATTTGTGAGAGATAGTCAATGAATGATGTTGTCGGCGACAACCATTGTAGAAGGCGGCTGGTGGATATTGTGGAGAAAAGAAAAAAAAGATTACTATTAAGCTTAACACTCTGATACCATGTTGACGATAGAATTCATAAACTTTATTAATGATAATATGTGGTATATAAATACCATTACAAAGTTAAAAATAAGAAAACATATAAAATACTAAAAAACAAATAAGTATTTCCTAATAATAATTATCCTCTAATAATTAGGAAACAAATAAGTATTTTCTAATAATAATTATTCCCTAATAACTAGGAAATAAATAAGTATTTACTAATAATAATGATTTCCTAATACCTTTTACCATCACGCCAAACTCTAGGGGCACGATTAAATTACATTTGCAACCTTAAAGTGAGTGTATATTTGCTCATCTACTTGAGCTCTCATAAGGGGTATAAACGAATTGAATATATTTATGACTTGTTCGAGTTGGTTTGAAAAATATTTAATTTATATTTAAAATTATCAAATTTGAGTCAAACTCAACATGTTCAATAATTTTTTTGAGCCGAATTCGAATCCATAATATTTTGTTCAATTATTTGTGAGCTGCTAGCGAGCCGAACTTGAATCAAACTCTAATTACTTTTACACAATTTTTAATTTTGATATGCACAAATTATGATCCAAATAATTCAAACAAAACTCAAACTCGAATTTTATATCGAACTAAGTTCAAGCCAAAATTATTTATATTTTTGAGCTTTGAATCTAATTCGAATATCATATATATTTTTCGAGGTTGAACTCAAATATTAATATTTTCATATTATTCGACTTGATTATTTGATTTGTTTACACTCTCAGAGCATCATGGATCTCCCATTGTGACGTGGATACTCTAAAGGAGCTCCCTCCCATAGTGGGAGGGAGCTCCTTTGGTGTTACTGAGGAAGCGACTCTATGTTTATGGAGCTACGTCTTTAACTTTTTTTAAATTATTAAAATAATTTTATTTTTTTAATATTTGTAAAAAAACAAACGAAGCCATTCCTTTTTTAATTTCATTTTTTTAAATATTTATGATATTATATATATATATATATATATATTATTAATGTAATTTAAGTTAGTAATTTATGAATTTAAATTTTACAAAAATTTAATTATATATAAGGTAAAATATGAAGGAGAGATAAAATATATATATAATGAATAAGTGTAGGATCCATTGAGGAATTGTTATGAGGTTTTTCTTTTTTATATAGTGAAGAGATATATGAAGTTTTTTATTTTTGACGTGACATGAATGTGATAATGAAGAGCTCTCCAAGAATAGCCACAATTATGGATGCCTTAGCTCTAATCATCCTGATTTCATATTCAGTTCAATCATAAATGGTTCGAACTCTTATCATCCCGATTTTTTATCAACCATATAGTCTTTGGGATTATGGTGTTATTGTAGAATATCTAGGTTGTTATTAAGGTATCCGCAGTTCGATCCCCAGCTATGGTGTATTTGTAAGAATTTTTCCTCAAAATAGGAAGTGCAACCAAAGGATATTAGGTTTTTGGGCTGGCTGTAGTGTATGTTTCCCGATTTACTCTGGTAGCCGGTAGAAATTTTTTATAGATTATTATTTTTTTTGAAAATATAAATGGAAATGACGTGGATGGAAGGATGCAATGAGAGTTTTTAGTTCTACCTTCAAAATTTTGTGACAGTTAAAATTGTGAACATGTAATTACTAAATACTTACTCCATCCACTTCCCTCCCCTAGCCACAGCTCAATGAAGCTTTTGCTAAAGATCGAATCTCTAACTACATGGCAAAATAGATACCATATGCCCAGCATTCTATTTTCTATTCTTCCATTAGAACCAAGATATCTTTTAGATACCCAAACTTATGTTCTGTTCTGGCTACGTCTTGCCTCTCACCTACGAGTGCATTTCACTACAAAAAATAATACATTTTGGGACAAAATTGGGAATGAATTTTAAAAAAAAATTCGTTGCAAAAATTTTAGGGACAAAAATTGGGACGAAAATTTTTTCATCCCAAAATGGTTGATGCCAACTTTTGGAACGAATTATGGATTATTGCAAATTTGGGAACGAATTTGGGGACGAATTTGGCGACGAATAAAATTTTCGTCCCCAAATTCGTTGCAAAAAAGTATACAAATTAGCAACGAAAACTATTTTTGTTGCAAACTTAGGAACGAATTTGGGGACGAATTCACATAAATTTTCCACCAAATTTGTCTCTATTTTTGCAACAAATTTGGGGACGAATTCGGTGATAAATTATATTTTGTTGCCAAGTTTGTCCCTAATATTGGAACGAATTTGGGGACAAATTCGGTGACAAAATTTCTTTTGTTGCCATTTTTGTTCCTAAGTTTGCAACGAATAATAAATTTGTTGCAAAATTGGCAATGAATTTGGCAACAAAAACTTGCCAAATTCTTTGACAATTATAAGATAAATTTTCGTCCCAAAATTCGTCCCAAAATCTGGGACGAAATTTGGGACGAAGTTTGTGATTCGTCCCAGAATTCGTCCCAGAATCTGGGACGAATTTTGGGACGAATACACAAAATTTGTCCCAGAATTCGTCGCAGATTTTTTGTTGCCATTTTTGTTCCTAAGTTTGCAACGAAAAATAAATTTGTTGCAAAATTGGCAACGAATTTGGCAACAAAAACTTGCCAAATTTTTTTATAATCATATGATAAATTTTCGTCCCAAAATTCGTCCCAAAATCTGGGATGAAAATAATTTTGTCCCAAATTACGATAGAATTGGGACAACTCATTTTCGTTGCCAAATTCGTCCCTATATCAAATATTTTTTTCCAGCTTCAATTTATTTCTGCAATACAATCCAAATACATAAAAATAATATACATTCAACACATCCTAATTTAACATTCAACACATCCTAATTTAACATCAACACATCCTAATTTAACATCAACACATCAACTCATAATTCAAGAAATATAAAGATTTCAACAAAGTTTACATACAAGATCCATCTTGTTCAACAAAGTTTACAAGTTCAACAACCCAAGTCCATCATCCATCTAACAACACTAAGAATACATAACTTTGATCCCCAACACATCAACCCAAGTCATATTCGTGTGCCACAAAATCTTTGATCCCCATAAAATCTCCTTTGCCTACATAACAACAAACAAATAAACTAGATTATGTGTAACAAGAAAGATTGTAAATATTATACGATATAGCCATGTAAAAAGAATAATTAAAAACAAAACATAAATGTGAAATTCCTTAAACATTCTAATAAAAGCCCTAATTCTAATAAAAGTCATATTTACCAACGATATGAATCATCCATGTCATAGCAACGGTAAATAAAATTATAAGAATTATTTTGAAACTAAGTACATGTATCGTAACTATGATACAACCTAATATAATTGGCACATCATATAGAGAGAAAGAGAGAGAGATCTTGTGAAGTATGGTATTAAGGTTCAAATTTCTCACTTAGTTAACTTTATTTTTCATTTTAATTTGTTGAATTTATAGTTTTATCTTTGGTTGGTATTTAATGTAAACTAAAGGATGTTTAAAATAATTGTTCCTTTCATTGTGTTAACTAGTTGACAATTTCATATGAATAACTTTAGCACATTTTTAACAACTCTTTGCAAAATTTTGAAGTGGGAGGATGCATCGTTATCTAGTAAAGAATTTTAGAATAGTGTGATGTAATTCTAGATGAAATATAGAACTTTTATGTATCTATATAGTTTTGAGATTGTACATAGATCAAATTCAGAACTTTTATGCATCATTATCATTGAAGACAAAACAAGAAAGAGCAGCTTATCAAAAAGAAGGAACACAATTAAACAACTATTTAAAGCTAACTTTAACATAATTATTTAAAGTTAACTTTATATAATTAAACAACTATAACATAATTATTTAAAGCTAACTGTATATATAGATCAGTAAATGCATATTAATGAACTTAGGAATACCGAAAAGAAGTGAACAAATACAGCTGTCTTCAACTACAGTGAGATCACACCAAATTGAGACCTGCACAAACAACATTATAAAATCAGGACAAAAATAAAGTCAAAGTATTAGAGACTCCATTCATATTGCCTAGTTATGCTTTAATTTTGTTACTGGTGCACAACTAATAATCATATACATTAGTCCAATGATAAACTCTGTCACGCCCCCAGAGGAGTCCCTGTCCGAGAAAATTTCGGCAACACCTCCCCTGTACGGCGGACAATCAAAAAAAATTCTACAAGCACTAAATACTCAGCCACAGGCGACTGGAATCATAACTGTAAATAAAAACATACACACTGTAACGACCACCCTTCTTACTACTACTACTACTCTCTAAGAGTGACCGTTACTTATCTACTAACTCTACTAAACCGGTTTATTAAAAATCTCTAGGAAAACCCTACCGAAAAATTTCGGCAGAGTCTCCCCTGTACCGGTGACCATTTCCCATAATACAAACAAATAATAAACCATCAGCCACATGCGGCTGGTATAATTACTTCACAACCACGCAGTAATAATATCACAATAACTAAAAGGAAACTATTCTAGCAATATTAAACAAATAGAACTCCAACGATAAGACATACCAAACTACAAGTGCGGAATAGACTCAATTACAATCTCAACTTCATCATAGCATTAAAAGAGAACTAAAATAACTAAACAGAAAAGTCTTGGCAATTTGCCAGCTCATTCTGGATCTCTCCATAGTCCAGCCATCACACACCTTCATCACCACCACCTTGTCGCCTTCCTTGCTAAATCTTTTCCTTTTCTTTATCTGCAGTAGGAGGAAGTGCAGTCTATAAGCATAAAGCTTAGTGAGCGCTATCTACTCACAAAAACTCGATATGCATGTATATAAATAAAAACATGCTAAAACTAAATGCTAACATATAAAACTACTCATGCTCATATATAGCAAAGGAATCATGCTAACTGAAATACTAAACATGTATTGTTTATCATGCTTATAAACCAATAAAAGAAGCATACTAAACATGTAAAGCTACTAAACATGTAAAACTAAACATGCTGGAAAATCTAGTAGCAAGAAACAAATAAAACTATTACTGCATGCTTCAAAGAACAAGAAACTAAACTTTGTAATTCTAAACATATTTGAAGCTTGTTTCATTTGTTTCAAAACTTATACTTTAATACTTCAAAATAATAATAAACTTCTTTTGGGCCCGGCATTGTACCACTTAGCACGCATTCTTAATAAGAATCGAGGTAGCTAATCCCGAAACTACTAAGATACTTCTAGGCCTTGTGCCTAGGGGCAACTTGGAGCCCATCCCTTGGACCTTGTGTCCGGTACATGCCCTTTAAAAGTAAAATACTTTCTTTTTATCTTAATTACTTCTTCTTTAAATGCCTTGGCATTTTAATAGACACCTTGTGTGCCAAAAATCCCTAAAATCTTAACTTTGGGATTTACTTAAGGCCTTGGCCTCTCTCTTTCTTTTCTTTTTCTTTCTTTTACTTGTTAATACTTCTAAAAGTATTTAATAGGATTCTCATTTTTCCACTAGAATACATGGCTGTTCATGCATATTAAAATAGCAAATGAAAACAACTTTGAGCTTACTAATCATGCTATAAAATAGAGCAAAAGAAAGCAACTTTGAACTTACTAATCATGCTATAAAATAGAGCAAAAGAAAGCAACTAGGACTTTCTAAACATGCTGTAAAATAGAGCAAAAGAAAGAAACTTGGACTTTCTAAACATGCTGTAAAATAGAGCAAAAGAAAGCTAACTTGGACTTCCTAAACATGCTGTAAAATAGAGCAAAAGAATGCAACTTTGAGCTTCCTATACATGTTGTAAAACAAAGGAAAAGAAAGCACATCTAATCTTACTAATCATGTCACAAAATACACTTTATATATAGCTGTTTGTGCCCCGTTTTGGCCAGGAAAACTGCTGGTTCTGCACTTGCTAATAGGAAAGGCAACTAAATTAAATCCTGCAATACCAATAGCAAGTGAAACCTATAATTTCTCTAGCGATTAAAAGAAAGACTCCTATTAAACCCTTAACAACCTTACTATCCTTCCAAATTCCTGAAACCCAGCAGGAATCGTGATTCCCTTCTAAAACAGATCTGATGTCCAGCAACAGCAACAGAAAACAAGAAACACTTACTTCTTTTACCTTTCTATTCATCCTAATGTTGTACATAACTAAAGCAAGGAAACCAAGCCATTAAAAATCCAACAGAACTCCCAAATTAGAGTTATCCACACCCATTGCATGGCACAAACCTAAATCCAAATTACTCAACAATAAGATGATACCTACTAGTGAATATAAATGCTCACTTGAATGAATCTGCTCATGCACATGCCTACTAGTGGGAGTTGTCTATAGTTCCATGGCAAGAAAGCAATGTAAGGGAAACAAAATGCTATACATAGCTATTCCAACTAGCTGTTCTTTTTCATTGCAGCGAGGAGAAAGAAAGAACAAAATCTAAAACTGTGATAAACAAATCCGTCTCCTTTCATGTTCACTGCCTAAACAACAAAACTAAAATTCCCAAGGCTACATAATCCGATCAACACTTATATAACAATAGAACCAAAGACTTAGCTGCTCTTAATAAATCTGTACAAGATCTCAAACTAGTATGAAATTTGTGGTTGTTTCTTGCTTATGGAGATACAAAAGATATCCGAACTGCACACTTGAATTAATGTTGTTCATGCTCAGAATTAACGCTGATCTAAATCTGATCCGGATTTGGCACTAATCTAAAACTGCTTACTAAATAAATAAAAGATCTAAAACTTATCTAACTTGCTATAGGTTTATAAAACCCAAGTCGAAGTTAAACATGAACTTAAAATTCATTTAAGTTAATCACAACCTATTTTGAAGTGTGTCCGCATCTCAATCTGAGATTGAAGCTACAAGATGGCATCTAAACATTTGCAGATTCACTTCCCTAAGATACAGAACTATATATATAACTACACATATATATATGTAACTATTTCTTGTTATTTAATTCAATCTAGATGCTCAATTAAACTAAACCATTTCTTGATCCTTCTTTGAAACCCACAACAGCAACACCAAAATCGCAAGAACCAAAAAGGAAACCAGCCGAACAACAGGAAGGCACAGAAATACCAAATCAGAGTTCATTCGCAAATCAAGACTCGCGGAACTACTCCTACTGCAGGTGAGAAGCAACTCACATTGGTGTTCTTTAACTTACAACCGAAGAAGATGACCTCTAGGGCTTCGGAGATGTGGCTGTTTCGGCTCTTCCTTGTGCCCGCGCGCTCTCTTTGCCGAGAGAAACTCGAACTTGTGAAGAATCCGCGGAGAAGGGAGCTCGCCGGCCGCCGGAAGACAATCCCTAGCCGCTGCTGCGTTTCCGCCCGAGAGAGAAGGCGCCGTCGCGAGGGAGAAAGGAATAGGTTTTCGGATTCGGGAAAAAAAAGAATTAGGTCCTTTTAAAACTAGGGTTTTATTTATCAACTATAACATATATATTTCTCGCTTCATACTTATTAACAAAACACTCGCAGCTCGGTTGGTTGGCTGCGTTCGGCTTGAGGCGTGGCTCGCGAGTTCGAAACTCGGCTGCAACTATTTTTTTTTTCCTCCTATTTATTAGCTACTGCTTAAATAGAATAATTCTCCTTCTTAAATAAGAAACACTTGCTAGATCAGTTGGTTAAGCGGATCTTTGCCTAACCCGAGATCTGGGCTTCGAATCCTCAGCCGCGCACTTTTATTCCAATTTATTTTAAACATTCCAACTATAGCTTAAATCTATTTCTCTCCATACTTGGTTAACAAAACCCGCGTAGCTCAGCTGGTTGGGCAGGTTTTGCTTGGGTCAGTCCGACCCGAGGTCGTGGGTTCGAATCTCACCTTCAACATTTTTTTTTAAACTTCTTTCTTTTTGTAGCCCTACTAAACGACCTCCAAAAATTACGTAAAAATACTCTAAAAATTCCTAAAAATCTCTAGAATATTTTAAAAGTATTTCCAAATATTTTTATGGACTTTTAGAACTTGAAATAGGGAAAATTGGGTCGTTACAATTCCCCATACCTTATAAAAAGTTCGTCCTCGAATTTAGAATAATTCTGGATATTTCTGTCTCATACTGTCCTCCCGCTCCCAAGTGACTGCCTCGTGCTCCTGGTTCTGCCAGACGACCTTCACTAGTGGTACTTCTTTGCTTCTTAGTCTTTTGACTGCTCTGTCCACTATCTGTGTAGGTCTGCTCTCATAACTAAGATCCTCTTGGATCTGCACTGACTGAGGCTGAATCACTTGGCTCGGGTCGTGAAAACACTTCTTTAGCATGGAGACATGAAATACATCATGTATTGCTGACATGTCTTGTGGTAAGTCCAGCTTGTAAGCTACTTTCCCAATCCTTTCTGTGATCAGGTAAGGTCCTACATAACGAGGACTTAATTTGCCCTTTTTGCCAAATCTCATCACTCCCTTCATAGGAGCGACCTTGAGAAAAACTGAATCCCCTACTTGGAATTCAAGTGGCCTACGGCGTGTGTCAGCATAACTCTTCTGTCTACTCTGGGCAGTCTCAATTCTCTGTCTGATCTTCTGGATAGCCTGAGTAGTCTCATCTATCAGTTCTGTCTGAATGCCCAGCTCCACTTCCATTTCTCTTCTTTCACCTGCTTCTTGCCAGCAAATGGGTGATCTACACTTCCTGCCATACAACGCTTCATATGGTGTCATTTTGATAGTGGTCTGATAGCTATTGTTGTAGGCAAATTCAGCTAAGCACAGGTACTTGCACCAACTTCCCTTGAAATCTAGTACATAAGCCCTGAGCATATCTTCTAAGATCTGATTTACTCGCTCTATCTGTCCATCAGTCTGAGGATGGAAGGCTGTGCTGAACTTGAGTTTGGTGCCTAGTGTCTTATGAACACACTCCCAAAGGTGAGAGGTGAAACGTCCATCTCTATCAGAAACAATAGATTTCGGAACTCCATGAAGTCTGATCACTTCCTTAATGTATATTTATGTCAACTGCTCTATAGAGTGGGACACCTTGATGGCTAGAAAATGGGCAGACTTAGTCGATCTGTCCACTACTACCCATATTGCGTCATATCCATTCGTAGTTCTTGGAAGACCTTTTATGAAGTCCATGGATATGTCTTCCCACTTCCACTCTGGTATTGGAAGAGGTTGTAGCATTCCTCCTGGTCTCTGGTGCTCTGTTTTGACTCTCTGGCATGTCAGGCAGGCACTGACATATTTTGCAACATCTCTTTTGAGTCCAGACCACTAGAATCTCTGTCTCACGTCTTGGTACATCTTGGTAGAACCAGGATGCATAGAGTATGGCGTACTATGGGCCTCTTCTAAAATTCTCTTTCTCAGCTCTTCATCATTGGGAACACAAAGGCGGCTCCCCTGATAAAGAATTCCACTGTCTGATATTCGAAACTCCGAATTTTCTTCTTTCTGTATCCCTTGCTTGATCTTCTGGATATTTGGATCTTCACTTTGCTTTCTCTGTATATCCTCAAGCAAGGTAGACTCTAAGGTCAATGCAGAGAGTTGTCCATAAATAATTTCCATTCCAAAGTCTGACAACTCCTTCTACAGTGATAGGGCTAATGATGACAAAAACATCAAGGATGCACTGGATTTTCTGCTTAGTGCATCTGCCACTTTGTTAGCTTTTCCTGGGTGTATCACTTTCTATCACTTCCAACTGATAATACCAAGAGCACAGGTCTATTTTAGAGAACACTATTACCCTTTTTAGCTGATCATATAGATCATCTATTCTGGAATGAGGGTATTTGTCCCTAACTGCTACTTTGCTCAGCGCTCTAAAATCTATGCACATTAGCATGGATTCGTCTTTCTTCTTAACGAACAACTCTGGAGTTTCCCGGGGTGAATGACTAGGGCGGATGAAACCCTTGTCAAGTAACTCCTGAAATTGTTCTTATAACTCTTTTAGCTCTGCTAGAGAAATTTGGTACAGAGCTTTTGAAATTGGCTCCACTTCTCTGTTGGGAGGTAGTCCAGGTAGTTCTTCTGGGAATACCTCTGGATACTCACAGACTACCCGAACTTCCTCCTGCTTGAGTCTTTCTTGTTATCTTTGTCCTTCCAGTTTTGATTACTTGACTGAGTTCTCTGTTTCCCCACTGTCTTGTCTTCTACCTTGACTGGCTCGTGTTGCGTTTGTTGTGTCTTGTTGCTGTTCAGATAGTGCTCACTAATGCCCTGCTGACTAGCTATTCACCAATCTATGGTCGGTGAGTTTCATTACTCACATTAAGTGTTATTTCTGATCTCAGCATTAGGAGCATCAGTCTAACTCGTTCTTTCACTGTACTTACTAACTCTAGGCAAAGGTGAGCTAGCCTGTTAAATCTTTTAACCACTTCTTCTACTGGTAGGTCACCTGGTCTAAATTCTATAAACTGCTCATAATGTTTATTGGTGATCCGTTGGCGGAAGAACTCTTAGTAAAACTCTATCTCAAAGTCAACTCAGCTCATCTGGTTGACTGCTCTCTTACTCTTAACTCTCTCCCACCACATGCGTGCATCTCCAGTCAGGCAGAAGGAGGCACACTTGACTTTCTCGACTTCTGGCCAGTCAAGAAGCTCCATGGTGCTCTCCAGTGTTTTGAACCAAGTCTAGGCATCCCAGGGCTCATTTGTGCCTGAGAATCTTTCTGGTTTCAGCTTCAGCCACTGGATGAGATATGCTTCTTGTCTTTTAGATGCTGTGGCGACTTCCAGGGCAACTGATGGGACTTCAGTCACCACTGGGGTCTCCACATTAATGGTTGGGGAAGTGGGAGGAGCTGGCTTCTGATTGGCCATTAGATTGGCAATCACTTGCTGCTGCTCGCTACTTGTCTCTGAAGTTGAGTAACAACTTCAGAGAGAATAGGCCCAGGGATTCTGGGCTCTTCGTTCTCCTGAACTTGGTTCTCAGTATGAACAGTACGGGGATGTTCTCTTCTTGCCATCTAATTATGCAAAGAAAGAGACTTGTTATCTTCTCTATCCTTCCTAACCAAACTTAGGTATATGAATAAAAGAGAAACAAACTTCTATCTTACTTAAGCACTTAAAAACAAATACTCTATACTGCAATTAATAATAAGGAAAGCAGAATAAAGAAAGAATTTAAATACTTTCTTACTTGGAGACGGCAAGGATGATGCTGATGTGTGTGTGATGCTGGAGAATGGAACACTGCTCTGATACCAACTGTAACGACCACCCTTCTTACTACTACTACTACTCTCTAAGAGTGACCGTTACTTATCTACTAACTCTACTAAATCGGTTTATTAAAAATCTCTAGGAAAACCCTACCGAAAAATTTCGGCAGAGTCTCCCCTGTACCGGTGACCATTTCCCATAATACAAACAAATAATAAACCATCAGCCACATGCGGCTGGTATAATTACTTCACAACCACGCAGTAATAATATCACAATAACTAAAAGGAAACTATTCTAGCAATATTAAACAAATAGAACTCCAACGATAAGACATACCAAACTACAAGTGCGGAATAGACTCAATTACAATCTCAACTTCATCATAGCATTAAAAGAGAACTAAAATAACTAAACAGAAAAGTCTTGGCAATTTGCCAGCTCATTCTGGATCTCTCCATAGTCCAGCCATCACACACCTTCATCACCACCACCTTGTCGCCTTCCTTGCTAAATCTTTTCCTTTTCTTTATCTGCAGTAGGAGAAAGTGCAGTCTATAAGCATAAAGCTTAGTGAGTGCTATCTACTCACAAAAACTCGATATGCATGTATATAAATAAAAACATGCTAAAACTAAATGCTAACATATAAAACTACTCATGCTCATATATAGCAAAGGAATCATGCTAACTGAAATACTAAACATGTATTGTTTATCATGCTTATAAACCAATAAAAGAAGCATACTAAACATGTAAAGCTACTAAACATGTAAAACTAAACATGCTGGAAAATCTAGTAGCAAGAAACAAATAAAACTATTACTGCATGCTTCAAAGAACAAGAAACTAAACTTTCTAATTCTAAACATATTTGAAGCTTGTTTCATTTGTTTCAAAACTTATACTTTAATACTTCAAAATAATAATAAACTTCTTTTGGGCTCGGCATTGTACCACTTAGCGCGCATTCTTAATAAGAATCGAGGTAGCTAATCCCGAAACTACTAAGATACTTCTAGGCCTTGTGCCTAGGGGCAACTTGGAGCCCATCCCTTGGACCTTGTGTCCGGTACATGCCCTTTAAAAGTAAAATACTTTCTTTTTATCTTAATTACTTCTTCTTTAAATGCCTTGGCATTTTAATAGACACCTTGTGTGCCAAAAATCCCTAAAATCTTAACTTTGGGATTTACTTAAGGCCTTGGCCTCTCTCTTTCTTTTCTTTTTCTTTCTTTTACTTGTTAATACTTCTAAAAGTATTTAATAGGATTCTCATTTTTCCACTAGAATACATGGCTGTTCATGCATATTAAAATAGCAAATGAAAACAACTTTGAGCTTACTAATCATGCTATAAAATAGAGCAAAAGAAAGCAACTTTGAACTTACTAATCATGCTATAAAATAGAGCAAAAGAAAGCAACTAGGACTTTCTAAACATGCTGTAAAATAGAGCAAAAGAAAGAAACTTGGACTTTCTAAACATGCTGTAAAATAGAGCAAAAGAAAGCTAACTTGGACTTCCTAAACATGCTGTAAAATAGAGCAAAAGAATGCAACTTTGAGCTTCCTATACATGTTGTAAAACAAAGGAAAAGAAAGCACATCTAATCTTACTAATCATGTCACAAAATACACTTTATATATAGCTGTTTGTGCCCCGTTTTGGCCAGGAAAACTGCTGGTTCTGCACTTGCTAATAGGAAAGGCAACTAAATTAAATCCAGCAATACCAATAGCAAGTGAAACCTATAATTTCTCTAGCGATTAAAAGAAAGACTCCTATTAAACCCTTAACAACCTTACTATCCTTCCAAATTCCTGAAACCCAGCAAGAATCGTGATTCCCTTCTAAAACAGATCTGATGTCCAGCAACAGCAACAGAAAACAAGAAACACTTACTTCTTTTACCTTTCTATTCATCCTAATGTTGTACAAAACTAAAGCAAGGAAACCAAGCCATTAAAAATCCAACAGAACTCCCAAATTAGAGTTATCCACACCCATTGCATGGCACAAACCTAAATCCAAATTACTCAACAATAAGATGATACCTACTAGTGAATATAAATGCTCACTTGAATGAATCTGCTCATGCACATGCCTACTAGTGGGAGCTGTCTATAGTTCCATGGCAAGAAAGCAATATAAGGGAAACAAAATGCTATACATAGCTATTCCAACTAGCTGTTCTTTTTCATTGCAGCGAGGAGAAAGAAAGAACAAAATCTAAAACTGTGATAAACAAATCCGTCTCCTTTCATGTTCACTGCCTAAACAACAAAACTAAAATTCCCAAGGCTACATAATCCGATCAACACTTATATAACAATAGAACCAAAGACCTAGCTGCTCTTAATAAATCTGTACAAGATCTCAAACTAGTATGAAATTTGTGGTTGTTTCTTGCTTATGGAGATACAAAAGATATCCGAACTGCACACTTGAATTAATGTTGTTCATGCTCAGAATTAACGCTGATCTAAATCTGATCCGGATTTGGCACTAATCTAAAACTGCTTACTAAATAAATAAAAGATCTAAAACTGATCTAACTTGCTATAGGTTTATAAAACCGAAGTCGAAGTTAAACATGAACTTAAAATTCATTTAAGTTAATCACAACCTATTTTGAAGTGTGTCCGCATCTCAATCTGAGATTGAAGCTACAAGATGGCATCTAAACATTTGCAGATTCACTTCCCTAAGATACAGAACTATATATATAACTACACATATATATATGTAACTATTTCTTGTTATTTAATTCAATCTAGATGCTCAATTAAACTAAACCATTTCTTGATCCTTCTTTGAAACCCACAACAGCAACACCAAAATCGCAAGAACCAAAAAGGAAACCAGCCGAACAACAGGAAGGCACAGAAATACCAAATCAGAGTTCATTCGCAAATCAAGACTCGCGGAACTACTCCTACTGCAGGTGAGAAGCAACTCACATTGGTGTTCTTTAACTTACAACCGAAGAAGATGACCTCTAGGGCTTCGGAGATGTGGCTGTTTCGGCTCTTCCTTGTGCCCGCGCGCTCTCTTTGCCGAGAGAAACTCGAACTTGTGAAGAATCTGCGGAGAAGGGAGCTCGCCGGCCGCCGGAAGACAATCCCTAGCCGCTGCTGCGTTTCCGCCCGAGAGAGAAGGCGCCGTCGCGAGGGAGAAAGGAATAGGTTTTCGGATTCGGGAAAAAAAAGAATTAGGTCCTTTTAAAACTAGGGTTTTATTTATCAACTATAACATATATATTTCTCGCTTCATACTTATTAACAAAACACTCGCAGCTCGGTTGGTTGGCTGCGTTCGGCTTGAGGCGTGGCTCGCGAGTTCGAAACTCGGCTGCAACTATTTTTTTTTTCCTCCTATTTATTAGCTACTGCTTAAATAGAATAATTCTCCTTCTTAAATAAGAAACACTTGCTAGATCAGTTGGTTAAGCGGATCTTTGCTTAACCCGAGATCTGGGCTTCGAATCCTCAGCCGCGCACTTTTATTCCAATTTATTTTAAACATTCCAACTATAGCTTAAATCTATTTCTCTCCATACTTGGATAACAAAACCCGCGTAGCTCAGCTGGTTGGGCAGGTTTTGCTTGGGTCTGTCCGACCCGAGGTCGTGGGTTCGAATCTCACCTTCAACATTTTTTTTTAAACTTCTTTCTTTTTGTAGCCCTACTAAACGACCTCCAAAAATTACGTAAAAATACTCTAAAAATTCCTAAAAATCTCTAGAATATTTTAAAAGTATTTCCAAATATTTTTATGGACTTTTAGAACTTGAAATAGGGAAAATTGGGTCGTTACACACACGCAGTTTATATGTAAAATCAGCCTCTGGCTGTCACAACCACGCAGTTGATAATAGCAACATAAAATAAATATACTCTGACTCGAAATCCACCCTACTCCACTACACTCGTAAAGCTCAAAACCGACGTACTCACCTCTTCTGTCGTCCAGGCAGGTACGTAGTAGAATAGAATCCAAAAATCACATCAAGAGTTCATCAAACAAAAATAATCCATACACATTCCATAAATAAAGATCCAAAACCAGAATAAGACAACGTTCTATATGGAAAAAGCCAAAATATCAATAAGACTCAAACCAGCAGAGAACTGGCTCTACGTGCTGATGGGGGGCCAGCGACTGGAACTGCTCCGGACAGCCTCAACCTGAAAATAATCAACAATGGAGGCGGGGTGAGTCCAAAACTCAGCAGGTACAACTGATATGCATAATAAAACAAATAACATACAACACTAATCATGCGTACAGTCTCCTGAATATAAGGAGGATAAATGCAACTGAAATGAAATCAGAAGATAACTGTACTGACCGGAATCAAGTATAAAAATAACTGGTCGTCAGACCGAGTGAGTCATAGTCCTGTATGCATGTCAGTCAAATGCATCCATACAAATGCAGCAAGTAAATGCAGCAATCACAAACAATAAATGCAATAAGTGCATATGATCACCATGCACCCTGACATCACTGCTCCTGCAGCATGGTCGAGTGAATGGGATGCTGTCGGAGTACTCCTGTCCTCTGACCCCAAATCATAAATGGGGGAGCTGTAACGACCCGCCTTCTACTACTAGGCTATAAGGCGAATCGCTACAGTTTAGTGCTAAACTATACTGTGCGGAAAACTGGGTAAAATAAAAATTTTACTAAACTATTGTAGTTGCCTCTGCTAAACTCCGTGAGGGTGAGACTTCATATCCCACTACCTTATAAATGTTCATAGCTATACTAAGGAGGTGGAGCTAGGGTTTGGATCGGTCCCTTGAACGATCCACTGACCCCCCACGCTAACACTGGCTGGATCGGTCTGGGGACCGATCCAGTAGAGGCTGGATCGGTCGGCAGACCGATCCAGTAGAGGCTGGATCGGTCGGCAGACCGATCCAGGTATAGCTGGATCGGTCGGCAGACCGATCCAGGCACCCGAAATTCTCCTGGAGGCTACTGTATCGTGCTGGATCGGTCGGCTGACCGATCCAGTGGCACAATTCAGCCTCTGATCGGTCTGTAGACCGATCAGAGGTCTGATTTCGAGTCTGCACTCTGATTTCCAGCAACTGGGTTGTACCAACTCCACATACCAACTAATTAATGCATCAGGAACTATTCTAACCACATGTACTAACATTCTAACGGCATAAACTAGTAATCTAACTTAACATAAGACATAGTTTAGGAATTTCATGGCAACACGCAACTAAAAGTGCCTAGAACATGGAAACCAAAACCAATAAATAAAACGCTAAAGTAAATGCTAAGGAGTCCAATGCTCAATTTGCTACGTCCCCTAAGGACCTTTGATTCCAGTTCCATGCACACACATCCTCATCTGCATTGACCTCCAGCCTCCGCTACTGGTCCACTTTTCCTTTACCTTTATCTGCAGTATAAGAAAAGTAGTATCTGTAAGCTAAAAGCTTAGTAAGAAACCATCTACCTCACAAAATCATGCATACGATGCAATTATGATTTGAAAACATGCTATTCGAAAACATAATGAACAGGCTAGCATGGCATGGCATACAATCATATAAACATGGCATACTGAGCTAATCATGGATAGCATACAAACTAATTATAAAGCCCACATAGAGAACTGAACTGAAGCATAATGCTGAGCTAAACTAAACTAACTGAAGCTGAACTCAACTCATCTAACATAACTGATTTTGAGTTTGGAAAACTAGTACATAATAAGTGAAAATAATAAACATACTGTTGGGCCCGGCAACTGTACTTGCTGTGCGCGCATCCCTAACTAGACCCGGGTTTGCAAGTCCCGAATTTAGTAGGGTCTACTAGGTTATCTAAACCTAGCGACTAGGTTATCTGAACCTTACTAGGATATCTGATCCAGTACAGTGCCACTGAAAATAAAATACTGATATCTATAGCTAACTGATATAACATGCTGTTTCTAGGTTATCTGAACCTAGAGCTAGGTTATCTGAACCTAGAGGCGAGCCCACCCATTGGATATCTGATCCATATAAGATATAATAAGCTGAACTAAACTAAGGTACTGTTTTAAGTGCTCCTAATGCACTTAACTGAGCTATTAAACATAACTGAAGTGGTATTTAGCTACACCAACAATTTACCGAACACTTGGCGTGCTTCAACTCTCTCCTCTAATCGGGAGATCACCTCTAGGCACCCGACAACGTCTAGAATCTCCAACTAAAGGAGAACAACGCGTCCGGCCCGTCTAGAGGTGTTCAACTAGATCCCTACATCCTCGAGGAGGGTTTAAACACACCCTACGTGCCGAAAAACCTGCATATAGCTAAAACCAATGCGTAGAAAACCAAACGGAGCTATTATACCGCAGGTGAGGGGTCTCTTACCTCTTGATCGTAATTTCTTACGATTCTAATCGCTAGGAATTCCGGTGGAGACGACTTCTCGACGTTTCGCTCGCGTCCACGTGCTCTACTCGCGGAGGGGAACGTCCTTGTGTTGAAATCGTCGCCGGAAAGTGATCTTGGGACCCTAGGAGAAGAACCCTAGGTTCTCCTTGGTGTGGCGCCGAAAGAAGGAGAGGAGGGAGAGGAGTCGGCGTTGAGGGTTTGGAGAGGGAGAAGGTTGCCGAACCAAGCAAAAATAAACCAAACCCACTTAAACCTTCTATTTATATTAAGTGGTTAATTCGGCTAAACCCAACTTAAATATAATCGTTCCCCTCCTCTTTCAGCACAGCCCTGCTGGGTCAACTGGTTATGACATTGTCCCTCTAAATCATAGGTCTCGGGTTCAATCCCCGCCTAGGCCGTTTTACGCTTATATTTCTTTTTTCTACTTCCGCTACTCGGAAAATTCCGGAAAAATATCTAAAAATTCCAGAAAAATCCTAGAATATTTCTAAAATAAATTTGGGAATTTTTTTCGGGCTTTACAGGAGCTCAATGCTCTCATCTCCCGGTGCACAATGACGGGGAGGAAATCTCTGCCGGCTACCACGCTGTCTCCTGACTAACGGAGCCACCACGCTGCTATCCTAAATGCCAACGGAGCCCAACAGAGCGGAACTGACTGCCGGCTACCACGCTGAGTCACCTGACCAACGGAGCCAAACAGCAGAACCGCCACACTCCAGCCAGATATACAACTAATCCATGGGTGGTGTGTGCAGTACATGTAACTGACGATGGGCTCAACCATAGTAGAGCCGACAATCGTACAGCATGCAATCATGATGCATGACACTAAAACATGGCATGGTCCATATAAATAAATACAAGTGTGTACCACTGAAAGATGTGTCAAATAAATGGTACACAACCAAATAGGGCATCAAACAAACCCTAAGTCTAGAACATAGCATATCATGTGGTTGGGTCACTACTCAAACATATATGATCATATAGATAATATGCAGAGCAGAATAAATAAACAAACAACATGCTATAATCATGTAGTGACCAACCGAAACAAAGAGTAACACAATTATTGTTATTTGTTAAACAATTTATCATGCATATCAAAGACATAAGTCAAAGTACCCGCCTCCGATAAAATGGTCCAAATCTGACTCCGAGATACTCGTCTCGCGTCAAGGTCCTGTATATTAAACATAAGGTCTAGTTTAGCTAATTCTATCATACCACAATTAGCCAAATTAAATTCTAATCCAATTTAAGAAGTTCTAAATTGGATCCAACTAATCCATCCAACAAAATTAATGAACCCTAATTAAATAAAATCAGTGGGTCCACCAGGGTTAGTTCCTTAACCCTAATCATAACATGAGATTAAAAATCTAAAGCTAATCCAATCTACCAATCTCCAACATATACCTAATCAATATACACGAAGCTCAAAAACCCTAAACCTTACCTCAAATTTTCCGATGCCTCAGTGCTGCTCAAATCCTGAAGAACTTACTGTCGAGACCCGGAGAAGCTGCTGTGGGAAAACAGTGACAAGTACCATAGTTATCAACCAACAAATTCAGCACAGGATCCAAATCAAAAATCTAAATACCCCTTTTTGCCTTACCTAACTCGCTACACCCTGTTCTCCTCACTGGTGGCGAAGAAGGAGGATCCGATGGTGATGTCTAGGGCAGAAATGTTTGGCCGGCTAGGAAAAATTCCAATGGCTGGCAACCGAAGATCGGCAGGGCTCATTTAGGGCTTGCTTCTGCCGTGAATAGGGCGTCTCCGAGAAAAAGGAGGCAAGGCCGGCGGTGAGCTCAACCTATGGCACGGGCAGAGGAGGAGGTTCGGTGGTGGCGAGAGGTGGCTGTCGGAGAGGGCGTCGGTGCTTAGGCTCGGCGACGCGGCTAGAGCCCGGTGGACCTGGTGGCCGGCGCTCGAAGAAAAGGAGAAGGAAAGGCCGGCGAGGTCACGATTGGGGACCGTGAGCCGGCGGCCAGTGATCGAAATCTCACGGCAGAAAGAGCATCGGCTGTCGGCACTGCTCCGTACGTCGCCGGCGGCTAGGGCACAGGGGAAGGAGGTCGACGTCGGTAGAGGAGAAGAAATGAAGAGAGGGAGAAGGAACTGCTCGGCACCGGTTAGGGCTCGGGAGAATTCGGCGAAGGAGAAGAGAAGAAAACAAATAAAGGAATAAAGCAAAAAGAAATATAAAAGGAAAAGGAAATATAAACATTTCCTCACTTAAATAGGGTAGCCTAAACAGGCTTTTCCCGGGCCTCGTTTTCATCCCCGTTAACTCGTTCGTACGAGCTCCGAAAAATTCCTGAAAAATTTCCAAAAATTTCGGAAAAATTCCTTTATTAATATTCACCTTTTTCCGGTATTTTACATTCTCCCCCACTAATAAAAATTTGGTCCCCAAATTTCGTTATCTACCATCAGCAAGTACTAACAACAGATATATAGTATAAATGCTGAACGATAAATAATTCACATACCTCAAGTGAAAAGATGGGGATATCGAGCTCGGATAGTATCCTCGAGCTCCCAAGTAACCTCCTTATCCGAATGATGCTGTCATACGACTTTAACCAGTTGGATTGTCTTGTTCCACAACTGACGCTCCTTCCGGTCCAAACTTCGTACCGGAACCTCCTCATAAGTGACGTCAGACTGAACTGGAACTGAGACATCTATCAACACATATATCAGATTGGGTACGTATCTCCTCAGCGTAGATGCGTGGAATACGGCGTGAACGCCTGCCAAGGACGGCAATAGTGCCAACCGATAAGCTACTACTCCAATCCTTTCCGAGATCTGGAAAGGTCCAATGTATCGCGGAGCTAGCTTACCTCTGAGGCCAATCTCTTCACCCCTTTCATGGGTGAAACTCGCAGAAATACCTAGTCGCAAATGGAGAACTCTAAAGGTCTCTGACTCCGGTCAGCATAACACTTCTGGCAGTCTTATGCCTCTGACATCCTCTGTCTGATAATATGGACCAACTCTGCCTCATGCTGAGCTCTATGAGGTCCCAACAACTGAGCCTCAGGGATTCTCGTCCTGATCGACAACTGAGCAACTATGGTAACAAGAATACCCTGCTCTATCTGTCCCTGCTCCTCAAGGTCTAACTCAGAGAAACCCTAAATCAAATCTGTGACCACAACTCGGTGGCAAGCTAAAGTCCCTCTGGACTTCTGGCTAAATGCATCGACAACCACATTAGCTTTTCCCAGGTGATAGCTAATGGTACAATCATAATCCTTCAGAAATTCCATCTATCTCCTCGGTCGAAGATTAAATTCCTTATGAGTGAACAGATATTTGAGACTCTGATGGTCAGTGAGAACCTCAATGTAATATCATACAGGTAATGCCGCTAAATCTTCAGAGCAAAAATAATAGCGGCCAACACCAGATCATGAACTGGGTATTTCTTCTCATGCTCCTTCAACTATCGAGAAACATATGAGAATACTCTACCGTGCTGCATCAGAACAACACCCATATCCTGTAAAAACGTGTCGGTGTAGAGGACAAATCTGTCCTCTTCGAAGGGTAAAACCAAAACCAGAGCCGACACTAATCCCCGCTTCAGCTCCTAGAAACTGGTCTTGCAATCCTCAATCCAAGTAAACTTCACGCCCTTCATGGTCAAGCGTGTAAGTAACATAGCAATCCGTGAGAAACCCTCAACGTATCTCCGGAAATATCGAACCAAACAGAGGAAGTTGCGAGCTTCCTATACAGATTCTGTCTAATCCCAACGGTAACAACCTCTATCTCCTGTGGAACCACGGTATACTCCTACTGGTGACCGTGTGTCTCAAACATCTCATAGGAGACAACTAAATTAGCACTACTGATAATCACATATAGATGTTCTCATCGAAACATCTCTAGATCTATGCAAAGGTGATGTGCGTGACTCACCGCGGATCCGAATTAGATCACAACATCGTCCACAAAGACAATGGAAACCGATCCAATCATCCTCGATATACCAGGATCATCGAGTCCCTGAAAATATCTAAGGCACTGAAAGCCTATAGGGCAAAACCAAGACGCATAATGTTCGTATCACAGACATTCCTATACATAAGATCTACGATAATAAGTCGAAAAATCTGATCATCAATAACATAAATCACTAAAGAATAAATCTTCCAGTGTGAGAGCAACGCTCCATCACAGAAACATCACATATGTGGGAGCAACGCTCTACCACAAATAGTCTGAAATATGTATCGCAATAAATATAGGAGCTATGCTCCGCTACCAGTAATCCGTAATATGTGGGAGCAATGCTCCACCACAAAACAATACATAAGTGCCCCAAGGCACCTAACTATCCAGCTAGAGACTGTACAAGATTTCTCTACCACAAATCACTGTGGTTAACCTAGGCTATAACAACCTAGTAAACTAATCAAATCCATCATCATCTCTATCAGCATCCTAGTGGGTCATCCACTGATAGTAGAACTAGTTGATGAGTTAATCCAACAGATGACATAATGCAGTGACTCCACATTCTGTATTAAGCATAAGTAGAATCATCATGCTGCTACCAATATAAACCTAGCACACGTGCTCACACAACATATGTATGATCGACATAATCCTTCAGTTAATACACACCAAACATACTCTCATCATAGGTATAAATCATCGTGATATCTCCAACAATGCATACCGAACCCGTGTGCAAAATCATCATAGATCAAGTCAACAATACACCTCAAACAATACTCACATAACATGTAGTATAACCATCATATACTTCCAATAAAGCATACTAAATCCAGGTGTGCTCACAAATCAAACATAATCAAAAAGATACTTCAGATACCACGCCAAACACATATGTACGTATCATAACTCAAATTAAATCAACAAAATGCCTCCATCAAAACACCACCGAGGTACTTATACTACAACTCGGATTTAATCGACAAGATATCTTCAATAATACATTCAGATACATACACCAAACTACATATCTATGATCCACAAGAAACCTTCAATCATATCAGAACATGGATACATATACTACTTGCAAATGAACAATCTACCACAGGACTCCTACAACACATAACAACCATAATATGCATGCAACATAGACATGCAAAATCAGCATACCAGCTCAATCAAAGACCAACCTTATACTACCAACACTCATGGGTTACGGGTATATCTAAACCAAATTCATGCATATGTATCAAGCATGAATACATCAATCAAAAGCAACCCAAAATAGAGCAGCCTAATCATCCAATAACAACCCTGCTCTAGGTTCAAAGGAACCAGTATCGAACAAGGAAGATATACACACCATCGTATAACATTGCAAGTCAATGTCATACACTACCAAGACCATATCTAATGGGAAAAATTTTATCATCATAAATCCAAAGGTACTCTCCCAGTATACACTAGTAACAAGTGTATCTCATAAGTGTTAAGTAATTAGCTCTACACTTCCTTACATCAGCGGGGTCATATATCCCAATGCACCCTCTAAGTTATCCCACCAGATATATTCAGTCCATGGTCAAAGTCTTCATGGAATTGGATACATCGATCCTCTATAACCTATCCAAGCCGACAATAATATACGGCTGAATCCGTCCTTTCCACGTCAGTACAAAACATGTACTCAAATGTGCTCTAGATACATAACCAAGCACAAATATCCTAAAGGTACGAACCTCTAAAAAAAAATAGAGTATGACAATCCTCTACTGATCAACCAACAAAATTAAATCATCCATCTACCAACTAATCAAGAATACCTTAATCCTCCACAAGCAACTAAGGTATATCATACCACGACTATCCAACTCGATAAACATAAATCAGTCTTCTACTGACCGATCTAACAAGAGTAAATCAATATTTATTAATGAAAATTAACTCAGATCAAATGGTATACTACATTATCAAATAACTAAATCCGTTCATGGGCCAATTCAACACTAATTAAATCATCTCAAACTAGCAAATGTCAACCCACATAATATCATATGTATAAATGTGTACAATCCAAAAGAAAAGTCAAAATTCAAGAACATCAAGACATTCTAATTTTTTTTTTCCTCAAAAATATCAGCCCGCATAATATCAGATGAATAAGTCTCTATTCCCCATGAGGGCAAGTTAGCATTCAAACCAACAAATCATTATTTATCCACATAATCCAATATCAGAGGAAGCATATATCAATTTTTTTATCATCCTCTTAACTAACCACAATCAACCAATTTATTAAAATCAAAAATCTCATAGGCACATAAACTCTCTAGCTTCCAATTTATAATCTGATCACCAACTATAAACATCAACCTGTGAACGTTATACATGATACTCACTATGTCACCATCAATGACAACCCAAATAATAGATCATCAAAATAGTTATCCACTAATAGATCATCAACAACCACATAACATTTACTTTCTTAAATCATTAGAAACCAACATATCACAATATCTGATCTCATAATATCCCTCAACCTCGAACCATTCTCAACAATGATCAAACATGGTAACTCCCAAAATGAAAAATTTTCTATCGTATCGAGTACTCTAATATCCAAAAGATATGAGTATAAAAACTCAACTGTCTAAGTCAACAGGAATAGGTAAGTGTCATCCACTACCCAACTAACAATAGCAGAGACTGGTATGTGCCTCCATCTCCTACTAGTAGTAACAGAAGATAAAACTACTGATGCTATGATAAGAAAATCACTAGAGATAATAATCCTTGATATCTATTAAGGTCAATCATGCTCAATGGATAACCCATCACATGTAATATGTGCTACAACATCCAGACAAGTACTAAATAAAGAATGCTAATACCTGTCATAAACTATAAAATTAAACATCATACCTATATGCCGTCTGGAGATGTTCCATCGCTGTCCAGTCCCCAACTTCAGACCTCAAAATTTCGAACACGAAAATCATCGATAATCCATATAATCCGAAACAGAACTCCAACACATATACATAATGGAAAAATCCGTGTAATCCAAAATAACTACCCAGTTTGACTCGCAAACTTGGGTTAACCCAAAAATCCAGAATACCAAAAGCAGGTATCATAACCCGCTCTGATACCAATAAATTGGTATCAGCCAAATCTCGAAAATCTGCATCACACAAATAAAAACAAGTATCTCCCAAACCTTGGCGCTTTGATACCAATAATAAATTGGTATCAGATTTTCCCAAAAATCCAAAATACGTAAACAAAGAATCGTAAAACCTGCGCTCTGATACCAAATAAATTGGTATCAGATAAATCTCAAAAATCCAAAACGTATAGCAAGTATCGTATACCTGCTCTGATACCACTAAATTGTCACGCCCCCAGAGGAGTCCCTGTCCGAGAAAATTTCGGCAGCACCTCCCCTGTACGGCGGACAATCAAAAAAAATTCTACAAGCACTAAATACTCAGCCACAGGCGGCTGGAATCATAACTGTAAATAAAAACATACACACGCAGTTTATATGTAAAATCAGCCTCTGGCTGTCACAACCACGCAGTTGATAATAGCAACATAAAATAAATATACTCTGACTCGAAATCCACCCTACTCCACTACACTCGTAAAGCTCAAAACCGACGTACTCACCTCTTCTGCCGTCCAGGCAGGTACGTAGTAGAATAGAATCCAAAAATCACATCAAGAGTTCATCAAACAAAAATAATCCATACACATTCCATAAATAAAGATCCAAAACCAGAATAAGACAACGTTCTATATGGAAAAAGCCAAAATATCAATAAGACTCAAACCAGCAGAGAACTGGCTCTACGTGCTGATGGGGGGCCAGCGACTGGAACTGCTCCGGACAGCCTCAACCTGAAAATAATCAACAATGGAGGCGGGGTGAGTCCAAAACTCAGCAGGTACAACTGATATGCATAATAAAACAAATAACATACAACACTAATCATGCGTACAGTCTCCTGAATATAAGGAGGATAAATGCAACTGAAATGAAATCAGAAGATAACTGTACTGACCGGAATCAAGTATAAAAATAACTGGTCGTCAGACCGAGTGAGTCATAGTCCTGTATGCATGTTAGTCAAATGCATCCATACAAATGCAGCAAGTAAATGCAGCAATCACAAACAATAAATGCAATAAGTGCATATGATCACCATGCACCCTGACATCACTGCTCCTGCAGCATGATCGAGTGAATGGGATGCTGTCGGAGTACTCCTGTCCTCTGACCCCAAATCATAAATGGGGGAGCTCAATGCTCTCATCTCCCGGTGCACAATGACGGGGAGGAAATCTCTGCCGGCTACCACGCTGTCTCCTGACTAACGGAGCCAAACAGAGTCCACCATCTGCCGGCTACCACGCTGCTATCCTAAATGCCAACGGAGCCAAACAGAGCGGAACTGACTGCCGGCTACCACGCTGAGTCACCTGACCAACGGAGCCAAACAGCAGAACCGCCACACTCCAGCCAGATATACAACTAATCCATGGGTGGTGTGTGCAGTACATGTAACTGACGATGGGCTCAACCATAGTAGAGCCGACAATCGTACAGCATGCAATCATGATGCATGACACTAAAACATGGCATGGTCCATATAAATAAATACAAGTGTGTACCACTGAAAGATGTGTCAAATAAATGGTACACAACCAAATAGGGCATCAAACAAACCCTAAGTCTAGAACATAGCATATCATGTGGTTGGGTCACTACTCAAACATATATGATCATATAGATAATATGCAGAGCAGAATAAATAAACAAACAACATGCTATAATCATGTAGTGACCAACCGAAACAAAGAGTAACACAATTATTGTTATTTGTTAAACAATTTATCATGCATATCAAAGACATAAGTCAAAGTACCCGCCTCCGATAAAATGGTCCAAATCTGACTCCGAGATACTCGTCTCGCGTCAAGGTCCTGTATATTAAACATAAGGTCTAGTTTAGCTAATTCTATCATACCACAATTAGCCAAATTAAATTCTAATCCAATTTAAGAAGTTCTAAATTGGATCCAACTAATCCATCCAACAAAATTAATGAACCCTAATTAAATAAAATCAGTGGGTCCACCAGGGTTAGTTCCTTAACCCTAATCATAACATGAGATTAAAAATCTAAAGCTAATCCAATCTACCAATCTCCAACATATACCTAATCAATATACACGAAGCTCAAAAATCCTAAACCTTACCTCAAATTTTTCGATGCCTCAGTGCTGCTCAAATCCTGAAGAACTTACTGTCGAGACCCGGAGAAGCTGCTGTGGGAAAACAGTGCCAAGTACCATAGTTATCAACCAACAAATTCAACACAGGATCCAAATCAAAAATCTAAATACCCCTTTTTGCCTTACCTAACTCGCTACACCCTGTTCTCCTCACTGCCGGCGGCTGGTGGCGAAGGAGGAGCCGAGGGTGACGCCTAGGGCAGAAATGTTTGGCCGGCTAGGAAAAATTCCAATGGCTGGCAACCGAAGATCGGCAGGGCTCATTTAGGGCTTGCTTCTGCCGTGAATAGGGCGTCTCCGAGAAAAAGGAGGCAAGGCCGGCGGTGAGCTCAACCTATGGCACGGGCAGAGGAGGAGGTTCGGTGGTGGCGAGAGGTGGCTGTCGGAGAGGGCGTCGGTGCTTAGGCTCGGCGACGCGGCTAGAGCCCGGTGGACCTGGTGGCCGGCGCTCGAAGAAAAGGAGAAGGAAAGGCCGGCGAGGTCACGATTGGGGACCGTGAGCCGGCGGCCAGTGATCGAAATCTCACGGCAGAAAGAGCATCGGCTGTCGGCACTGCTCCGTACGTCGCCGGCGGCTAGGGCACAGGGGAAGGAGGTCGACGTCGGTAGAGGAGAAGAAATGAAGAGAGGGAGAAGGAACTGCTCGGCACCGGTTAGGGCTCGGGAGAATTCGGCGAAGGAGAAGAGAAGAAAACAAATAAAGGAATAAAGCAAAAAGAAATATAAAAGGAAAAGGAAATATAAACATTTCCTCACTTAAATAGGGTAGCCTAAACAGGCTTTTCCCGGGCCCCGTTTTCATCCCCATTAACTTGTTCGTACGAGCTCCGAAAAATTCCTGAAAAATTTCCAAAAATTCCGGAAAAATTCCTTTATTAATATTCGCCTTTTTCCGGTATTTTACAAACTTAGGAGTTAAAAATTGAGTAGATGCAAAATTTAAAAATTGCCTCAGTCCAGTGATAAACTCAGGAGTTAACCCCTGACGATTAGGCAAATTTTTGTTATACATCCAACTTCGCTCATTCTGCATTTTACCTGAATTCAACTATTCAGTTAAACATTATTAAAAGTTACTATAGATAAATCTTATCATTGAAGACAAAACAAAAACAACAGCTAATCAAAAAGAAGGAACGCAATTAATCAACTATAATATAATTAATTATTTAAAGCTAACTTTATGTACAAATTATTAATTGCATAATAATGAACTTAAGAATACCGAAAAGAGGTCGACAAATACAGCTGCCTTCAACTACACTGAGATCACGCTAAAATGAGACCTGCACAAACAACATTATCAATTAAGACAATAAATTTCGAAAATTAACTTAAATTCAAGAAGGTGCGTGCACGGCGGCAGCCATACGTCGTCCAGCCATCGCAAGGCGGGGGAAGCACAGCGGGAGGCGGTGCAGCCACGTCCGGCGACGGACCGAGCAAGGCCGACGTCGGAATGACGACGACATTGTTAGCGGCGGCGGCGGCGGCGGCCTGTTGCCTATATTTATGCTTCAGGAGCTCTGTGCTCACCGCCTTGAGCTCTGCTTCTAGAGCCTGCACCTGCGGCTGCAGCGCCGAGATCGCCCCCATGCACCCGTAGACGCCCCGCGACGCCGACAGAGAGAGATCAGAGAGCAGAGGGCAGAGGGCTTACCAAATGAAAACCTTCCACCGCCGATTGTCGGAGATCACGCCGTCGCCGGTCGGAGATGCGGCCGAAATCCTGGAAATCGCAGCTGGAAAGGGGAACGGGGGAGAGAGAGGAAAGAAATAAGGGAGGGGAAAAAGAATCGGGTAGAAGATTAGATCAAGGGTTTTTAGGAACAAACCTTTTTTGTTCCCAATTTCGTCCCTAAAATTGGGGTGAATCCATGGATTCGTCCCAAATTTTGGGACAAATACTGGATTCGTCCCAAAATCTGGGACGAATTCAGAAATTTGTCCCAGAATTTAATATTTTTTAAATAAAAGAGGAACAAAATCAAAATGAATAAATACGGACCTAGAGACATCAGAATTTGATGAAACAAGTTTCTATGTGCTCGTATCATTATCCTGATCGTAAATCTATCAATAAAAATATTTTTTTACCAAATAGATATATTTTTGGAATTTTTTAATCCCAAATTGACCTAATTGGGAGTTAAAAATTCAAATCACTTAAAATATTAATTAAAAATTATGGATGAAGACGTATTTACGATCAGCTCAACGATACAGACGCATAGAAACTTGTTTCATCAAATTCCGATGTCTCTAGGTCCATATTTAGGCCTTAGGTGTTTGATTTTATTTATTTAAAATTATTTTCAGTTTTGGGACGAATCATGGATTCGTCCCAAATTTTGGGACGAATCCAGGAATTCGTCCCAAAGTTTGGGACGAATCCAAAGATTCGTCCCAAAATTTTATTTATTAAAAAATAAAAAAACAAACTTGGACGCCTTAAATACGGACCTAGAGACATCGGAATTTGATTAAACAAGTTTCTTTGTGCTCGTATCATTATCCTGATCGTAAATCTATCAATAAAAATATTTTTTACCAAATATATATATTTTTGGAATTTTTTAATCCCAAATTGACCTAATTGGGTGTTAAAAAATCAAATCGCTGAAAATATTAATTAAAAATTATGGATTTAAGATCAGCTCAATGATACGGATGCATAGAAACTTGTTTCATCAAATTTCGATGTCTCTAGGTCCATATTTAGGCCTTAGGTGTTTGATTTTATTTATTTAAAATTATTTTCAGTTTTGGGACGAATCTCTGGATTCGTCCCAAATTTTGGGACGAAACCAGAGATTCGTCCCAAAATTTTATTTATTAAAAAATAAAAATACAAACTTGGACACCTTAAATACGGACCTAGAGATATCGGAATTTGATGAAACAAGTTTCTTTGTGCTCGTATCATTATCCTGATCGTAAATATATCAATAAAAATATTTTTTACCATATATATATATATTTGGAATTTTTTAATCCCAAATTGACCTAATTGGGTGTTAAAAATTCAAATCACTAAAATATTAATTAAAAATTATGGATGAAGACGTATTTACGATCAGCTCAACGATACGGACGCATAGAAACTTGTTTCATCAAATTCCGATGTCTCTAGGTCCATATTTAAGCTTTCGGACACTAATTTTCAACCGTTCACTACAAACACCTTTTTTGTTAGTATCAACGTATATATGTTTTAAAAAATATATACCTAGAGACATCGGAATTTGATGAAATAAGTTTCTATGTGTTCGTATCATTATTCTGATCGTAAATCTATCAATAAAAATATTTTTTACCAAATAGATATATTTTTGGAATTTTTTAATCCCAAATTGACCTAATTGGGTGTTAAAAATTCAAATCGCTGAAAATATTAATTAAAAATTATGGAAGATGATGTATTTATGATCAGCTCAATGATACGGACGCATAGAAACTTGCTTCATCAAATTCCGATGTCTCTAGGTCCATATTTAAGTTTTCGGACACTAATTTACAATTATTCACTACAAACACCTTTTTTGTTAGTATCATCCTATATATGTTTTAAAAAATATATACCTAGAGACATCGGAATTTGATGAAACAAGTTTCTATGTGATCGTATCATTATCCTGATCGTAAATCTATCAATAAAAATATTTTTTAGCAAATAGATATATTTTTGGAATTTTTTAATCCCAAATTGACCTAATTGGGTGTTAAAAATTCAAATCGCTTAAAATATTAATTAGAAATTATGGATGATGACGTATTTATGATCAGCTCAATGATACGGACGCATAGAAACTTGTTTCATCAAATTCCGATGTCTCTAGGTCCATATTTAGGCCTTAGGTGTTTGATTTTATTTATTTAAAATTATTTTCAGTTTTGGGAAGAATCCTGGATTCGTCCCAAAATTTGGGACGAATCCAGGAATTCTTCCCAAAGTTTGGGACGAATCTCTGGATTCGTCCCAAATTTTGGGACGAATCCAGAGATTCGTCCCAAATTTTGGGACGAATCCAGAGATTCGTCCCAAAATTTTATTTATTAAAAAATAAAAAAACAAACTTGGACGCCTTAAATACGGACCTAGAGACATTGGAATTTGATGAAACAAGTTTCTATGTGTTCGTATCATTATCCTAATCGTAAATCTATCAATAAAAATATTTTTTACCAAATAGATATATTTTTGGAATTTTTTAATCCTAAATTGACCTAATTGGGTGTTAAAAATTCAAATCGCTAAAAATATTAATTAAAAATTATGGAAGATGATGTATTTACGATCAGCTCAATGATACGGACGCATAGAAACTTGTTTCATCAAATTCCGATGTCTCTAGGTCCATATTTAAGTTTTCGGACACTAATTTACAATTATTCACTACAAACACCTTTTTTGTTAGTATCAACCTATATATGTTTTTAAAAATATATACCTAGAGACATGGGAATTTGATGAAACAAGTTTCTATGTGTTCGTATCATTATCCTGATCGTAAATCTATCAATAAAAATATTTTTTACCAAATAGATATATTTTTGGAATTTTTTAATCCCAAATTGACCTAATTGGGGGTTAAAAATTCAAATCGCTTAAAATATTAATTAAAAATTATGGATGATGACGTATTTACGATCAGCTCAATGATACGGACGAATAGAAACTTGTTTCATCAAATTCCGATGTCTCTAGGTCCATATTTAGGTCTTAGGTGCTTAATTTTATTTATTTAAAATTATTTTCAGTTTTGGGACGAATCCTGGATTCGTCCCAAAATTTTATTTATTAAAAAATAAAAAAACAAACTTGAACGCCTTAAATACGGACCTAGAGACATCCGAATTTGATGAAACAAGTTTCTATATGTTCGTATCATTATCCTGATCGTAAATCTATCAATAAAAATATTTTTTACCAAATATATATATTTTTGGAATTTTTTAATCCCAAATTGAACTAATTGGGTGTTAAAAATTCAAATCGCTGAAAATATTAATTAAAAATTATGGAAGATGATGTATTTACGATCAGCTCAATGATACGGACGCATAGAAACTTGTTTCATCAAATTCCGATGTCTCTAGGTCCATATTTAAGTTTTCGGATACTAATTTACAATTATTCACTACAAACACCTTTTTTATTAGTATCAACCTATATATGTTTTAAAAAATATATACCTAGAGACATCGGAATTTGATGAAACAAGTTTCTATGTGATCGTATCATTATCCTGATCGTAAATCTATCAATAAAAATATTTTTTACCAAATAGATATATTTTTGGAATTTTTTAATCCCAAGTTGACCTAATTGGTTGTTAAAAATTCAAATCACTTAAAATATTAATTAAAAATTATGGATGATGACGTATTTATGATAAGCTCAATGATACGGACGCATAGAAACTTGTTTCATCAAATTCCGATGTCTCTAGGTCCATATTTAGGCCTTAGGTGTTTGATTTTATTTATTTAAAATTATTTTCAGTTTTGGGACGAATCCTGGATTCGTCCCAAATTTTGGGACGAATCTCTTGATTCATCCCAAATTTTGGGACGAATCCAGAGATTCGTCCCAAAATTTTATTTATTAAAAAATAAAAAAATAAACTTGGATGCCTTAAATACGGACCTAGAGACATTGGAATTTGATGAAACAAGTTTCTATGTGTTCGTATCATTATCCTGATCGTAAATCTATCAATAAAAATACTTTTTACCAAATATATACATTTTTGGAATTTTTTAATCCCAAATTGACCTAATTGGGTGTTAAAAATTCAAATCGCTGAAAATATTAATTAAAAATTATGGAAGATGATGTATTTACGATCAGCTCAATGATACGGACGCATAGAAACTTGTTTCGTCAAATTCCGATGTCTATAGGTCCATATTTAAGCTTTCGGACACTAATTTACAATTATTCACTACAAACACATTTTTTGTTAGTATCAACCTATATATGTTTTAAAAAATATATACCTAGAGACATCGGAATTTGATGAAACAAGTTTCTATGTGCTCGTATCATTATCTTGATCGAAAATCTATCAATAAAAATATTTTTTACCAAATATATAATTTTTTGGAATTTTTTAATCCCAAATTGACCTATTTGGGTGTTAAAAATTCAAATCACAGAAAATATTAATTAAAAATTATGGAAGATGATGTATTTACGATCAGCTCAATGATACGGACGCATAGAAACTTGTTTCATCAAATTCCGATGTCTCTAGGTCCATATTTAAGTTTTCGGACACTAATTTACAATTATTCACTACAAACACCTTTTTTATTAGTATCAACCTATATATGTTTTAAAAAATATATACCTAGAGACATCAGAATTTGATGAAACAAGTTTCTATGTGATCGTATCATTATCCTGATCGTAAATCTATCAATAAAAATATTTTTTACCAAATAGATATATTTTTGGAATTTTTTAATCCCAAATTGACCTAATTGGTTGTTAAAAATTCAAATCACTTAAAATATTAATTAAAAATTATGGATGATGACGTATTTACGATAAGCTCAACGATACGGACGCATAGAAACTTGTTTTATCAAATTCCGATGTCTCTAGGTCGATATTTAGGCCTTAGGTGTTTGATTTTATTTATTTAAAATTATTTTCAGTTTTGGGACGAATCCTGGATTCGTCCCAAATTTTGGGACGAATCCAGAGATTCGTCCCAAAATTTTATTTATTAAAAAATAAAAAAACAAACTTGGACGCCTTAAATACGGACCTAGAGACATTGGAATTTGATGAAACAAGTTTCTATGTATTCGTATCATTATCCTGATCGTAAATCTATCAATAAAAATATTTTTTACCAAATATATATATTTTTGGAATTTTTTAATCCCAAATTGACCTAATTGGGTGTTAAAAATTCAAATCGCTGAAAATATTAATTAAAAATTATGGAAGATGATGTATTTACGATCAGCTCAATGATACGGACGCATAGAACTTGTTTCGTCAAATTCCGATGTCTCTAGGTCTATATTTAAGCTTTCGGACACTAATTTACAATTATTCACTACAAACACATTTTTTGTTAGTATCAACCTATATATGTTTTAAAAAATATATACCTAGAGACATCGGAATTTGATGAAACAAGTTTCTATGTGATCGTATCATTATCCTGATCGTAAATCTATCAATAAAAATATTTTTTACCAAATAGATATATTTTTGGAATTTTTTTATCCCAAATTGACCTAATTGGGTGTTAAAAATTCAAATCGCTGAAAATATTAATTAAAAATTATGGATGATGATGTATTTATGATCAGCTCAATGATACGGATGCATAGAAACTTGTTTCATCAAATTCCAATGTCTCTAGGTCCATATTTAGGCCTTAGGTGTTTGATTTTATTTATTTAAAATTATTTTCAGTTTTGGGACGAATCCTGGATTCGTCCCAAAATTTGGGACGAATCCAGGAATTCGTCCCAAAGTTTGGGACGAATCTCTGGATTCGTCCCAAAGTTTGGGATGAATCTCTGGATTCGTCCCAACTTTTGGGATGAATCTCTGGATTCGTCTCAACTTTTGGGATGAATCCATAGATTCGTCCCAAAATTTTATTTATTAAAAAATAAAAAAACAAACTTGGACACCTTAAATACGGACCTAGAAACATCGGAATTTGATGAAACAAGTTTCTATGTGCTCGTATCATTATCCTGATCGTAAATCTATCAATAAAAATATTTTTTACCAAATATATATATTTTTGGAATTTTTTAATCCCAAATTGACCTAATTGAGTGTTAAAAATTCAAATCGCTGAAAATATTAATTAAAAATTATGGAAGATGATGTATTTACGATCAGCTCAATGTTACGGACGCATAGAAACTTGTTTCATCAAATTCCGATGTCTCTAGGTCCATATTTAAGCTTTCGGACACTAATTTACAATTATTCACTACAAACACCTTTTTTGTTAGTATCAACCTATATATGTTTTAAAAAATATATATCTAGAGACATCAGAATTTGATGAAATAAGTTTCTATGTGATCGTATCATTATCCTGATCGTAAATCTATCAATAAAAATATTTTTTACCAAATAGATATATTTTTGGAATTTTTTAATCCCAAATTGACCTAATTGGGTGTTAAAAATTCAAATCGCTTAAAATATTAATTTAAAATTATGGATGATGACGTATTTATGATTAGCTCAATGATACGGATGCATAGAAACTTGTTTCATCAAATTCTGATGTCTTTAGGTCCATATTTAGGCCTTAGGTGTTTGATTTTATTTATTTAAAATTATTTTCAGTTTTGGGACGAATCCTGGATTCGTCCCAAAATTTGGGACGAATCCAGGAATTCGTCCCAAAATTTTATTTATTAAAAAATAAAAAAACAAACTTGGACTCCTTAAATACGGACCTAGAAACATCGGAATTTGATGAAACAAGTTTCTATGTGCTCGTATCATTATCCTGATCGTAAATCTATCAATAAAATTTTTTTTTTACCAAATATATATATTGTTGGAATTTTTTAATCACAAATTGACCTAATTGGGTGTTAAAAATTCAAATCGCTTAAAATATTAATTAAAAATTATGGATTATGACGTATTTTGGATCAGCTCAACGATACGGACGCATAGAAACTTGTTTTATCAAATTTCAATATCTCTAGGTCCTTATTTAGGCCTTAGGTGTTTGATTTTATTTATTTAAAAATATTTTCAGATTTGGGACGAATCCTGGATTCGTCCCAGAATTTGGGACAAATCCTGGATTCGTCCCAAAATTTGGAACGAATTCTCGATTTGTTCCCAAATCTGGGACGAATCCACGATTTGTCCCTAAATTTGGGATGAATTTTTAATTCGTTCCTGATTTGGGGACGAATTTAGCAACGAATTTTTTTTATGTTGCAAACTTGAAACGAATTTTGTTTGTTGCAAGTTTTGTTGGTTATTTGGGTCAAAATTTATTTTCGACCCTAAATTTGTCCCAATTTTGGGACGAATTATTTTCGTTCCAAACTTTTGTCCCCAAAGTTATGTTTTTTTGTAGTGTTTGTTGATATTTTTAAATATGAGTATATAGATTTTCGATGTTGAGACTCAATGATTAGTCATCTTGATGATAATTCAATGACTCTAATCGGTCAAGCTCGGTATAATAATATGGATCTTGTCCTATTTATATTCTCGACATCTCTTTTTTGGTTATCGAAGTACTCCTTTGAATAAGAAACATACCCTTCTTAGTATTGTCATTACTAACCTAATCTCGTCGGTTGTCGAGTTATCCTTTCGGATATCGACACAACCCTTTTGGGTAAATTTATCCATAAAGATAAAAATATTAAGGTCGAGGTGAAGGATAGACCTACTCTCTTAAGATGATATTGTCCCGCCCAGGTGTTTACGGTTTTTGGTAATCGTCTCCTAAGATACAACAACTTACGTCTTGAAATAGGAGCACTCCAAATTTCGAGCCCTATCGAACTTTCGAAGCCTTTAAACTCTTTGTTGAGTTTTAATTCACATTATTCCTTATGATTTTAGTCCCACATTGCTAAGCCAAGAAGGTTGGAAGGCCTTATATATGGAGTCCTTCCATCCATGCTTAGCAATGTCAAGGGGACTTACACGCATGCGCGGGCTGAGCCCAAATCAGGTGGTTTCGGGGAGTTCGAGCCGGAAATCCATAAATCGGGCGCGACGCATGCGATCATCGCGTGCAGGGGGGGTGCAAATCCCCAGCTCGTGGGCCTCGCGCTTGCGGGCGGCCTAGTCTATTTTTTGTTTTTGCCAGTTTGGTGACCTGATTTATTTTTGTTGGTCCGGTTTGGTTCTGTCCCTCGCACCTGGTGGTTCGGTTCTGTCCGCGCGAGGAAGCGAAGCAGCGCGACGGCATATGTTCGGTTTTGTCCGCGTCGCGTGAGGATGCGAAGCAGCGCACCCGCGCGTGAGATGAGGAAGCAGAAGCAAAGCGTGCGTCGCTTCCTCTGCACTGCTTCAAGTGTATAAATACACTTCCTCTGCTCCTTCTCAACTCACTCCGAAAAAATCAAAGCATTCCTCTGTTCTCTGCTTTCTCCTTCTTCTTCTTCTTCTTTCCAAGTTCTGAGGCTTGGTTCTGTGATCTGAGGTTGAGTCTGAGTGTGGCGTTCGTCTTGGAGTGCACCTACGAATGGCGCGAGCGGTTGTTGGATCTTGGGAGGATTTTGTCGGAGAGCCTCTGCACCGTGGGCGGCAATAAATTCTCTAAAGACAGTCAGCAAGCCCGACGCTTCAACCGGAGATACACAAATTCTTAACCTTACTCTTATTACCGTTTATTGCATGCTTGTCATTTATTGGTGCCATTATAGATTACTGTGTTAGCGTAATCATATTACAACAAATTTTAGAGAATTTATTGTAGCATCAATAGACATGATGAATGATAGGGTAACGGGGTCTGATGAGGCTAACGCCCGACCCGAAAAAATTTTCGGGCAAAACTTCAGACGTTGGCAACAACGGATGAAATTTTGGCTTACTACGCTAGAGTTATTCTCCGTTATAGAAACAGATCCTCCTTCACTTGATGAAGAGGAACATGCCTATAGTGCTGCCTTACAGAGGTTTAAGCAAAGGGATTATCTCTGCCATGGGAGGATCCTGTCTGCCCTCTCAGACGCACTATTTGATGTGTACTGTTCAACCTCTTCAGCTAAAGAGCTGTGGAAATCTTTGGATAAAAAATACAACTCCGAAGATTCTGGTTTAGAAAAGTACACTGTGGCAAAATTCCTAAACTTCAAAATGGTTGAAGGCAAATCTGTAATTGAGCAAACACATGAATTCCAAGTTCAAATTCATGGTCTTGCCGAAAGAGATATGCCATTACCCGAAAAATTTTAGGTCGTATCAATCATCAAAAAATTACCTACGAGTTGGGAAGATTTTGGCATGACTCTCAAAAACATCGGAGAGGTAAAATCTCTCTAGAAGATTTGATGATTGCCTTAAATAACGAAGAAGAACATCGAAAGCAACATAAAAATGATGATACAAGAATGCCTATGCATTTTATTCCAAAGGCAAATGTAGTAGTTGTAACGCCCGCCCTTCCTACTAGTAGGGCGGGGTCACTGTACGGGGAACATACATACATATTAAAATTTCTTTTCTAAAACAACGAAAGTACTTATTTATATATTCTTGTATACCTCTAAGTGAATGAGGTAATGAAATCAATTTTCTATCATAAACATGAACAAGTGTCATGTAATCATGCAAATCATTAACATAAGATAGACATGGTTCATCATGCATAAATTAATATAAGTAGGTCTTTTCCTTAGCCGAGCCACTACCACACACATCTCTTGCCTCTCCTGCTACTCCCTTAGTTCACCCATCCTTTGCCTTTATCGCGGTACAAGGAAAGTAACTATAAGCGCATAGGCTTAGTGAGATCCTTTCATACTCACAAAAACTGTATATCATAGCATAATCACATAAGCATATATCATGGAAACATAATCATCTGAACATCATATCATGTAAAAGAGCATCATAACATATCATATCATAAAGTAAAATAGTATCATATCATATCATATCATAAAGAAACATCATACTATATCATCTCATAAAATAAAAGAGCATTATATCATATTGTAACAACCCACTTTTCCCTGTTTCAAGTTCTAAAAGTCCATAAAAATATTTGGAAATACTTTTAAAATATTCTAGAGAATTTTAGAAATTTTTAGAGTATTTTTACGTAATTTTTGGAGGTCGTTTAGTATGTTACAAAAAGAAAGAAGTTTTGACCAAAAAATGTTGAAGGTGAGACTCGAACCCATGACCTCCGTCCGAACCCGACCTAACCAGACGCAGCCAACCAACAGGGCTGCGCTCGTTTTGTTAACCAAGTATGAAGAGAAAGAGATTTAAGATGTAGCTATAATGGAAATAACCCTAAGTATAAGGATTGGATTTCTTTTCCCTAAACCTATTTTTCTTTCTCCCGAAACCTCTCCTTTCTCACTCGCGACGGCGCCAATCCTTCTTGGCGAAAATCGCAGCACGCACCTAGGCGACTCCGGCGGTCGACGAGCTTCCTCCTCCGCGGATTCTTCACAAGTCCAAGCTTCTCTCGACAAGGAGAGCGCGCGAGCACAAGAAGAGGCCGAGAGTTGCAAGTTTCCAAACCCTAGAACCTTCTTCCTCCTTCGGTTAGGGGCTCATCCGAACCCTAGGTCTCTCTCCGGTTGTAAGTCCAAGAACAGCGAGGTGAGTTTCTACTCACCTGCAGTAGGATAGCTCCGGGATTTTCGTTCTTTGTTTTCGGTTTTGCTGTGCTAATTTGCTGTCCTAAGGGTGCTGGGCCGAATTTGCCATGTTAGGGCAATAGGTTTCGGATTTCTATGCTAGGGTTTTCCTTTGGAGTAAGATTGGGTTGCTGTTGAACAGAATTATAAGCTAGGGTTTCCCTTTCATTTCTGTAGCATACATATTAAGCATGCTAATTTATGAATTAAGTAAGTGGGGTGTTTTGCTCTTATTGGTTCCTACCGTGGCAGTAAACAGGGAAATGGACTATGGTTCCAGGTTGTTTTGAAGTAAACTTGAAGAATTCTGTTGCTTTATGTTGTGAACATGTTTGCAAAGATTTTAGTTACAGCAGTGCTTTCTGGTTGGTTTGTGCCGGGGAACATAACAAGAAGAACGAGCATGTTTTGGATCCATATTAGCTATAGACCTTTTATTGAATTGTTAGAGCATGAAATGCTATAGATTTATAGTTCTTGTTGGATTTTCTCCTTGCTGCGATAAAAGAACAGCTTTGAAATTAAGCATATCAATCTTAGACTTCTTTGTTACCTTAATTAGCATCTCAGTCTTAGCATACTAGTTTTATTTGCGCTTCTGCAAGCATGAACAGCTCTGTTTAGAGCTTAGAACAGTTTCTCTTAAATCGCATATTCGCAAGCAAGAACAATTTCATTTAGGGCCTAGAACAACCTTTCTTTATTTGCATTTCTGTTTGTGTAGCAATAGATGTACAGGAACAGATTTTCTAGTTTTAAGTTGCATTCTTTTGCCCTATCTTACAGCATGTTTAGGAAGCTCAAAGTTGCTTTCTTTTGCTCTATTTTAAAGCATGATTAGTAAGTTCAAAGTTGCTTTCTTTTGCTCTATTTTAAAGCATGATTAGTAAGTTCAAAGTTGCTTTCTTTTGCTCTATTTTAAAGCATGATTAGTAAGTTCAAAGTTGCTTTCTTTTGCTCTATTTTATAGCATGATTAGTAAGTTCAGATTCGCTTTCCTTTGCTTTGTTTTATAACATGCTTAGAGAGTTCAGATCTGCTTCCCTTATGTTATTTTTATATAGCATGCTTGGTTGGTTGTAATCCTACACTTGATAGATATATCTACAGGATTCTAATAAGCTCTAATCAAGGAGTATGAGAAGTATGAGTAAAGAAAATAAAGAAAAAGGTCAAGGCCTTAAGTTGGTCCCAAAGTCAAGACTTTAGGGATTTTAGCACACAAGGTGCTTATTAAAATGCCAAGGCATTTAAAGAAGTAATTAAGATAATAAGTATTTTACTTTTAAGAAGAGGCTAGTACCCGACTTCCAAGGTTGTCGTTAAACAAATCCAGGTGTCCAATTCCAAGGTCTTGGCTCTGGTAGACCAAGGTCTGCTCTTTTAGGATTGGCAGCTCGCTACCCCAACCTATTAGGGAACGCGCATAAGATGGTACTGAGCCTGGGCCCAAGAGAAGTTGATTATTATTTTCAAGTATTAAAGTATAAATTTTAAACAAGTGAAATAAAAGAATAAGTTTAGAGTAAATGAAGTAAGTTTCACTTTGTTTTAAAGATCAACAAATTTAGCTTTCTTTTATGCTAGCAGCTTTTACATGTTTAGTTTCTTACATGTTATTTATTTGCTAGTTGATGAGCATGTTTAGCTTTATATGTTAGCTTTTCATTTAGTTGATTTCTTTGCTATTTATGAGCATGAGTAGCTTTACATGTTAGCATTCCAGTTAGTTTGCTTTCTTTATTAGTTTATGAGCATGATTAGCTACACATGTTTAGTATATCAGTTAGTTGATTTCTTTGCTATTTATGAGCATGAGTAGCTATACATGTTATCTTTTCTGTTAGTTGATTTCTTTGCTATTTATGAGAATGAGTAGTTTTACATGTTAGCATTCAGTTTTAGCATGTTTTTATTTATATTCGTGCATGTCGAGTTTTTGTGAGTAGATAGCGCTCACTAAGCTTTATGCTTATAGACTGCACTTTCTCCTACTGCAGATAAAGAAAAAGGAAAGTTAATATGAAGGAAGGCGACAAGGAGATGCAAGAGGGGTGTGTGATGTCTGCACTATGGAAGTCCTAAGGATCCTTGCGAATAAAATAAATTATGATTTGTTCTTTGAGTTAATTAAGTCGTTATGTGTTAAGGAAATTTGATAACTGTTTATAAGGACACTTGATACTGTGTTTGCTATTCAGTTGTGGTTGTGGATTAGTTTTCCTTTATTGTTGTTGAGTTAGATTTATTATACTGCGTGGTTGATTGTTTGTGTTCTAGTCGCTTGTGGCTGAGTATATATTCTACATGTATTGTTGATTATGGTCACCGGTACAGGGGAGACTCTGCCGAAATTTTTCGGTAGGGTTTTCATGTGGTTTTTAATCACACCGGTTAAGTAGAGTTAGTAGTTAAGTAATGGTCATCCTTAGAGAATAGTAGTAGTAAGAAGGGTGGTCGTTACAGTTGGTATCAGAGCAGTGTTCCATTCTCCAGCATCACACACACATCAGCATCATCCTTGTCGTCTCCAAGTAAGAAAGTATTTAAATTCTTTCTTTATTCTGCTTTCCTTATTATTAACTGCAGTACAGAGTAATTGCTTATGAGTACTTAAGTAAGATAGAAGTTATTGTTTCTCCTTTCTTGATCCATATATATGTATGTTTAGGAAGGATAGAGAAGATAGCAAGTCTCTTTCTTTGCATAATTAGATGGCAAGAAGAGAACATCCCCGTACTGTTCATACTGAGGACCAAGTTCAGGAGAACGAAGAGCCCAGAATCCCTGGGCCTATTCTCTCTAAAGTTGTTGCTCAACTTTAGAGACAAGTAGCGAGCAGTAGCAAGTGATTGCCAATCTAATGGCCAATCAGAAGCCAGCTCCTCCCACTCCTCCAACCATTAATGTGGAGACCCCAGTGGTGACTGAAGTCCCATCAGCTGCCCTGGAAGTCGCCACAGCATCTAAAAGACAAGAAGTATATCTCATCCTGTGGCTGAAGCTGAAACCAGAAAGCTTCTCAGGAACGACTGAGCCCTGCGATGTTCAGGCTTGGTTTAAGACAATTGAGAGCACAATGGAGCTTCTTGACTGACCAGAAGTCGAGAAGGTTGATACCATTAAGTGTGTCTCTTTTTGCCTATCTGGAGGTACTGGTATGTGGTGGAAGCGAGTTAAGAGTAAGAGAGCAATCAATCAGATGAGCTGGGTTGACTTCGAGACAGAGTTTTATGAAGAATTCTTCCGCCAACGGATCACCAATAAACATTATGAGGAGTTTATAGAGTTTAGACCAGGTGACCTACCAGTAGAAGAAGCGGTTAAAAGATTTAACAGGCTAGCTCACCTTTGCCTAAAGTTAGTAAGTACAGTGAAAGAACGAGTCAGACTGATGCTCCTAATGCTGAGACCAGAAATAACACTTAATGTGAGTAGTGAAACTCACCGACCATAGATTGGAGAAGAGCTGGTCAGCAGGGCATTAGTGAGCACTGTCTGAACAGCAACAAGGCTCAACAAACGCAACACAAGCCAGTCAAGATAGAAGACAAGACAGTGGGGAAACAGAGAACCCAGTCAAGTAATCAGAACTGGAAGGACAAAGATAACAAGAAAGACCCAAGCAGGAAGATGTTCGGGTAGTCTGTGAGTATCCAAAGGTATTTCCAGAAGGGCTACCTAGACTACCTCCCAACAGAGAAGTGGAGCCAATTTCAAAAGCTTTGTACCAAATTTCTCTAGCAGAGCTAAAAGAGTTATAAGAACAATTTCAGGAGTTACTTGACAAGGGTTTCATCCGCCCTAGTCACTCACCTTGGGGAGCTCCTGTGTTGTTTGTCAAGAAGAAGGATGGATCTATGCGGATGTGCATAGATTATAGAGCTCTGAATCAAGTGACAATCAAGAACAAGTACCCCCTTCCCAGGATCGACGACTTATTTGATCAGTTGAGAGGGGCGACAGTATTCCCAAAGATAGACCTGCGCTCTGGGTACCATCAGCTAAAAGTGAAGGAAAGAGACATACCCAGAATGGCTTTCAGGACCAGATACGGACACTACGAGTTCGTAGTCATGCCTTTTGGTGTGACTAATGCACCTGCAATTTTCATGGACCTGATGAACAGAGTGTTCAGAGAATACCTTGACAAATTCGTCATTGTGTTCATCGACGACATTCTAGTCAATTCCAAAATCCTAGAGGAGCATGACACGCACTTGAGAATAGTTCTGCAGACCCTTCAGCAAAAGCAACTTTACGCCAAGTTTTCAAAGTGCGAGTTCTGGTTAGATCAGGTGGCATTTCTAGGTCATATAATTTCTAAAGAATGCATTCAAGTGGACCCAGCTAAAATAGAAGCAGTCAACAACTGGAGTAGACCCAAGAATGCCAGGGAGATCAGAAGCTTCCTTGGTTTAGCTGGGTACTACAGGAAATTTGTGGAGGACTTTTCCAGGATAGCCTCTCCACTAACAGCCCTCACCAGAAAGAACAAGAAGTTTGAATGGTCAGATAAATGTGAGCAGAGTTTCCAAGAGCTCAAGAAGAGACTGACCAGTGCTTCTATTCTGACTGTTCCAGAAAGTGACAGGAGTTTTGACATCTACAGTGATGCTTCCAAGATGGGCTTAGGAGCTGTACTCATGCAGGAAGGAAAAGTGATAGCTTATGCTTCCAGACAACTCAAAGATTATGAAAAGAACTACCCCACTCATGATCTTGAGCTGGTAGCTGTGGTCTTTGCACTAAAACTCTGGCGACATTATTTGTATGGCGTTCAGTGCAGAATTTTCACAGACCATCAGAGTCTTAAGTACTTCTTCACTCAGAAGGACTTAAACATGAGACATCATAGGTGGCTAGAGTTGGTCAAAGATTATGACTGTGAAATCCTCTACCATCCAGGCAAAACTAATAAAGTGGCAGATGCACTAAGAAGAAAATCCAGTGCATCCCTGATGTCTTTGTCATCATTAGCCCTACCACTGCAGAAGGAGTTGTCAGATTTTGGAAAGGAAATTATTTATGGGCAACTCTCTACATTGACCTTAGAGTCTACCTTGCTTGAGGATATACAGAAGAAGTAAAGTGAAGATCCAGATATCCAAAAGATCAAGCAAGAGATACAAGAAGAAGGAAATTCAGAATTTCGAGTATCAGACAGTGGAATTCTTTATCAAGGAAGTCGCTTGTGTGTTCCCAATGATAAAGAGCTGAGAAAGAAAATTTTAGAAGAAGCTCATAGTACACCTTACTCCATGCATCCTGGTTCTACCAAGATGTATCAAGACGTGAAACAGAGATTCTGGTGGTCTGGACTCAAAAGAGATGTAGCTAAATATGTCAGTACCTGCCTGACATGTCAGAGGGTCAAAGCAGAACACCAGAGACCAAGAGGAGTTCTACAACCTCTTCCTATACCAGAGTGGAAGTGGGAAGACATATCCATGAACTTCATAGCAGGTCTTCCAAGAACCACAAATGGATATGATGCGATATGGGTGATAGTGGACAAATTGACCAAGTCTGCTCATTTTCTAGCCATCAAGGTGTCCCACTCTATAGAGCAGTTGTCACAGTTGTATGTTAAAGAGGTGATCAGACTTCACGGAGTTCCTAAATCTATTGTTTCTGATAGAGATGGGCGCTTCACCTCTCACTTTTGGGAGTGTGTTCAGACTGCGCTGGGCACCAAACTCAAGTTCAGCATAGCCTTCCATCCTCAGACTGATGGACAAACAGAGCGAGTAAATCAGATTCTAGAAGATATGCTCAGAGCTTGTGCACTAGATTTCAAAGGAAGTTGGTGCAAGTATCTATGCTTAGCTGAATTTGCCTACAACAACAGCTATCAGGCCACCATCAAGATGGCACCTTATGAGGCACTGTATGGCAGGAAGTGCAGATCACCCATTTGCTGGCAAGAAGTAGGTGAGAGAAAAGAAATGGAAGTAGAACTGGGCATTCAGACAGAGCTGATGGATGAGACTACTCAGGCTATTCAGAAGATCAGATAGAGAATTGAGACTGCCCAGAGTAGACAAAAGAGTTATGCAGACACACGTCGTAGGCCACTTGAATTCCAAGTAGGGGATTCAGTCTTTCTCAAGGTCGCTCCTATGAAGGGAGTGATGAGATTTGGCAAGAAGGGCAAATTAAGTCCTCGTTATGTAGGACCTTATCTGATCACAGAAAGGATTAGGAAAGTAGCTTACAAGCTGGACTTACCACAAGACATGTCAGCAATACATAATGTATTTCATGTCTCCATGCTAAAGAAGTGTCTTCACGACCCCAGCCAAGTGATTCAGCCTCAGACAGTGCAGATCCAAGAGGATCTTAGCTACGAGAGTAGACCTACACAGATAGTGGACAGAGCAGTCAAGAGATTGAGAAACAAAGAAATACCACTAGTGAAGGTCGTCTGGCAGAACCAGAAGCACGAGGAAATCACTTGGGAGCGGGAGGACAGTATGAGACAAAAGTATCCAGAGTTATTCTAAGTTTGAGGACGAACTTTTTATAAGGTATGGGGAGTTGTAACAACCCACTTTTCCCTATTTCAAGTTCTAAAAGTCCATAAAAATATTTGGAAATACTTTTAAAATATTCTAGAGATTTTTAGGAATTTTTAGAGTATTTTTACGTAATTTTTGGAGGTCATTTAGTATGTTACAAAAAGAAAGAAGTTTTGACCAAAAAATGTTGAAGGTGAGACTCGAACCCATGACCTCCGGCCGAACCCGACCTAACCAGACGTAGCCAACCAACTGGGCTGTGCTCGTTTTGTTAACCAAGTATGAGGAGAAAGAGATTTAAGATGTAGCTATAATGGAAATAACCCTAAGTATAAGGATTGGATTTCTTTTCCCTAAACCTATTTTTCTTTCTCCCAAAACCTCTCCTTTCTCACTCGCGACGGCGCCAATCCTTCTCGGCGAAAATCGCAGCACGCACCTAGGCGACTCCGGCGGCCGACGAGCTTCCTCCTCCGCGGATTCTTCACAAGTCCGAGCTTCTCTCGGCAAGGAGAGCGCGCGGGCACAAGAAGAGGCCGAGAGTTGCAAGTTTCCAAACCCTAGAACCTTCTTCCTCCTTCGGTTAGGGGCTCATCCGAACCCTAGGTCTCTCTCCGGTTGTAAGTCCAAGAACAGCGAGGTGAGTTGCTACTTACCTGCAGTAGGATAGCTCCGGGATTTTCGTTCTTTGTTTTCGGTTTTGCTGTGCTAATTTGCTGTCCTAAGGGTGCTGGGCCGAATTTGCCATGTTAGGGCAATAGGTTTCGGATTTCTATGCTAGGGTTTTCCTTTGGAGTAAGATTGGGTTGCTGTTGAACAGAATTATAAGCTAGGGTTTCCCTTTCATTTCTGTAGCATACATATTAAGCATGCTAATTTATGAATTAAGTAAGTGGGGTGTTTTGCTCTTATTGGTTCCTACCGTGGCAGTAAACAGGGAAATGGACTATGGTTCCAGGTTGTTTTGAAGTAAACTTGAAGAATTCTGTTGCTTTATGTTGTGAACATGTTTGCAAAGATTTTAGTTACAGCAGTACTTTCTGGTTGGTTTGTGCCGGGGAACATAACAAGAAGAACAAGCATGTTTTGGATCCATATTAGCTATAGACCTTTTATTGAATTGTTAGAGCATGAAATGCTATAGATTTATAGTTCTTGTTGGATTTTCTCCTTGCTGCGATAAAAGAACAGCTTTGAAATTAAGCATATCAATCTTAGACTTCTTTGTTACCTTAATTAGCATCTCAGTCTTAGCATACTAGTTTTATTTGCGCTTCTGCAAGCATGAACAACTCTGTTTAGAGCTTAGAACAGTTTCTCTTAAATCGCATATTCGCAAGCAAGAACAATTTCATTTAGGGCCTAGAACAACCTTTCTTTATTTGCATTTATGTTTGTGTAGCAATAGATGTACAGGAACAGATTTTCTAGTTTTAAGTTGCATTCTTTTGCCCTATCTTACAGCATGTTTAGGAAGCTCAAAGTTGCTTTCTTTTGCTCTATTTTAAAGCATGATTATTAAGTTCAAAGTTGCTTTCTTTTGCTCTATTTTAAAGCATGATTAGTAAGTTCAAAGTTGCTTTCTTTTGCTCTATTTTAAAGCATGATTAGTAAGTTCAAAGTTGCTTTCTTTTGCTCTATTTTATAGCATGATTAGTAAGTTCAGATTCGCTTTCCTTTGCTTTGTTTTATAACATGCTTAGAGAGTTCAGATCTGCTTCCCTTATGTTATTTTTATATAGCATGCTTGGTTGGTTGTAATCCTACACTTGATAGATATATCTACAGGATTCTAATAAGCTCTAATCAAGGAGTATGAGAAGTATGAGTAAAGAAAATAAAGAAAAAGGTCAAGGCCTTAAATAGGTCCCAAAGTCAAGACTTTAGGGATTTTAGCACACAAGGTGCTTATTAAAATGCCAAGGCATTTAAAGAAGTAATTAAGATAATAAGTATTTTACTTTTAAGAAGAGGCTAGTACCCGACTTCCAAGGTTGTCGTTAAACAAATCCAGGTGTCCAATTCCAAGGTCTTGGCCCTGGTAGACCAAGGTCTGCTCTTTTAGGATTGGCGGCTCGCTACCCCAACCTATTAGGGAACGCGCATAAGATAGTTCTGAGCCTGGGCCCAAGAGAAGTTGATTATTATTTTCAAGTATTAAAGTATAAATTTTAAACAAGTGAAATAAAAGAATAAGTTTAGAGTAAATGAAGTAAGTTTCACTTTGTTTTAAAGATCAGCAAGTTTAGTTTTCTTTTATACTAGAAGCTTTTACATGTTTAGTTTCTTACATGTTATTTATTTGCTAGTTGATGAGCATGTTTAGCTTTATATGTTAGCTTTTCAGTTAGTTGATTTCTTTGCTATTTATGAGCATGAGTAGCTTTACATGTTAGCATTCCAGTTAGTTTGCTTTCTTTATTAGTTTATGAGCATGATTAGCTACACATGTTTAGTATATCAGATAGTTGATTTCTTTGCTATTTATGAGCATGAGTAGCTATACATGTTATCTTTTCTGTTAGTTGATTTCTTTGCTATTTATGAGCATGAGTAGTTTTACATGTTAGCATTCAGTTTTAGCATGTTTTTATTTATATTCGTGCATGTCGAGTTATTGTGAGTAGATAGCGCTCACTAAGCTTTATGCTTATAGACTGCACTTTCTCCTACTGCAGATAAAGAAAAAGGAAAGTTAATATGAAGGAAGGCGACAAGGAGATGCAAGAGGGGTGTGTGATGTCTGCACTATGGAAGTCCTAGGGATCCTTGCGAATAAAATAAATTATGATTTGTTCTTTGAGTTAATTAAGTCTTTATGTGTTAAGGAAATTTGATAACTGTTTATAAGGACACTTGATACTGTGTTTGCTATTCAGTTGTGGTTGTGGATTAGTTTTCCTTTATTGTTGTTGAGTTAGATTTATTATACTGCGTGGTTGATTGTTATGTGTTCCAGCCGCTTGTGGCTGAGTATATATACTGCATGTATTGTTGATTATGGTCACCGGTACAGGGGAGACTCTGCCGAAATTTTTAGGTAGGGTTTTCATGTGGTTTTTAATCACACCGGTTAAGTAGAGTTAGTAGTTAAGTAACGGTCATCCTTAGAGAATAGTAGTAGTAAGAAGGGTGATCGTTACACATATCATGTCATAAAGAAACATCATGCTATATCATCTCATAAAATAAAAGAGCATCATATCATATCATGTGATAAAGAGACATCATGCAATATCATCTCATAAAATAAAAGAGCATCATATCATATAAGTGTATGCAAGATGTCTTTCAAAAACATGTGTCATGTCATGTGCAAGATGCCTTTTTTTAAAAAAAACATAGCATATAATACTTAAACATAATCTCAACATGAGGGCCCGACTTATACCACATACATACATAAATGCGTGCATCCTAAATAAATTCAAGGTAGCAAATTTTGAACCTACTAGGAACTAGGCCCGTTTGATAAACCATCGACCTAGGGGCACTTAGGAGCCCATCCCTTTTTCTAGACCCTTTCATAGACCGTCGGCCTAGGGGCGCTTATGGAGCCCACCCTTGGTACAAGCCATACAAAGTAAAATAGCATGTGATAGTTATTTATCATATCATGAAGAGTGCTCTTAGTCCCAATTAATAGGAAAGCAACTCTTAGGTCTTTACTTATCATATCATGAAGAGTGCTCTTATTCCCAAAAAGGGAAGCATCTCTTAGGCCTTTGCTTGTCACATCATAAAGAGTGCTCTTAGTCCCAACAAAAGGGAAGCAGCTCTTAGGCCTTTACTTGTCATATCATAAAGCATGCATACTTGAGCATATAGCCCATCATAAAAGTCATTATCATACATGATTCATAAGCATACATAAGTAAGCATAAAATATATCATAAGGAAGCATAATCATGCATGGAAAACATTAACTAGCATCTCTTAATTCATATCATAGCATGTGAAACACCTAGTGAATCATAATTGGGTCTCTAACCCTAATTCCATAGAGTGGCCGAAACATGCAAGGGATTTCCCTAGGTTACAAGCAACATCAAAAGCATATAACCCTAAACCAACTTCATAACACTTATCATAAGAACATCAGAAGCATGTTTAGTTTATGTTCTAAGCTTCCTAGGTCCTTTAATCCTATCATGGCTGAAACTTGCCAAGCATGGATCTAGGATACAAGCAACATAAAAACATATAAACCCTAAACCAATTTCATATCATATACCATAAGGAACATCATGAGCATATTTAGTTCAGGTTCTATGCTTCCTAGGTCCTTTAACTTGTTGTGGCCGGAACTTGTTGAGCATGTTTCTAGGTTACAAGCAACATAAAAGCATGTAGACCCTAAACCAATTTCATATCATATACCATAAGGAACATCATGAGCATATTTAGTTTAGGTTCTAAGCTTCCTAGGTCTTTTAACTTGTTGTGGCCGAAACTTGTTGAGTATGTTTCTAGGTTACAAGCAACATAAAAGCATGTAGACCCTAAACCAATTTCATATCATATACCATAAGGAACATCATGAGCATATTTAGTTTAGGTTCTAAGCTTCCTAGGTCTTTTAACTTATTGTGGCCGAAACTTGTTAAGCATGTTTCTAGGTTACAAGCAACATAAAAGCATGTAAACCCTAAACCAATTTCATATCATATACCATAAGGAACATCATGAGCATATTTAGTTTAGGTTCTAAGCTTTCTAGGTCTTTTAAATGGTTGTGTCCGAAACTTTAAGGAGCATGAAACTAAGTCTAAGCAATCTACAAGCATAAGAACATCAAGATAACTTCATATCATATCATAAGGAAAATCATGAGCATGTTAGATTTGGTTTCAAGCTTTCTTAGGCCCTTAAATTCTATCATGGCCGAAACCCTAAGTGAAGGGCATCTAGGTTTTAAGCAACATGTAAGCATAAGAACTTCATATCATATCATAAGGAAAGTCATGAGCATATTAGATTTGGTTTCAAGCTTTCCTAAGCCTTCAATCTTATCATGGCCGAAACCCTAAGTGGAGGTATCTAGATTTTAACAACATGTAAGCATAAGAACTTCATATCATATCATAAGAAAAACCATGAGCATATTAGATTTGATTTCAAGCTTTCCTAAGCCTTTAATCTTATCATGGCCGAAACCCTAAGTGGAGGTATCTAGATTTTAACAACATGTAAGCATAAGAACTTCATATCATATCATAAGAAAAACCATGAGCATATTAGATTTGATTTCAAGCTTTCCTAAACCTTTAATCTTATCATGGCCGAAACCCTAAGTGGAGGTATCTAGATTTTAACAACATGTAAGCATAAGAATTTCATATCATATCATAAGAAAAACCATGAGCATATTAGGTTCGGTTTCAAGCTTTCCTAAGCCTTTAATCTTAACATGGCCGAAAGTTTCAAGAAGAACCTTAGGTTTTTATTTTACACAATATAAACTCATGGAAGACATATGAACAACTTGTACCGCAGGTGAGGGGATACTCACAACTTGTTGCTTGATTTTTCTTAAAAGAAAGTACTCTTGTGAAGATGAAGAAGAAGCTTCTCTTCCTAGTTCTCCCTTTTTCTTCTCTTGATTGTAAGGAGTAGATCTTGAGGACTCCTTCTTGTAAATTAGTTTTCTTAGGGAGAAAACTTATCTTGGCTTCGAAAATGGGAGAGGGAGGAGCTCTAGGTCTCGGTGGAGAAACAAGGAGAAAGAAGGAGGAGGAAGAAGAAGGAGGAAGAAGTAGCCAACAATTCTTTCCCTTCTCTTCTCTTATTCCTATTTATCCTTAATGAGGAAGTAAAAAGAAAGGAGAATGTCTCAATTCATTCCCTTGACTCCTCTATTCCCTCATCCTCTTCATTCCCACGAAAATGGTAAGAGGAAGAAGAAAAAGACAATTTGTCCTTTTGCTTGCTTCTTCTCTTAACCAAGAGGAAGAGTAGGAAGGCTACTTGATTTTCTCTTGCTCCCTTACTTAATCATACTCTTACCTTTAACTACAATTTTCATTCCTTGTTATTCATATATCATTCATAATTCTATTGGTTATCATACATCAATTTAGCTTAATCTACTGTGAGAGGTTCAAGGTTCAAACCTTAATTTCTCCTTCTTTTTATTTCTTTTTTTTTTGGGGTTCTATTTCCATTCCCTTTTTATTCTAAAATAAAATACTCATATGTATAGCTTAAATATTTCGTGGGTGTTACAGTACCCCATACTTCATAGAAAGTTTGTCCTCGAACTTAAAATAGTGATATCAGGTGGCACAGGTCTTCCTGCTGAGTGCATCGGCCACTTTGTTCGCTTTTCCTGGATGATAAAAGATCTCGCAGTCATAGTCCTTGACTAGCTCGAGCCATCTACGTTGTCTCATATTCAGGTCTTTCTGTGTGAAGAAATATTTCAGACTCTGGTTGTCGGTATAAATCTTACACTGGGCTCCATATAAATAATGCCTCCATGTTTTGATAGCAAAGACCACGATTGCTAGTTCTAGGTCATGAGTGGGGTAATTCCTTTCATGCTCTTTGAGTTGTCTAGAGGCGTAGGCAATGACCTTGCCGTCTTGCATGAGTACAGCTCCAAGTCCGAATATGGAAGCGTCGCTGTACATATCGAAGTCCTTTTCACTTTCCGGAAGAGTAAGGATCGGAGCACTGGTCAGTCTCCTTTTCAATTCTGTGAAACTCTTCTCGCAGTCATCCGTCCATTCATACTTTTTGTTTTTCTTGGTGAAAACGATCATAGGGGCTGTAATTTTGGAGAAGTCCTCTACAAACTTCCTATAGTAGCCTGCTAGACCGAGAAAACTTCTGATTTCACTGGCATTCTTTGGCCTGCTCCAGTTACTTACAGCTTCGATCTTGTTCGGATCTACCATTACTCCGTCCTTGGATATAATATGACCCAAGACTGATACTCGGTCAAGCCAGAACTCGCATTTGGAGAACTTTGCATATAGTTGTTTCTCTCGAAGAATCTGTAGTACGATATTCAAGTGTTCAACATGCTCTTCTTGGGTTCTTGAATAGATGAGGATATCGTCAATGAAGACGATCACAAATTTATCGAGATATGTCGTAAACACCCGATTCATCAGATCCATAAATACAGCAGGAGCATTTGTCACTCCGAAGGGCATAACTATGAACTCATAGTGTCCGTATCTCGTTCGAAATGTCGTCTTTAGTATATCATCCTGTTTCACTCTCACTTGATGATAGATGGACCTTAGGTCAATCTTAGAGAAGACGGTTGCACCCCTTAATTGGTCGAACAGGTCGTTGATCCGTGGAAGAGGGTACCTGTTCTTGATCGTCACATTATTCAGCGCTCGGTAGTCTATACATATTCGCATAGACCCATCCTTCTTTTTCACAAACAGTACTGGAGCTCCCCATGGAGAGTGACTCGGGTGAATAAGTCCCTTGTCGAGTAACTCTAATAGTTGTCCCTAAAGTTCCTTCAACTCAGCTGGCGCCATACGATAAGGTGCTTTAGAGATCGGTTTAGTACCAGGAATCAACTCGATCTCAAATTCTATTTCTCTATCGGGGGCTAACCCTGGTAGCTCATCGGGAAACACGTCCGGATAGTTGCATACCACCCAGACATCTTCTAACTTCTGGTCCTCGGCTTGTCTTGTTTCGACCACATGTGCTAGAAATCTAGTACATCCCTTATCTAACATCTTTTGTGCCTTTATGGATATTAAGAATCTCTTATTGTTTTTCCTTGGTTCCCCAACAAACTCGAATATCGGTTCAGCTTCAGGTCGGAAAACTACTTTTCTTTTACGGCAATCGATCAAAGTACCGTACTTGCTCAGGAAATCCATGCCCAATATACTATCATAATCCTACATGTCGAGCACTATCAGATCACAGTAGAGTTCTCTGCCTGCGATTATAATGGGTACGGCCCGCAACATATGAGTAGATGACATTACTTCTCCCGAAGGTAGGGTTGTTAAGAATTTGGCATTTAAGGCTTGTGGTGACATCTCTAACTTCTCCATGAAGGGTGTAGAGACAAACGAGTGTGTCGCCCTAATATCAAATAACACATTAGCATACTGACTGAAAATAGGTAGCCGACCTGTGACAACTGTAGAAGCACTCGTCACATCTTCTTTGGTGAGAGAGAAAACCCTGGCATTTGTCGTAATTGGCGGGGCTTCCAATCTCCCTTGGCTGATCGGAGTTCCTTCAATGGCAGCTTGCATCAGGTGTAGCTGTGAGGAGGCACTCCTGTTCTGGTTACACTGCTGGGATGGTGTCTGGGACTGGATAGGGCAGTCTCTGGCCATATGTCATTCCCGTCCATAATTGTAACACTTTCTCGTACCCTTGTGGCATACCCCGGAATGTTGTTTCCTACAAGTGGTACACTGAGGGTACTTAGGTTGCTTATTCGCTGGACCTCCTTTAGTGTTGCTCCATTGCTTTCTTTTTCCATTAGGGTTTCCTTTCCAGCTTGCTTTGGTACCTTGAGGTTTCTGTCCTTCTGTCTGTGCCTGATTCTTACTCTCGTTCATCACCTTCTGATAATGTTTGGTGATCAAGGCACTGCTGACTAGTTCTTCTGTAGTCTGCGGTCTATTAATTTTGTCGGCCATATTCAAAGGTATCTCGGGTTGGAGCATTTTCAGCATCAGTCTGACCCTTTCTCTTTCCGTGCTGACCAACTATGGGCAGAGGCGTGCGAGACGATTGAAGCGCTTCACTGCTTCATTAACTGATAAGTCACCTTGCCGAAACTCGGTGAACTCGTCGTAATGTCGATTTGTTACCCGCATGTGGAAAAACTCCTCAAAGAACTCTGCTTCGAAATCCACCCAGTTCATCTGATTAACTTGTCTCTTGACCTTGACCCTTTCCCACCACATTCTTGCGTCTCTGGAAAAACAGAACGACATGCACTTGATCTTTTCTGATACAGGCCAGTCCAGCAATTCCACTATACTTTCCACCGTCTTGAATCAGGCTTGGGCGTCCCATGGCTCACAAGTACCCGCGAAGTTCTCCGGCTTCAGCCTTAGCCACTATATCAAGTAAGTCTCCTGTCGGACCACTGGGGCAGGGGCTACCGGTGGTACTGGTGCAGCTGTAGGTATGACGGGCAATGTATTCTGATTTACTGGTGGGGTGACAGGTTTTCCTTGCTGATTCATCATAGCAGTGATTACTTGTTGTTGTTCCGTGATCTGACGCTGGAGATCTGTGACTACCTGTGTTAGATCTGGTGGAGTCATTGTCTCATCGGCCCTGTTACCGCGTCTTCTAGCCATATTTATCTTCATAAATGACAATAAGACTAGCATAAGTTCATGGTCATCCCTACTTATATCCGTACATATTAAAACATCGCTTATCATACATAAAGGCAATTCATATCAGTTATACCTGCGTTCATGCATACTAAACTCATTTCTTATCATACATAAAGAAAATAGAGTAAGTAGAGATTCTTACTTGGAGCGGCAGGATGGAGGCTTGATGTGTGTGTAGCGGGAAGGCAATCTGGCTCTGATACCAACTTGTAACGCCCGCCCTTCCTGCTAGTAGGGCGGGGTCACTGTACGGGGAACATACATGCATATTAAAATTTCTTTTCTAAAACAACGGAAGTACTTATTTATATATTCTTGTATACCTCTAAGTGAATGAGGTCATGAAAACAATTTTCTATCATAAACATGAACAAGTGTCAAGTAATCATGCAAATCATTAACATAAGATAGACATGGTTCATCATGCATAAATTAATATAAGCAGGTCTTTTCCTTAGCCGAGCCACTACCACACACATCTCTTGCCTCTCCTGCTGCTCCCTTAGTTCACCCATCCTTTGCCTTTATCTGCGGTACAAGGAAAGTAACTATAAGCACATAGGCTTAGTGAGATCCTTTCCTACTCACAAAAACTGTATATCACAGCATAATCACATAAGCATATATCATGAAAACATAATCATCTGAACATCATATCATGTAAAAGAGCATCATAACATATCATATCATAAAGTAAAATAGCATCATATCATATCATATCATAAAGAAACATCATACTATATCATCTCATAAAATAAAAGAGCATCATATCATATCATGTCATAAAGAATCATCATGCTATATCATCTCATAAAATAAAAGAGCATCATATCATATCATGTCATAAAGAAGCATCATGCTATATCATCTCATAAAATAAAAGAGCATCATATCATATAAGTGTATGCAAGATGTCTTTCAAAAACATGCGTCATGTCATGTGCAAGATGTCTTTTAAAAAAAAACATAGCATATAATACTTAAACATAATCTCAACATGAGGGCCCGGCTTGTACCACATACATACATAAATGCGCGCATCCTAAATAGATCCAAGGTAGCAAATCTTGAACCTACTAGGAACTAGGCCCATTTCATAAACCATCGACCTAGGGGCACTTAGGAGCCCATCCCTTTTACTAGACCCTTTCATAGGCCGTCAGCCTAGGGGCGCTTATGAAGCCCACCCTTGGTACAAGCCATACAAAGTAAAATAGCATGTCATAGTTACTTATCATATCATGAAGAGTGCTCTTAGTCCCAATTAATAGGGAAGCAACTCTTAGGTCTTTACTTATCATATCATGAAGAGTGCTCTTAGTCCTAAAAAGGGAAGCATCTCTTAGGCCTTTGCTTGTCGTATCATAAAGAGTGTTCTTAGTCCCAATAAAAGGGAAGCAACTCTTAGGCCTTTACTTGTCATATCATAAAGCATGCATACTTGAGCATATAACCCATCATAAAAGTCATTATCATACATGATTCATAAGCATACATAAGTAAGCATAAAACATATCATAAGGAAGCATAATCATGCATGGAAAACATTAACTAGCATCTCTTAATTCATATCATAGCATGTGAAACACCTAGTGAATCATAATTGGGTCTCTAACCCTAATTCCATAGAGTGGCCGAAACATGCAAGGGATTTCCCTAGGTTACAAGCAACATCAAAAGCATATAACCCTAAACCAACTTCATAACACTTATCATAAGAACATCATAAGCATGTTTAGTTTAGGTTCTAAGCTTCCGAGGTCCTTTAATCCTATCATGGCCGAAACTTGCCAAGCATGGATCTAGGTTACACGTAATATAAAAGCATATAAACCCTAAACCAATTTCATATCATATACCATAAGGAACATCATGAGCATATTTAGTTCAGGTTCTAAGCTTCCTAGGTCCTTTAACTTGTTGTGGCCGAAACTTGTTGAGCATGTTTCTAGGTTACAAGCAACATAAAAGCATGTAGACCCTAAACCAATTTCATATCATATACCATAAGGAACATCATGAGCATATTTAGTTTAGGTTCTAAGTTTCCTAGGTCTTTTAACTTGTTGTGGCCGAAACTTGTTGAGCATGTTTCTAGGTTACAAGCAACATAAAAGCATGTAGACCCTAAACCAATTTCATATCATATACCATAAGGAACATCATGAGCATATTTAGTTTAGCTTCTAAGCTTCCTAGGTCTTTTAACTTGTTGTGGCCGAAACTTGTTAAGCATGTTTCTAGGTTACAAGCAACATAAAAGCATGTAAACCCTAAACCAATTTCATATCATATACCATAAGGAACATCATGAACATATTTAGTTTAGGTTCTAAGCTTCCTAGGTCTTTTAATTGGTTGTGGCCGAAACTTTAAGGAGCATGAAACTAAGTCTAAGCAATCTACAAGCATAAGAACATCAAGATAACTTCATATCATATCATAAGGAAAATCATGAGCATGTTAGATTTGGTTTCAAGCTTTCTTAGGCCCTTAAATTCTATCATGGCCGATACCCTAAGTGAAGGGCATCTAGGTTTTAAGCAACATGTAAGCATAAGAACTTCATATCATATCATAAGGAAAGCCATGATCATATTAGATTTGGTTTCAAGCTTTCCTAAGCCTTTAATCTTATAATGGCCGAAACCCTAAGTGGAGGTATCTAGATTTTAACAACATGTAAGCATAAGAACTTCATATCATATTATAAGAAAAACCATGAACATATTAGATTTGGTTTCAAGCTTTACTAAGCCTTTAATCTTATCATGGCTGAAACCCTAAGTGGAGGTATCTAGATTTTAACAACATGTAAGCATAAGAATTTCATATCATATCATAAGAAAAACATGAGCATATTAGATTCGGTTTCAAGCTTTCCTAAGCCTTTAATCTTAACATGGCCGAAAGTTTCAAGAAGAACCTTAGGTTTTTATTTTACACAATCTAAACTCATGGAAGACATATGAACAACTTGTACCACAGGTGAGGGGATACTCACAGCTTGTTGCTTGATTTTTCTTAAAAGAAAGTACTCTTGTGAAGAGGAAGAAGAAGCTTCTCTTCCTAGTTCTCCCTTTTTCTTCTCTTGATTGTAAGGAGTAGATCTTGAGGACTCCTTCTTGTAAATTAGTTTTCTTAGGGAGAAAACTTATCTTGGCTTCGAAAATGGGAGAGGGAGGAGCTCTAGGTCTCGGTGGAGAAACAAGGAGAAAGAAGGAGGAGGAAGAAGGAGGAAGAAGTAGCCAACAATTCTTTCCCTTCTCTTCTCTTATTCTTATTTATCCTTAATGAGGAAGTAAAAAGAAAGGAGAATGTCTCAATTCATCCCCTTGACTCCTCTATTCCCTCATCCTCTTCATTCCCATGAAAATGGTAAGAGGAAGAAGAAAAAGATAATTTGTCATTTTGCTTGCTTCTTCTCTTAACCAAGAGGAAGAGAAGGAAGGCTACTTGATTTTCTCTTGCTCCCTTACTTAATCATACTCTTACCTTTAACTACAATTTCCATTCCTTGTTATTCATATATCATTCATAATTGTATTGGTTATCATACATCAATTTAGCTTAATCTATTGTGAGAGGTTCAAGGTTCAGACCTTAATTTCTCCTTCTTTTTATTTTCTTTTTTTTTTGGGTTCTATTTCCATTCCCTTTTTATTCTAAAATAAAATACCCATATGTATAGCTTAAATATTTCGTGGGTGTTACAGTAGTCTCATCTGATAAGAAGAAATCAAAAATCAAAAAATGAAGAACAAGATGAAACACAAACCAAAGGTTCAAAAGAAAAATGTAACCAAACCGTGCTGGACATGTGGACAAATTGGACATTATGCCAAATTCTGCCCTAAGAGAAAAGACAAGGAGAAAAACCAAAGCAATGCGTCCAACATCAAATCACAAGCAAATGTCGTGACTACTAGTGATGACACCAGCAATAGGTTTGTTACCTTTAAACCCGAACTAAACTTGATCTATCAACCTAATGAATGATTAGTTGATACAGGTGCAAATGTGCACTGTTGTGTTGATCGCTCTGCCTTCCTTACTTATCAGGTAATTGAAGGCACTTTCGTGACCATGGGGAACCATTCTGCAGCTAGGGTGTTTGGGATAGGACAAGTTGACCTGAGGTTCACCTCTGGAAAAGTCCTGTCACTGCATGAGGTGCATCATGTTCCAGTGGTCCGTCAGAATTTGATTAGCGGGTCAAAGTTAGTCCGTGCTGGTTATGAGTTGAACTTTAAATGTAATAAAGTTGTAATATTACATTTAGGAACCTTTATTGGAAAATGTTACCTTAATGAAGGTTTATTTAAACTCAATGTAGAAAATGCTACCTTAAATAAATCTACTGATATTGGTTGTTCATATAACATTGAGTCTTATGATATATGGCATGACAGATTAGGACATGTCAATTTTAATACCGTGAAAAGGATGATGAACCTAGACATGATTCCTAAGCATGCTATAAATGATAAGAAAAAATGTGAAGTTTGTGTGCAATATAAACAAACCCGAAAACCCTTCAAATCAGTTGAGAGAAATTCTGATATTTTAGAATTGATCCATACTGACTGTTGTGAGTTTAACGGTGTAATAACGAGAGATCATAAAAGGTATTTCATCACCTTCATTGATGATCACTCTCGTTATTGTTATGTTTATTTGCTGAAAACTAAGGATGAAGCTTTAGATAAATTTATGATTTTTAAATCTAAAGCTGAGAATCAAACAAATAAATCTGTTAAGAGGTTAAGGTCCGATAGGGGTGGAGAGTTTACCTCAAACCTGTTTCAAAAATTTTGTCAAGATACAGGTATAATTCATGAGGTAACTGCTCTATATAGTCCTCAATCCAACGGTACAGTAGAACGAAAAAATTAAACCCTTGAAGATATGATTAATTCCATGTTAGGCAGTTCTGGGTTACCTAACTTCATGTGGGAGGAAGCTCTATACACTGCATGTCATGTGTTAAATAGAATCCCCATGAGGTATAGGGATAAAAGCCCATATGAGCTTTTGAAAGGCCGGAGGACAAGTTTGAAATACCTTAAAGTGTGGGGGTGCCTTGCAAAGGTACTAGTACCTGAACACAGAAGAAAAAAACTTGGTCCAAAGACCGTAGATGGTATCTTCTTGGGTTATGCTCAAAATAGTATTACATATAGATTTCTGATTATTAAATTAGAAATTTCTGGAATAGATGCAAATACTATTGTCGAACTTCGCGATGCTACATTTTTTGAGGATATATTTCCTATGAAGACAAGAACACCTCAGTCTATATCTAGTATTCCTACTAGAGATAAGCCTGCTTCCGAAGAGGCCCCATTATCCGTAGAAGGTATACCTTCCTCAAGTCACTCTAGACTAGATGAATCTAGTGAGTGTACAGAACTGAGAAGAAGTAAGAGGCAACGTGTGTCTACGGATTTAGGCCAGGACTTTATCACCTATAATATAGAAGGTGACCCTGTGACATATAGAGATGCTATGGCTTCTCCTGAAGCTAAGCACTGGAAAGAGGCCATTAAAAATGAAATTGACTCTATTATCTCTAATGCCACTTGGGAGTTGGCAGATTTACCTCCTGAGTGTAACACTATAGGATGTAAATGGATGTTTAAAAGAAAACTAAAACCTGATGGGTCAGTAGATAAATTCAAAGCCCGCCTAGTTGCTAAGGGATTTAAACAGAAAAAAGGGATTGACTATTTTGACACTTATTCTCCTGTTACTAGAATTACTACAATCCGAGTGTTGATAGCATTGACATCTATATATCATCTTGAGGTTCATCAAATGGATGTCAAAACGGCATTCCTTAATGGAAATCTTGAAGAAGAGATATATATGGATCAGCCTGAGGGACATGTAGTTTCTGTAAATGAGAATAAAGTCTATAGGTTAGTTAAATCTCTTTATGGTTTGAAGCAAGCCCCAAAGCAGTGGCACGAAAAATTTGATAGTGCTATGCTATCGTTTGGTTTTGAAATGAATGACTCTCATAAATGTGTGTATGCTAAAAAGAAAGGTAATAGTTGTATTATCTTATGTTTATATGTAGATGATATTCTACTTTTTGGTTCTAACCTTTCTATTATTAATGAGACTAAGACTCTCTTAAGTGGTAAGTTTGATATGAAGGATATGGGTTGTGCTGACATGATTTTAAGGCTGAAGTTGACTCGATCAACTGATGGAATAGTAATTTCTCAGTCACTCTATATTGAGAGAGTATTAGAGAAATATGGCTATTGCCAAGTTAAATCTGTAGTCACACCGTATGATCCTTCAAAAACTCTCCATAAGAATAAGAGTGGTGTGATAGTGTCTCAATTAAGATACTCACAAATAATAGATAGTTTAATGTATTTAGCAAATTATTCTAGACCTGATATTTCTTTTGCTATATTGAAATTGAGCAGGTTTACCAGCTGCCCGGACAGAACGCATTGGGATGCATTAGACAGAGTACTCAGATACCTAAAAGGCACTATATCCTTGGGCTTGTGGTATGGGAGATTCCCTGCAGTCCTGGAGGGATATAATGATGCTAGTTGGATAGCGGACACTACTAAGTGTAAAGGCGTTACTGATTATGTCTTTACACTTGGAGGCGGTGCAGTTGCTTGGTGGTTTGTTAAACAGACGATTATAACCCGTTCTACATCTGAGGCAGAATTGTGTGCTTTGGATACCACAGTAACTGAAGCTGATTGGCTGAAGAGTCTTCTTTCTGAAATTCCCTTGATGATGAAGCCAATACATTCTATTTCAGTACACTGTGATAATCAAACAACAATAGCTCATATTAGAAGCTCCAAGTATAGCCAGAAATAGAAGAGACATGTACGAATATGATTAAAGTCTATTCGTGAGTTAGTGTCTCTTGGAGTGGTGTCACTGGACTTTGTAAGTTCAAAGGACAATATTGCCTATCCACTCACTAAAGGGCTTGATTATGAGAAAATCAAGAGATCCAGTAAGGGAATGGGACTGAGGCCTGTCCTGGATTCATCTATAGCAGCAACCCAACCTATCTAATTGGAGATCCCAAGAAGTAGGTTCAATGTGGTATAAACAAGCTATAAGGATGAATCGTAAGCATCAAATTGATTGAGATGCAATCTCATAGTCGCTTCCCTGGATAGATGATTGACTGCTAGTAAGGATGAGCTTAGGAGCTCTTAATGAGTTCAAGGTCTTAATGACAAGATGCTTGCAGTACCTCCTTAGAGAACTCACCTATGTAAGTGTAACTGTGGGGCCGCAGTATGGGGGGTCTAGGCAACTCTCCTTAGCACTTATGAAACAAGATTCGGTGGCATGGCTGTAATGCACCAACCTAGAAGGATTCAACCGTCGCCAGTGATGAGTTGTTACCAATTGATCTTCACATATAAATGGTTTAAGATCAAGACTCAGTTCTCTTCAAACCTATGTGAATAAGATTGGTGTACTTAGGTGAAAATTCAAACCGAAAGGTATTTTCACTAAAAGCTCATTGCAACCAAGCCTCAGAACTTATCTTTGTTTTCGACTAAAATAATTTGAATTAGTGGGGGATTATTGAGTTTTAATTCACATTATTCCTTATGCTTTTAGTCCCACATTACTAAGCCAAGAAGGTTGGAAGGCCTTATATATGGAGTCCTTCCATCCATGCTTAGCAATGTTAAGGGGGCTTACACGCATCCGCGGGCTGAGCCCAAATCAGGTGGTTTCGGGGGGTTCGAGTCGGAAATCCATAAACCGGGTGCGACGCACGCGATCATCGCGCGCAAGGGGGGTGCAAATCCCCAGCTCGTGGGTCTCGCACTTGCAGGCGGCCTGGTTTGTTTTTGCCAGTTTGGTGACCTGGTTTATTTTTGTTGGTCCGGTTTGGTTCTGTCCCTCGCACCTGGTGGTTCGGTTCTGTCCGCGCGAGGAAGCGAAGCAGCGCGACGGCATCTGTTCGGTTCTGTCCGCGTCGCGTGAGGATGCGAAGCAGCGCACCCGCGCGTGAGATGAGGAAGCAGAAGCAAAGCGTGTGTCGCTTCCTCTGCACTGCTTCAAGTGTATAAATACACTTCCTCTGCTCCTTCTCAACTCACTCCGAAAAAAAGCAAAGCATTCCTCTGCTCTCTGCTTTCTCCTTCTTCTTCTTCTTCTTTCCAAGTTCTGAGGCTTGGTTATGCGATCTGAGGTTGAGTCCGAGTGCGGCGTTCGTCTTGGAGTGCACCTACGAACGGCGCGAGCGGTTGTCGGATCTTGGGAGGATTTTGCCGGAGAGCCTCTGCACCGTGGGCGGCAATAAATTCTCTAAAGACAGTCAGCAAGCCCGACGCTTCAACCGGAGATACACAAATTCTTAACCTTACTCTTATTATCGTTTATTGCATGCTTGTCATTTATTGGTGCCATTATAGATTACTGTGTTAGCGTAATCATATTACAACACTCTTAAGAGAGGAGAGAAGAGAACTTAAGAGAAGAATTCATAACTTGAGAATTAAGTGAGTTGAGTGGAAGGAATGAGGTTTATTTTATAAAGATGAAGGGTCACTCCCAAGACATGAAAGGTTTCTTCTAAGAGGTGAAAGGATATGGGATGTGTCTTTTTCCTTAAATCTTTTCACTTAAACTTTTTCATTATGAATAATTAATTTAATTAATTAATTTGATTAACTATTTACTTTATTTATTATAAATATTAATTAATTAATATCATAATAATTAATATTTTAATCAATCAATTATTTAATCAATGAAATTAATTATAATTTCATACCTCTCAATGATTCCACATACTTGAGTTAGCTTTCATCCATGAATTGAACTCATATACGAGTTAAACTTCCGTCCGATCATATCGGACCAACTCTTCATTAGACATTAATTGCTCATTTACTCAAGAAATTGGTTTACTCATGGAATAATCGTCTTATTCCTATTAATTTATTGGTCACCAACATTAATTTTTCAACAATCCCCCACATGAATGAAAATTATGAATAAGTTTCAAGTCTCAAGGAGAGCTTGTGGCTTTGAACCTTCTGTACTGGAATGCAATCAGATTTACTTGGCTATTCAATGAACTATGTCTTGAATTGTTTAGCCGTTGGTATAAATCAAGATAATCATATCCACACAATAACCCCTTGGCTTTTATCAGTTCCCTATCGTGCCCGTTTTAGCCATAGACAAAGCTTGGGATTCATAAGTGTTTCATAAAGCGATCTGTCTACCCACTTAAATAGGTGATCTCCTATTAAGAGTATCCTGCAATGCCCTATTATACCCTTTGTGGTATAATAGGAATCATTAAGAATTTTTGTTCATCCTTTATTCATTTTATAGGTTTCACCTTTTGTCTACATGAATGAGTTAGAGTAATTACTCCTAGGTGCCTCGAATCTTGTAGCTTAGTTGCCCCTTTTGAACTATAATTTTGGGATCTCCAGTCAACATGGTTGGATTACCACTACTCGATTTAAATGTTGAGTTTTAGACTCATTCTCCTAAACATACAGTATAATTTATCTCTTGGTAGGCTTAGCGAATCCGCACAATTTCCATATTCAATGGAGATTTTACCACTAAAGATCTATTGCTTTAATGACACTTATCATTTTACACTAGTGTCATTCTCATAATTTCTTAGATACCATAATATATCATATATATTGGCACATATCGATACATTTTATGCAATTATTTTTTTGAGTCCCTAATTTGGATATTTATATCCAAATACCCCCCACATTTATTGGTTAACACCCATATTTATAGGCTTCAATAGAAGGTTCGATGCCTTATAGAGATTTTTCATTTCTATCTCATTGTGGCTTATGGTTTATTGAGAGGACAACTTCTCCATAATTTTTAGGATAAATCCAAAGTTTATCAATATAGCTTTTATCATCTTCTTAATGTTTAAGCCATCATTGTTGAATTGAGGTGAATGTGATATAGTCGATTATTGAATGTTACTCTTCCTTAAGAAACATTGCTTGAGCAATATGTTGCATTCTCTCCCTTAATCACAATGGATGATCTTGCATAGTTGATTTTTCCAACCATATTTCTAGTATTTTATAAAACACTTCAAGGGCCTCAATCTTGCTTAAAAGCATGGTCTCCATAACTCCAATCTTCTGATTTCACCGAATTAAAACTATGGTTGTCTAATCAGGATGATGATCACGATTACACTTGTTATAAAAAAAGTACTTAATCTAGTATGATTGTCTAGTTGGAGTGTTGACCATAATTGCATTTACTCTACTCAAGAAGTATACATCCCTTGGTCTTCTAATCTCATCGAGCTAAACTGTGGTCATTTGATTGGAGTGCTGACCAAGATTGGATTTACTCTTTGAGAGACACTTGACTCAAGAAATATAGATCCCTTGGTCTTCCAATCTCATCGAGCCAAAGCCGCGGTCGTCTGGTTGGAGTGCTGACCAAGATTGTATTACTCTTCGAGAGATACTCAACTCAAGAAGTATACATCCCTTGATCTTCCAATCTCATCGAGCTAAAGTTGTAGTGGTTTGATTGGAGTACTGACCAAGACTGTATTACTCTTCGAGAGATACTCAACTCAAGAAGTATACATCTCTTGGTCTTCCAATCTTATCGACCCAAAGTTGCGGTCGTCTGATTGGAGTGCTGACCAGGATTGTATTACTTTTCAAGAGATACTCAACTCAAGAAGTATACATCCCTTGGTCTTCCAATTTCATTGAGTCAAATCGGTGATCGTCTGATTGGAGCGCTGGCCAGGATTGTATTACTCTTTGAGAGATACTTGACTCAAGAAGTATACATCCCTTGATCTTCCAATCTCATCAAGCCAAAGTTGTGGTCGTCTAATTGGAGTACTGACCAAGATTGTATTACTCTTCGAGAGATACTTGACTAAAAAAATATACATCCCTTGGTCTTCTAATCTTGTCGAGTCATAATTATAGTCATTTGATTGGAGTGCTGACCATGATTGCATTTATTTTTCGTGAGACACTTGACTCAATTCTTAGTCACTTTCAACACATGTGATGCAATCCTTTTAACTCATCTATTTTGACCTCCACTTAGGTCATATTGAGTCATAGTCAAGTTTAGCTTTTTACTAAGTGAGCTTGATTTCTATCTGAAGACTTTCATTAGCCCTCTTTTTCGATAATTTAAACTCATTATCCTCAACTTTGTAATTTTAGTCAAATGATCCCCACAAAGTCTTGACCATCATTGTTACATTATACCCATGGTATAATTTTGTTATCCATCCTTTTAAGGCATGATTCTCACATAGGAAAATTATATTCTTTCTTGCGAATAACTCTCCCATCGCTTGAGATTCACTTTTAGATCCGCTAGGACATCTTTTGATAGTAACCTTAAAAGATACATTTTCTTCAAGTAATGCAGTGTCTTTTACTATCATTGCTTGAAGACGATTAAGGAGAATTTCTCCAATTTCTCTCTAGTAGGAGTGGGATCCACGGTCGCCATAATCGCTAATATCGTCTTAAGATTGTTAGTATTTTAAAATATAGGTATATGGATCTTCGGTGTTGAGATCCAATAGTTGAGCCCGATTAGTCATCTCGACGATAAGTCAATGACTCTAATCGGCAGAGCTTAGGATGGCGATGTGGACCTTGTCCCATTTATACTCTCGACATCCTCTTTCGATTATCGAAGTACCCCTTCAGGTAAAAGACACACCCTTCTTAATATCGTCGTTACCGACCTAATCTCGTCGGCTATCGAGTTATCCCTTCGGATATCGACACAATTCTTTTGGGTAAACTTATACATAAAGATAAGAGTATTAAGGTTGAGATGAAAGCTAGTTTTTCTTTCTTTAAGATGATATTACCTCGCCTAGGTGCTTACGATTTATTGGCAATTATCTCCTAAGATACAAAGACTTGCGTCTTGAAATAGGAGCACTTCAAAATTTGAGCCCTGTCGAATTTTCGAAGCCTTAAAACTCTTAAGAGAGGTGAGAGAGAAGAGAACTCAAGAGGAGAATTCACAACTTGAATTAATTGAGTTGAGTGGAATAAATAAAGTTTGTTTTATAGGGATGAAGGGTTATTCCTAAGAGGTGAATTTTTTTTTTTCAAGAGGTGAAAGGATATGGAATTTATCTTTTCCCTTAAATCTTTTCATTTAAATCTTTTCATTATGAATAATTAATTTAATTGATTAATCTGATTAACTATTTACTTAATCTATTATACATATTAATTAATCATTTAATTAATATCACAATGATTAATCTTTTAATCAATTAATTAATTAATCAACAAAATTGATTATAATTTCATACCTTTAATGGTTCTATATACCCGAGTTAGTGTTTATCCATGAATCCAACTCATATATAAGTCAAATTTTCATTCGATAATATTGAACGAATCTTCATTAGACATTAATTTCTCATTCATCCGAAAAATTAATTTATGACGATCTACTCATTAAATAACCATCTTTATCTCTATTAATTTATTTGCCACTAAAACTAATTTTCCAACTGCATCAATACCCACCTCATGTAGTCGTGCTCCACCAGTCAAACTAAATCTCTACATCTTTGATCTTTCAAGACTTATTTCGTTTTTTTGGGAGCGTCTAGTGGTTATCAACTTTAAGGGGACGTTTGGTTCAAATTTATCAATCGGAATGGTAATGGGTTTGATTATAGGGTCAATGGGAATGGGAATCAGGATTGCATTATCAGCGTTTGGTTCAAAATCTGGAATGGATATGATTATAATTGATAATGTTTGTTTCGAATCAACATTAGTAATGAGAATCAAATAAATTTCCAGTTTTACCCTTATTAGTTAATGCATTAAAAATTATTAAAAAAAATAATATCTATATTTTTTAAAATAACATACATGTTATAATAATCACAAAAACATTTTAATTTTTTTATTTTAATTATTTATGTATTTAAATTTGATTCATTTTAATTTGAAATAGAAACACACAATTTTAAAATGTAAAATATTGAACATCAACACGTAGTTGCTCAGGTTCTCATCTTCACAATTAGATAAAAAAAAATCCTTGAAAACAAATATGTGAGATTAGACTTAAGCAACACTGTTCAAATCAACTTCACATCAAACCGAGTCTCTCTTCAAGTAACATATTCAAAATATCACCAAACCATTTTAAACAATTATCAAGTAACATATTCAAAATATCACCAAAAACAATATCAATAATAATGCTGCCCATATCCATTTTAAACATCATCTACTTGTTTAATACAAAATAAAATGTCTCAATGCAAAACCAACTATGAGAAGCAAAATATAAACCTATCCATAAACATTAACCTCAATAGTTGAGGATAACAATGCCAAAATCAGGATCTTAACCGACTTTAGTTATATTAAAGTGAGCACATATTCCCTCACTTCAGTGGAATCTAAACTGAATAACAAGTCAATATTCAAAGGATCTTGACAAATTACTTTAGAAGCCTTGTACTTATCTGGACCACTGAACCCATGCTTTTCTAGCAGTTCAAGAACTTGTGGCATTCTTGAGGTTGTACCTTGCATCCAAGTTGACATTGTGCTAAGGTGACCATCAAGACTCTTCATAAAACCCCGAATTTTATCATTAAATTCCTTATACTCAGTTTCAGCATTCTTCACTGGTGCAAACTTGGTTTTCTTTGAAGCTTTATGAACTTGATGAGTGCATTTTTTCTTGGCAGCAGATGAACTGGAAGAATTAGATGGCAGTGACTCCATGGTAGATAAAAATTCAATTTCAGTGTTGGAATCACTCTCATCTGTCACAGTCAAAGTAACAGTAGCATTTCCTAAATTCTGCTCAGCAGCAAGTGGATCTTCAGCCACATCTCCCGTTGCTCGATCCTTGCCATATACCATATCCAAATCCGTAAAGTAAGGGAATGAGACATTATATAAGCCCTTAGCATCTTTGTGAATCTGTAAAAAAAATACAAAGCCAAAATTATAATTAGATTCTACATAAAAAAAAAAAACAACATAGCCATGTTAAAGTACAGATTCATGAATGGCTGAACACATAATTGATACACCATATCCAGATGCTAGCTTTTGCATCATTTGGAGGCACACTAAGGTTGAGGACCTAATACACATAACTGATTATGGCTACTACTCCAACTTAAAATTAGAACTCTGTTTGCTACAAACTGTATAACCTAAAGTTGCACACCTGGCATAAGTCAATACAGTAGAGTCATTAACAACAAGACAAACAGAGATATTACCGATCATCATCGTAAATAACTCACACAGCCATACAAGAGTTAAGACCTGGATTGCTAGTGGTTGGTCATGTAAGAACTCAAATAGGAAAAAGAGGATGCCAATCATAGTCTACAGCAGCAAAAAATATCAGATGAGAAATGTCATCAACTTGATTTAGCAAACTTGACAAATTACAAATCATCAAAAAAAGATTAATTTCACTTGTTCACTTACATGTACAAAGACCAAAGACTCGATTACATGCACAAAATTAATTGAAACGTCGGAAGGTGATTACGAGCATGGAAATACAAAGGATTACTACTAACAAAAAAAGAAAAGAACAAACCTATAAAATCTAAGCATCCGAGATTGTGTTCCCCTCGAAAGTAAATGAAACTGACATCATAGTAAATTGATGAGCACACCACATTTGGTGATGAAGTTATACTCTACAAAGCTAGAATGAATCAATTTCGGGTCAAGAACATTAGCAAATTGATGTGTTTTCAAGAGCAAAATAAACGTTGTTCATTTCACCTAAATCTAATTGGCTGAGGTATGTCACAATCTATAAGAGTCAATCACATTAAAATTCATGCGCATATTTCATCTCACAGGATTAAAAATCATAGTCAGAGACTGCATGGATTGGGCTAGATTTGGATCAAACCAATTGTGAATTTGTGTAAAAAAAAAGGTACAATATCAAAGTAACATCAGCATATACCTCTAACAGACAATATTATAAAATTACAAATTAAAACACATGAATTGACATACCTTAATCCATTCGGTATACCATGTAAATTCACAAGCAATCTTTTTTTCAACATCATTCCAAGAACATCCACTCTGCTTGCACATTTCATTAATAGCATGGTACCTTCCCTTCAAGAACTTGATCCTAGAGTCAATGTGTTTCACTTCAATTATCAACTGGGGTAACTTTTGCACCATTAATCTTCTTATCTCATTCATGTAATTGTTCTTAAAACCACCATCTGTTTTCCAAAGAGGATCAGTGGCCATATCTTGTAAACATCTAATTAAAACCCAACTTTCCTCCTCTGTCCAAAATCGCTTATTCTTGCCTCTTCCGTATTCCACTTCATTTGTCTCTTGGTTATGCACATCCACTGTACTACTTTTCATCATACTGTGGTTCAAAAAATACAAATTCCAAAAGCATAATAATGTAATTATACACATTATATAACAACTCAAAAATATAAATATCAAATAATGTTGAAACAGTTAGGCAATACATAAGACAGCTAGCAGAGTCATACAACATCCCACATCAAATTGAAAATGTTCTAATAAAAATACAACAAAATCACAAACATATGCAATAGTCATCCCATATTAAAAACTCCATTTCTCCAATTATTAAACATTTCAATTGCCATATTATTTCTGAACGCATTCCACTGGTCAGTTGGGGCAATTGTTCGTATGTATTCCACTTCATCATCATCATCGCTTTCCTCATCTTCGCTTTCTTCATCATCCTCTATAGATTCCTGAGGATCTGTACTCATAAATTTGCGAATCAGATTATGGAGTAGACAACAGGAAATAATAATACGGACTTGGGTTTGTATTGGGAAGAAAGAAGGGGATGCTAGAATTTTCCAACGCCCCTTCAACAAACCAAAACACCTCTCAATTACATTTCTTGCTCGAGAATGCTTCATATTAAAATATTCTTCCGGAGTCTCGGGTCGATGACCATCAAACTCATTAAGATGATACCTATGTCCACGATAAGGGGCAAGAAATCCAGAAGAATTACAATAACCAGCATCCACCAAGTAGTAACAACCTTTGGCAATAAAACAATATTAAATGTAAGACTACAATAAACAACTTAATTTAGAAATTTAAAATTAAGGTAATTAGTTAATTCACAACTTTTTTATATATACCTTGAGGAACTTTAAGCCCAGTAGGCCTACTAATGGCATCACGAAGAACACGACCGTCGTGAGCAGAACCTTCCCATCCAGGTAACACATATATAAATTGCATATTTGGGGAACATACTCCCAACACATTTGTCGCTATACCTCCTTTCCTTGTACGATAACGTTGTTTTTCTTCTTTAGGAGGTGTTACTGGAATAAAAGTACCATCTAACGCGCCTAAGCAACCCTATATTATTCAAATGAATTAATAAGAAATACTACTAAAACATAATGACCCTAACATGTTACTAAATATTTATCATATATTATTACCTTAAATGGTTTCCATCTGTCATCTTCACAGTTTTCGGATATAGGTTCTGGTGTTTGGAGTAATATGTGGTGAAGCTTCAAAATTGCATGAAGACACAGATTGAAGTGACGGCTCACAGTCTCTTGACTTCGATGAAAAAGTAGACTAATTGTTCTGTTTTTCTTGTGATGTGCCAGAACATAGATAAAAAATGCAACAATTTCATCAACAGACGCATTTCTTGTGTCTTTTAATCCCCCAATGTCTCTTACCATATCACATAATATCTCAAAGGTTCGTCTATCCATGCGGAGTTCACTAATACAAAATGCATCACTCTCTTTTGTAAGGCTAAATATCCATTGCATTCGCTTAATTCGTTTTTCTTCCTTATTTTTTATTCGGCAAATTTTAGTACGTCGATATATTCGATACGAATGTTGATAGAATATGAGAACCATAACAGCCATAAGTATAATATGTGTAACCCACAATGTGCACATTAAATTTTGACTTCTGCTATTAAAAGGAGGTCGTGTCATGCTTTTCTACAACAATACAAGTAAAAAAAACATCAATTAAGGGATTGAAAAGTACAAAAAAAAAAATAGAAGAATTAAAAAAATGCATGATCAATATAATAAAGATCAATTGATCTTAATATAAAGTGTTTCTGCCTTGGATAAAATAAATTATGTTAACATCTAAAGTATGACCCATGCATCTTGAACCAAGTTAAACACGATTAAGGTCAAGCTAGCATATATTGAAATAGTTCCTAATAAAACTCTACCTATTAAATCATCTACTGGTTAGTTATGTTGGCAACATTAGATTATCTCACACAATGTCATGACTCTATATGTTTGTTATAATCTAGTTTCAAATGTAATCTCTTGAATCAAACGACCAAAGGAAGTGCTAATTTTTTTAGAGGTAGATTAAATAATGGTGTTCACTTGTCTAGATCTGACTGTGGGTCTCAAATCCTCATCATTTCTCATGATCTTGCCCCATCCAAAGAGGGCCCTACCACCCAGCCTTTTTGGCTTGCAATGATCAAAACATTTGAAGCCCTTTCTAAAACCTGAACTCGTACTATAATTGTAACATCCTGATAGTTAAAGCAATTAATTTGCTTGTATATCCTTGCCCTAGCACTTCATATATACTTCATACCACTTAACAATTTGCCTTTATTCCTTTCTGTTTTGGCACATGTGATTGCTTAATCATTCATCTACAGCACCGCCCCATGAAATGAGATGATCTACACTTCCAAAAAAAGGAATTACCAACATGTAATTCATGTGTACACGCTTCCCACTTTTCATTTATATGATTATCAACATACTATTCTTTTTTTCATCAGTCATGCTTTGGTTGCTAAAGTAGCGTATCAGGTCACAGCCAAAATCTGAATGTGAACGTTGCCAAAGCACTTAACTTCAACATTTTAAACAAGCAGGTTTTCTGGTGGTGAGCGTGGGATTATGTTCTAAACAAGCAGGTTTTCTGTTAACTTTACAGACATTTCTAAACGATTGTAGAAGGGATTATGTTCGAGGACACAGATATCTTCGAATCGAGAGGAAAAGACATTGCATTGAAGGGTTACCTGGTAGTGAGCGTGGGGAGGAGATTCAACGGTTCGTGATCCGGTCGAAAAACCTAGGTCACCGGTACAACGATACTGGGAAGGTGGAGGCGTTCAGATTCGGGGAGGAAGGGGATCTTCGAATCCCCGACGAGGTGGCGACGTTCGGCGAGGTGGAGGCGTTCGGCAGGTGGCGACGTTCGGCGTCGGGCGAGGTGCGGCGTTGGCGTCGTTTGGGAACAGGTTGCAACGAGAGGAGAGAAATGCGATGGAGAATATTAGGTTAAGGGCATTTTAGGAATTAATGAGAAATTTTGATTGATGCAAATCCAGGAATCGGTGATTGAAGGGGTGGGACACCGGAATAAGCCATTACCCATTAATAGAGAATCATTCCCTCATTTTCATTCCCATTGTTGTAATCCAAACATTAATATTGATTGCTATTCTCATTCCTTACTTTTATTCCCTTAAACCAAACGCCCCCTAAGTTTGGAATTCAAATCAGGTAAATATTTCTCTAGAATGGATTGATGAGTACGCTAGGATGAACAAACTTTTAGGTCTTATCTTGCTCCCCTACCAAAAGTCCTTTGTCCTTTGTCTTTGTCCCAATGAGCAGTTATCCAATCGTTGAAATCTTGACCGAAAGCTCGTAGCACCATTTCGTGTGTGGACTTCACTAATTTCTCCATCTTGTTTTCACACTATTTGTAAGTATAAAATGGCTTTGTCTGAACTCTGACTTAGCTCGTGAGTTTGTTTTATTTGTTATTGGATGCGACGTATTTACGCCTATCAATTTTGAAATGATCGATTGGTTTTGTAAAATTTTTGATCGGCCAGAAGATAAATTAAAAAATATTCATAACGACCCACTATCAATCCAATATTTTTAGATTTACTGTTTATTAAAAATATGATCGGTTAAACCGTCGATTGAAAATTTGAGCAGATATACGGCCGCTGTACTCTGGGCTGATATGACCTTTTGATATCTCTGGGGTCAATGACGTGAATCCAACTGCCTGGCGATGGTGCCTTTTCGGTGTCAAATTGGGCCACCACAAGATTCCTTCGGCCAATTTATCGAGCCCGCATGTGAACTCCAGAGAACCAGAGACCCAAGACAGGCTCCAATAAAAATTTAAATTAAACAAATTTAAAGGAGTTAAAAATATTGATCATACCTTGTGTAAAAAACATTAAAGGAGTTAAAAATGTGATGGCAGAGTATGTAGGGATAAGCAAGCCCTTCCAGCCATTGTTGATTTTAAGTCGATGCTTTAATATTCATCACAAAGTGAAAAATAGGAGATACATCTCACAAGCCCTTCTTGACAGGGGAGGGCCAGGAAAGCCTCCTGTGACTGATCTCATCGCTAGCTTCCAGTGTAAGATCTTGCTGCTGCCTCCAGCTATCGTCAACCAAGGAATCATCTGACCTTGTCGTGCCCTCCCTCCACTGCGGAGACGGTGTTACAAACTTTGAGTCGCCCCCTGAAGTGTCACTCGGAGTCATGGGTGAGGAAGAGTTACTGACACGAAATCGTTGGAGCGTCGCAAACGAATCCCTCATAGCAGACATGGCTTCAAAGAAGCGGGTGCACGATGCCAGAGCAGCAGGGATAGGACGCAGCATTTCCTGCAGGTTAGGATACAAAAAAAAAAGGACTTAACAAGGCTGAGAAAGCTTCATAACCAAAGATTATCTAATACGAGCTAGAGTTAAATTTGACAAAAGTATTCTATCATACAAATAGTACATTCAATTATTCCAACTGAACTAACTAGGCTAGACAAGTGTAATCCAAATGGGTTGATTTGGCTGAACAGATATGTCAGGTTGAACAGGGCTGACGGGTTGTTTAGGATAAACAGCCTCGTAGAACTGCAAGGGTAGGCTGGGCCAGTCAGGCTGGGCTAGCTAGTAGCGTTGGCGGGCAGGCTAATTAGACTTGTGACAGGCCAATCAGATCAGTCGGGCGGACGAATTGGTTGAACTAGATAGGTCAAATGAGCAGGTTGAGATGTGTAAACTAGTTGGTCCAAGGAATCAATCAAGGCGAATGGTCTGGTAGGCTAAGTTGTTCGAGCATCAGTCGATCCAATTGGGCTGCTTGAGTGGATCAGGTTGGGTAGGTCAAGTAGTAGGTTCAGGCTACCTGGATCATGTAAGATGGACTAATTAGGGAAATCATGCAAGTGCAGCAAGTTAAAATATTTTATGAGTATTTTATCATGTAAAAACTAAGAAATGTATTTCTCATAATATTACCAATCAAATAAAAGCATATTATTCTTTATCAATTAGATGAACCAAACCAAGAAAATTTATTTCTCCTCATTTTTTTCCTTATTTTATTCTCTATCAATAACTATGCCATGTATTCCATGAATCAAATACACCATTGATATTAATGAAAACATCCTTAACATAAGCTCATTGAGTATGATATGTGTCTAGATTTCCAAAACAATGAATAAAATCCAATATCACTGCACATGGGTGGGTTTACTAAGTATCTGCTCACAGGAACACAAAGTCTGGATTTGGTGATTAGCCTACAATAGACGGCCTGTTTCAACCAGTTTACTCAAGCACAAGGTTCAAGAAGTTAAGGCAGTAAATTTTCTATTTTCATATTTTTAAGAAAATAAAAAATATTTTTGGTTGGCAATTTCCATATTTATTTTCTAAGGAGATATCATTTTATGGGAAAGTAAAAAATGTTTAAAAATTATTTTCTAAAAAAAAAAAAAGAAAAAATGCATATTTTTCAGAAAATGAAAATAGAAACCAAACTCTCTAACATTTCCCACTTGCAGTATCTCTAAACTGTTTAAACTTACTGCACACTGGAGTGCTTTTTGATAAATTCACTGCAATTTATCCAAACACAAAATTGGAATCTGGCATCAAAGGTAAATGGTTTAGACATCGACAGGGTGTGCATATTGAAAAACAAAGGACTAATCATTTTAGGTAAATTGTTTGATTAAAATATGCAAAACAAATATTAATCATGCTCAAATCTTGTCTCCAGTTAACTGAAGCAAAAAATTAAAAACATACTGACTGAAAAACTTCCAGAAAACAATAAGTATGCACAAATGCTGGAGTCAACAAAAAAATAAATATATCATTTAGCATACCCCCCATATTGTAGGCGGTTCTTTGAAGTTCTGGCACCATTGAAAATCAGCAACTGCAGCTGTAAGAGCTCCATAGTCACTAGCAGCCTTAAGCAATAGCTCTGAGAATTGTTTCTGAAACGTTATGAAAACATATCAAATTTTGTTTGTGGAAAAGAGAATTGTCTTCTATTTCTCAGATAACTGTTCATTTTCTAACATCTTTTATAATATTTTGTTTTCTTGAGCAATTTAAAAAACTGATCGCCCTTTATTTCTAAATTATCAAAAAATCTCTCCTATATTGATCATTATCAAAGGAATACACCCATTTTATTCCTCTGTATCCTAATTTATTTGAAAGGTGCATAGTGTTATTAAAATTATCTACATTTGCTGATTTTCAATAAAAATCTATATGAATTTCCAACAAAAATCTATATGGATGTTCACTTTCTAAACTGTTGATTAATCCCACCTGAAACTAAAAAGAGTTTTAACCTTTTAGTTTCAGAATTTCAGATGTAAATTGTAATTATCTTTGCTGAATCAAGGTGTGAATATATCTTGTACCAGATCTTAAGTTATTGAAGAGTTTATCATGATTCTTATTTCAAATTAGTAAAAAATAAACTATTTCAATAAAACTATTTCCTTCGGAGAAATTACAATGCTTTTTTTAAAAAAAAAATAGGAAAAGTGGACAATTTCAATGGTAAGTCACCTTTGCAATAAATCAAAGTAAGGAGAAATATAAAGGGCATACAATAATATTTAAAGGAAAGGTGCCCATCTGAATTTTATGAATAAGGGTGTCTTTTAAATTTAATTCCAAAAATAAATTTCTTTTATAGAAAAGTCAATAATAGTAAATGTATTTTTTTTTACTTTCAAATTTCCTATCTAAACTGAAAGCATTTCCAAAAACAAACACAATATTCAATATATCCTAATTTTATGTAAACAATGCCAACAAATATCACAAATTGCACTGCAACATAACCCCCTTCAGCATATTGCTATACATCAATATATATAGTTACTTACTTGATATTCAGCCTCCACAGGTATGCAGTCTAAAGAATATGGTTGCTGTAGTCTAGAAATGATTCGGTCCTGAGAAAAAAGCATTATTTTCAAATAGAATGTTGCATCCTTAAAGCGGCATATGAAATGCATACCAGTTACATGTCCATTGAATATTTTAAATTCACATAATATAATAGCCAGAAGCCAAGGTAAGTCATGTCTAAACCCTGGAATCTATATTTTGGTAAAATTTTGACATCCTAATGGTAAATAGGCAGCAAAGAGACAACACCCCCATGCTAAAGTAATCTTCTAGTTCTACATAAGTATATATATGCCTGTATAAATATATTGACACAGACTCGTTAACACAGAATGGAGTAACTGGAACTCTCATATCTGTATTTGATGTTTTGATATGTCAAGGCAAACAAGTTAACCATGCCTAGGAAGAAAACCCACTTTCTACAAGTTAACAGCTAGGTAATACAGAACCCCAACAGTAAGTAGGCAGAGATTATGTATTATCTTAACTTCACTTCATTACAAGGTTAAAACATAAAAAAGATTAGTGCACTAATACTTTAGCTTAACAAATGATGTTTCAAACAAACACCGACTTCAAGATATCTTGGCCTTATCCCTACATCCAGATAATGGGCTAGAAGTTGGTTTTGTCAAGTAATTTTAGGTAGATGTTCTTTCTTCTCTATTACAGCATATCAATCTTGTTATGATCACCCCACATTTAACAAGCTACACAGTTATTTTTCACTATGATTGGCATTTTAAGTAATGAAACATGTGGCATTTGTGCCATGGAAACAGAAGCAGATGATCACCTACTCTTTAGATGCCTATTTGTGATGGTTGGGATAAGCTTCTTCCACATGGATCCTATTCTACAATGGTAGAGGATAGTGAGGTTATTTCAACCCCACGATTTTTGAAATAATAAACAATAAGTTGGAATATAATTAAGAATATGTTCGTGAACCCGTTCTATTGCTATACTTGGCACCATATCAGTTACTCTACAAATATCTGAATGCTTTATGGTAATCAACTAAGTTATAACACATTCCTGCATTCTAATGATCTATATTTTTTTAATCTGTTATTGCAATAGCTCAAAAATAAGATTTGACTTTTCTAGTGTTTCCACTCAATGCTAGAGGCCTCATTTCCATGTTTCTACAAATATTTTGCAGTTAAGCTAAGCGCATATGTTGTTCATATTTTTTTTATAAAAAAATTAACATTAATTGTATTAAGAATAATGCATAACATCATGTGTCACAATATACACAAGTTTACATTGACCAATTTATATACAAATTACTCTAACCTAATCCATCAATATAAAAAAAAGTAAATCTATCACTTAGCGTATTTCATTAATCATCCTATGTAATCCATATTTTAAAATAAAATATTTTACTCATGAACCCAAGAAATTTATAAGCTTAAAACATAAAACGTATAACATTGTAGGCTAAGCTTAAGACATTGTATCCTTTGGTAGAAATTGAATGAATGAATTCATGGATAGGCAGATGACCCCAAAAATGTATTTGACTCCAATTAATTCCTTCAAAGGAATTGGGGATGAATGGATAAGAAGAACACATGGAGTAATGGATGGAATAGGTTTCCATATTTTTATCTGACTTCCCAAAAGTGGAGGAAAGAGTCAAAAGACAGGTAGCTTCTTATTTGGAAAACTTGTGTGCTCCTTTGAGCCCTGTGTAGCACGGACACTTGTAGTTTTTTTTTTCAAGTGTTGGACACGAACACGACACATACACGGACATGACACGCAAATACATGTGTCGGATACAACAAAATCCGTGTCATTGACTTTTTTAAGTTTGACCAATCGGATACGGTTAGGATACGGCTAAGACACGGATGGGACACATTTCCGGATATGTTTGGGCTCAAATGTAAAAAATTAAAAGTTATAAGGCTTAAATTGAAAAATAATAAATTTCTAAGGATTGATTAATAAATAAATTAAAATGAATTTGGCATAACAAAACCCTAAATTCCTATCTTCGGTCTTTTGTTGCTCTCGATTATTTCCTCCTTGCTCTCGCCGCTGCAAACCTCGCCACTACTCGCTGCTGCAAACCTCGCCATTGCTATGCTCTCGCCGCTGCTTTGCTCGCCTGCTTGCCTCGCTTGCTATTCTGCTCGCCTCGCCACTGTTCTGCTTGCCTCTGCTCGCCGTGCTCACCTCACCACTACTCACCGCCACCCTCTAGTTTTTGGCAAGTTTACCTTTTTGTTTTTTCTTCTGAAATCACTGTTCTGAATTTGTTTTTGCTTTTCCGTTTTTCTTTCTTCTGAAAAAAAGAACTGCACATCCACGAGACCTTTCTCATAACAGTTATAACACTGCACATTTTGGTTCGGGCTTCCTGTGCAGTGTGTATAAGTGCAATGGTCAATGGAACAACACTTTTTTAATTTGTTACGCCAAAAGAAAAATATTGTAGTAGTGAGTATGGATGTTTGATTTTTTTTACTTGTTTAAGATGGATTTAGTGTTTTATATTTTGTTATGTTTACTTTTTGTTTGTAATGGATATCATGATTGATGTAATATGGTTTTCTATTCTAGGATTTTTAATTATATATATATATATATATATATATATAATCGCCGTATCCTAGCCGTATCATGTCTTATATTTTCAAAAATTTTTGTATCGCCGTATCCGTGTCGTGTCCGATACGATGCCCCTACCCGTATCCATGCTACATAGTTTGAGCCCTAAGGCAAGAGCTTCACCAGCCTTAGCTCCTAGCCACCATTCTTGGCGGCGACTATAAATTTGAACTCTTTCACATCTTTCACTAAGTGAACACCAATCTGAACACTGCCCTTACTAGTCTTTCCTCGTGAACTCCCTTGATCACACAGCACACTTCATTTGAAATGAAAAAGACTCGCAATAGGGTATAAGCAGAACAAGATGTTTTTTGATAGCTTATTTTGTCTATATCACTGTGGTGTTTCTTGCAAGTTATCGCTGACTCTGCATCCCAGTGTTTTTTTTCTTACTCAATATTCTCCTCTTCCCTGTGTTTGATCCACACATCCAATCCTCTATTACCCTATGAAACTGTTCATCATTTAATACTTCTTATTTTATTTCCTTATATCAGTGACATGGGGAAAAGGAAGAACTAAGTATATGATAAAATGAAAACCAAAACCTCAAAAAATAAAGCAGGGTAAGAAAAAACACTGTCACATACAAGATGCAGATTCAAATTAGTTCATTTGAAAAGCTTAAAATGTCACTTAAAATTTGCAACATAAAGAGTAACTAAAAAATGTATACGTATAACAAAATGATTACAGAAACATGAACCATGGCTCCTCTTCCCAAAATCATACCTTGTTCTGAATTACATCTTTCAAAATAGCAGTAATTCTGGCCAAAGACTCACATTTCTTTTCCATTTCACTAACATGAGTTAGATGAGCAACGTTCTTGTCATCCTAAGCAAATAAAGCAGAAAAAACTATCTGATGAAAAAAGAACAAATAAGTATATCATAAATAACAAATGAGAATACCAAAATTACATCACATTCTATAATCCAACGGTCAAGATGTATTTTTTTCCTTCTAAACAAGGATTGCTATATTGTTTTAAACATCCATTTCTACTGCAAAAACGAGTCCAACAAATAACAAATGAAATACCATGATTACATCACATTCTAGATCCAATGGTAAAGATATCTTTTTTCTCTCTTCTAAAGAATGATTGTTGTATTGATTTAAACATCCATTTCTACTACCAAAACAGTCCGACAATACCAACAACAAAATATCTGCGGCAGGAAAATTCTGTGGTCTATTGTTCAACTATAACTCCATGTATAACATGGAATTGACACATCGTAATTACAGTATTCAGTACTACACTGTCAGCACAATTTGTAAACCAGAAAATGACCAAATGTGGTTTGGCAAATCATGGAATAGTTAATGCATCCACAAAGTAGCCAGGATATCGTAGCATGACAATGCTTTGAAAAATAGATGATATAATTTATGGTTGACTGTCAACCTGCTGACAAAAAATTAACTTCAGATTTTTCATACATAGCTCACAAAATGGATTCCTTTAAGTATTTGATAAATAACCAATCAACAGAAAAGAATATCATTCCATATAGAAGAAGCTAGCCATATGCAACATTTAAGTAACATAAGCCTAACTTTCATTGTATCCTTGGACTACATGAGAATGAATATTGTCACCATTATAAAGTAGCTACTTCATAAGTTGGAGGATGAAAATTTGTCATGAAAACAAAAACTCTCTTGAAAAGGAAAAGCCAACATTGATGAGACTTCCATTAATTGAATGTCTCTTTTTTGTTTATCTTAAAATTGTACTAACTAGATTAATGAGTTAACTAGTTTCTTCAACATATCTAAACCTTAAGATATCTCCATGCACAATCAACCTAATGGCTAATGGGATCATATTTAAGCTTGATTCATATTGCTTGAAAAACTGGAAATAGTTGAAGAGATATCTCATACACCATACATAATGTGCACAAGTTTACACTAAGAGAGAAGTCTTTTTTTTTTTTAAGAAGGAAATTTCATCCTGGATTTTTTTGTAAGGAATTAGAAAATATGAGGACCATTATCTTCCTTTCCTTTCTACTTGTTCTAACCAAACAACACCAAACCACAAATAATTTATCTTCTTTTCCTTTCTATAAAACACATCCAGAGTCTAAACAATGGAAATCAACAACTTACTTTCTCTCTTCTCTCTCCTTTCCTTTTGTTTCTCTTGCAATTTTATATATAGGCAGGTTTATAAATGGACTCCTTAGCAACCAAAGGGAACCCTTCTGTAAATGCATGAATTGTTTAAATAACATGTGTACAATAAGTATTATCTCCAAAACTTACTAGATTTCACTTTGATATAGCCAAGTAGAAATTGCAATAAGAGAAACTTTTGATGTTAATAACTAAAACTTTGCCAAAGGAGGGCAAGTTGGTGTACATCAAGGATGATGATGCAACGACAACAACACAGAGAGAAGCACATCAAAAGCAATAATGCAACAGCAACAATAGAAGTTATTGGAAAGATACGATATTAGTATGTCCATCAGAAAAAAAAAACATTTTAAGTGAAAAAGAAAATGTTTTGGAAGCAACAATTTTTTTTCACCTTTCGGCCTTGTAGTTCAACTTGTAAATTGGCTATATTTCTCTGCACAGTAGTAAGCTGCCTCAAGACCCTAATCAAGTCATCCCCCTTATCCCCACAAATGGAGTTCGACAAATTTTGTTGATCTTCCTGCAGGTATTCACAATACGATATATAACACACTGAATTGGGAATTAACTGACTAAATAGCGAATGATAACCAAATCTTAAAATCTAGAGAATGAAACATAGTATGTATATCTCCGACTATGAATGCATCGAAGTTCCTAGGTAAAAAAAGCGACAAACAAAAGTGTGAAGTTTTTTTTAAAAAAAACAACCCCGGTGCAAATACACAAGGGAGGTGAATAGACCTGTACTGCAGGGATGCGGAAGCCGAGATCGGAAGCGATGGAGAGGGCTTCCGCCATGCCGCCTAGACGCTTGGGGGGCTTCTTCCCTGCACATCCGGGGTCGCTCGAGACCGACATCTCAGCACCGCCCAGCGCCAATCCTGCTATGAGAGTAGAGATCCGAAGCGAAGCAGAAGAAGAGAGAGCAAAGGGGGGACGACGTGATTTCAGATGTCTAATAATACCTGCTTCACCTGCCTTTTTTGTTTTTTCTCGTTTGAATTCGTAGGATCGCATGTGCGGTCGGATCGAACCCGGTCCGGTATTACATTTTACGGTTGAATACGGCGTACATGGAATATCAGTAAATTAGAGGGGTGTACATATAATTTAAAGGTTGAAATGAAAAATCGCAACCTGCGAAGAGGAAGCGAAGGGAGAAAAGTAGAAAACAGTGCGATCGTCGCAGTATCTCGGAATCGAAGTGGGCGGAGATCCAGCTGCGCGATGATGGCGCCAGACGCGGGAGCGGTGGCGGCGAACGAAGAGAAATGCCTCTCCGATGCTATCGGGCGCCTCCAGCATAACGCCTTCTACATGCACCGCGCTCTGGTCTCATTGCAAACCCCAACGAACCCTAGCCGCTGGGATTAGTTGTTGCGTGCTTAGTCCTTAATCTTCTTTGTGTTTCTTTCTGTAGGATTCGAAAAATTTGAAGGATGCGCTCAAGTATGCTGGGGAGATGCTGTCTGAGTTGCGGACTTCTAGTCTGTCGCCGCACAAATACTATGATCTATGTATGTCGATGGCAATAGTTCTTATTTCCATTATTTTTCCGCTTCTCGTTGGATTAACTGATGACTATGAGTGTTTTTTCTCATGGCTTATTGGTTATGGGAATGTGAAAGATATGAGGGCTTTCGATGAGTTGAGAAAGGTGGAGATGTTCTTCACGGAGGAGACTAGGCGAGGCAGCTACGTAGTGACTGATCTGTACGAGCTTGTCCAACATGCCTCAAACATCTTGCCTAGACTGTAAGGACTTATTAAACCGATCTCTATTCCATCTGTTCTAAAAATTGAATGTTCGCTAAATCTGATGCATGCAATATCAGTTCGTGAGTTATCTTTTTATTAAATTGCACTTGTGTGTCTGTTTGCGAAATTCTGCTCACTTGATTGGGATTTTTATTTTCCTGTCTAACTTGCTGCTGTTCTGCAGTACACAGTTTTGCAAAATGTATTGCACACTTACGCTTTGTTGCCCAATACTCAACAGGATTTAGGAAAACACTCTAAATTGTGGTAATCCATATTGTTTCTGATACATTACTGCCTGAATGGTTGGGTTTGACTTGTTGACATTGCAGCTTGTAAATTTTATAAGAATTATATTTTTTATGATGCGCTTGGAAGGTATTGGTAGTATCCTTGGCATAGGTTAAAAATCTTTAGCTCATTTATGATAATCATGTTTCCACAAAATCTTCAGGTAATTTTAAACAGGTTATCCATTTACTGTTTTGAGCATCTTACTGTCTTCAATGTGGATTCACTTATGAGGATAATGCAAACAAGGAAAATTAAGTTTTAGAAATTTTAGTTTTTTTTCAGAAGAGTTGGTTCCTATGGAAGTGGTTAAATTGGTAATTATGATGCAAAGAAGGTTTAGTATTTATTTTTAATTTAGAAGGTACAATAGTCTCAGTAGGAGTTTAATTAGGTTGGTGTATTTCCTATTTTTAATTTTGATTTATTTCTTAGTTTGTTAGTGGTGAAGTCTATGAAAGAGGTGTTGTAATCAATGTGTTTATCTTTCGATTAATAAAGCTCCTGTTCAATTAATCTGCAAGATCCATTATTCTCTATGTGAGATGGTTATCCCAATGCTTCATTACATAGAATTCTTTGTGAGTCTCGGTTTAAATTGGTGTTGCATCAGAGGATTCACCTTGATTAATCCACTGTTTTTTTTTCTTTTGCTCCATCTATGGCTGGAGACTGTTTGGATATGGAGCTTGAGGGGTTCAGCCATGGATATGATCATGCTAGCAAGGCTCTGTTTAGTAGTAACCTCAGAGTGTTTTGTCCTATGTATCTAGGTGGCCTTCTACTAGAGCTTCCTTGCTTGTATTTTTCTGGGTGATTAGCACCCGACAGTGGGTTCCTTTCTTGTGTTTTTTCTGTGCTTAGACCACTCAAAAATCCTTTTTTTTTTATTAAATGGAGTATGTTTCTTTTATTAGGTAGTCAAGTTGAAAAGTATCACCTTCTTTTCCTTTTCCTCTTCAGTTAGTTGTCCACATTTACTCTTCCTCCTGTTTCAATTATTGTAACAATATATGATTGGAGTTTCTTGCATATAACTTCTTTGTTTTTATGAATATTTGATTGTTTATTGTCAGATATCTACTCTGCACAGTGGGATCTGTATATATCAAATCAAAGGAGGCTCCGGCCAAGGATGTTCTTAAAGATCTAGTGGAAATGTGTCATGCTATACAACATCCAGTTCGTGGGCTGTTCTTAAGGAGCTATCTGTCTCAAATAAGCAAAGATAAGTTACCTGATATCAGTTCAGAATATGAAGGGTACGAGGAATCTTCATTTATGATGCCTATTATAATTTTCAGTTTGGATACCTGATATTTGGAAGTGTTTGTTTATGCTTCTGCCTTTTCAGATGTCTGGCCTGAATATTCTTATTGTTATTCAGCAAGCATGCTTAACTTTGGAAAACATTAATAAAAGTTGAAAGCTTTTGTACCAGGAATTAACCAATATTATGAAAATCTTAAAACTGATTCTATCACAAAATAATATTTCACAAGTTGGATTATTTCATATTCATTCCATTTCTCACACATTTTTCTTTCTTACACTATATATGTGAAAATTGACTACGAGACAAAAGAAGGTTTTGCCGTTCAATTTTGTAGATCGATATGCAATGGTCATTCATGATCTGTTGATAGTCTAATTGTTCAGAAACAATTGTTATCCCTTAACCCTCCGACTTTCACTTCATCCCTTTCTTTCGAGGAAGGAGTAATAAGATATATACTGAGGCACGACAGCTGGTCATGTACTTTATGGTTTCTCTAGTAGATAACCTGAAACCATTCAAGTTCTGGTAACCACATAGCTAGCTGTTAGAGCATGGTGAAATTAAGTTAATGCTCCTAGTCTCACTAAGTAGATTAGGCAATGGCATTTGTCCGATGGCCGACTTTGCCAAAATAGTTGAACTAGGTTTGTAATATGGTCCCGAGTATAGGATCTAGTCACAGATCGAGATCCGGATCTGTACTTGGTCATGCAACACGGGGGAAAGGGAGGAGAAAAGACTTGTCCTAGACAAAGTCCCAATTACTCAATTTTTCTTCTCCCTCTTCATTGATAATAACACTCCTTTTATAAGGAGTTAATTACATGGACTATTCAAGGAGAAAAAGGAAAAGACAATCTCTAAAGGAAACAAGGAATCAAATAAATAAATGCCCTTTATTTATTTCTACTTATTACAGTAGCAAATTTGGGCAGTAGCAGAATTTGGATAGTAAGCAAATAGGCAGCAGCAGATTTATTCAGTAGCTAATTAGATAGTAGCAAATTTATTCCAAATTGTCAAATTAGGTAGTAGCAGATTTATTCCAAGCTAGTAATTTGCTTCCGATTATAGTGGCGTCCAACAAAGACGTCCACATCATCACTCCCCTCGATGTTGAGCTTGTCCTCAAGCTCGAAGGTTGGGTAGACGGAGAGGAACTTCCTGGCCGGTTCCCAAGTAGCATCTTCAATGGAGGAACCTGCCCAATGCACTAAGTACTCCCGTGTCCCTCTGTTAAGACGGCTGCGTAGAATTGTCTGGGAGCAGGTAAAGCTTGGCCTTTACACATCTGAGGTAAGGTTCCCGCATTATCTGGTGGAGAGCCCGTATATGGCTTTAGCAATGAGACGTGAAAAACATCATGGATGCGGCTATCAGGCGGTAAATCAAGTCTGTAAGCAACAGACCCAATGCGTGCCGCCACTTGAAATGGACCGAAATATTTGGGAAGCAACATGTGATGGCGTTGGCGAGCCACCAATAGTTGACGACACGGTGTGTTGTAGCAATACTCAACCCATGGAAGCCATTCAAGTCATTTCTGCGGTTGATCCCCAACAAGGCAGCGCAGATACATTTTAATGGTATGATTAACCACCTCCGTTTGTCCATCAGTCTGTGGGTGGTAGGCTGAAGAAAAAGATAGCTTGGTTCCACACAGTCAGAGCAATTCCCGCCAAAAGGAGCTAATGAAACCTTGTCATGATCAGAGACAATAGATTCAGGCATTCCGTGGAGGCGGAATATCTCAGTAAAGAAGATCGCATCCACTGATATCGCTGTATACGGATGGGCTAGGGGAATGAAATGAGCATACTTGGATAAACGGTCCACAATTACAAACAAGACTGATTTGCCATTCACCTTCGGAAGACCCTCAATAAATTCTATGGGGATGTCTGCCCATACTTGTTCGGGGATGGAAAGAGGTTGAAGTAGACCTGCTTGTTGCAAGTTCTGCCATTTGTTGCGCTGACAGGTAACACGTTGTCGCACAAAGGTCAAGATATCCCGCTTCATACCTGGCCAATAGAAGTCGGCATGAAGGCGGTGTAATGTCTTCTGTATCCCCTCATGCCCCGCCTCATGAAAAACTGCGATCACTGTGGGAAGCAGCGGAGATTTGCCGAGAAGGAAAACCCGACCCTTGTAGAAGATTAAGTCATCCCGAGTTTCCCACTCGGGCCCCTCCTCTCCACTTTGAACTCGGCGTAATAACCTGAACATCTCAGAATTAGAGTTCACTTCGCTTCGTATCTTATCAAAGATCTCTGCACAAGAACAGAAAGAGCCATTATAATAGGTTCCTCCTCGTGACAGCAGGAGAGGGCGTCTGTGGCACGATTCAAATGGCCCTCCTTAAATTCCACCCGGAAGTCGAAGCCCATCAGCTTGCTAATCCAATGTTGTTGGGGTGATGTGGTGATGCGCTGCTCCAACAAGTACTTCAAATTATAATGGTTTATTCTTGTCAGAAAGTGGCGATCCCATAGGTACGACCTCTAATGGATAACGGCTTTGTCCAAACCAATGAGTTCTTGTTCATTTGCTGCTAATTTGAGATGATACTCTGCTATTTTTCGACTGAACAAAGTAATGGGGTGCCCTAGTTGTTGAAGAACTGCTCCAAATCCACTCTCTGAAGCGTCACACTCCACTACAAATTCTTCCGAAAAATTAGGCAAACTAAGCACTAGTGCTTCTGATAGGGACTTCTTTAATTGCCCAAATGCCTCTTGAGCCTCTTGGAACCATTGGAATGCATTCTTCCTAAGAAGACTCGTGAGAGGGGTTGTGATTTGCCCGTAAGCCTGGATGAATTTGCGGTAGTAGTCTATTAGTCCGAGAAATCCCCTGAGAGCTTTGCAAGTTTGAGGTCTGGGTCACTCCTCAATCGCTTGGATTTTGTTGCGATCCACCTCGACCCCTCGAGAATGGATAACATGACCCAAGTAGGATACTTGGCACTGACCAAAGGAACACATGGATTTTTTTTAGAAATAAAAGGTTAGCCTTTAACAATTCAAAGACAAGCCGACAATGCCCTAAGTGAGTATCCCTCGTGGAAACTTGTCCTTAACCGTTCGGTTGTTGAGCTCACGATAATCGATACAGAAACGCCACGAGCCATCCTGTTTTTTTACCAGAAGAACTGATGATGAAAAAGGCGACTTACTAGGGCAGATGATACCTTGGATGAGCATCTGGGTGCATTGTCGCTCGATCTCATCTTTCTACAATTGCGATTAGCGGTAAGGGCGGACCACCATGGCGGCGGATCCTGGCAAGAGCGTGATACGGTGATACAGTTTCGAGGTGGAGGGAGGCTTGCAGGTTCTTGAAATAAGTCATCGTAATCCTCAAGCAATGACTCCAGTTTGTTTCCCATGAATTCCTCACTGCATATCATGGCTGTACCTGACTTCGATTCCAACGGGTGACCATGCCAGAGGACCTCCTTGCCCGCCAGGACAAACTTCATCGTCAGGGAACGAAAGCCCCATATAATGGGGCCTAGGGTGCGTAGCCATTTAACTCCCAAAACCATATCAAACCCCTCCAATGGAAGCATATAGAGATTAACAGAGAAGGTATCTTTGCCCACCTGTAGGGGTACCGACTTGTAGAGGCCCAAGCTTGGCACGCGCTCTCTGTTGGCAACACATACCTTCAGGGTCCGGTCGCTTTTGAATCTCCACCTTCAGGTCTGGCACTAGCCCTTCACACACGAAGTTGTGTGTGCTTCCTGAATCCACGAATACCGAGACAGGTATCCCGTGTGATGCGGCCAACAGCTGCATTGTTTGTGAGTTTTTAACCCCACTGATAGCATGGAGGGAAATTTCTGGGTGCGTCTCCCCCTCTTCCTCACCTTCACTGTCATCATCCGGTCTTCAATCCAGAATAGGTGCTTACACTTGTGACCCGTGGAGTAGTACTCGTCGCAATTAAAATAGAGGCCTTTAGCTCTTCGTTCAGCCATCTCCGCGCGGGATAGACGCTTGAAGAATGAGATAGGTGGAGTCCCTTTGCTGTTGTCCCCCATGGTCTTGGTCTTTGCTACAAGAGGGCCTCCACTGCTAGGGTTGAACTTGGATGTGATTCCGTCCCAATTTGTAAACAGTGGGCTCCCACCTCGATGGAAGCATTGCTTCCGTTCTAATGCCCTGACCATATTCATTGCAATGCCCAGGTTTCTAGGCTTCTAGGCTTCTGTAACTCAATGTCGATATGAAGATCTTCAACTAGCCTTGTTGTGAACAAGTCAACCTGTTGTCGGGGTCGGAGGTCCAAGGTTCGGGCGAGGAGAAATTGAAATTGGCGTTGGTAGTCTTCTACAGAGCCTGTCTGCTTTAGATTTGCTAGCTCTCCCAAAGGGTTGTTGCTTAGAGGCGGGTCAAAGCGGATATGACAGTCTCTAAATTGCTTCCAAGTCATCTCTGGCTCTTCTTGCTCTACCTGATCAAACCAAAGTTAGGCTTCCCCTACCAAGTGGAAGGTAGCAAGGCCAATCTTGTCAGCCTCTGTGGTCCTTTGGTTGGTAAAGAATTTTTCACATCTTTTAACCCAGCTCAGCGGATCCCCTTCTCCAGAATAGGTGGGGAACTCCATCTTTGAGTATCGCGGAGCCATGGTGCCGCTAGTTGACAGTTCAGGTCTGACCCCCGAGCTTCGAGAAGGGCCATACTCTGTGCTGGTAGGGCTGTCTGCAGTGGGCAAAGGTCGTCGTCTAGCATCTTGAACAGTACGAGAAATCTTGGCAATCTGCTCCTCTAGTCCTTGCTGGCGGGAGGTGATTTGCTCCATAAAAAATTGTTGATGCGAGGTCAATTTCTCCATGAAGTCATCGAGTTTGGATGCAATCGGATCCGTGTCACCCATGATCGGCTTTGATACCAAGTTGTTATGGTCCCGAGTATAGGATCGAGTCACAGGTCGAGATCCGGATCCGTACTTGGTCATACAACACGTAAGGGGGAAAGGGAGGAGGAAAGACTCGTCCTAGACAGAGTCCCAATTACTCAATTTTTCTTCTCCCTCTTCATTGATAATAACACTCCTTTTATAAGGAGTTAATTACATGGACTATTCATGGAGAAAAAGGAAAAGACAATCCCTAAAGGAAACAAGGAATCAAATAAATAAATGCCCTTTATTTATTTCTACTTATAATAGTAGCAAATTTGGGCAGTAGCAGAATTTGGACAGTAACCAAATAGGCAGCAGCAGATTTATTCAGTAGCTAATTAGGTAGTATCAGATTTATTCCAAATTATCAAATTAGGTAGTAGCAGATTTATTTTTACGTATAATAGTAATTTGCTTCCGATTATAGTGGCGTCCAACAAAGACGTCCACATCAGTTTGGTACCTCTAACATATTTAAGAAAAGTGAGGAAGTTAAGTGTGGTTTATGTCTAGAAAGAAATAGCTCTGAATTAGCACAAGTTGACAACCTAATCACCTCGTTCACCTTGACAGATGTTGTGATATCCTTCCATCTCAGCTGAAAGAGGCATCATTTCTACTAGCTTGAACTATCAGAAATTGACTGTCAATTTCTAACTTTTAAAGCTGTTGTTTACATGGATGCCATTAGCACTTTTAAAGCTGTTGAGTTATCGTGATAATAATGATTTTGTGTGGCAATCCTTCATCATTCCCTTATTGGAGTGGTCCCATATTCTATTCTCTGATGCATCCATGTATGCAGCCATGATTTTGCAGATCAATCCATGTGCATTAATGTGCCTTTCTTACTATAATTGTACATTTAAAATCATACATCGCCTTAGAATGAATGAAAATACAAAGTTATTGCTTGGACAATCTCTAAATTTCAATGTTTTTCTTCTATAGCATTTATAATTTAAGATATCTATATTTCTTTGTTCCACATGTGGTTACTGATCTTTTCATCATGGTGATTCATATTGCTAGGATGTAGCTCATTTTCTCTCTTGTATTACCATTTTGTAGGGGTGCTGACACTATTGATGTTGCTATTGAATTTGTACTTCAGAACTTCACTGAGATGAATAAACTCTGGGTCAGAATGCAATATCAGGTTTGTTGAATTTGAATTGTTAGCTATCATATCATGTCTTTGCATGAAATAGACATTGGCACATATTTGTCATAAGCCATAGCTCAGCAGATTTATGTACCACAATGGTAATGGTGGTCATGCAGGTACTTTAGTGATTGTGAATTATTTGATACTGTTAGGTGATCCTGAGTTGAGACTAGGAATCGCACTTTCTGGTCTGCAGGGGCCCATAGGAGAAAAGGAGAAGAGAGCTAAAGGAAGGAGTGAACTTCGTGATCTTGTAATATAATTATCTCGGGATCCGTCAAGTACCATAAAAAATGCTAGTAAAAAAAATCTTTCCTTCGTCATTTATGGTTTTTTGTATATCTTTGCTCATTCTTTCTAGGTTGGAAAAAATCTTCATGTTCTTAGTCAGCTTGAGGGTGTTGACCTTGATATGTACAAGGATTCTGTTCTTCCTAGGATATTGGAACAGGTTAGAGTTATTACCATGCCAACAGATTCTTAGTATAATCTGTAGCTTTTTCAATGTTTTGACAAGGAAGTAAATTCTGCAGGTTGTGAACTGTAAAGATGAGCTAGCCCAGCATTACTTAATGGATTGTATAATTCAAGTTTTTCCTGATGAATATCATTTGCAGACTCTTGAAACATTATTAAGTGCATTTCCTCAGCTTCAGGTAAGTAACAAGTTCTGGTAAAACTACCTTTTCTTATTCGTTTTTTATTTTTTTGATTTTTTGGTTATCTTTTTGATTTTCAGAGTAATAATTTTCTTAAACATAAATAAATAAAATCAATCAAGATTTAGTCTACCATATGAAACATCATCCTGAGTTTGTTAATCGTGATTCTGTTTCTTATACCCAGCAGCCCAGGCTCATTTGAGATTGGTAGAATTGATAAGACAATGAAGAAAATGAAGTGAGGAACTGAGGATAAAATCTAAGAAGAGCCCTCACGAAGTGAGAATAAAATCCTTATAAGATTTGGATGCGTTAAGGATGCATACACTTCAAAATTATGTTCCGTGTCACATGGCACGGACGGTTTTTACTGTTCCGCCGGACAGCCGAAACCGGCACAGGAGACATCCCCGTCTCGGGGAGTCACGGACACCTCTAGCGGCACCGAAGGAGATGCGGGACGCCTCCGGCCGTGCCTGAGGAGTCGTGGGACACCTTCAGCGGGGCCGGAAGCGTCCTGCAACGCCTTCTGCACCAAAGGCCTCGCGTGAAGCCTTTTTGCGGCGCCGAAGGCGTCGCCGGACATCCCTGCTGGTGCCATCGGACGACTCTGCCGGTGTCGTCAGACGACCCTGTTGGTCGGCCCCGTGGCGATCACGGGTGAGCGATCATGGCAGATGATCACGGATACATTTTTTTTCCGATTAATATTTTTTTTATTTAATTAATTTAAATAATTCCCCAGGATTTGTGATATTTTAAACATGTTTTTATAAATCCTAATTAAATTATCCTAATAAAATATATAAAAAATATATTTAAAATTTAAATAAATTTAATAAATTTTATTAATTAATATTCTGAATTTTTTTAAAAAATGTTTTAAATTTCATTTAAAAATTTCTAATATTTTTTTAATTATTTTGTATTATTTTAAATTTCATTTAAAATTTTTAAAAATTCTCAAAAAATTTAAAAAATCTAATAAATAATATTTATTTTCTGATTTTTTAATTATTTTATATTTTTTACTTGATATTTTTTACTATTTAAAATATATATTATTTAATTAATAATTAATTAAATGAATAAATAATTTATATAATTATTATTATATATAAAGTAATATCTTGTATTAATTTATATACTTATTATTATAATAGATAAATCCATTTTAATTCGAGTTATTGATATATCAATTTTATTTAAATAAAACTATTTTTAATTATTTTTCTAACAACATTAAATTGTTTAATAATTGAGAACTTATACAAAATTAATATACAACTTATTTTTATATACACCATAAACATATTTATCTTATGATTATTATAAAAAAAAAAAAGGCAGCTCGATACACGAAACTCCCGCCATGCGGGGTCCCGGGGAAGGATCCATTGTACGCAACCTTACTCTGCTTTTTTTTTGCAAGTGGTTGTTTCCAGAATTCGAACCGGTGACCTTTTGGTCACATAGCAACAACTTTACCATTGCACTCCCTTTCTATCTTATAATTATTATATATAAATAAAAAAATATTGAAACTATATCGGCATGACACGATACGATACAGAAACCATATCGTTCCGGTCTGAGACCGAAACCTCGGTATGGGTCGAAATTTTAAACCTTGGCGTACATTATACCTTACTTTAGAACAATTTTATAAGACAACCAAGATTGAGACCATCATAATTAAGGGCATTTGCCAATGTATCCTCGAACATCACTTAGGAACTTTATTACGCAAAAGGTTGCTGAGGACATTCTGAGAAAGCATATAGTCTTATTCTAAGATTTTGTTGGCCGTCCTTGAGACGTGATGTAACTAGGATTGTATTACAATGTCACATGTGTCATCAAGGATATCACCCCAAGGAGGCATCACATTTGTGTTGCCCAGTTCAGCTACTTCAAACTAGCCACTCCTTTGGCCTCCTCTTTTGTGGTTGAATTTGCATTACTTCACTTTGAGCCTCTTATTTGACCTTATCATCCTTTTATCTATTATTCCTTTTGTATCCAGCAGATATACACTATATTCTGTGCAACAGATCCTTAAGGTTCAGCTTCACAGGATGCTAACGACCCCATTGCTAAGGCTAAGCTCCTCTATGGGGGAGTAGATCAGCATGAAACACATTTTCCCTGCACAGCCCTCTCCGTTAATCTGTGAGCTAGCTGCTTGTAGATCCAATAGCCACCAATATTTACTTTCTTTTTCAATAGTTTCTTCCTTCTCCACACCTCCTTTCTTTAAACCAGGTCACAAAAAGTCTCAATTGGCTCCTTTCAGCAGATAATTGAATTGTGCTATTTATGTTTTCTCCTGGTCCCTTGTGTTTCTACTGCATTCTGTTCAAGATTCTGTTGTATGTGTTACTTCAAGGTGAGGCCGGCTGAGATATTAACTACTAAGATCTCATGTTGTACATTTTTTTATTACTCGACTTCATCCAAGTTTCACTTCATCCTTTCTCCCTTTTACTCTCTCTTTGTCAATGCACTGTGCGGAGGTCAAAAAAATTGTTGTTTGCATGTTGATATAAGATTGAAAGGATCATTGGTTGCATGCTTTATTAACTCTTTAAGTTTTGTTTCACCTACATGCGAGTATTATGCTCTTCGTTTCATTATGATAATGTCTTAGTCTTTGTTATCTGCTTTATGTTTTCATTATTTTGCTTATAAGAGCTTCTAGATAATACCTATTCTCTACATTAAATATTATGTACATGAAATTTTACAAGTCATGTGGGCTTAGTCCCACATTAGATGTCTCACAGTTAGTGTCTAAGTTGAGTCTTATATATACCTTGTTAAGGATATTAGGGATAAAGAGTCATGTGGTTTTAATCCCACATTAAATGCCTTAGGGTTAGGGTATAAGTTGAATCTTATAAAATACTTGTGCGATTTGTGGGTTTTGTCCCACATTAGATATCTTAACCCCTTTGGGTCAGCGTGTAAATTGTGTCTGATATATCTCATATTTAATGCAATAGAATATTTTCTTTCTGTGAACTTAACAAGTAATAATCAAAATTTTCCTATCTATCAGTAAACAATAAGAAGGGGAGCTTTGGTGCAACGGTAAAATTGTTACTTTGTGACCAAAAGGTCACAGGTTCGAATCCTAGAAACAGTTTCTTGCAAAAAGCAGGGTAAGACGGTGTACAATGGATCCTTCCCTGAACTCCGCATAGCGGGAGCTTCGTGCATGGGCTGCCCCTTTTTTTTATCAGTAAACAATAATTATGTTATTTTGCAAGTTGAAAACAGAGTCTAATCTAACTAGTCTATTTTTATAACCTGTAGAAACCGAATAACTGCATTAAGGTAAACTTTGTTTTCTCTTTTTGTTCATCTCAAGAAATCTGCTGATATTGTACACAATTTCTTAATTCTGATACAGCCAACTGTTGACATCAAAACAGTGCTGTCTCCACTTATGGATAGGCTATCAAATTATGCTGCATCGAGTACAGAAGTGAGTTTTCAACTTATTGTTATTCCAGCAAAATGTTTAGGATGTCTTTTCTCACTTTTTTAGGCTGTAGGTACTACCAGAATTCTTGAAAGCTGAAGCTTTTTCTAAATTGAGCAATGCTGTTGGGAAGGTAACCTCTAATTAATGCAAGTCCTGACACTATGTCATGCTATGCTAGCACATATAGGATTTCAATTTACAGTCACTATATATTTCCATTAGTTATGTTGGTGAATTGTCTATTGCTGCCTTCTATTTTGTTTTTTTGTCTTATTTGATCAAAGTATCTTTTAAACAACTCCTAGTACAAGCTCTATTTACATCTGTGCCTCATAAACTAACATGTTATATGCAATTAGCTGAATATTATGGGGTGCGTTTCTGGAAATAAAATCATGCTACAGAGAGAATCATATAGTACACGTTGCTACTGGTAACTGCATGTAGTGTACCATTCTTCTATCAAAATAAGGAAGATTTTAGATTTCTAGAATCATTCTGAACCATTGTACTTCTTCCATGCTATAGTCATTCTTGAGATAGACTTTAGTAAATTTTGTTTATGCATTTGGGACATGGAATGAATAGTCCATTCTTTTAGACTTTGATTCTTGCTTTACCTTAGCAGGTGATAGAAGCACAGGTTGACATGCCCATCTTTGGAGCAGTAACACTATACGTGTCCCTTCTTACATTTACTCTTCGCATACATCCTGATCGACTTGATTATGTAGATCAAATCCTGGTATGTTCTATCTATTGGAACTAAGATTGTGATTTGCAAGTCATATTTGTGGTGAGTCAAAGTGTTTAAAATCTCGAGCCATTTCTCTTGATACAATGAAACATCCCGTTCTGCCCACGGACCGACATCGGCACAAGCACGCCTCCGGTGTTGGTGCGCTGCTACACGTCGAGCGAGCTCGGCGATGCGACGAGTGAGCCCGGTGATGCGTCCAACGCATTTAATTAAATAACTTAGGTTAATAATTGTAATCAACTCCTAACTATATTGGGATAGTTTAAGTAGACTTAATTAAAGCCTAATAAAATTATCCCATTAATTTAACATATATATATATATATATATATATAAAATATTTTATATTTAAATATTTATATTAATTTTTTTATTTTTAGTTAATATATTTTATATTAAAAAAATTCTGAAACTATATTGGTACGATACAGTACCGAAACTATTGTTCCAGTTCGTGACTAAAACCTTGGCACAACTTTTGATTTTAAAACATGAGTCAAACTATGTCTGGGATATGAGTTCACTTTTTTGTAACTCTTGGTCTTATAATATTCATTATTGATCAATGATTTTGTAATATCAAGACTACAACGGTCTTTATTTCCTTGAAAAATTATTTTTTCTTCAGATATTTTCCTTTGTGTCCTAAATTCACAAAGTTTGGAGTATCTTTAGCTTTATGTAATTTTGTAAACAAATGGTGAAAATTTTAGAAGGGCTTAAAATGCTTGCTAATTGTCTAACAAGTGATGAACCAATTCTGTTTCGGCTTCAATATGCATGTGGATTGTTCCTTTCATATCTTGTACTCATGTGAAGGATTTTGCTGATAGATACCATGCTGATTGACAACAGGGAGCATGTGTACTGCGACTCTCAGGGATTGCGAAACTTGAGGATAGCAAAGCAACTAAGCAGCTTGTTGCACTTTTGAGTGCTCCATTAGAAAAGTATAAAGATATTTCTACTGCATTAGATCTACCTAACTATTTGCTAGTCATGGATCATTTGGATACTGCAACAAAAAAGGTCATGGCTATGATAATCATCCAAAACATGAAGAACACAGCCTGCATCTCAGCAGCTGATAAAGTATGTCTCATCCTGTCTTTATTTGCAATGTAAAACGGTCTCTTGAACTCAAACTGTCTTTGTTTTTAGGTTGAGTCTCTGTTTGAATTAATAAAAGGACTTGTAAAGGATCTTGATGGCAGTGAAGATGAGGTAAGATTCCAGTTTTTCAATAATACTATGTAACATATGTGAAATTTGGACATGATTGGAAGTCTATTTTCATTTACCTCATTTCAAGTATATAAGCTCTGCTGCGGACTAAACTTGTGACCTACTAAAGATTGATTTATCTTTCTGCTGGTAGCTTGATGAAGATGACTTTGAAGAGGAACAGAATTCTGTTGCTCGTCTCATTCATTACTTGTACTGCAATGATGCCAAGGAAATGTTCAAGGTATCTAAATTTGTTTTCCTTTATTTATTTTTTAAATAATTGCAGTTTCATATTATTGATTTTTTTTTATCAGATCATGATCCGTAAGCACGGCGTAACTGACAACTTGATGTAATCTATATCTTTTAAATTCTAGTTCTACTATCCTCTCTGCTAATATAATAGCAAGTTACATACATGCAATTCCCATGTCTCTGAGATTTGATGTGCTTTCCTTTCCATGGAGATAGTTGATATCCTGAAAGAGTCGAGTCTTTTTCCGGTCCATTTTTGTGGTTGGAATACCTTTGATTCTTTTCTTCTTTTAAAAAATAACCAAGTGATCTCTTGGATTATTAAACAGCTACAAAGGAATTTAGCCAGGCACTTAAAAAGCTTAACCTATATGGGCTTAACTTCAACACTATTTTGTCTTTCTTTAACTCTGGTAACTTGTACCACTCTAATTGATATGGCTAAGAAAAGATGATCCATGCCTGTTCATTCATATTTCCTGTCCAATTTACCATGGTCCCCCTTCTATTTTACTACCCAAGTACTAATATATCTCTTTTAGGTGCATCAGCTGGAGTGTTGTACAGTAGTGTTAGCAACTTACCTTTTTTACTGAGTGGATAAGCAACAAAAAGGAGTTTGTGATGCCCTTTTCATTTTAATTGGAAGGTGATATTTTGGGAGTTGGGGCTAGTGGTAAATGTGAGTAGACAGATACAAATCATCTTTGCAAAAGTCTCATGGTTAGGATCTGCTAGAATGATTTCAGAAATCACACCAAAATTGATTATGTTAATGTATTATGGTGGACTGTCCCTATCTGTCTGTGCACGGCACAATACCCTCCGTAGGAAACTAGTCAGCAACACAGTATTTGCAGATGATAACTCAACCTTTTAAACAATTTTTCATCTGTATTCTTATGAAGATGCAGGAAATAGTATGTGTTTTATCAATTAGAATGTGTTATTTAGTGCACGTGATTACCAATTTCAGAATAGCTAATTTTGTTGGAACAAATTGATGGTGTGCAAATTCAGAGCTTTGCATGGCTTGTAAGCTAGATTCTTGTTTTATATTGTTCTATTTTTCATGCTTCTCAAGTTAAAATGTATGTACCTTTTCCAGTTGCTATCTTATATAGCAGTAGTTTTTGTTGACAGAAGAGAACTGAACAGCAGAAGTATGCATTGTAATTTTAATTCTATTTGGTTATTCGATTAAAGTGATCTTTACTAAAGCTTTCCTTTTAAATCGACTACAACAAATCACTGCTTGTGGTCATAGAAGTCAAAATCCTTTATGCACTATGCCTTCTTGTTTTATTTTCTCACAATGTGGAACTCCTCCAGCTTTTTCTAGATCTGAGTTTTGTTTTAATTAATGTTGTCTGAGGTTTATCTGCTATTTCAGAAGAAATTGACTGGTCCTTAACCTTTAATTTTATTTATTGATAACTTTTGATTGCAAATTTTCCTTTGTGGATGATTGGAAATAATTGGTATATTCATTCAAAATTAATTTATTCTCGTACATAGCAAGGTCTGTATATTAGGATTTTTATACTAATGAAATATTAGGCCCGAGAAGTTACTTGGATTGTAGATACTGGCAAAAATCTATTTGTGTGCACGTTTGTTCCAAGTATTTTGGGTTGACTACATAGGCGCTATTCCTCTATCGAGCTCAATGCAAAGCTATATCATTAGTAATATTTAAAATTTAAAATCATATCATTTTAACCATGTGTGTTTCCTGTACTTTGATAATAAAAAAAAATTAAAAAATTTGTGGTAGAAAGTTTACTAGAATTTGGAAAGCTATATGTTGAAGCCTGATGCTTAATGGGAACAGGTAAAAAATTGCATGAATATCTGAATCTAACGTAGCCTACACATAGGTAAGGGGTCTCAAATAATATGGTGTTACTGAACTAAATAGTTTTTCAGATTGGAATAATATGCAGTACTTGATGGTTCTATTGAATTTTATTCGACTAATGAATTTTATTTGTCTATTAGGCAATTTTCTTTCCTTACTCTACCTGCCACTTGATAATTTGCTTGCTTCTATTGTTGTTTTTTAAAACCCTTAAACATTACTACTGAATTTCTTGCAGATTATATTGACTGTGAAGAAGCATGTTCTCCTTGGAGGTCCTAAACGCTTTTCTTTCACTGTACCTCCCCTAGTTTTTTCTTCCCTCAAGGTTTACCTTCCATACATCTCACCTTACCATTTTGGTAACATTTTATTTGTATAGCAGGTTCTCTTTAGTTATGGACTATCAGCCTGGTCATGGTATAGTTAAATAATCATGATGTGTTGGTCACTTTGGCATGCTCTGTTATGTTGCGATTTAGCACATGGTCCATTTGACCATAATGAGGATCGCTGAGGTATGCCTGAGGCTCATGTCATGCGGATGGCATGCCTAAATGTTCTCTGATGTCTGCTTAATTTCGCCTGTTGCTTGGGAACCATGTCAAATCAAGCTGACTGGCATATTCCTTGTTAGGCAATTGTTACTTAATAGTTTTAAGTTTTAACTTGGAGGAGCTTCATGTTAAAGCCTACAACTTTATTAACTTCCTCTATTGACTAATAGCCTAGTATAACCTTTCCGCCTGTATCCTAAAACTGATTCTGTTGGATCCTGGTCTGCAGTTGCTTAGACGCTTGCAATGTCCTGATGGAGATGTAAATGGAGATGACATCTCTGATACACAAAAGAAAATATTCCAGCTCTTGCATCAGGTTGTACTTGTGATTCCTACATTATTTTGATTCATATTGTAATAATTGATTGGCTTTAGCATTTACCATGTAGCCAAAATCTTAGCTTGTCTTTCATACTACTTAATGATGCTTATATATTTAACTGATTGTATAAATTGGAGCAAGTAACTAGCTAAAAGATTGTTGAAGTCTTAAAGATGGCTGCAAATTCTGACCCAATTTTTTCCTACAACTTTTATATCAATGATAGTAATTAATTATAACCTAGTTACTGAGATATCTTCTTAAACAGATCCAAAGTTTTCTCAGTGGACACTTTTTTTTCCCCTAAATACATATACCAAGGACCCCTTTCTAAAAGATAGGATATTCAGCTTGACAAAATTTTCTTAAGTTTATTAGAACATGTTATATGGCAAAAAAAAAATGTCAAACAGCTTCTTTGTCAAATGTTGAAGGCTACTTTGGCATCAAACAATAGCTGTCCATCTTTTATGCTTGACAAACATCCTAAGATCCTTGCTTGGCAATAATACAACACAATTTAGTTAGAATGGATCATTTATCTTTAGTGTAGATTTCTTTTTTGGCATTGCATTTAACAATTTACTTTATCATCAAGCATTTTGATTGTAAGGTATGACAAAGATTAGCAGTGCAGACATGGTAACTAGTAACATTTGATCTGTTTGCTTCTTTGTATTTGTTTAATTCTGAAGTATTTTTTGTAACCATCCATTCCATTCTCTATGCATCTATTTTCAGATTATTGAGGCCTTGTTGTCTGTTCCTTCACCAGAACTCGCTTTAAGATTATACTTGCAATGCGCTGAGGTTTGTTAGTTAACTACATGTTTTTGCATTTGTAAGTGCTTGTGATGAATCTGTGACCACTTTTCTGTTTCAGGCTGCTAGCCAGTGTGGTTTTGAACCAGTTTCTTATGAATTCCTTACACAAGCATTTATATTATATGAAGAAGAGGTTGCAGTAAGTGAATCACTCCTCCTTTTGGAGTATAATAAACTCTTAATTGTTGTACTATTCGGATAATAGGTTTCAAGTATTCGTTATCTGAGCTTCCTCAGTGTCTTATTTCTTAATCATTTAATCCTTTGAGCAGGACTCAAAAGCACAGGTGACCGCGATACACTTGATTATTGGAACACTGCAGCGCATGAATGTATTTGGAATAGAGAACAGAGATACTCTTACACATAAAGCCACTGGGGTATACTAGTACTATATGAACATGCATGCAAAATATATCTATTTCTGCTATTTGGCGTTATATTCTCAAATTAATAAATATTCCTTGTTCTACAGTATTCTGCAAAACTTTTGAAAAAGCCTGATCAGTGCAGAGCAGTTTATGCTTGTGCACATCTGTTTTGGGCTACCTACCAAGACGGCATTCAAGATGGAGAAAGGTGCTCAGCATTTGTTTACTGCTTTTCTTGCCAAATTACTATAATCATGAACTATCTGTAGAGAAGCTGCATTATTTGTCTTTCTAAATTGCTAAAGCTCCTTTACCTTTATGTTTTTATATTCCTTGCCTCATACGCATTCCTACTTCATATTTTCATTTCCATATGGAATATTACAATGTTGATAAAGAAATATATTTGTACTATCTTCGGGTATGTTTACTTGGGTAGAAGGGGATGTGTGTTGGGAGAAGTTGAAGGAAAATTTTGTTTACTTGAAAGGAACAAAGAAGAGGGAAGGAAAATGATGTTTCTTTCCCTTGAAATTGTTTTTCCAAAAGTGGATGGATGAGGTGAGAGACGTGAGATAACCAAAGAGATGAACAAGCTTTGTTATAATTCCGTTCCACTATAATGTCCTTAATTAATCTTCAACTTTGCTGTGAGTTTTCCCCATTTCAACTGAGAGTGCAGTCTTCCTTTCAAATCCTAACACAATCACCAAGACTGGCATCTTGTGGTTGAAAGAATGGGATAGGAAGGTGAGGAGATGGGTGGGTCTGTCAGCCGGCCCTGTTCATGCAATTGATGGACAGGGGTAAAGGCCATAGCTGTTACCGGTGATGGCAATGTGCCCAATGACTAAAGCTACCTCTCCTTTTCCAGCTCTTTCCGACCATTCCCCATCCCAGTTTAATGCATCGGTTTATTTCTTTTCTTCTCCTGTCCCTATCCCTCCCTTTGACTCCCTTCTTGTTCCACCAAGTAAATATCGCATTACCAAGTAATACATTAGTTTGATTCTCATCATGACAAGTAATGCTATTGTTACAATATTTGCACATCGAATGTTCATGACCTGATTGATTGTCTTGTTCCAGGGTCCTCCTCTGTTTGAAGCGCGCTTTGCGGATTGCCAACGCTACCCAGCAGATGGTGCATGCTTCCAGGGGTAACAATGAACACGTGGCACTATTCGTTGAAATATTGAACAAGTAAACAACAATTTATGATATATATTTTAAACTTTATTGCAGCTAACGTGAACTTAATGTTTGGCCATTTCTTATATTTTCTCAGGTACCTATACTTCTTCGATAAAGGAATTCCTCAAATAACAAACTCGATAATTCAGGATCTAATTGAACTTGTCAGGACTGAACTGAAAAATGACAACGAAAAAACAGACCCATCTGGATCTGCTGAAGCCTTCTTCTCCAGCACACTTCGATACATTGAATTCCAGAAGCAGAAAGGTGGAAACATCAGCGAAAATTTTAAACAACTCGAAATTTAACTGTTCATGATCTGGAGTTGGACAAAACACAATTTTATTTCCCCGATTTTAATACAATGAGGCTTTGTATCATATCAGGATTTCCACTCTTCCATTTGCTTTTTCTTGGTGGTACAATGGCAATAACACACTGTACAGAAGCAATATTTTAAAAATTGCTTTAGTTCAAATATTGTTTCTATAGTTCTTGAGCTCCCCGTTTATAAAAATTTCGGAAGAACCAGTTACAGCCTGAACTATCAGATCTAACTATGCAGTCTGTTCCTTTCATATATCGTATATGAATTTTGTTATCCGGTACACCTCACTCCGACCACACCCAACATATTTTTTCAATTTTAAAAAAAAATCAATATTTTTTTCCCTCGTGTGTCGCTCATGATTGCCTGCTCATATTATTAAACAAATTCAGCTGCTTGCAAAAATGTTCCAAGTGTTGATAGAGTTGTTAATGGGTTCTAGGCAACAGAATAGAAATAAGTATTATTTAGTTTGGTTTATTAATCGGTTGATATGTTATAAATAATAAGTAATGATAGTTTTCATATGTCAAAAATATTTTTACTTAAAACATTTTGTTAATCTTGTCTATCTTGCTTTCGAGATCTATTATGTTTGTCTTAGTCTCGATTGAACTACATTATCATTAATTCTTTTTCTTGATTATTAGTCACAAAAATGAAAATGGAAAATATTATTGTTTTTAATTAAAATACAGATCAAAGAACCTCGCTTATTTGGAATTTACCTTTTTTTAGCGAAGGATATAAGAAATGCAAGAATCAATTTAACTGGTTCACCTCGTTATCACTAACCGGCCGTGCCACCGTTTCTCACGACAATGCACGTGCTTTCTCCTTTCTTGGAGCTCGCACAAGTCACAAATCTACGTGACTCGCACCTTTCAATATTTAATCTGATCTAATCAGATTTAACTCTTTTGGCCATATGCAATGTCCCTTTTTAGTTGCCCCCAGATAGTGCAGTCGGAATTTACACGAATAATTATTGCAATGCATTAAAATTAATTTTTAATAGATATAAAATATCTTATTATCTTATCTTTTTCATGTAGAGTCGTTATACAAATATTTACCGTGATTTAATCACTTTTAAAAAGTGTGGCACTGTCGTGAAGGAAACCACTAAAATGACAACCTCATTTTTTTTAGTTGAATTAATAAAAAAAAATAGCTTACTAGAAGTTTTGTTATATTTTGAATACAAACTAAATTAAGATTGCCAATTTTAAAAAATAAAATAAAATCATTAAAATGGTGTCCGCCCATCCCATCCCATCCCATAAAATAGAATTTAAATATATATCCTTATTTAAATCTTGTTCAAGTAATTTTCAATAAAATCATCTTTTTAATTTATTTTATTGGGAAGTACCATCTTCATATGTTTAATTCTAAACAAGCCCGTTTAGTAGTACCGGTAGAAATTCATAACGTTAAAATAAGTAAGCCAAGGACAAACTCAACCATCCAAGATAAGTTGGAAGAGTGAAGTTTATGTTTGCTATTGAAATAAATTCCAAAATGGATAACTATGTTAAATCATACTAAAAATAGTCGAAATATCTAATATATTAATCATATAAAATTAAACATAATATTTTATAAGGGGTATCCTACTTAAAACTCTAATGACCAAAGTGGAAGTGGATTGGTCCGTGGAGACAAAAGTTTAAGTTGTTCAATTTCCTTTAATTAGGAAGTGCACGCCAAAGGATTAACTTAAGTAAGCATTTAATTTTCTTTGCCACCGTATCTTCCTATTTGTCACCACTGTGTGAGCTCCTTCTTTGTGCATTGCAAATTAAGTTTTTGCATTGTCCGCGCCCCTCCCACTATCATTGCTCTACCATTCTTAAACGTTGCCAAGAAAAGGAATAAATCGAAGGGGATGAAATTCTCTGATCTATGAAGATTGGACCAGACTCTGATCCAACCTTTACATTGGTGAAGGACAATGGTCCCCACTTGTTAACAGATGATGATTATTGTCTCCCACCAATCATTTTTTTTTATTCAAGAGTGGATCAGGAAAAGGCAATCAAAGGATTTCATCCCCGGACGGAAGATGCCTTGGAAGTGAAAGGATTTCAGTGGACCAGAACCCTCTAAGTTGCAGATGCACGACCATGACTCAAGGTGCCTTGGAAGCTAATATAGCGGCTAGAAGAAGAGGAAGCCGAGGCTAGTTAAAAAGTGGGTGTTCGTGCTTCCGGAACTAAGCTATCTGTACGGTGAAATAAAAAATTTGGATCGAGCTACAATCGAGTATAGCTCTTCATTAATCCGTCTCTGATAACAATTATATTTCATAACTGATATAATATAAATATGATTGAATATGATAAATTCAAATTTTAATAGTTACCGTTTGAATATTATTGAATAAGATTGAACTGAATTACAGCCTATAATTCTCCGATTATTATGATAATATAAATATTAAATAAATAAATCAAATCACATCTTAACAGACATGAATATTTTAAATAGGTTAAATATGTCTTATAGTAATTATGAAATTATAGATATCACGTGAATATTATTAAATAAGAAATCGATCATTTAAAAAAGTCAAATCGGATCAAATAGGGTACTCGAACGCAGTTACATTAAAAAGTGGCGTAACTTTGATGATTTCAATTTTTTTTAAAAAAAAAAGCGCCCTTTATTATTACGGTAAATTAGAGCAAAATTCTTAATCACAATGTTAACTTTGCACCAAAAAACTTTGTTTCCACTCCCTGTATACAAAGTATTACTTGTTTCAACTCACTCATGCAAATATTGATACTTAAATTACTTCTCAATTTTTTTAGGTATAAAAAGTCTAAAATTGAGTACAAAAAGTCCAAAAACGAGTATAATTTTTCTTAAAGTCGGTACTTTATATTAAAATTCGAGTATATTTTCTATCAAAATTGTCCCTCTTATTTTTTAGGTATAAAAAGTCTAAAAATAAGTATAATTTTGATTAAATTCAGCACTTTACATTATAATCTAGTATTCTATACTAGGATCTAGTATATTTTCTATCGAAATTAATCCTCATATTTTTCGGTACAATAGTCTAAAAATGAGTATAATTCTTATTAAATTCAGCACATTAAATTAAAATTGAGTATATTTTGAGGTGAAAAAAGAAGCGTACTCAATTTGATAGAAAATATACTAGATTCTAATTTAATATACTGAATTTAAGAGTATTTATACTGATTTTTAGATTTTTTTACCTAAAAATATAATGGATAATTAGATAAATATATTTAATTGAAGAATGAAAATAAAAATTTTTATGAATGGAGATTGTATGTAAAAATTTATATATTAATGGGCACTACATGCAAATTTTGCCTTATTATTGCCGCCTGCTTTTCTTTCGCGAGAATTCAATTCGCGTGAAAGGAGGCATCGTAAAAGTACGGCGCCATGTGCACGGCTCCTGCTATGTCCAATCGCTATTGCATTTATAACAGCAACACCAGTGAAAGAATGAGGTGAGGCAGCTCCTTCATATTTTTAAATAAAATTATTATAAAATATATATATTTTTTAAAGATATTAAATCATAATAACTTTGTAAGTTTACGGATAGATTATTTTTATACGAGGATAAAATATAAACTAAAAAATATGATAATTTTAATTTAAATGATTATGTAATAATTTTATGTAACATTTCTCAAATTTGCTATACAATTAACCTTCGATTACTACGTAACTAATCATAAAAATATCTATCTATTAAGGTTTATTTTATTTTAAATATTAAAACGATCAAGTTGTTATATAAAAATTTAATTCCACTAATAAACCCAGACACTTTTAATAATTCGTTTTCGGATTATACCAAGGAAGATAAATTATATGATTTACTTATAATTGACATAGAAGTGAAAGAAATTATTTTTCTCTAAAACTATATGTATGCTATAAATTCATCGTAATCTATTATGAAAATTTTATATTGTTACACTGATGATCAACATTTAGAGTTTTGATATTTGACAATGATTCTGTCCGAGCGCTGAATCGACGGACGCTGGGGACGTGGCACGCTCCGTTGCTGATCCGACTGGTGGCGTAGATCTCCGACGAACCTGCAAAGAAGCCGAGTCGGGAGGGGTTTCCCGGCAATGACCTTCCGACGCTCAAGTCAGGCAACGAGAAGTGAGAGAGGCAGCGTAACTGTGGCTACAGTAAGATTGCGCCTACCTTCGTCGACGTCTAGGGGTCCTTATATAGGACCCCGGGGAGGCGCGGGCACGCTTCTCGATGCGTGCACGTTTCCCCAAACATACCTTAACAAGCCCGTGTCAGAAAAGTACCTCTGACGTCATTCCGCAATTGTCCGAGCATATCCCGGATGTGACGGTGGAAGCTTCCGCCGTATGATCGTGTGTACGGCTCGGCCGCCAACTCTGCTACCTGTCGGAGGCAGACGTCTCGAGGATGATGTTATCCCCTGTCTCCTTTGTCCTCTTGCGCTTACTGTCTGTTCCAGGGTCGAGCGGTTCGGACGCTCGACAGTCATACCCCTTCTGTCCGGTTGTAGGTATTGGTCCGACCGGGATGACTCCCGGTTGTATGCTCAGATGAGATTGCTCCTGCCTCTGTTGCCTCGCGCCCGGCCGAACGGACACCCCGCTCGACCATGAAATCTTTTTTACCTTGAGCATCGGAAACCCGACCCCTAGTCGGGTTGTCTTTCATTCGGAGGGGGATTCACGGTCGGTCGGCCTGCTTCGTCCGGTCGGTCGACCTGCTTCGTCCGGTCGGCCGGGTCTCAGGGTTGAATCTCTTGACCTTTGACCTCCACGTGTCGTTGACCTTCCGCCCACGAGGGTCCCCCGTCCTTACCACCGGATCACATGCCTCCCCCTCAAGTCTAGTCGAAGGAGGCGCTAAGTCCGACTGATTGGACTGCCGGTCGACCTGAGTGACACCGCCCTGCCACTCTGGAATGTTCCTCCTCACGGCCGCTCAGCCTCTTCCGAGCGCTGGCTTTGATGTCGTGTCGACGGTCAATGCTGACGCCCTTCGGATCTCCTCGGGATTCGTGTAAATCCTCTCCATTAAGACCGAGCACGCGCTCTGTGCGTCGTAATGACGCTCATTAAATGCGCCCCTATGACATGGTGCCACGTGTCGCCTCCGCTGGCGTCATCGTACGGCTCGCCGATGTGTCCGATGGGACATCGGCGGTTTGAAATGAACGGCTCGATGGGGGCCTTGATTCTTGTGACCTGCATCCGACGGTCGAGGCCGATCGGGCCCGACCTTATAAAGCCGTCACCTTCTTCCTCCGCCGCACATTTGCCTTCGCGTGTCCCGCAACCTTCTTCGGTGCTTCAGCGTTCCGGCGACTTTGATTCTCCGCTTTCCGACGACTCCCCGCCGCCTTTCTTCGATTCCCAGCTTCTTTGTAAGGTTCCTCCGCCTTTCCTCTCCGTTTCCCTCGTATTTTTTTGTCAAGTTCTTGCCTTTTAGTCGCTGTCCCCTTCATCATCTTCTTCCTTCTGCCATGCGTCTTTTTCTTGCCTTTTGCTTTCTTTCCCGGTCGGACAATGGCCAGTTCTTCCTGACCCGCAGACCTCACTTTAGGCCCCTGGTATACCACCATGGAGTCTCGCTTCGATCGGCGCGACGCCGAGGCCTTGCTTGACGGTTATGATATTCCGTCCGATTTTGAACTCGTTCTACCCTCACCATCCGCTCGGCCTCACAAACCGCCGAGCGGAGCTATCTGTTTTTTCCGCGACCAATTTACAGTCGGTCTGCGGTTTCCTCTCCACCCCTTCTTCGCCGACGTTTGCAATTTCTTTGGTCTTCCGCTCGCCCAATTAGTTCCCAACACTTTTCGCCTTTTGTGTGGAGTGGTGGTATTGTTCAAGATACATCGCATCCCTCTCTGACCGAAATTTTTTTATTATTTTTTACTATCCCAAGCAGTCCAAGCTGGGTACCTATCTATTCCAGGCTCGGCCCGGTCTAGTCTTCTTTGATAAACTTCCTTCCTCTAATAAACACTAGAAGGAGTATTACTTTTATCTTCGTCTCCCCGAGCGGGCTACCTTCCGAACCAAATGGCAGGTCGGACCGCCTACTTCTCCCGAGTTAAAAAGATTTAAGACCCGACCGGACTATCTCGAGGCCGCAAACATGTTTGCCGGTTTGAAGCTCGATATCAACAAGCTTCTGCCTGAAGGCGTGCTGTATATATTCGGCCTGAGTCCGAGCCGTACTCCGCTCCCGAGCAGCTTCTGTAAGAATTTCACTTGCGCATGTACTTTGAGTGCTAACTGATTTTCTTTCTTTTTTCCTTTGCAGCGAATATCGTCATGGAGTCCGTGATGCTCGGGATTTTGAAGAGGAAAGCTGAGCCGCTTGAGGCGGCAACCGCCAAGGAGATGGAGCAACTGGGCATCACCCCGGTCGGCCTCTGCTCCCTGATCTGCATATGCTCACACGTCTCCCGGCCGGAGCCGCACCATCAGGGCCACCCTGCACCTTCCCACCGAGGAGCTTTTGCCCGAGTCTAATCGGCCGACCGCGCCCGAGCATATGATCACCATGAAGGGGCCTCTCGCCGAGATGTGGGCCGATGCTCGGGCACGTGTTACGATGATTTCGCTCGGCAACCTGGCCAACAGCCAAATGCAACAGGCCACTGGGGTGATTGTGTTTTCTTCTTAAGCCCTTTACGCCCTCTTTCCGATCGGCTATTAATAATCTTGTTTATGTCATAGATGGGTGGAGGAGATCGCTGCCGCCAATCGACTAGCCATGGTGGACGAAGAACTGAAGAAGCTGAAGAGTTCAGGCGACCCGTCCTCCCAGGGCCCCTCATATGCCGAGCTGCAGAAAGAGCTCAAGAAGACAAAAGATTTGTTGGAGGCGGAGCATAAGAAGACGGCCGACCAGGCCTATACTTTGGCCGAACTCGAAAAACAGGTCAAAAGTCTCGACGGCGCTCCTTTCTTCCATCCCGAAGGCGAGCCGCTGGACGGCGAGAAGGCAGGCCGCTCGGGGGAAGCGACCAAACACAAGGATGAACTGAAGACCTTGCAGGAGGCTCTGGAAGCTTCCCAAGCTGCCTTCAAGGAGTATCAAGAGGCCGAGCCTGGCTGGGTCGCAACCCTGAAGCTGCAGCACATCCACTCGAATGAATTTTCTGAGAAGGTCTGCGAGCGGATGTATACTGCCTTTGAGCTGGCCATTGCCTGCCACGACGGACTATCTAAAGTCCAAGGGTCAGCTTCCCAACTCCGCTACCATCCCGGCCGAAGACTACGCGGCGCTCCTTTCTTCCATCCCGAAGGCCGTTTATGATTTCCTTGAATAGTATTTTTTGTAATCCTTCCGACCGGCTCTAATGGCCTGAATTTTAATGAAGATATGCCACCCTTTTGTTAGCTTACTCTCCTTTTTTTTTTTTTGTTAAATCGCCAATGCCCGTGTCTTCCGATCGGAGCGCAACCTACCGCCGTTCGCATCCTGCACCTTTCCTTCTCGTTAACTAGACCGCTCGTCTGGACACACCCACTTCTTCAAATGGAATTCCCGTTAGATGTTCGCGAAGTACCTTTGGTAACTTGGCCGATCGGCCTCTCGACTCACAGGTCGACCTTTTTATTATCTTCTTCCGGCCGGAGGGTTTATAGTCGCCGATTCGACTCTAAGATTTAACGTCGCTGCTCGACGGTCTTCAGGCCGGAGGGTTTATAGTCGCCGGTTCGACTCTAAGATTTAACGTCGCTGCTCGACGGTCTTCCGGCCGGAGGGTTTATTGTCGTCGGTTCGACTCTAAGATTTAACGTCGCTGCTCGACGGTCTTCCGATCAGAGGGTTTATAGTCGCCGGTTCGACTCTAAGATTTAACGTCGCTGCTCGATGGTCTTCCGGCCGGAGGGTTTATAGTCGCCGGTTCGACTCTAAGATTTAACGTCGCTGCTCGACGGTCTTCAAGCCGGAGGGTTTATAGTCGCCGGTTCGACTCTAAGATTTAACGTCGCTGCTCGACGGTCTTCCGGCCGGAGGGTTTATAGTCGCCGGTTCGACTCTAAGATTTAACGTCGCTGCTCGACGGTCTTCCGGCAGGAGGGTTTATAGTCGCCGGTTCGACTCTAAGATTTAACGTCGCTGCTCGACGATCTTCCGGCCGGAGGGTTTATAGTCACCGGTTCGACTCTAAGATTTAACGTCGCTGCTCGACGGTCTTCCGACCAGAGGGTTTATAGTCGCCGGTTCGGCTCTAAGATTTAACGTCGCTGCTCGACGGTCTTCCGGCCGGAGGGTTTATAGTCGCCGGTTCGACTCTAAGATTTAACGTCGCTGCTCGACGGTCTTCCATAATGAGCTTACAGCTCGGATAATATACGCCCGGTCGAACAACACGGGGTCTTCGCCATCGAGCCTATGGCTCGGATAATATATACCCAGCCGAACGACACGGGGTCTTGGCTACGCCATCATGCAGCTACCCGCTTGGTGCACTATGCTCATGCCTTTGCTTTGTTCTTATAGCTTTCATTCTTGCAACCAAATGATACATCCGAATGGAATATTCATGAAATATATTACATCGGCGCACCTTTCATCCGGCCCGATAGGGCTGGAGGTGGTTTGCGCTCCATGGTCTCTCTAGTCGTCGTCCATCCTCATTCTCCAAGTAGTAGGACCCCGATCGGAGCTTCTCGACGACTTTGAAGGGTCCTGCCCAGGGAGCCTCCAGCTTGCCTACGTCCCCGACCGGCTTCACTTTCTTCCAGACCAAGTCACCCACTTGGAATGCTCGGGGAATCACGCGGCGGTTATAGTTCTGCTTCATCCTCTGCCTGTAGGCCATCAGCCGGACGGACGCTTTGGCTCGCTCCTCGTCGATCAAGTCCAATTCTAGCTGCCTCCGCTCAGAATTATCCGCATCATAGTTCTGGATCCGGATGGACTCTATGCCGACTTCGACTGGGACGACCGCCTCGCCCCCATACACCAGGTGGAATGGTGTTACTCCCGTTCCCTCCTTAGGGATCGTGCGGATGGTCCATAAGACTCCCGACAGCTCGTCCACCCAGCTTCCTCCCATATGGTCGAGTCGAGCCCGAAGAATTCGGAGGATCTACTGGTTGGCTACTTCGGCTTGACCGTTGGTTTGGGGATACGCCACAGACGTGAAGTGCTGCTCAATGCCATATCCCTTGCACCATTTCTCGAGCTGCTTTCCGACGAACTGCTGCCCGTTGTCCGACACGAGCCGATGCAGAATGCCGAACCGACAGATGATGTGTTGCCAAATGAATTTCTTGACCATCTGCTCGGTTATCTTGGCCAATGGCTCAGCCTCCACCCACTTGGAGAAGTAATCGACGACCACTAGCAGAAACTTCCGTTGTCCGGTCGCCATAGGGAAAGGTCCTACAATGTCCATGCCCCACTGGTCGAACGGGCAAGACACCGTGGACGCTTCCATTTCCTCGGTTGTCTTATGAGAGAAACTGTGGTACTTCTGACAGGAAAGACATGTTGCGACGGTCCGAGCGGAGTCCTCATGGAGAGTGAGCCAGAAGTATCCGGCCAACAGGATCTTCCTAGCCAAGGACCGGCCGCCCGGATGACCTCCGCAAGATCCTTGGTGTACCTCTTGGAGAATGTATTCTTAGTCCTCCGAGCTGACACACTTTAGTAGCGGTTGGGAGAATGCCTTTTTGTAAAGCTGATCTCCGATGAGAGTGAACCGGCTCGCTCTCCTCCTCAGCAGTTGGGCTTCCTCCCGATCGGACGGTGTGGCACCTGAACGCAGAAACTCCATGATGGTTGTTCTCCAATCGTTTGGGAATGTGAGGCCTTCCATCCGGTCCACGTGCGCTACCAAAGATACTTGCTCGACTGGTTGTTGGATGATGACCGGCGATATCGAGCTTGCGAGCTTAGCTAATTCATCTATCGCCTAGTTCTCCGTTCGGGGTATCTTCTGAACCACCACCTCAGTGAAGCTGGTCTTGAGTTTTTCAAAGGCCTCCGCGTACAACCTGAGTCTTGCATTGTTTATCTCAAAGGTGCCCATGAGTTATTGAGCGGCTAGCTGGGGATCCGAGTGGATCACCACCCTGCTGGCTCCAACATGCCGTGCGGCCTGCAGTCCGGCTATGAGGGCTTCGTACTCTGCCTCATTATTTGTTGCTCAATAGTCCAGCCGGACGGACAAATGCATCCGCTCTCCCTGAGGTGAAAGTAGCAAGATCCCAATTCCGCTTCCGAGTCGAGTGGACGATCCATCCACGTATATTTTCCATGTAGCTTCGGGCTCGGGCTTTTGTACCTCAGTCACGAAATCTGCCAAGGACTGTGCCTTGATCGCCGAGCGGGGTTGGTATTGGATGTCGAATTCGCTAAGTTCCGTCGTCCACTTGATGAGTCGTCCGGATGCTTCAGGGTTCAGGAGTACCCTTCCCAACGGGCTATTCGTCATCACAATAATGGTGTGCGCTAAAAAGTAAGGGCGCAACCTCCGAGCGGCAAGGACCAAGGCGAAGGCCAACTTCTCGAGACCGGAGTAGCGAGACTCAGCATCCTTTAAGATATGGCTTAAAAAGTACACCGGCTGTTCTTCGCCGCTCGACCTTACTAGTGCTGAGCCCATAGCATGCTCAGTTGAAGATAAATAAATGCGGAGTGGCTCACCTACAGCTAGCTTCGCCAACACGGGTAAGGAATTCAGGTAAGTCTTCAGTTCCTCGAATGCCCGATCGCACTCCTCGTCCCATTGAAATTTGGTAGCCTTACGCAGAATCTTGAAGAACGGCAGGCTCCAGTCGGCAGTCTTAGAGATAAACCTCGACAGCGCCATTATCCGACCGGTGAGACGCTGTACTTCTCGAAGATTTCTGGGAGGCGGCATATCTTGCAATGCCTTTATCTTGCTGGGGTTCGCCTCTATGCCCCGCTCGGTCACGATGTAACCCAGGAAGCGCCCGCCTTTTGCTCCGAACATGCACTTCTGAGGATTAAGCTTGACTCCGTATCTTCTTAATGTTTGGAAGGTCTCCTCCATATCCGCACAGAGATCAGCCGCCCGGAAGGACTTGATAAGTATGTTGTCTACGTACACTTCCAGGTTGCGTCCGATCTGCTCCCTGAAAACCTTGTTCATCAGACGCTGATAGGTGGCTCCTGCATTCTTCAGCCCGAACGACATTACATTGTAGCAGTAGGTGCCGTCTGCCGTGACGAAGCTGACCTTCTCCTGGTCTTCTCGGGCGAGCGACACTTGATGGTAGCCTTGGTATGCATCCAGCATGCATATCAGCTCGCACCCGGCCATGGAGTCCACCAGTTGATCGATCCGGGGCAGGGGGTAGAAGTCCTTCGGGCATGCCTTGTTCAAGTCCCGGAAGTCGATGCAGACTCTCCACTTGTTGCCCGGCTTGGAGACAAGGACAACATTTGCGAGCCAACTCGGGAATTACACTTCCCTTATGTGGCCGGCCTCCAGAAGCTTCTCTACCTTCGTCTGGATAATTACATTCTGCTCAGCGCTGAAGTCTCTCTTCCTTTGCTTCACTGGCCGAGCGTCCGACCGGACATGAAGCTCGTGCTGCGTTATGCTTGGCGAGACCCCTGGCAGCTCATGGGTCGACCAAGCGAAGACGTCGCAGTTTCGTCGTAGGCATTTGATCAGCTTTTCCTTCTGCTTCTCCTCCAGGTCGGATGCTATGAAGGTGGTGGCCTCCGGTCAGGAAGAGTCAATCTGCACCTCCTCCTTTTCTTCGTAAACCAAAGAAGGTGGTTTTTCAGTTATAGTATTTACCTCGACTCACGGCACTTTCCGAGCGGACTTGGCTTCAGCTCAGACCATCTCCACATAGCATCTTCGAGCCGCCGGTTGGTCTCCCCGCACCTCCCCTACTTGATCTTCCACCGGGAACTTGATCTTCTGGCAGAAGGTAGAGACGACCGCCCGGAACTCGTTGAGCGCCGGTCGTCCCAAGATAACATTGTACGCAGAAGGAGCATCAACCACGATGAAGGTTGTGGTCCTTGTCCTTTTGAGTGGCTCCTCACCCAACGAGATAGCTAGCCGTACCTGGCCGACCGGCAAGACTTCGTTCCCAATGAACTCGTAGAGGGAGGTCGTCATTGGCAGTAGTTCAACTCGGTCGATTTGCAGTTGGTCGAAGGCCTTCTTGATTATTATATTGACGGAGCTGCCTGTGTCAATGAAAATGCGGTGAATTGTATAGTTGGCTATTACCGCTCGAATGATCAGGGCATCATCGTGTGGGATTTCCACTCCTTCGAGGTCCCTAGGCCCGAAGCTGATCTCGGGTCTGCTCGCCCTTTCCTTGCTGCAGCTGACCGCATGGATCCTCAGCTGCCTTGCGTGTGCCTTTCTGGCTCTATTGGAGTCTTCGCCGGTCAGGCCTCCAGCGATGATGTTGATCTCGCCCCGAGATGCGTTTCCCCTATTTTCCTCCTCCCGAGCGGAAGGTCGAGGTCATTCATGCGACACCCGATGGTGGGCTCCGAGCTGCTGACGATGTTGCCGCTCGGGGGATCTCCTTTCTATCCTTTGTACGGGGCTCCGTTGTCGATGTCGCTGATCCGGTGAGGGTGATCGGCGGCGGTAGCTCCTTGGTGCAAGATGAGCAATGGTGGGGAGGCTCCAACAGTCGTGGGTGTTGTGAGTAGCTGACTGATGGAGTGAACAAAACATTGGGGTCCATACCTTCCCCTTGGCCTTGGGCCGATCAGCCGCAACTTGCTGGATGACGTGCGACCGGGTGTGCTGATAAGGACGGGCGGCTTCAGCTCGTGGTCCTCTGGGGGGCTGGTGACTGACGAGCTGCTTCCGCTCGGCGGAAGCTAGTTGGTCCGTCTGGGCTTCCTTTCTTCTTTCCGCCTGGGCCTCCTCCACATTGATGTATTCGTTGGCCTTATGCAACATATGGTTGTAGTCCCGGGGAGGCTTCCGGATGAGCGAGCGGAAGAAGTCACCGTCCACGAGCCCTTGCGTGAATGCGTTCATCATTGTTTCCGAGGTGACCGTTGGAATGTCCATGGCCACCTGGTTGAAGCGTTGGATGTACGCTTAGAGCGGCTCCCTCGCGCCTTGCTTGTTGGCAAACAGATTGACGCTTGTCTTCTGGTGGCGCCTGCTGCTTGCAAAATGATGGAGGAACGCCGTTCGGAATTCCTTGAAACTTGTGATAGATCCGTCCGGCAGTCTCCGAAACCACCGATGCGCCGATCCCGAAAGCGTGGTGAGGAACACTCGGCACTTCACACCATCTGTGTATTGATGCAGAGTGGCAGTGCTGTCGAACTTACCTAGATGATCGTCTGGGTCGGTTGTCCTATTGTACTCCTCGATCACAGGGGGCACATAATGCCTTGGCAGTGGATCGCGAAGAATGACATCTGAGAACTGCCGGTTGATCCGCTCGGGTGACGGGTCCGTTCGGGGTACCTTTCATTTTCTGATGTCCCAGATGAGTGCTTCGTCCGATGAAGATCCCTTGTCTTGATTAGCTTGCGCTACCTCCGAGCGCGTCTGGAACAGAGCCCGATGAAAAGGTATCGGGGCGGGCGGCACCCCCATCTGGGTGCCGGCCGGTCCCTTATTTTGCCCCCATATTGAGAGATGCTCCTACCTGTCTTCGGGTGGCGCTCGGCCCCCCGAGGCTGATGTCGCCTGTTGCGCTGCCCGCTCGGCCTGAGCTTTCTGCTGCTGCTCCACTATTTGCGCTGCTCGTGCTTGGATGAGTGCTTCGAGCTCCTCAGGAGAGAGCGTTACCAGAAGTTGACGTCTAGCTTCTTCCATCTTCTTGGCTCGGATTCAGGTGTGTTCCCATAGACGACGCCAATTTGATCCTGTCCGAGTGTTGAGTCGACGGACGCTGGGGATGTGGCACGCTCCGCTGCTGATCCGATTGGTGGCGTAGATCTCTGATGAACCTGCAAAGAAGCCGAGCCGAGAGGGGTTTCCCGACGACGACCCTCCGACGCTCAAGTCAGGCAACGAGAAGTGAGAGAGGCAGCGTAACTGTGGCTACAGTAAGATTGTGCATACCTTCGTCGACGTCTAGGGGTCCTTATATAGGACCTCGGGGAGGCGTGAGCATGCTTCTCGATGCGTGCACGCTTCCTCAAACATACCTTAACAAGCCTGTGTCAGAAAAGTATCTCTGACGCCATTCTGCAATCGTCCGAGCATATCCCGGATGTGACGGTGGAAGCTTCCGCCGTATGATTGTGTGTACGGCTCGACCGCCAACTCTGCTACCTGTCGGCGGCAGACGTCTCGAGGATGATGTTATCCCCTGTCTCCTTTGTCCTCTTACGCTTACTGTCTGTTCCAGGGCCGAGCGGTTCGGACGCTCGGCAGTCATACCCCTTCTGCCCGGTTTTAGGTATCGGTCCGACCGGGAGGACTCCCAGTCGTATGCTTGGATGAGATTGCTCCTGCCTTTGTTGCCTCGCGCCCGGCAGAACGAACACCCTGCTCGACCATGAAACCTTTTTACCTTGAGCATCGGAAACCCGACCCCTAGTCGGGTTGTCTTTCCTTCGGCGGGGGGATTCACAACCGGTCGACCTTCTTCGTTCGGTCGGTTGGTCTTCTTCGTCCGGTTGGCCGGGTCTCAGGGTTGAATCTCTTGACCTTTGACCTCCATGTGCCGTTGGCCTTCCGCCCACGAGGGTCCCCCGTCCTTACCACCGGATTAGACAATATATTTATATCTGATCAATTTGATCAAGTGTTGATCCAAACAGGACTTGATGTTTGGAAAAGACTAGCAAGGAAAAGTCCTAACTTAGTTAGGCAAAGGGAAATCCTAGGGGAAGTAACCCTTGGTGGTAGAAGTCCCGGTAAGTGAAGCTAGGCAATGGAAATCCTAAGGGGAGGTAACCCTAGGTGGTGGAAATCCTAGTGAGTGAAGCTAGGCAGTGAAAATCCTAGGGGGAGGTAACCCTAGGTGGTGGAAGTCCTAGTGAGTGAAGATAGGTAGTGAAAATCCTAGGGAGAGGTAACTCTAGGTGGTAGAAGTCCTAGTAAGTTAAGCTAGGCAGCGGAAATCCTAAGAGTAGGTAATCCTAGGTAATGGTAAAGTCTTGGATACAAACCAAGTGTGAAGCCTAATAGGTCGGGACTTACAGAAGTGCGGCTTGATCTTATGTGATTGACCCTTAGGTAGTAGACTTGGAGGAGGGACTTCTTGTAGGATCGAAAAGAATTTAGATATCTCCACAATGACATGATATTGTCCACTTTGGGCCTAGGCCCTCATGGCTTTACTCTTGGGCTCTCCCCAAAAGGCCTCATGCCAATGGAGATATCTTTCTCTTATAAACCCATGATCTTTTCCATGTGTTTTCAATATGGGACTATGTTTGCAACCTTGCAACCCCAACAATCCCCCCCCTCAAACAAAGGACTATGGACTTCCCACGTCCGATCATTGACCCACCAGGTCTTCCTGCCCCTCAGTCTACCCGACCTACTAGGACTTTCTGCCCCTCGGTCCACCCGACCTACTAGGACTTCCTTGCCTAGCCGCAACTAGGACTTCCTGCCCCTCGGTCCACCCGACCTACTAGGACTTCCTTACCTAGCTGCAACTAGGACTTCCTGCCTGGTGTCTGGTCCTCTTGATCAGAACATAGGAGCCCCCACTTTCTTTGTTCGAGGTCAATATTGTACTCACATGGTTCAATCAGACCATAGCTCTTGTGCACAGTCGGCGGTTAAACCTTCTGGCAGTCCGGGCTCTGATACCACTTGTAGGATCGAAAAGAATTTAGATATCTCCACAATGACATGATATTGTCCACTTTGGACCTAGGCCCTCATGGCTTTACTCTTGGGCTCTCCCCAAAAGGCCTCATGCCAATGGAGATATCTTTCTCTTATAAACCCATGATCTTTTCCATGTGTTTTCAATATGGGACTATGTTTGCAACCTTGCAACCCCAACACTTCTAAGTAAAAAGTAAGCCTAGTAGGCCGAGTAGACTTACAAGAGTGCGGCTTGATCCTAAGAGATTGACCCTTAGGTGGTAGACTTGGAGGAGGGACCTCCAAGCAAAAGGTAAGCCTAGTAGGTCAGATAGACTTACAGATATAGACTATGTTGCTTGTTTGTGTTTGTATGGTTGTTTTGCAGGAACCCGGAGCTGGAAACAAAATAGAGAATAGACAAATACAAATGGGAGAAACGAACTTGACTCAGGTCGAACCAGACCCAAATTGGTTCAGGTAGACCGACTGGGTTCGATTTAGATTGCTGAGTTGTCAAAAATATTGACATCGAAGATGATGCGGTAAAAGATCATCTTTATGATTTGGATCAGGATGAAGATAAGCTAGATGATATGGATAGAGATAAGGTTTGATCGAGATAAGGCTTGATCCAGATATTCCTTCGTCTAGATATGACTTTATCTAGATATGCTTCATCCATATAAGATTTGATCCAGATAAGAATCTGATCCAACTCTATGAAAGGAGATGAATGCTCTATATTCAAGATATCGATTCTTCTACTCATATTCCGTGTGCTTAAAAGGAAGGCTACGAAGCGAAGCTTTGCTACCAGGGAAGCTCTAGGAAGGGTGCGCGATGCTCAGGACTTCCGGATCAGCTCAGCAAAGTTGTTGTTTGTATTTCTTTTACTAGAAGCTGTATTTACTTTATCATTCTTTTATGTTTGTACTTGATAAATTGTAAGACGGGTTTCTCCGCCTTTGGAAAGGAAACCACTAGTGGACTCGCGCTTGAGTGAGTAGGCCTTGGGCGCATTGACTCTGGGGGGTTGGAAACCAAGTAAATCCCATGAATATTCTTTCCTTTAAGTTTTTATTATATTTCACTACAACTAAATAGAAAAAATGAATGAAATCGAAGTGAAAAGTGACGCCCCCTCCTCGCTATTGACGCCACCGATCCTACATATATTACCCTCTAATAACTCAGATAATATTCGTGAAGGAATTAACAACTATTTGAAGGAAAATAAGACAAGAGGAGTGCATTTATCTTAGATTTTTAATTTCAACAAGTTGACTCTTAACACTTTACAATATACTTGTAGGTTTTGGAAGTAAGGATAAATAAATTTAATATTTAGCTCGATAAGAATTTATGTTTTTTTGAATATACACAAAACTAATAAATGAAAAAATATTATAATTTATTGAACACAAGAAAAAAAATCAAATAGCGACTGACATATTCCGTCATAATATGTCTCTTGCGATGGAATACGTATCGTCACGTAGATATCAATCGCTAACATTGTAACGATTGATATTTAATATCTGTCGCTAAATCTAGCGATTGATATTTATATATCCGTCGCTACTTTTAGCAATGAAAATTAAAATATTCGTCGCAACTAGTCAAACGGAGTGAAATTGTTGTTAAGGTATTAGTGACATATATTTTAATTTTCGTTGCTAAAAGTAGCAACGGGTATATAAATACCCGTCAGTAATTGCTAATCTTGCAATATTGAAGAAAGTATCGACATTCATAAATTAGCATGGATATTTTAAAATATCCGTCGCTAATTGTGATGGAACTTTAATTTTCTGTCGCTAAGTGTGATTGATGTTTCAATAATCAGTCGTTGTTGGCAATGGATATTTAAAATATTCATCCGTAATTGCAACAGAAAAATAAATTTCCATCGCTAAACTATGCTACAATGACACATGACCTTTTTGTTTTTCCTATTTTCCCTATTTACATATAAATCTAATTCATTCCAATCATCATAAACAATGATTTTCACAATAAACTCATAATATACAACAAAACTCACAACAAACTCACTACACATCAACAATTACAACATAACAAACTCACAACACATAACAAACGCACAACACATCATAAATACGATAACAATCCATATGAACTAAAATGAATAATAGATACATAATAGTAAATGTAAACACAAGTCCAAATCTAATACAAGATAAAGTTTGTCATCCTAATCAAAATAAGGAACAAGACAAAGTAATCCAATACAATATATGCTAATCAACATCATGAGCAAAATCATCTCTAGGTTCTGTATGAAATTTTATTAAGATTAGTTGTGAATAGAAAATGTGATGTTAAATTACAAAAGATATAACTACTTATCTTAAATTGATAAGTAGTTTATCTAGCCGACATTCTTTAAAAATACATATCTACGTCCTTAGAATAAAAATATGCAAAATCTGAAAACGATTATGGAATTGTATAATGCAACCAGAGATGCATATAATTATAAAAAAATAACATTATTTTTGACTGAAAATAAAAGTTAAGATAAACGATAGCATACCTTAAAATGATCTACTTCGTAGGGGAATGATTAGGATCCTGAGTTTCCTGGGACTCCAAATGATGTAGGTGGTATATTTGTGAATTCAGAGACAACATTACTGCAAATGCTTACATATGACGAACTATCTTCTTAGTCCGAGCCTGTTGCTATAGCATCTCCCATATCTTTGCATCCCTTCTGGCCATTGTCTCCTCTAATGATGATAGTCAAGCCCGTAAGTCCTCATTTTGCTCCTGCAATTCTCGTACCTTACTAGATGAGGAGGAAGAACTAGGACAACCCTTGATCCCTGGAGCCCTCATCCTCTTATAGATAACTTTGGCCTGAGAACCAAGCCCATAGAGAGATGTCTTCTTCCTTCCATCGACGACATCATAATAAATGTCATTAACCACATCGGTAGAAAGAGATTGTGACCCTTCCCTTTTGTTAAGGATTGGTGGCTGGTTAGAAGAGGGGTTGAATAGCTAGGTCACCCAAATTAAACTTTCTTTCTACAAGATGATTAATGTGTAGTGGAAATACAAATAATAAGACAATGAAAGCAAAAAAATACAAATGCTAACATGTTTCCTTTTACGTGGTTAGGAGATTTTTTGCTCTTACTCCACGACTTATCCTTGAGGTGGACGAATCCTTAATCCTTTAATGGACTAGTCCCCGACAATCTCCAACTAAATGAGCTCCTTCTCGGTGGAGCAAAACCTCCCACAAAGAAACTCTTCTTCTTTACAAGATTGGGAATTAGGTGTAGGAAGAAGAGTGTACGCTTTGAAAGCTTGGAGGTAAAGACTAGGAGTATATCAACAAGATCAGTAACCTCCTTCAATGTCCCAAGCTCTTTATATATAGAGAGGAAAGAATTGATCACACATCAACTCATTTCTTATGCATCAGTCGACTAGCAAACTCATCAGTCAACTGGTGCTATAGTTGGATGTAGCCAACATCTACTTCATAGAATTAGGGATTCTGCTAATGGTCACCAATGGACACTTACCAGTCGATTGGTCGCTGTTAGCTGAGTGAACAGAATGCTTTTGTTCGCTCCTAGTTGAATGCTCAGTCGACTGGTAAACCCATCAGTAGATTAATCCTAGTTGCACACTCAACTGTCATCCTCTCTAAAGTCGCCCTTTGAAGCCCTCTTCCTCAGCATTCATCCCTCAGATACACGTAAGCCCACAGATCCTCTCTATGCATCCTTCATGTTGTCTTGAAGTCTGCTTCCCTTGGCTCCACTCCATTGCTCCTCGTCTGGTGGTCCTTGGAATGCCTTCCATATCATCCTTCATCGTCTCAAGGGCGCTAACCCTAGGATGAGCTTCCAAAACTTGGCTACACCAAGTTAACCATCAAGTCCTTCATGACTCAAACACATATCAAACCAATATGAAATATAACTTAAACTCTTTGACACACACATCAAAACTTATGATCGTACCTGATCAAAACTAGGTCGATTGCACCCACACCCTTGCCCCAGGCTGAGATGCCTCAACAACTCTAGTGGGCATTGCTTCCAGTGTCAAAATAATAATTTTATTAACCTCTACATAAAGTCTACAAATATATTCATGAAATTTAATATTGTTACATTAATTGCTGAAGAACGCCGATAAATAAATGACCCATATTTCTTCTTATGAGTTTTGTTAAATATCTCCCAACAAGTGGGAAGTATCTGTAATTCAACAGCCTGTATATAAAAAATACAAGTACATTAAAACTAATAAAAAATATATGTAAGAAATTTTTTATTTAACTTAATTTTAAAGTTACCAAGTCAGAGGCATGCTCCACAATCGAACGGGATCCAACAGTATGCTTTGTGGATCCGATGCTCGACCCAGTAGGCTTTGAATTGCAATTGCTTCGAGTAATCGCTGAATTATCCTACCAATGTTGGGTATCCCAAATGACTCTCCAAGATTTCCAAACTATATTAGGGATCTTAGATGGCTTGGTGTTCCTCTGCCTCCACTTGTACAACATGTCCCTGTATAGTTTAGAGCAGTAGGCGTTCTAAAATTTTTTGAACATTTCCTCTTGACTCTCCTCCCAAACATATCTCTTCTGTAACAATATATTTTGACAATTAATATCATGTTAATTACAAATATATTTTTTTATTCAAAATAATTATAAAAAATTTACCATAATAAAAATTCTTCATGTCATGGTCTACAAACCTCCATGTATCAATGAGAGACAATCATTCTTTAAACTTTTTTGATATATACGATGCTACCTAGTGACCATCTAGGATAAAACAATATGAAAAAATATCATGTATTAGATATGTGTGATAATTAAAAAGAAGATAAAGTACTCACATAATTACTTATCAGTCACCAACAATTAACAAAATAATTTGGTCACCATGTGGTCTCTATGCTAGCTGCATGACTATGTATGCAAAATCACAATATAAGATATACACATTTGATATAATATTGTCTTTTAACTAGGGAGATGAAAAAATAAAAAGAAAATCCATACAATATACCATACATTGTTAATACTTTTTAATCACCTGATGTCATTCTGAATCAACTAAATTAACATTTTGTAAATTCTTATTGCTAGACTCCATTGGTACATCAACTTTCTCATTGTTAGACATCTCTCCATTATCTATTTCCTGATAAGTGACATTAACATCTACAAGTTACATCTCTCCATTATCTATTTTCTCATAAGTGACATTAACATCTACAAGTAATTATGATGTGAATTGTATTTCTAAATCAACTGAGTATATCTCAACTTCTTCATTTTGATATACAACATGGTTTTAAGCAATTATAGTGTTTGACATTTCTATGGTTGACTAAGGCTTTACCTGACACACTGCTAACCATTCACTAGGTCTTCTTCTTTTTGTTGGATACTCAAGATAGAATACTAAACCAACTTGTACCGCAAAGCTGAAAGGTTCAAACTTGTTGAATCTTTTGTCTATGTTAACCTTAACTAAATTGTAGAAATGATGTATTCTAGTATCTGTTCTTGGAGTTGGATCATTCCATAAACATATAAATAATACACACCTTTTAAGGGTAAAGTTGGATACTCAATCTCAATGATTTTCTCAAGTCTACCATAATAATCAAATTGAGTATTATTGTTATTTATGGATCCTTTTACACAAATACTAGAATTATATGTAAGACTTCATGAATTGCATTAGGCCACATGAAATTTGACTCCATTAATATAATAACTTGAGTAGACTGTTATGTTACGGAAAGGTCCCGATGTAAGATTTTTTTTGTCTTTCATCTTGCACATTTGATATTCTATGGTTGTTGGCCTATAATAGTATTAATTATATAAATTAGATGGATATATAATACAGTTGCATTGTAATAAATAATTTAATCGCTAACTTACATAAATTTGAAACCAATATATAAATTCATCCTCTAACTTGGGTTCTACCTCACTTGCCCTTATTGATAGATTTTGTACATACAGTTGTTGTTCATACAAGCTATCAAAAAGGTAATTTGAGGACATATTAGATAACATGTCAAATATTCTTCAATATTGTATTATATATATACTTGAACTAATGCCTTATGTATGGTTTGACTAGGGATGTCAATTTTCCCCGCGGGTTTGGGGCCCCGTGGGGAAAACCTGAAATGGGGATGGGGATCCCCGATTTTTCGGAGATGGGGCAGGTTCGGGGCGGGTATGGGAATACTATCCCCATCCCCGAACCCGCCCCGAATATTATTATTATTAATATTAATAAATAATAATATGTTTTTTTAAAAAAATATTAATAATAGTGTTAATATTAATATTAAAATTTTTGAAAATATTAATAATAATAATATTATTAATATTGATATTAATATTAATATTAATATTATCATTAATAATAAATATTAAATAATAATAATAATAATAATAATAATATAAATTAAATTTGGGAATGAGGCGGGGATGATGACGGGGATAGGGATTTGATCCCCGTGGGTTCGGGTTCAGGGAATCTCCGAACTCGAAAAAATGAGAACGAGGCGGGGATGGGAATGACAAACCACCCCCACCCCACCCCACCCCATTGCCATCCCTAGGTTTGACCTCTTCATAGTTCAAGAGTATATATGTCCTAGCAACATGATATTCTTGTTCATTTAACTGTCTAGAAATAGTTGCACCCATTGTCTTACCATGAAACTTGAAAATAGAAAGCATCTCTAGGTCTGTTGGTTGAGTTTCATCAGAATTTTGAGGACGCTTATCTTATTTGGTTTTTACATTATCAACAAAATAATAAGAGTAGAAGGAAGTTGCTCTTTAACCAAATATGCATTACATATTAACCCCTCAACTCTTACTTTGTTATGAATATTATTCTTTAATTTCCTCATAAATCTTTCAAATGGGTACATCCATCTATATTGCACAAGACTACCTCGTTGTGTCTCATAAGATAAATGAATAGGTAAATATTTTATAGAATTAAAAAAAACTAGGTGGGAATATTCATTCAAGCTTACAGAGTTATCATTGGAATGTCTGTCTGAAGCTAAGCATATCTGGTGTCATAATAACCCTTGAAGTCAAATCTTTAAGAAAGAGACTCAAATCTATAAGTGTTTGTCAAATATTGTTAGGAAGTAGGTTATGGAATGCTATTGAAATTAGTCTTTGCATGAATACGTGATAATCGTGACTCTTCCTTCCAAACATTTTTAATCTATTTATATCAATACAGCGAGACATATTTGAAGCATATCCATCAGGAAATTTGGTTGCTTTCAACCAAGTACAGAATGTTTGCTTACCTTCTTTGTCTAATATATAACATGCTTTCAGATATTTACCAGCTGTTTCATTTTGATGCAACTTAGGTTTGTTTATTAATTGTCTTAATTCCTCACATGATTTTGCTACATCTTTAGTTTTTCCATGAATATTTATCACAGTATTAAAGATGTTTATTGAAGAAATTTTTCTCAACATGCATCATATCTAAATTATGTCGAATGAGTAAATACTTCTAATATGGCAGCTCCTTGAAGGATCGAAAAATGCGATAGAGAGGGGAGGGGTGAATATTATGTTGGACCCCAGGGTTGTTTTGAAGTGATCAACCAAGTTAGGTTAGGTCCTATTTGGTTTTGATCCCTATGTCTAAGTGTGCAGGAGCTTAGGAGCATAGGAAGTCGAGTGGAAGACGCAGCTGGCGAGAAGGATGGCACGGGAAGGGAGCTGATGGGCTCGATGCGTCCGAGGGACAAAAGAGCTGCGGAAGAGTACACCGATGGACGAGAAGAATGTACGCGACGTTCGAGGGATGAGAAGCCAAAGAGGAAGCCTGCTCGAGGAGAAGGCCAAAAATTATGTTAAGGTGAGCCCTATTTCGGTTGGCCGTAATCACCCAAGCGATCGAAACTTCAGAAGGTCAAAAGGAGCTGGAAAAGAAAATTGAAGGTGCCTCCGAGGTGACCCAGGCGCCTCCGCCTTCTTCAGGTGAGAGGGCACCCTCCATGCCTTGAGGGTGCCCTCCATAACTATCCGAGGCACCCTCCATGCCTTGAGATTGCCCTCCATAACTATCCAAGGCACCCTCAATGACATTGAGGGTGCCCTCGACCAATCAAAGATGACCGTTTCAGCGTCGCATTGGAGGCACCCTCCATAACTTTATCCATCACCGCGCTGGAGGCGCCCTCAACGTTGTAGATAGAATTTCTATGAGCTATAAAAAGGCCCTTGGAGCTAGGAAATAGAGAATCAACTCTTGTACTAACTTCCTAGCAACTCTTAGAGCTTTTAGTGTGTAAAAGGCTTCTCCGCCTTCAAAAAAGGAGATTCTTAGTGAGCTGTTCAACCGTCTTGGATTAACAACCACCCATGTTGTAACCAAGTCAACTGCTGGGTCTTCTTTAGTTCTGTTATTTTATTGTTGTTGCATTCCTAGAGTTGAAAGAATGAGGAGGGTATTTTTTTAGTTTCAGGTTATTCACCCCTCCTCTCTTGCCGGCTCGCTGTGCCAACAAGTGGTATCAAATCCCAACAGCCTCAGAAGGACTAATCGCTGTCTGAAGCAACAAAGATCAAGACAATGGTCGGTGCAAGTATTCACCCCCCAAAATACGACGGAGACTTCGCAACATGGAAACGTCGAATGGAGGTCAATCAAATTGGCAGCTACGTCTCCGCCAAAGATCTCTAGGAGAAGTTCCTGGAGCTCCACGATGGTACTTCAGAAGTGAAGTTAGCAAGGCAGGACATCCTCCGAACTCAGCTAACAAATCTCCGGATGACCAATGGAGAAAATGTAGCACAACTCCAAGCATGAATCAAGGAGGCGATAACTCAGCTAAACAATCTCGGAGAATCAGTAACAAATCAAGATTCGATCCGGTATGCGCTCAACGCCTTCCTGAGAACTTCAAAATGAGTGTCCTTAGTAGATGCATACTACATCTCTAAGGTCTTTGAGGTAAGTACACTAGAAAATCTATTTTCTACTTTCGAACTTCACGAATCTCGAATCACAGATTCAAAAGACATAGAAAAGACAAACCTCAACATTACCCTAAAGGCAAGAATGGAAGGTCAAGAGTCTGAGACATCCATCGATGAAGACGAAACAACTCTACTGGTAAAAAGGTTCAATAAATTTCTTAAGTCTAATAAATTTAAATCGCAGTCAAGAAGGCATCAGTGAAACAAAAGGATCGTTTGTTGCTACAACTGTAATGAAGAAGGGCATATCAAAGATGGATGCCCAAAATTGAAGAGCAAAGATAAGGAAAAGAACAAGAAACCAGCTTGGTCCAAACATAACCTCAAAGTCACGTGGGATGATTCATCATCCTTCGAATATGAAGTCGAAGCATACGTCGGACTAGCCCTTACGACAATCCATCCAGAAGAAGATGAGACCAACTCAAAGATGAGCATAGATGAAGGGGAAGGATCATCGGAAGAAAGCAGCAATGAAGAGGGAGCATTAGCACTTATAGTAAGTGAGGTACATACTCTTTCACCTGAGCACTCTTTGAAGTTCATTAAAGTACTTTCAAAAGATTTAGTAAAAATAGAAAAAGAGAATGCTGAGTTAAACAGAATGTTAGATAACTTCAAATTAGAAAATGAAAAATTAAAATTGTAAATTGAAAATTTGAAAACAGATATATGTTGTCAAAAACCAAACAATTTTCAAAAGTCAGAACTTAAGATTTATGGAAAATTAAATTGATGCATCAGAAAATATCATGGAAAACTTAGAAGAATACCTAAAGGATATGTACCCCCAGATATCTAACCAACCCAATAGGAAGGAACCTCTATTGGGTTCCAAAATCATATATCTAGATTAAACCTTCTGTTAATCAAGACTTTCAGAAGAAATTAAATGTTTAAATTTCTTAAAAGACTTTGTCTAGAAGTGATTAATGATCAAATAACCAAGAAGGTCTAGTGCCTCGCCACAGCCTGAAAGTCGATTATCGATTTAAATGTTTAATTGACAAACTGATATGCAATTAAGATAACGCTTTTAAATTCTTGTCAACAAGTTAAACTTTTCAAATTCATTTTGGAAATTTCTAACTTGGAAATTATTGTTGGTGCAATATTCCCTAGGTCAAGGGTGACCTGGTTGATTGAGCTTGAATTGGGTCAAGTTTGAGTCTTGATGTTTGAGTTTCGATGTTTGACAATACATGTAGACAACACATGGAGATTGCAGGTGCGATTGTTCATGTGGGGAGATTGTGAAGGAGAGTCAAGTAGGTCAAAGGGATTGACTGGATGCTTGACTGGAAAGTCCTGGTGAGTGAAGCCAGGCAGTTGAGGGAAGTCCCGATGAGTGAAGCTGGGCAGTTGAAAATCCTGGTAGGTGAAGCCAGGTGAAAGACCTAGTGAGTGAAGCTAGGCAGTATGGGAAATCCTGGTGAGTGAAGCTAGGTGAAAGACTTAGTGAGTGAAGCTAGGCAGTATGGGAAATCCTCGTGAGTGAAGCCAGGTGAAAGACCTAGTGAGTGAAGCTAGGCGGTAAGGGAAATCCTGGTGAGTGAAGCGAGGTGAAAGACCTAGTGAGTGAAGCTAGGCAGAAGGGAAGTCTTGGTGAGTGAAGCCAGGCACAGGAAATTCAGATGGATCAAGATTGATCGGACATCTGGTGCTGGGAAGTCCAAGTAGGTCAAAGGTATTGACCGGATACTTGGCACAAGGAAATCCAAATGGGTCAAGGTTGACCAGACATCTGGTGGAAGTCCAAGTGGGTCAAAGGGATTGACCGGGCACTTGGTAAGGGAGTCCTAGCAGGTCAAGGGTGACCGGATGCTAGCCATAATGAACTAACAGGTCATGGTTGACCGGATGTTGGTGTAGAGGACTTTAGACTTGTTTTTAGGCAAAAACAGGAGCTGAATCAATCAGCCGATCGATTGGCTCATGCCCAATAGATCCGCTGATCAATTGGGTGAGTCCCCGCAACAAACCTCCTCCCAATCGATCAGTGGATCGATTGGGGAGAAGTGTCACATGAATAGAAAGCCTCCCAATCGATCAGCCGATCGATTGGGAGCCTCCAATCGATCGGGCGATCGATTGGGAGGTGCGTTTTGACGCGATAAGCCCTGGATCGATCAGCCGATCGATCCAAGCAATTCCAGAGAGAACAGAGGCACTCTGGATCGATCGATCGATCGATCCAAAGCCTTCCCAATCGATTGGGAGCAATCCAATCGATTGGGATTTGACCGTTGGTGCAGGTTTTAACCGTTGGCGTGCGATTCCTTCGGCACTTCTTCGATTCCACTCCACAGGTGATCATGACAGCTTCTCCACAGCATTTTTCCACTTTCATCGCCAGTTCTTGAAGGATCTTGGAGAGACATCCAAGTCAAGAGGCGTGTCTACAACAAGAAGAAGAAGCTAGGGTTAGAGTTTCATTGTACAAATCTTGTAAGCTTTTCCTTGTATTTGTTTCTCTTTGTTTCTTGTTGTATTGAGAGTATTGTTGGGCTTCTCTATCTTCGGTAGTTACTGAAAAGGAGTGTTTACATAGTGGCACTACAACAAATATAGCTTTTTACGGCGCGCAAATATGCTATCCACGGCGTGCATTGCGTCCTGTACAATGATAAGCTGTTGAAAGTCTAAAGATATCCACGGCGTGCAATAAATGCTGCAATTGACGTAATCGCGGCGTGCAATGCATGCTGTTGTTAGTGCCATCAATGGCATACAATAAACGCTGCAATTGAAGAATTCGCGGCGGACAATGCGTGCTGTTGTTAGGGTAATAAATGGCGTGCAATAAACGCTGCAATTCAATTATTCGCGGCGTGAAATTCATGCTGTCATTAGTGTTATCAATTTACAATTGAAGTATTCACGGCATGCATTGCAAGCTGTTGTTAGGATTATCAACGACATGCAATGCACGTCGCAATAGATAGTATTCACGGCATGCAATGCATGCTGCCGTTAGAGTTATCAACAACATGCAATAATACACACAAAACACAGAAACATAATGTGCAAAAACATAAAATGTCGACACACAAAATGCAGAAACAAACACAACTTGCAGAAACATAAAATGCATCACACTTAACATAACATAGCAAGAGTTCACTTAGTAACATGATTTGGATCCAACAAAAATGTATGACTTTCAAATAAGTAGAATCTATCTCACTCACACAAAACTACAAGTTTAGACAGCCATGCTACTGTGCTTCCTAGTGCATCGTCGAGATAAAACATTTCATCATTTGGTCGTATCAAGTCTACCTTCTCCACCAGAACTTTATCAACCCAAACCTTCCAACAAGATCCTCCAAGAGGAATGTGATGCACTTTTGCTTTTGGATCTGTGGATGCAACTCGACCTTCTGCAACAACTCCCTCACCACACCAATGAAGTAACTTACATTTATGATTATCATGGACAACTTCACTATTCACATTCTTCAGCTTTGCCTGCATATCGTTAAACAATATAAAATTATTAATATGACATGATGCTTAAACAATGGACTTTTGGTTTATAAGGCATACAATTTGAATATAATTACCTGAAATTGTTTTGCACCATTGATATCAATATCATTCCCAATACCGCTACTAATGCCACCACTAGCAACCTAATTTGACACACAAATTATGTCAAGTAATGTCATCATGTAATTAAATCCAATAATTTAACTATACATACTTAACTTATTTTATCTAATGATGGTTAATTTACTAACCTGTTCTTCATCATTTCGTTGCCTCATACTTTGGAGAAACATGGACCTCATTTCTTGCATTTCTTGTTGAAAGTTATTCATCATACTTTGAAGTTGCTTAATAGTTTCATTTTGTTGAATGCAAGCTCCAGTTTTTGATGGTGTAATTCCAAAGCCCAACCCACGCACTCTACCTCGAGCTTCCTTGCCAAATACAATGCTAATTGCGTCATCGACAATGCTAGTTGTATTTAAAGATTCAGGTGGGCATTCTTCTATTTTTCTCTATCAAATAGAACAAACAAATAATTTTTTAGTAAATAAAAAAATTTTCTAACGTTTTACAAAATTCAAAAAGATAGTTTTATTACCATTTTCTCTCCAACAGCTTCACTACTAGGTTGCCCATTTTTTTTCTTGTGAGCCTCAATCCAAAATTTTGATCTTGTAATTGGTGTATCTGCAGGACTTTTTTTTTTCCTTAAGTATGGAACATATAGAATATATAAAAAAATCATTAGAAAAGAAATTTAAAAGATGTATCATTGCTTAAATAAGAAACCTTTAAAACAAACTATCCATAAAGTTGTATAAATAATAATATTTACCATCATGTTGGCTAAACGGGCATAACCTCTCCGGCTCATTGTATGATTATGGCCTTGTTTTACCCTCATTTCTCTAAATTTGGCGCTCTTCTCCTGAGAATTAAAAGATAACCAACAAGGAAAAATACAACCATGAGCAGTAACAATCTAAGAAAAAATTCATAGTAAGGATACAGATTCTAAGATATTAAAAAATCTAAGAAAAAATTCTAGCATTCTGTTTGTTAATTCTTGACAAATCTCTATCTTCATTTCACTCTTCAATTTTGCTGCACGCTATTTTACAAGGAAAAAAAAGCGTGCAGAAAACTGAGGCCCAGCTGGCTACCACCAAGCCAAGAAAAGCTTGAGCAGCTACAAGTGAGGCAAATCTTCTTAGGCTGTAAGCTTGCTGCAGTATTGTAGTTTTATATTGTTCAATTTTATTTGCTAATACATCCGGACAGATGGATAAGATTTGAAAGTTGGTCTAATATTGGAAGACTACAACCTTCCAATATATACACCATGCTTGAAATAAACCATGCTTGCAGTATAAGTGAGGCAAATTGCTTGAAATAAACCATGCTTGCAGTATATGCACCGTGCACTAAAGATGGCACCAGATTAGATTGTCACACTAATGGAATTACTAAAGACTACCAATATCTTTACCAGATTAGATTGCAAACACATACTACTGTGGCAATCGGATATTACTAAAGCTGATTGCTAATACCAGATTAGATTGTCACACTAAAGCTGATACTAAAGCTAATACCGATTGCCAAATAATATCAGACTACCAATATCTAATCTGGTGCTAAAGATGGACAAAATCAAATTCGTAACGGAATTACTACAAATGGAAGAGAGGTTAGAATATATAGTTAACCAAAATTACTACAAATGATTAAAGTGAGTGAGCATATGATACTACTTATTGATTTTGGTCCACAACAGTGAATTAATACTTACTTGAAAGGAAAGTGACAGTGTCTTCTTTACAAAAATGTCCCACTGATTTTGGTCCATAAATTCGGGCTTCAAAAGGCTAAGATCTTGTGAAGCTGCTTGGCCAGTATTAACTTCTCGTATAAGTATCTACAGCCTGGACTTTCTATCACGCCACAACTTACCTAACTTTTGAAAGATTGTTTTCTTTTCCCACTCCTCAACATTAAAATGTAGCTGTAAAATATAAAGCATGAATATATGACTAAATTTTGTTATAGAATTGGAAAATAATAATTCAGTGATAGATGACATTACCTGAAGACAACTCCACATTTTACTTTTCAAATCTTCATCTACGTCATTCCATCCATCCAATGTATATGGAACAAATTCTTTTACCATACAACCAAGAAAAGATGCATACTTCACCGAATTATCTCCAATTGGTTGTCCGAACTCATTACACTCTAGCACTTTGGGATTTTGTTGGCCACTAACCAACATCAACTTTGATGGACCTCGTCCCTTTTTCCCATCAATTTTACTGTCATCAACCGACTCTTTACCATGCAAAGGTTGTGAAGAATCAGAGGCAGTGTTAGAGTCCATTCTCGATAGTTGATTAACAATTTTTTCCTACAAAATAGCATAAAGAGATGTTGAAATGCATAAGTGTACTTATTAAAATAAACCAAGAATTAAAAAAGGATTACAATATATCACCTGAACTTCAACTATAGATTCTCTACTGCATTTTTTGCCCATTTTTTTCATCATTTGAATGCTAAATAATGACCTGATAAAATATGTAATATGACATGATGCACCACTGAAATATTGTAAACTAGAACAAAAATATATTGCAAAAGTAAATAAAGAGAAGTGGAGTTTGAAAAGAACATTTATTTGTTGAAATAAATAACTATAAATCTACATCTGAAAAGTTCAGTCATGGGATATCAATAACATCAATTCCCTCACACTCATTTCTGGAATATGGTTCTTTCTCAGTAATGTTAATCTTAAGTCTAGACACATCAAGAGGTTTTGATGATGTATATGCATCCTCTTCAAGCAAATCCATGTTATGAATACCTCGAGGTGGCGCTTTTAGCAATACATACCAATTTGATTCATCATTTTCCCTAGAATAGAAAACTTGCTTTGCTTGTGATTCTAAAATGAAAGGATCATTTTCAAAAGTCCTTAGTCCTTGGTGTAAGTTGACAAGTGTAAAACCATCATCCATTTTGATACCAGTTCCAGGATTAGCCCAATCACACCTATAAATAGGTACTTTGGAAAAATAATAGTCTAGTAACACAATATCTCGTATAACCCCATAGTACGATTGTCTTCCTACTGTATGTGAATCAGTAGAACTAGATTGCCAAATAGTATCAGCTTCAACTGAAACACCACTATCTTGTGTCGACCTTCCAACATCAATTGTGTGGAACCGATGTCCATTTATAATATAACCTGTATATGATATAACATGCTTTCTTGGACCATGTGCTAGCCATTGAATTCAATCTGAAGAGTTATCAAGAACATGTTTTGATAACCATTGAGTAAATGTTTCCATATGTCGTTTTTGTAACAGTGTTTCATTACTTGAGAAACGACGATCTATTTGTTTAAGCTCCTCAATGTGCATCCTATTTAAAATCATTGAAAAGTGATTGTTAAAATATATGAATCATGCAATACACCAAGAATATTAGGGTTGCAATTTAATACTCACTGTATGTAAGGATCAATTTCTGCAGTATTGAACAACACATATCGATGTGCTGCTTATAACAAATGTTCTTCTAAAATAATTTCTTTTCCTTGAGAAATGGGGCGACCTTCCACTACTCCATTTTCCAAATCGTCATTCTGATTAGATCGGAGACCAATACAAGCAGCTTTTTTTATATAAGCACTACAAAATCGCATTCGTTCTTCTGCAAGGTAACACTTAGCTATGCAACCCTCTGACCTTGCTCGGTTCTTCACATAGCCTTTAAGCATTTTCATAAATCTAAATAATTAAAAATCACATGAAATAAATGTTGATAGAAAAATCTAAGTTGTTGTATGATATTAAAGTAGTAAAAAGATAGATTATTATTTATTACCTTTCAAATGGATACATCCAGCGGAATTGAACTGGCCCACATAGGCGAGCCTCTCTTGCTAAATGAATTGTCAAATGAACAGAGATGGTAAAGAAAGCTGGTGGAAAGTACCTCTCCAACATGCATAAAGTTTCAGCAATATTCTCTTCGAGTTGTTCTAGACGGTTCCTATCTAACACTCTTTGACATAACTCATTGTAAAATGCACAAAGCAAAAATATAGCATTACGTGGACCTTTTGGTAAAAGACTTCTCAATGCTACTGAAAGCAATTGTTGCATAAGAACATGACAATAATGAGATTTCAACCCAATAAGCTTTCGTTCTTCTAAAGAAACACAGTTACCAATATTTGAGCTATAACCATCAGGTAACTTTATTTTCTTCAACCTAGAACAAAATACGTCCATTTCTTTTTTAGACAATGTGTAAGGTGCAGCCGGCAAGTGATACATGTTTTCTCCTTTTTCTTGAGGATGTAATTCTTTTCTAATATTTAAGTTCCTCAAATCTTTGCGAGCGTTAACACCATCTTTTGATTTTTTCTTTAAGTTTAACATTGTACCTATGATATTCTCGCAAACATTCTTTTCAACATTCATAACATCTAAGTTATGACGTAGCAGGAGCCCCTACAAGTTTAACCATCAACACATTTCATATATTAGTTCAAGATTCAAAATAAATTGTGCATAAAATATAAAAAATTTATAAAATACAATTAATAGAGTGCAAAATAACTTACACTCCATTATGGCAAATTGAAAAATATTGACTTCTTCTTCCACATTTGAACTGGTTTTTGAACTTTTTTTGAACCATCACGCTCCTTCCTCTTTTTCTTTGTATTATTGATATCTTTACCCATTTTCTTTTTACCCCAGTCATTTTCAATGTCTTTCAATACATTAAGAATTTCTAATCCATTCAGAGGCCTAGGTTTTCCTTTTGTCTCTTTATTCCCATCAAACCACTTCTTCTTCTGACGGAATGGATGATTAGGAGCAAGAAATCTCCTATGCCCTAAATATGCAAACTTTCTACTATACTTAAGCCACATAGAAGATATGCCTTCACCACATATTGGGCAACCAAATTTCCCTTTTGTGGCACATCCAGCTAAGTTTCCATAAGCTGGAAAATCATTGATTGTCCACATCAAAATAGCTTTCATATTGAACACTGACTTGCTAAATGCATCATACGTCTCCACACCAATGTCCCATAACTCCTTCAAATCCTCCACTAGGGGTTCCAAGTATACATCTATATCATTTCCTGGTTGCTTCGGGCCTGGAATCAATAATGTCAACATAAGATTTTCCTTCGCCATGCACATCAACGGAGGAAGGTTGTAATTTACTAAAATAACTGGCCAACAACTATATCTAGAACTAAGATCACCAAAAGGGTTGAATCCATCTGTTGCAAGACCAAGCCGGAGATTTCTAGGATCTGATGCAAAAGCTGGCCACTTATGATTTATCGTATCCCAAGCTATTGAATCAACTGGATGACGCATCATATGATCATGACTTTTATGGTTGGAATGCCAAATCAAGTCTTCAGCCTTTTGTTCTGATTTAAACATCCTTTTCAATCTTGGTATCACAGGAAAATACCGTAGCACCTTTTCAGGAACTCCTTTACAAACTTTGGTGGTGACTTTGTCTACCTTCCATCTTGAAGAACCACACTTTGGACATGAGTCCAAATCTTTAAGCTCCTTTCTAAAAAGACAACAGTCATGTGGGCATGCATGAATCTTCTCATATCCTAAATCAAATGGTTTTAACAACTTTCTCATTGAGTAAACATCCTTTGGAAGTGTGTTTTTTTTCTGGAAGCATGTCACCTAAGATCTTAAGGAGCTCATTGAAACTATTGTCAGTGTGACCATTTGTAGACTTGAAATTGTATAATGTAACGATTGCTGACAACTTCGTGTAAGTTGTACAACCAGGGAAGAGAGGAGTTTCTGCATCTACTAATAAATCAGCAAATTCATAATCTCTTGCCTCAGACATAGTGTGGTCAACGCTTTCATCAGAGGCAAAGGCATCTTTATATAAGTTATATGCCTCTCTAGTTTCATCCTCCTCTTCCTGAACTCCTCTTGAACTACTTTGACCTTGAAAATTTGGAGTATAAGTTTCACCATGGAAGACCCAAATTGTGTAAGAAGGATTGAATCCGTTAATAATTAAGTGATCGTACACTTGGTCAAATTTCATATACTTCTTATTTTTGCAATGTTTGCAAGGACATAAGATTACTTCACGTGTTTTGGCATAGTTCCTAGCTTGTGTAAGAAATTTTTGAACCCCTTCTTCATACTCGGGTACAAGCCTTGAAGGAAGATGGATCCATTCCTTATCCATTTTGTAAAAAATGGTCCTTGATACTAATAAAATAATCTGAAAAAATAAATAAAAGGAAATTATCCTATTTTTATAAATAATTTTAGTGTTATAATATTTAATCCATCAAATTTTAGAAAAAGATAGACTTATAAAAAAATGATATACAATAGAACAAAAAAATTATATCTGAGTATTATCAACTTACATATATTACTCAACTCAAAAACATAAATAAAAGTATCAGCAACCTAGTAAATAAATTTTATACTAAATCAACCAATTGTGTTCAACTTCCAAAGGTTGTAAATCAAAGTATAAATTCACATCCAATATCTTAATTATGTTTATGAATACATAAAAAAGATAACATAACACCTATTTTTCATGAACATTGAAAAAATAACTTATGGATGTTTGAAATCAATCTCAAAACAATAACTATACAAATATTTAAAATCTAAAAATGATCACCACCGAGCACAATAGACAAATTTGTATGAATAATAGACCTTTTAGAATCAAATCTAAGAGAATTAACAACATAATCGTTGTCTGGTTAATAGACAAATCCAAGAGAATTAACAACATGATCATTGTATGAATAATAAACCTTTTAGAATCTAAAGTAATTAATAGACAAATCCAAGAGAATTAACACCACCGAGCACAATAGAGTTGAAACAAGATATTGGATGAATAAAGAATGTGTATGAATAAAAAATTTGATTACATCTTTTAGAATCAAATCAAGTAAAAGCTAAAATGAACTAAAACAGTAGTTACATTTTCAAAGTTACAAAGTAGCAAAAAACAAAATATGAAAAAAAAAAGCATGAGCTTAAGTCTGCTTAATAACATTATGAGCATTAAAAAGTTTAGAAGTCCTATGAGAGTGAGCTTCACGTGCCACAATGTCTACCATAAAATTGTCTTCTCTAAATATATGAGAAATGTAGCAAAGATGAGTATCAAGCAGCATGCAAATCTATACTTGAATAAATTCATGAACCACAAATCTTAAGCCAAGATTGGGATGAAGCAATGAGTTTGTATAGCCTAAACACATATTGAGTAAATCTAACTTGCATTGTTATGAATTGGCATTGTTTTTGTAACTAGCCGGTTAAAATGGAACTAGTCTAATCTGGTAAAAATCTGGATTGGACCAGTTCTGCATTAATGAAAATCGGACCAATTCAAACCAGTAGTTACATGCCTAGTAAGGGAAATTAAAATTGAATGGCAAACAAATGGACTCCAAGGCTAATGTTTCTTCTCTAACTCCCTCTTATGGCTCATCAGCCTCTTTCTGTGAAGTATCCATATCTGGAAATCCCTAAATGACTTGTTTTCTTTGAAGCTTATAAAAACGTTCATATTTTCTATAGAGTTCAAAAATATTGAGGCTTCATAGGGTCTCCAGCTATGGAGTGTTATTATTTCAAGAAACCCTAGAAGGAAAATAAGAATGAAAGAATTCTGAAACAGGGGGTTTACATGAGATGAGAAGCGCAGTATAAATCTGAAACCATGACACAAATCTCCTTGCTAGAAAAAGGAAAATAAGAACAAAGAATGCTTTAGATGTAGAGAAATCTACCGCCGCTGGAGAGAATAGCAAGAAATCTGTTGTCGCTGAAGGAGAGAACAAGAGCGCGAGAAATCTGTCGCTGCTGGAGGGGAGAACAAAGATGAGCGCAAGAAATTTGTTGCCGCCGAAGGAGAGAACAAGAGCGGCAGAAACCTGTTGCTGCTGAAGGAGAGAACAAGCACGAGAAATCTTCGCTGCTGAAGGGGAGAAAAAAGGCGTGCACGAAGAGAAAAAGAATCGGCGCTAAGAGGATGGCGCAAGAGATTTGGGGATTTTAGGGATTTGGCGGTATGTTATATTAATATATTTGTAATCTTTAAGGAATAACAACGTGATTTGAGCGCTGTAAATATTACATTTTATTATAAATTAAAAAATTTATTGTAATACTATTAACAGCGTGCAATGTACGCCGTAAATATTTAATTTTAACAGCATACATATAGTTTGCTGTTGAAATAACTATTTACGGCATGCATTTTTTGCATGTCGTTATTTGTATAAGTTGTTATAATATTAACAGCACACATCGATGAGCGCACCGTAAATACTAACATTGGCAGCGTGCTTTAAATGTGTGCCGTTGATGCTGAGCCGTGAAAAGCTATATTTGTTGTAGTGTGGAGGGTGTGTGAGTGTGTGGATCCTTGGATTAGTCACCTCTTTTTGAGGTGGATATCAAGTAAATCCCTAGTGTTAGCATTGAGTGTTGTTTCTTTGTATTTTTCGCTGCATTTCACCACAAGAAACAAACAACGACAAGCACGAGATCGCGCTGAGCTATTCACCCCCCTCTAGCTACATTTTGGTCCCAACAAGTGGTATCAGAGCAAGGTTGCTCTTCACCGGAATCATAGCCGGAAGGGGCAAAAAGCTAGAGGGAGAAGTTGGAGCAATTCTACAAGTCGAAGACTTAATCAAAAGGCTCAACTTCAAAATGGAATTCCAAGATGGACTTGGATTCGACACAAGGGTGCCTCCACCCTATGTATCTATAATCTTCGATTCTTGGAAATCAAGGATCGAGAATTTTCTTATGATGGAGATAGAGCAATGGTTTGCTCTAATGGAAGGCTTCGAAGCTCCAAAGAATTCAAAGGGCAAAATCCTCAAGAGGAGCAAGTGGAGCCAAGAACAAATCCAAAGGTGTGAGGCTAATGACAAAGTTGTAGGATCAAAAAGAATTTAGATATCTCCACAATAACATGATATTGTACACTTTGGGCCTAAGCCCTCATGGTTTTGCTCTTGGGCTCTCCCCAAAAGGCCTCATGCCAATGGAGATATCTTTCTCTTATAAACCCATGATCTTTTCCATGTGTTTTCAATATGGGACTATGTTTGCAACCTTGCAACCCCAACAATCCCCCCCTCAAACAAAGGACCATGAGCTTCCCACGTACGATCCTTGACCCACCAGGTCTTCCTGCCCCTAGGTCTACCCGACCTACTAGGACTTCCTTGCTAGCCGCAACTAGGACTTCCTGCCCCTCGGTCCACCCGACCTACTAGGACTTCCTTGCCTAGCCGCAACTAGGACTTCCTGCCTGGTGTCTGGTCCTCTTGATCCGAACATAGGAGCCCCCACTTTCTTTGTTCGAGGTCAATATTGTACTCACATGGTTCAATCAGACCATAGCTCTTGTGCACAGTCGGTGGTTAAACCTTCTGGCAGTCCGGGCTCTGATACCAATTGTAGGATCGAAAAGAATTTAGATATCTCCACAATAACATGATATTGTACACTTTGGGCCTAAGCCCTCATGGTTTTGCTCTTGGGCTCTCCCCAAAAGGCCTCATGCCAATGGAGATATCTTTCTCTTATAAACCCATGATCTTTTCCATGTGTTTTCAATATGGGACTATGTTTGTAACCTTGCAACCCCAACAAAAGTGACCAAGCTTTTGGTCAATCTATTGTCGAGCAACATTTTGGATAAAATTGGAGAATTTGAAGATGCCAAAGAGCTTTGGAGCAAATTGGCCAAGCTTCATGAAGACCCCTCTATTGTACAAAATCAAGACAAATCCATAGAGGGTGACTCATTGGAGCAAGACCAAGAGGAGGAGGACTTCGAAGTTGAGAAATGCTCAACTTCTAAAGAAGAAGTCCAAGAAGCTTCATCTTCAAAGGAATACAATGAAAAGGGCAAAGAGGGAGCATACTCTTTGTTCCATATACAAGATGAAGATGAAGAAGCCTCCACCTCTAGGATTGAGGGGGAGCGACTTTCGGTGACACTGGATCAAGAAGAAGGAGAAGCTTCTACATCCGGGTCAAACGGAGAAGAAGACAATGCATCCTCCAAAAATCAAGAAACATCAAAAGGAGGAGCAAGTGTCATCCCTACATGTGAAGGTATAAGTATTTCAATTAAAAATAAAAGTCATATCATATGTTTTGAGTGTTAGAGTGTATACTAAAAGCCTATCTTTTGTATAAACATTTATTTATAAATAAAAGAATCACATTGGTCAAATGTCTATATTTATGATAAGTGTAGTTGTTCAATTAATTTATATTGAAGATAACATGGTGTGTGGTGTCACACACAGAGGATCATGTTATCAGCACCTTATAAATTATAAATAGTAGCTCACGACCAAGATGGAAAGGAACAAACCATTGGAAGGTCGTAGTGTAATTAGGTATTAGTTTATCTTAACTATATAATTACACTAGTACACTTAGAGTGTATTGAGTAGGACCATTTGAGGTCATTTCTTTTATACTGACTTCATAAAAGAACAAAGACCTCAGTTATTATGGAAGTGTGTGCTCTTAATCCTAATATAATAACAAACACATATATTTGATATTTATTTCTTTAATTTATCAATGGGTGAGATTTAGTTCGATAAATCAATAAGTCCGATAAGTTTGGAAATGATATCACTTACAGTGTGTGTTGTTGATTATAGAAGGAAACTTAGTCCGACATGACGATAAGGTTGAGTGGTACAACTCTTGGACTAAGATATTAATTAAATGAGTTGTCAGTAACTCACTTAATTAGTGGACATCCGACATCTTAAACACAAGGAGACTAACACACTCATAATAAGAAGGAGCCCAAAAAATGTAATTTGGGATTAGTGCGGTAGTTCAATAATAGTTCTTTAGTGGAATGAATTATTATTGATGAAATTAAGTTATGTGTTCGGGGCGAACACGGGATGCTTAATTTCATCGGGAGACCAAAACCAATTCCTCCTCTCGGGCCCTATCGTAGCCTCTTGTATATAGAGATTTATACCTACCACATACCCACCTTCATACCCATGTTGTAGGGGCCGGCCAAGCTAGCTTGAGAACCAAGCAAGGGCCGGCCAAGCCTTGGTCCATGGGTGGCCAGCCCTAGCTTGAACCCAAGCTTAGGTGGCCGGCCCTATTAAAATAGAAAAGAATTTTAATTTTAATTTTTTTCATATGTGGAAGATATAATTTAAAAGAGAGATTAAAAATTAAAATATCTCTTTATAAGTTTCTACAAAAGATTAAGAAAAGATATTAAATCTCTTTCCTTATTTGTAGATTGAAAAGATATTTTATTTTTCTTCTTTGTAAATTATTCACATGTTGAAAAATTAAAATTATAGAAATTTTTTTTATCAACCATGAAGGGATTTTTAAGGGAAATTTTATTTTTTAAAATTTCTGAAAACAAATAAGGAATTTTAATTGGTTGATAGAAAATTGCCTTATTTGCTCTTCCATGAGGTGGCCGGCCATGACATGGGCTATTAGGAAATTTTATTTATTTTTTCTTAATTAATTCATGTCATGGAAAGTTAACGAAATTTTATTGTAATTAAATTTCCTTATTTGCCAAATCTAAGGATTATAAAAGAGGGGTTTTGGGTGCCTTCTAGAGAGACAACCTTTATTCTATTTTCTCCCTCTTTTCTTCCTTGGTGTGGCCGGCCCCTTCAAGTTCTCATCTCTCCTTGGTGTGGCCGAACTTCTCATCCTTCTTGGAGATCAAGTGGTGGCCAGATTTTAGCTTGGAGAAGAAGGAGAGAAAGCTTGCATCCCTTGGAGCTTGGTTGGTGGAAAAAGATCTTCATCCTTTGGAAGCTTTGTGCTTGGCCGAAACTTGAAGAATGGAGAAGAAGGTGCTAGGTGGTCCTCGTCTCGGAAGATTGTTGCCCACACAACATCCGAGATTAGAAGAGGAATACAGTAGAAGATCAAGAGGTCATTATTTACTAAGAAAGGTATAACTAATATTGTTTTCCGCATCATGTTAGTTTTATCTCCATGTAAAATACCAAATACAAGAGGCATGCGATTCTAGTTTTTCGAATTAGCTTTCGAAGTTGTGTTCTTTTATTTTTTCTTTTCCTTGTGATTTGATTGTTCTTAGTGGTTAACCTAGGGTTACTTTGGGAAGGTTAAATATTTAATTTCCTTAAAAGGCTTTGTCTAGTCGGTGGTGGTTGCTCCCATATCCAAGAAGGTCATGTGTCTTGCCATGCAGTACTGGAAGCCGATTTTGGAAATAGATATTAAATTGTCTTTATGACCTAGGTGATTTGGATCGAACGTGTTAAGTTCCGCAGGAGATCCAATTCTAAACCTAAAAGAACAAATAAATTAAACTTAGGATCAAACGTGTTAAGTTCCGCAGGCGATCCAAGTTTAATTTAAAAAGAACACATGGTAGATAGGAAAAGGTTCAGACCTTTGTACAAAATTTTTGTACAGTGGAACCAATAGGTTTTCCGAGTAGCAACCAACAATTGGTATCAGAGCTAGGGTTTTGCCTTTGTGTATTTGGTATTAGTTTAATTATGCACATGTCATACATAATTTAGGCAGGATAATAGTAGGATGTGCTAACTTTGCGGATGCAGGATCCAACTATTATGACTTATAGTTATTGTGTGTGTGATTGGACCCTTGGACATGTCAAGGGCATTTTATTGTGTGTGCATGATTGTATTATAAAATACAGCAGGAGCTGTATTTAGTTTTATTAGGATTTTATTTTTTGATCTAGATACATGTACATTCCTTCGAGGAATATAGGATCGAAAAATGTAAAATTCTATTTATGTCGCGGATCGAATCTTGAAAGGCGTGGAACCTTTTGAGGACCAGAGGCGCAGCGGAACAAAGAGCAAGATGGATGCGACAACTAGACCCGGTGGCGGTGGCCAAAGATGGCAGCAGCTAGGGTTGGCGACACACGGAGGACAGCAATAGATTAAAGTCATAATAGTTGAAAATTATTTTTTCTATTTATTGCTTTTTATGTTGTGCTGTGTGTGCTTGTTAGTATGCATGTTAAGTAGGCTAGCATAGTCAAAATTCCTCACTTTAAATAACTAAGTGGGAGAGAGATTTATTTTTAAATAAATTCCACGGTCTCCATTACTGTTTTATAAGTGATGCAATAAGCTTGCGCGTTGGCTCTGAGTGCCTTCCTCCATATCGGATGAGCTTGTTTGCGGGTCACTAGATTAAACTTCCATTTTGGATGACTATAGGAAGTTAATTAAGAGCGTGTGATCTTCCCCATCGGAAGGAGCACAATCTTATTAATGGACTTAGTGTCAAGTAATGATATACACTTAGGCACGTCTAATAGTATCCTCCCCATCGAAGTCACTGCTATTATTTATGTGACCAAAGAAAACCAACTATTAATTTGTCAAATAAATAGGTTGACAAGATAATAAAATTAAAAACTCCTCTTACAAATGTTTGATTTTGTATACGTCCACACTATCGTGGCATACAAAATTCACAGTGTTTGAGGTAATTTTATTTTGTCATAAAGATTTATTGACAAGATAATTAATGGGTAAAACCCTCCTCTTACAAATGTTTAAATTTTGTATACGTCCACACTATCATGTCATGCAAAATTCACGGTGTTAGAGGTGTTGGTGAATTTAAATAATATTGTTTGAGGAATCAATGTTATTTTAAATTCAAAAGTTTTGACCAAATATTTGATCAAAGACAGATCAACTATTAATTTTATTCGTCATAAAGTAAAGTTGACGAGATAATAAAATTAATGGATAAAATCTCCTCTTTGATTTTGTATACGTCCACACTATCGTGACATACAAAATTCATGGGGATTTTAAGGAATTGATCTTGACCAAATATTTTTGTGATTCTTAGGATGTTTGTCAATTCCCTAGTTGTTATACTATAGAAAAGACTTAGTAGTCCCAAATTGTAATGATTGGAAATAGGACTTGGACATTAAGGTAGACTGTCTTCTTAGAACTAAAAACAATATAGGTGTATTTAATTCATTAGTTGAAACATGTTTAGTGGTGTTATCTACCAGAACCTGGAGTGTAGATACAAATGCCATTAATCATGTCCGCAATTCATTGCAGGATTCCAGGAAACCCGACAACTAAATGAAAATAAAAACACCGTCCACATGGGCACTGCTGTAAAAGTGGCAGCTGTTGTAGTGGGAGATGTTTATCCTTTGATAAGAATAAAATATGGATTTTAAGTAATTGTCTTTACGTACCAAGTTTAGAAAGAACTAGTTTTCAGTTTCTAAACTATTCAAAGAACTTGATATTCTGTCTCTTTTAATAACAAAGATGTTATTAAGAAAAAGAGGGAAGTTATCTGTTCTGGTACGTTGGTTAGCAATTTTTAAATCCAATAACTCCCACGATGCAACAAATGGAAATTAGTAACACATCTTCTAACTTTAAGAGAAAGCAACATTCGGAAATGAACCAATTATATCTTTGGCATCTAAGGCTAGGTTATATTAACTTGAGTAGGATTCATTGGTAGCTGATGAACTTTTGGATTCATTAGTAGTGGAAATCTTTCCAACCTACGAGTCTTACTTGGAAGGAAAAATAACCAAGAAGCTTTTAAGTCTAAGGTGTATGGAGCCAAAGATATGTTGGAATTGGTTTATTCTGATTTATGTGATCCTATGACTATCCAGACAAGAGGTAGTATCGAATATTTTGTCTATTTTATAGACAACTATTCAAGATACAAATACATGTACTTGATGTGCCGCAAGACTAAGTGTTTTGATTAGTTCAAAGAGTACAAGGCTGATGCGGAGAAACATTAAAGTAAAAGTATCAAGATTGTAGTGGCAAGTACCTCTTGGGACAATTTAGGAGTCACTTATCAAAAGTAGGGATTCAATCCCAACTAACTGCACCTGGTACACCCCAACAGAATGGTGTAGTGGAAAGAAGGTATAGGACTCTTATGGAAATAATTAGATGAGTTATTCAAAATATTACCAAATTCGTTTAAGGATATACTCTGAAAATTGAAGTGAACATAGTACCTTCCAAAGTCAGAACTCTCTACTCATATAGAATTGCTAAATAGGCGTAAGCCTATTTTGAAGCATATTCGGATTCGGGTAGTCCAACACATATGCTGAAGAGAGACAATGATAAGTTGGATAGGAATTCACTAGTTTGTGAGTTATCCTAGAGAAACGAAAGTGGATTTATAGTCTTAAAAATCAGAAGGTCATTGTTAGCATCAATGACTATTTTTTTAGAAGAGGACTATATAATAAACCACAAGCCCATAAGTAAATTTGTTCTTAATAAAGGGCACGTATAATCTAGTACCAACTGTACAAGATGAAATATCACAAGAAACTGCAACACGTATCACAATTGATACACAATTATAGACAGTGCCTAATCGTAGTGGGAGGGTTGTCAAACAACCTAAAAGATTCATGTTTTGGGAGAGTCTTTTAGACTTGATCCCAAATGAACATGAGCATGATCCCGGACATATGATGAAGCACTCCAAGATAAAGATGCAGCATCTTGGCAAAGAGTAATGAATAACAGAATTAGAATATATGTATTCTAATAAAATCTGGAAGCTTGTAGAACCACCAGATGGTGTAAAAGCCATTAGGTGTAAAAAGGTCTATAATAGGAAAAGAGGGATAGACAGGAAGGTAGAAACTTTTAAAACAAGGCTTGTTGAAAAATGAAACCTTTTCACCGGTAGCCATGCTTAAGTCTATCCGGATTATTTTATCTATTTGGCAAGTGGATGTCAAGACAGCATTCCTTAATGGAAGTCTTGAAGAAAGCATCAATATAAAGCAACCAGAAGGGTTCATTGCAAAGGGCAAAGAGCATCTTGTGTGCAGGCTCAATCAGTCTATGGACTGAGGCAAAACTTCAAGGTCTTGGAACATCCGGTTCATCAAAGTAATCCAGACCTATGGATTTATTTAGTAACCAGGTAAGTCTTGTGTATACAAAAAGTGTGATGGAAACGTGGTGGTACTTCTTGTACTATACGTAGATAACATTTTTGTTAGTTGGAAACAATATCAAAGTGTTATCAGAAGTAAGGGTATGGTTGTCCAAACAATTCGATATGAAGGACTTGGGAGAATGTATATATTCTTGGGATCAAAGTAATAAGGGATCGCAAGAAAAGAATATTTTACTTATCCCAAGCTTCATATATCGAAAAAAAATCCTTGCTCGTTTTAAGCATGCAAAACTCCAAGAAAGGGTTCTTACCTTTTTAGCTTGGAGTAACTTTATCTAAAGAGATGTCTCCGTAGACATCAAAGGAGATAAAGTAAATGATGGCAGTTCCTTATGCTTCGGCTGTCGGAAGCCTAATGTATACTATGCACGAGATCAGGAATCTGTTTTGCCAAGGGCATAGTTGGCAGATATCAATGTAACCCTAGACAAGGACATTGATCTGCGGTAAAGCATATATTGAAGTACCTTAGAGGCACTAGAGATTATATGCTAGCTTACAAGGCAGATAATTTGTTCCCTATGGGTTGCATGGATTTAGACATCCAATCATATAGGGATAATAGTAAGTCAACCTCGGGGTTTTGTGTTTACTTTAGGAGGTAAAGTCATAATTATGAAGGAGTGGTGTTTTTCAGACTCCACCATAGAAACTGAGAATATGGCAGCCTCTGAGGTAGGCATAGAAGCTGAATGGCTAAAGTGACCTCAAGATGGACTTAGATATGATTTCTAGTTTGTCCAAAAGATTATTACAATTTATTGTAATAATAGTGGTGCAGTAGCAAACTCGAAGAAACCATAAGTCTATAAGGCAAGTAAACACAATAGAGCGCAAGTACCACCCAATACGAGAAATCGTATAAACGAGGAGAAATTGTTGCCGCCTAGATTGCATCAGATGATGACCTATAGATCTTTTCACTAAGGCCCTTAAGACAAGAGCTTTTGATGGGCATGTTGAAGGGTTGGGCATCAGATGTATGGCAGCAGATATGGCAGCTTAGTCTTTAAGTATAAGTGGGAGATTGTTAAAGTGTATACTAAAAGCCTAGCTTTTGTATAAACATTTATTTAGAAATAAAAGAATCACATTGGTCAAATGTCTATATTTATGATAAGTGTAGTTGTTCAATTAATTTATATTGAAGATAACATGGTGTGTGGTGTCACACACAGAGGATCATGTTATCAGCACCTTATAAATTATAAACAGTAGCTCACGACCAAGATGGAAAGGAACAAACCATTGGAAGATCATAGTGTAATTAGGTATTAGTTTATCTTAAATATATAATTACACTAGTACACTTAGAGTGTATTGAGTAGGACCATTTGAAGTCGTTTCTTTTATACTGACTTCATAAAGGAACAAAGACCTCAGTTATTATAGAAGTGTGTGCTCTTAATCCTAATATAATAACAAGCACATATATTTGATATTTATTTCTTTAATTTATCAATGGGTGAGATTTAGTTCGATAAATCAATAAGTCTGATAAGTTGAGAAATGATATCACTTATAGTGTGTGTTGTTGATTATAGAAGGAAACTGTGTCCTAGTGATCTAAGTTGATAATGTCCCCAAGAGGAGCTCATAAGGATTGTCATGTTAAACCCTGTAGGTGGACTTAGTCCGACATGATGATAAGGTTGAGTGGTACTACTCTTGGACTAAGATATTAATTAAATGAGTTGTCAGTAACTCACTTAATTAGTGGACATTCGACATCTTAAACACAGGGAGACTAACACCCTTATAATAAGAAGGAGCCCAAAAATGTAATTTGGGATTGGTGCGGTAGTTCAATAATAGTTCTCTAGTGGAATGAATTATTATTGATAAAATTAAGTTGTGTGTTCGGGGCGAACACGAGATGCTTAATTTTATCGAGAGACCAAAACCAATTCCTCCTCTCGGTCCCTATCGTAGCCTCTTAGTTATAGAGTACTATATCCACCTATACCCATCCTCATACCCATGTTGTAGGGGCCGGCCAAGCTAGCTTGAGAACCAAGCTAGGGTCGGCCAAGCCTTGGTCCATGGGTGACCGGCCCTAGCTTGAACCCAAGCTTAGGTGGCCGACCCTATTAAAATAAAAAAGAATTTTAATTTTAAAATTTTCTTATGTGGAAGATATAATTTAAAAGAGAGATTAAAAATTAAAATATCTCTTTATAAATTTCTACAAAAGATTAAGAAAAGAGATTAAATCTCTTTCCTTATTTATAGATTGAAAGGATATTTTATTTTTCTTCTTTGTAAATTATTCACATGTTGAAAAATTAAAATTATATAAATTTCTTTTTATCAACCATGAAGGGATTTTTAAGGGAAATTTTATTTTTTAAAATTTTCGAAAACAAATAAGGAATTTTAATTGGTTGAATGAAAATTGCCTTATTTGCTCTTCCATGAGGTGGCCGGCCATGACATGGGCTATTAGAAAATTTTATTTAATTTTTATTAATTAATTCATGTCAAGGAAAGTTAAGGAAATTTTATTGTAATTAAATTTCCTTATTTGCCAAAGCTAAGGATTATAAAAGAGGGGGTTTTGGGTGCCTTCAAAAGATACAACCTCTATTCTATTTTCTCCCTCTTTTCTTCCTTGGTGTGGCCGACCCCTTCAAGTTCTCTTCTCTCCTTGGTGTGGCCAAACCTCTCATCCTTCTTGGAGATCAAGTGGTGGCCGGATTTTAGCTTGGAGAAGAAGGAGAGAAAGCTTGCATCCCTTGGAGCTTGGTTGGTGGAAAAAGATATTCATCCTTTGGAAGCTTTGTGCTTGGCCGAAACTTGAAGAAAGGAGAAGAAGGTGCTAGGTGGTCCTCGTCTCGGAAGATCGTTGCCCACACAACATCCGATATTAGAAGAGGAATACGGTAAAAGATCAAGAGGTCATTATTTACTAAGAAAGGTATAACTAATATTGTTTTCCGCATCATGTTAGTTTTATCTCCATGTAAAATACCAAATACAAGAGGCATGCGATTCTAGTTTTTCGAATTAGTTTTCGAAGTTGTGTTCTTTTGTTTTTTCTTTTCCTTGTGATTTGATTGTTCTTAGTGGTTAACCTAGGGTTACTATGGGAAGGTTAAATATTTAATTTCCTTAAAAGGTTTTGTCTAGTCGGTAGTGGTTGCTCCCATATCCAAGAAGGCCATGTGCCTTGCCATGCAGTACTGGAAGCCAATTTTGGAAATAGATATTTAATTGTCTTTGTGACCTAGGTGATTTGGATCGAACGTGTTAAGTTCCACAGGAGATCCAAGTCTAAACCTAAAAGAACAAATAAATTAAACTTAGGATCAAACGTGTTAAGTTCCGTAGGCGATCCAAGTTTAATTTAAAAAGAACACATGGTAGCTAGGAAAAGGTTCAGACCTTTGTATAAAATTTTTGTACAGTGGAACCAATAGGTTTTCCGAGTAGCAACCAACAATTGGTATCAGAGCTAGGGTTTTGCCTTTGTGTATTTGGTATTAGTTTAATTATGCACATGTCATACAAAATTTAGGCAGGATAATAGTAGGATGTGCTAACTTTGTGGATGCAGGATCCAACTATTATGGCTTATAGTTATTGTGTGTGTGATTGGACCCTTGGACATGTCAAGGGCATTTTATTGTGTGTGCATGATTGTATTATAAAATACAGCAGGAGCTATATTTAGTTTTATTAGGATTTTATTTTTTGATCTAGATACATGTACATTCCTTCGAGGAATATAGGATCGAAAAATGTAAAATTCTATTTGTGTCGCGGATCGAATCTTGAAAGGCGTGGAACCTTTTGAGGACCAGAGGCGCAGCGGAACAAGGAGCAAGATGGATTGTTAAATATTTACTATGGGAAGGTTAAATATTTAATTTCGTTGCTCCCATATCCAAGAAGGCCATGTGCCTCGCCATGCAGTACTGGAAGCCGATTTTGGAAATAGATATTTAATTGTCTTTGTGACCTAGGTGATTTGGATCGAACGTGTTAAGTTCCGCAGGAGATCCAAGTCTAAACCTAAAAGAACAAATAAATTAAACTTAGGATCAAACGTATTAAGTTCCGCAGGCGATCCAAGTTTAATTTAAAAAGAACACATGGTAGCTAGGAAAAGATTCAGACCTTTCAACAAAAGTTTTGTACAGTGGAACCAATAGGTTTTCCGAGTAGCAACCAACATTGAGTGTAGGGAACATGGGCATTACAAGAGCAAGTGCCCTAAATTAGCCAAGAAGAAGGGCCAAGTGGCACCAAAGGGCAAGGAGAAGCCCAAAGAGACCGCTCCCAGAACAAAGAAGAGCAAGGAGCACATTGTGTGCTTCTCTTGCAATCAAAAGGGACACTATCAGAGTCAATGTCCCAAGGGGAAGAAAGCGGTCAAGGCTCAAGGAGGAAGCACAACTCAAGGGGGAGCCTCTAAGGTAAAACGAAAGGTATCATTTATAGAGCCTACCCCTTTAAATAATGGTAAAAAGCATGCTAATACCAATTTTTATCATTTAATGTGATTTACCATAAAAATAGGGAGCATGATAGCATTAAAGAAAAACATATGACTCTCCATGCTAAGACTACCACACCTAGGTTTGGGAAGGTAGGTAAAAGTTTAGGTAATAACACTAAGGACCATTGTTGTAAGCCTAGAAATAAAAATGTTCAAGGATTTAAGGAAAAATCAAAATCTAAGGATTTAATGAGAGAAAATCAAGTCTTGAGGTCAAGGCTTGATAAAATGGAAAAGACCCTAAAAAGAATGGAAAGTATCCTAAAAGGGCAAAATGAGCAAAACCTAGGTTTAGCACAACAAGGGTCATCCAAAGGCCATAGGGGTTTGGGATACAAACCTAAAACCAAAAAGGATGTGCCTTCTTATCATTGTTTCATATAATTATGGAACCAAAACCTAGGTCAAATGGTCAAGTCAAAAATACTAGGGAGGTTATCCCTAAGAGTATTTTTGCAACAAACGTGACTAAGACTTCTAAGAAGTCCAAGAAAGTCACTAAAAAGATCACAAGGGAGGCAATCCCTAGAGTTGATCTAGGAAATGTGACTAAGGCTTCCAAGAAGTCTAACAAGGTCACTAGGAAGGTATCTAGGGAAGTTATCCCTAGTGAATACCTAAAGCATCCAAGGAGCACCAATAGGTTTTGGGTTCCTAGGAGCATTTTCTCTACTCCTTAGATGGGATAGAGAGTGTCAACTCTGATTAGAAGGGTAGTTAACCCAATTTTGATGAAGTTGAACTCGGAGAGCATTTTCAAGGTTATTATTAACCTTTGAAAATGAAATGGATAACTAAGTTACTCTTGGAAAGAGTAAGATGTGTCACAATTTGAGTATTTGGATATAAATATAATTGGCACAAGAAATTAAGTCTAAAGAAATGCTAAGTTGGGATGTTGGCATTTTATTGGGAAGTTAAAGGCAAATTTAAGCCTTATTTTTAATTTGTTACTCTTTAAAAGAGTAATTTGTGCCAAAAATTTGAGGAATTTGCTTAATTTAAATTGGCACAAAATTAGAAAAATCAAATAAATGTCAAAATTAAATTTTGGCATTTTCTTGGGAAATAGTGGGCAATCTAGGTGTTAAATTTTAATTTAGCTAAGGATTAAGGATATTTAGATAGATAATCTAGGTATTTCATTTATGCAAATTTGCCATGCTTTGTTTGCCCATCATATGCCATGACATCATATTTTTCATTCATGTTTTATTATGAAAAACATAAAAATACCATGTCATGTTATACATACATCAAGTAGTCATAGGAAATTTTCTTTTGAAAATTATTTATCTTTGATGTATGCCATAATACATCATGCATTGTTTTTAATTCCTTGCAAACTAAGGACAAAAGACATTCATTAACAAGTAATATCCTTGGTGGATGTTCCTAACCTCAAAATGCCTAGATAGACATGTATGATCCCTAGATTAGGGCAAAACCAAAGTCACATCTCACTAAGAACTATAAGGTGACTTGTATGTGGTTTTGTACACATTAAATACAAGTGAGATGTTAGGATGATGAACAAAACTCAAGAAGTTGATTTAGTGCACTCTTGTGAGTTTTAAATTCATCAAAACACATAGTTATGTGTTTTCCAATCATTGGGAAAGCTAATGTACAAGTCATGTGTATTGAGCCCAAAGAACATGGTTGGATATTGGTTTTGAAAATGATTTTAAAATGCTTTCGGAAAACCTTGATGAAGGCTATCTTTTGATAGTAATTATCATTGAATAGTTAGGCACGAACTTGGAAGAAAACACTAAAGTTTTTATAAGTTTTCGAGTTTATGTCAATCTTAGAAAAATATGAAGTATTTTCTTAGAAAAATATTTTTCCATAATAATATATACCCTAAATAATGTCTACAATGATTTTCATGATTTTTGGAATTTTGTAGAATTTACTAGGGGTTTCTGAAGTTGACTAAAATGAAATTTCAGCAACTTCAAACCTTCAATCGATCACCCGATCGATTGAAGGGCCTCAATCGATCGGGTGATCGATTGAGAGTGAGCTTCTCACGAACAGAAGCTCACTGGATCGATCTACCGATCGATCCACGCAGTCTGAATCGATCAGTGGATCGATTCAGTAGGGTTCAATCGATTCGGACCCAATCCCAATCGATTGGGGATGCTGATTTTAGCTGGGAAAGCTTATTTTCAGTATTTTAAATAATTTTTAGTCTATAAAACCATTCCTAACCCCTCAAAACATAATTGTGTTGGTGCAATATTCCCCAGGTCAAGGTTGACCTAGTTTGACTGAGCTTGAATTGGGTCAAGCTCGAGTCTTAATGTTTATGTTTTGATGGTTTGACAATACATGTTGACAATACATGTTTGACAATACATGTAGACAACACATGGAGATTGCAGGTGCAATTATTCATGTGTGGAGATTGTGATGGAGAGTCAAGTAGGTCAAGGTTGATCGGATACTTGACTGGAAAATCCTGATGAGTGAAGCTAGGTGAAAGTCCTAGTGAGTGAAGCCAGGCAGAAAGAAAATCCTGGTGAGTGAAGCCAGGTGAAAGTCCTGGTGAGTGAAACCAGGCAGAAAGAAAATCCTGGTGAGTGAAGCCATGTGAAAGTCCTGGTGAGTGAAGCTAGGCAGTTGAAAGTCCTGGAGAGTGAAGCCAAGCAAATGGAAAGTCCTGGTGAGTGAAGCCAGGCAAATGGGAAGTCCTGGTGAGTGTAGCCAGGCACGAGAAATCCAGATGGATCAAGGCTGATCAGACATCTGGTGTTGGGAAGTCCAAGTAGGTCAAAGGGATTAACCGGATACTTGGCACGTAGAAATCTAGATGGGTCAAGGTTGATCAGACATCTGGTAGAAGTTCAAGTGGGTCAAAGGATTGACCGGACACTTGGTAAGCGAGTTCTAGCAGGTCAAGGGTGACCGGATGCTAGGCACAATGTACCAACATGTCAAGATTGACCGGATGTTGATTTAGGGGAGTTTGGACTTGGTTTTGGGCAAAAACCAAGAGTTGGATCGATCAGCTGATCGATTGGCTCATGCCCAATCGATCAGTCGATCGATCGGGTGAGTCCCCGCGACAAGCATCCTCCCAATCGATCAGTGGATCGATTGGGGAGGAGTGTCGTGTTGGAGCAATCTGGGTACCCTAGGTTTTGATGTTTGGGCAAAGGTTTAAGTTAGGTTTATTGTTGTATTTGATATGCATTGTGAGTGTGCAGGATACAGGTACAACAAGGAAAGTCCAAGGGTGAGTCTTGGAGGTGTAAGTCCAAGCATGTAGTCTTGGCAACGTAAGTCCAAGTGTGATCTTGGCAAAGGAGGAAAGTCCAAGGATGAGTCTTGGCGGTGTAAGTCCAAGCATGTAGTCTTGGCAACGTAAGTCCAAGTGTGACTTGGCAATGGATGAAGTCTCGGAGGCGCGACCTCTTTGCAAAGGAAGACCCGACAACAATGACAAGGCCGATGGAAGCTCCAGAAGGCAAGACGTGAAGGATGGGGAGGCATCCGAGGGATGCAAGGCTGATGGAGGAGACTAGAAGGCTAGGTCTAGGTTGGTCGGGCGAGAACGAGTGCTGAGTGAATGTACTCGGGGTAAAATCCCAAAATTAAGGTTACTGTAGCAGTACTGTAGCAGTCGACTGGTGGTTTCATCAGTTTACTGGTGTAGTCGACTGGTAGCGAACAGAGGGTTGGTATCGAGCCGTTGGGCTGCAACGGTCAAATTTCCACGAAGGGCAGTCGACTGCATGTTTTGGCAGTCGACTGGTAGGCGGGGTTTTCTAACCCGTTGCCTATATAACCAAGCATTGGAAGCTTGGTTGAAGTTGACGAAATTAGTGGTGGTTAACCCTAATTAGAGTCTCCAAGTGATCTAGCATGCTTGTACGAGGTTGTGGCGAGGTTTCTCCACCCACAAGGAGCTATGCGAGCTAGCCAGAAGTTCTCCGGGGAATCATCCACCGACGGATCGGGATCGTCTACCTTACGGACAACCGTGGAGTAGGAGCTTTATCTCCGAACCATGTTAAATCAACGTGTTAGGTTTGCTTTCTATTGTTAGTGTTTATCTTGTATTTCCGCTGTGCACACTAACCATTGTAGGAAGCGACGATTTGGGTGAGACGCTATTCACCCCCCCTCTAGCGGACGTCAAGGTCCCAACAAGTGGTATCAGAGCAAGGTGAGCTCTTGTTGGACTAATCGCCAAGAGAGCGACTAGAGGAAGAAGATGGAGTCGGAGGGACCTCTCGGATGGGACATCCGAATCCCACCTCCATACGAGCGCGAGGACTTTGACTATTGGAGGAAGCGCATGGAGATGTGGCTCCAAATGAATTGGGACCAATGGATTGCGTTGGAGGAACCGTTTAAAACTCCAACGGACAAGAAGGGAAAACGTCTCCGACGTCGATATTGGACCAAGGAGCAAAGGGAGCAATCGGAGACGGACAAGGAGGTAACTAAAATTTTAATTAATTTATTACCTCTTAATGCAATATTAAATGTAGGTGAATACGAGAACGCAAGTGACCTTTGGAAAAAGGTAATTGCGCTTCATGAGAGTCTTACACCAATCCAAGGAGAGGAGGAGCCCAAGGAGAATGACTCATTGGTCCAAGAGGAGAAGGACCAATCGGATGTTGATACGTGTTCAACATCCGAGGAGGAGAAGGAAGATGAGGAGGTATCATCCACATCTTCAAGGGAGGAAGAAGTGGAGCCGTCCACATCTTCAAGTGAAGAGGAAGAAGAGCAATCCAAGGAAGAGGAGATATTGGAAGCTCAACCCTCCACCTCAACTACCAAGAAGAGCACAAAGGACCACATCAAATGCTTTGAGTGTGGTAAGATGGGACACTACAAGAGTAGGTGTCCAATGCTCCAAAAGGTAAAGGAGGTAAAACCTAAACTCAACAAGGTTGATTTACCTAATGTGAGTTGTAGGAAGAAGAAGGAGAAGAAGCATATTCGATGCTTCACATGTGGTGAGTGGGGTCACTACCACACAAAGTGCCCAAAAAGAGGAGAGCTCAAGAAATTGGCACACTTGAAGAAGTGGGAGAAGAAGAGAGCTTCAAGGGTAAGGGAGGTAAACCCTAACTTGAATTCAAGTTCAAATTCAAATTCCTCTATGCATGTCAGAAATAATATGAATTATTTGCCCATGCATATTTATGGTTTTAGATATAATGATAGGAATAGGGTTAATGTAGGTGATAACCCTAGGAAATCATTTTTAAATGATAGACCTAAAAGGAAACGACCTATCTTGCCTAAGGAGAAGAAGGTGGTTGAAAATCTAGGCATTAATCTCAAGAAGGGGAGACATATGCCTAGGAAGGTGGGTAGGTCTAGGCATGTCCAAGGTGAACATGTTGACTTTAGGGTTAGAACCCTAGAATTAGAAAATCAAGTCTTGAAGGCAAAGCTTGAGGAAATGGAGAAAGTCCTAGAGAGGTTCATTATTGGACCTAAAGGACTTGACATGTATTTGGGTAGTCAAAGACCTAAAAATGTCAAATTAGGTCCCTCCAAGACCAAACGGAGGTCAAGTGCTAAGGTAGCACATGACATTGGTAAGGGAGGTGTGACCAAAGACAAGGGAGAGTCATCCAAGGCCAATAAAAAGGAGTATGCTAGGGTGGCATATAATTATGGCAAGGATGAGGTGTCCAAGGTTAAGGACAAGAAGAAATTAACCAAAGACAAGATGTCTAAGGTTAAGAAGGTGAGTTTTGTAGGTCAAGTGTCACCCGAGGTGCACCGAAGTGGCCTAGCCATAGTGGATGAGTCACCAAGGGAGGTGACTAAGGTTAAGATTCCTAAGGTTAGGAAGAGCCTTTGGGACCCATGGTAGATGGGTTATCAAATGTGCCAAGTGGTTAGGAGACGGACTTAAGTCTCTAACATAGTGAGTTGGCACAATTGAGTTGAGTTTCATGCATAGAAATATGAATTGGGTTCATATTGCATGAAAATTAGTTTTTAATGTATAGATGTCATATAAACTAATGCTAGTGATGCATTTTGGTTTAGTATGGGCAAATACATCAAGAAGAAGCCAAAACTAGGACTTTAGGTCAAGGTTCAATTGAACTTTTTAGCTAGTTTTGTGTTTTGTGTCAATCTTGGGATTGGTGATAGATATATTTTTATATATATTTTTCCCAAGTAGATATTGATATAATAGACCTCTCCACAAAATTTGGGGATTTTTGGAGGTCTGTGGAATTTCTGGCGCATTTCTAAAGTTGGCCAGAAAAGGCTGATTTTTTCATGAATAGTGTACCAGTCGACTGGTAACACTGTTCACGAGCACAGAATGTCTCTGTAAGCTCATTTTCATGGGGGCAGTCGACTGGTACTTCTTGCAGTCGACTGATACGGTCTTAAAATGTTTTTCAAGCATTAGAAAATGACCAAAAGAGTGGTAAACATGTATGTAATCTTATGGGAGATTAATACATGATGTTTATGGTCATTAGAGGTCAAAGAGTACAATAATTGGGATATTTTTGGAGCTCTTTTTGATGTATGGAAAAGGGGGAGAAGTTTAGGTTTAAGTGGGAAACTTACATACCTTTGCAAGAAATCCTAGCTCAAGGGGAAGCTTAGGTGAAGGGGGAGCGATTGCTCATTTATTAGCAAAAGGGGGGAAGTTTACCTTTGCAAGAAATCCTAGCTCAAGGGGGAGCTTAGGTGAAGGGGGAGCCTAGGATTAGGTTCCATGATTTATGCATGTGTAGATTACATATATTTATTTGCATATGTATTGCTATATTGTTTCCCTAACTTAAACGGATTGCCAAACATCAAAAAGGGGGAGATTGTTGGAGCAATCTGGGTACCCTAGGTTTTGATGTTTGGGCAAAGGTTTAAGTTAGGTTTATTGTTGTATTTGATATGCATTGTGAGTGTGCAGGATACAGGTACAACAAGGAAAGTCCAAGGGTGAGTCTTGGCGGTGTAAGTCCAAGCATGTAGTCTTGGCAACGTAAGTCCAAGTGTGATCTTGGCAAAGGAGGAAAGTCCAAGGATGAGTCTTGGCGGTGTAAGTCCAAGCATGTAGTCTTGGCAACGTAAGTCCAAGTGTGACTTGGCAATAGATGAAGTCCCGGAGGCGCGACCTCTTTGCAAAGGAAGACCCGACAACAATGACAAGGCCGATGGAAGCTCCAGAAGGCAAGACGTGAAGGATGGGGAGGCATCCGAGGGACGCAAGGCTGATGGAGGAGACTAGAAGGCTAGGTCTAGGTTGGTCGGACGAGAACGAGTGCTGAGTGAATGTACTCGAGGCAAAATCCCAAAATTAAGGTTACTGTAGCAGTACTGCAGCGTTACTGTAGCAGTACTGTAGCGACTGGTAGCGAACAGAGGGTTGGTATCGAGCCGTTGGGCTGCAACGGTCAAATTTCCACGAAGGGCAGTCGACTGCATGTTTTGGCAGTCAACTGGTAGGCGGGGTTTTCTAACCCGTTGCCTATATAACCAAGCATTGGAAGCTTGGTTGAAGTTGACGAAATTAGTGGTGGTTAACCCTAATTAGAGTCTCCAAGTGTCCAAGTGATCTAGTGTGCTTGTACGAGGTTGTGGCGAGGTTTCTCCACCCACAAGGAGCTACGCGAGCTAGCCGTAAGTTCTCCGGGGAATCTTCCACCGACGGATCGGGATCGTCCACCTTACGGACAGCCGTGGAGTAGGAGCTTTATCTCTGAACCACGTTAAATCAATGTGTTAGGTTTGCTTTCTATTGTTAGTGTTTATCCCGTATTTCCGCTGTGCACACTAACCATTGTAGGAAGCGACGATTTGGGTGAGACGCTATTCACCCCCCCTCTAGCGGATGTCAAGGTCCCAACATGTCGCACGCACAGAACCCCTCTGGATCAATCAATGGATCGATCCAGAGGTCCCAATCGATCAGTGGATCGATTGGGAGCAGCAGTTTGTGCGCGATAAGCCTTGGATCGATCAGCCGATCGATCCAGGCAATTCCTGAGAGCACAGAGGCACTCTGGATCGATCAGTGGATCGATCCAAAGCCTCCCCAATCGATTGGGAGCAATCCAATCGATCGGGATCCGACCGTTGGCGTCGTATTTAGCTGTAGGAGTTCGATTCCTTCGGCAGTGCTTCACCGATTCATCTCAGATCTTCACTATGCTCCCAGAGCTTTTCCACAAAGTTCAGATCGCCAGTTCTTGAAGGTTCTTGGGGGTTTTCCAAGTCAAGAGGTGGATTTACAGTTGAAGAAGAAAGCTAGGGTTAGGGTTTTCTATACTCATTGTAAGCTTTTGCTTGTATTTGTGTATTGATCCTGTCCGAACGCTGAGTCGATGGACGCTGGGCACGTGGCACTCTCCAAATTGATGACGTGGATCTCTGACCGACCATATGAATCTCCGACGAACCTGCAAGGAAGTCGGGCCGGGAAGGGGTTCCCGGCGATGACCCTCCGACGCTCAAGTCAGGCAAGAGGAAAACGATGAAGTGGCTCCAAAGATGCGAGATTTCGTGATTGCGTACCTCCGGTGAAGTCTGAGGGCTCTTATATAGAGCTGTGGGGAGGCTTATGCACACCTACCGAGGCGTACACGTGTCCTATACCATGCCTTAGTATGGGCTTGTCAGCTACGATTTGAGCACCTCTCTGATGGGACAGCAGAACCTTCTATCGTACGATTCTGCGTATGGCCTGGTCGTCGAATATGCTTGCTATCAGCAGATGATGTTCCCCCATGTCCCCTTGTCCTTGTCTCCTTTCTCCCCGAGCCGAGCGTCCATCCGCTCGGCAGGCATTGGTCCGACCGGGAGTAGGCATCGGTTCGACCGGTTGCTCGGCTGAGACTGTTCCTTCACAGCATTGATGCTTTATGCCTTGGTCGAGCGGGCTACCCGCTCGGCCCGGCGACCTTGTTCATCATGAGCGTCGGAAACCCGAATCCCCGTCGGGTTGTGTTTGATTCCGCCCGGACCCGATCGGCCGGTTAACCCGACCCTTCTCCGATTGGATGGGCCTCATGCTGACCATTTTGCTTTTTGACCTCCACGTGGCGTGGACTCCCCTCCAGAGGAGGTCCCCCGACCTCACTGCCGGATCACTTGCCTCCCCTTTAAGTCTAGTCGAAGGAGGCGCATAGTCCGACTGACTGGACCGCCAGTTACGCCGAGAGGCGCATCCAGGAAACCATCCTCCGCTTGCCCCGTGTGGAGGTAGCTACAGCCTCAGTCAACGCAACCATCCCTCGGATCTCTCGGAATTTGCGCCAATCTCCGCCATTAAGGGCGAGCACACGCTCATTAAATGCACTCCAGTGGCCGAATGCCACGTGGCGCTGCTGTCATCATCGTACGGCGACGGCGTCGCGGGCGATGAGACCGAGGCGGTTTAAAATGGATGGCCCGATGCATGCTTTGATTCCCGTGACCTGCATCCGACGATTGAGGCCGCTCGGGCTCAACCCTATAAAGCCTTCGCCTTCTCCTCCTCCTCGCTGCATTTGTGCATTCTCGTGCTCCACAGCTTCCTTTGGCGTTTCCGACTTTCGGCGATCTCGCTTTTTCATCTCCGGCGATCTACAACCTCCTCCTTTCGATCCTCAGCTTCTTTGTAAGGTCCTTACTCCTTCTATATTACCCTCGTGTTTTTCGCCGAGTTCTCGCTCTCTGGTTGCTGTATTGTTCGTCGTCTTCTTCTTTTTATCATTTGCCTCTCCTCGCCTTTTGTGATTTCGCCCATTCGGACAATGGCTAGTTCCTCTCAGCCTCAAGACCAAGCCCTCGGCCCATGGTATACCACCATGGAGTCGCGCTTCGATCGGCGTGACGCCAATATTCTGATGGACAATTTTGACATCCCTTCTGACTTCGAACTTATCTTACCCTCCCCCTCCGCTCGGCCGCACAAATCGCCGCGCGGAGCTTTCTATGTTTTTCGCGACCAGTTCATAGCCAGTCTACGATTTCCAATCCATCCCTTCATCATAGAAGTCTGTAACTTTTTCGGCATTCCGCTCGGCAGCTTAGTGCCTAACACTTTCCACCTTCTATGTGGCGTTGTTATCTTGTTCAAAATTCACAATATTCTCCTCCGACCGAAGGTCTTCTACTATTTTTATTACCCTAAACAGTCCGAGCTGGGTACCTACATGTTCCAGGCTCAGCCCAGTTTAGTTTTCTTCAATAAACTGCCCTCTTCTAATAAACATTGGAAAGAGTACTACATCTATCTCCGTCTCCCCGAACGGGCCTCTTTCTGGACCCAGTGGCAGGTCGGACCGCCAATCTCCCCTGAGTTAAAGAGGTTCAAGACCCGACCGGACTATCTTCACGCTGCCAACATGCTAGCCGGTCTGAAGTTCGACATTAACAAGTTCTTACTTGAAGGGGTGATGTACATATTCGGCCTGAGTCCGATCCGGACTCCCCTCCCGAGCGGCTTCGGTAAGAATTTTACTTGTGCATTCGCCTTAATTGCTAACTTATTTTCTCCTTTTTCCTTTGCAGCGGACATTGTCATGGAGTCCGTGATGGCCGGAATTTTGAAGAGGAAAGCGGCAGCGCTCGAGGCTGCAGCTGCCAAGGAGATGGAGGCGCTTGGCATTGAGCCGGTCGGCTCACACGAAGGGGAGAGCGGGACTCAGGAGGAGTCGGCTGCTCAAGCCTCCGCCCGGGATGTGGCCAGAGGCTCCACCCCTAGAAGGGGGCTAACTATCCGTGAGGAGGGCTCCGCTCAGGAGGAAGAGCGCCCTCTACGACAAAAGAAGCGCCGAATGGAGACACCACTTCGCTCGGCCACTTCCGCGGTCCAACCGTCCGAACGGACCACCGTCGATTCTCGCGGCAAAGCCCCAGCGGTTGAGGCGATTTCGTCCGATCGGACACCATCCCAGCTGGATGCGTCCGCGGACCCCCTCGAGGCCATTCCTGTCAGCGCCCTTCCGCTCGCTCCCAGCCAAGTCCAACGTTCGGCCATTTTGTCCCAGTTTTCGGCGCCGGCCTCCGATCCTTCCCCAGCTTCCGCTCAGACGACTCCCGGTCGGCACCGTACCATCAGGGTATCCTTACATCTCCCCACCGAAGAGTTGATGCCCGAGTCCGATCGGCCAACTGCGCCCGAGCACATGATCACCACGAAGGGGCCCTTAGCCGAAATGTGGGCCGACGCTCGGGCACGTGTCGCAATGATTCCACTCAGCAATCTGGCCAATAGCCATATGTAGCAGGCCACTGGGGTAATCGTGTTTTCTCAAGTCCTTTCTGCATTCTTTCCAATCGACTATTAACAATCTTGCTTATGTCAGAGATGGGTGGAGGAGATCGTTGTCTCCAATCGTCTGGCCATGGTGGACGAGGAGCTAAAGAGGTTAAGGAGTTCGGGCGGCACACCCTCCCAGGGTCCTTCATATGCCAAGCTGCAGAAAGAGCTCAAGAAGACCCAAGATCTGCTGGCGGCTGAGCAAAAGAAGATGGCCGATCAGGCCTCTACTCTGGGAGAACTTGAAAGATAGGTGAAGATGCTCGATCGGAAGATAAGTCTTGCCACAGACCGGAAGAAGACGGCCATTGTCGACCTGGAGAAGAAGAACGTCGAGGCGCGGGGTCTGGAGCAACGGGTTAAGGAGCTGATGGATTAGCTGGCCGGCGAGAAGGCGGCACGATTGGACGAGGTGACGAAGCTTGAGGCTGCCTTGCAAGAACACCAAGCCACCGCCGACACCTCCCGAGCGGCCCTCAAAGAATACTAGGAGGCTGAACCAGGCCGGGTCGCCGCCTTGAGGCTAAATTACATCCGTTCGGTCGAATTCTCAGAGAAAGTTTGCGAACGGATGTACACTGCCTTCGAGCTTGCTATGACTGCCACAACAACCTATTTGAAGTCCAAGGGTCAGGTTCCCGACTCCGTCCTCATCCCGGCACAAGATCAAGCGACGCTCCTCAGCACCATCCCAAAGGACCTTTATGACTTTCTGGAATAGAAATCTCTGTGTAATTCGGTCGATCGGCCAAAAACTTCCTTTTGTGTAATTCGGCTGCTCGTCCTTAATCTCTCTAATTTCAATGAAAAATTTATCTTTGAGCAACTTCGTTTTTACTTTGCATGCTTGTGGGTGATTGGTCGGGGTCTGTGACACACAACTCGGCCAACTAGGCATCCTGAGCGGGTGTAGGTGGCATATGACTTGTCACTACTTTCCCTTGCTGCTTCTCTTCAAGTGTCTTTCGTTACGACCGGAGGGTTTATAGTCACAGGCGCGACTCTCGATTTTTAACGTCGGAGCTCGACGGTTCTTCCAACCGGAGGGTTTATAGTCGCCGGCGCGACTCTCGATATTTAACGTCGGAGCTCGACGGTCTTCTGCCCGGAGGGTTTATAGTCGCCGGCGCGACTCTCGATATTTAACGTCGGAGCTCGACGGTCTTCCGGCCGGAGGGTTTATAGTCGCCAGTGCGACTCTCAATTTTTAACGTCGGAGCTCGACGGTCTTCCGGTCGGAGGGTTTATAGTCGCCGACGCGACTCTCGATATTTAACGTCGGAGCTCGACGGGTCTTCCGACCGGAGGGTTTATAGTCGCCAGCATGACTCTCGATATTTAACGTCGGAGCTCGACGGTTCTTCCAACCGGAGGGTTTATACTCGCCGGTGCGACTCTCGATATTTAACGTCAGAGCTCGACGGTCTTCCGGTCGGAGGGTTTATAGTCGCCGGCGCGACTCTCGATATTTAACATCGGAGCTCGACGGTTCTTCCGAACGGATGGTTTATAGTCGCCGACGCGACTCTCGATATTTAACGTCGGAGCTCGACGATCTTATGGCCGGAGGGTTTATAGTCGCCGGTGCGACTCTCGATATTTAACGTCGGAGCTCGACGGGTCTTCCGACCGGAGGGTTTATAGTCGCCGGTGCGACTCTCGATATTTAACGTCGGAGCTCGAAGGTTCTTCCGACCTGAGAGTTTATAGTCACCGGCGTGACTCTCGATATTTAATGTCGGAGCTCGACGGGTCTTCCGACCGGAGGGTTTATAGTCACCGGCGCAACTCTCGATATTTAACGTCGGAGCTCGACGGGTCTTCTGACCGGATGGTTTATAATCGCCGGTGCGACTCTCGATATTTAACGTCGGAGCTCGATGGGTCTTCCGACCGGAGGGTTTATAGTCGCCGGCGCGACTCTCAATATTTAACGTCGGAGCTCGACGGGTCTTCTGACCGGAGGGTTTATAGTCGCCGGTGCGACTCTCGATATTTAACGTCGGAGCTCGACGGGTCTTCCGACCGGAGGATTTATAGTCGCCGGTGCGACTCTCGATATTTAACGTCGGAGCTCGATAGTCTTCCGATTCGGCTGACGATGCCCTATACTTGCGCTAATTTTCTGATTTTTTACTCCTGCATTTCAAGTATATAGCCGAACGAAAATTATACATCATACATTACATTGGCTCACCTTTACCCCGCCCGGTATGGCTGGAGGTGGTTTGTGCTCCATGGTCGATCCAGTTGCCGTCCGTCTTCATCTCCAAATAATAAGCACCCGAGCGGAGCTTTTCGATGACTTTGAAGGGGCCCGCCCAAGGAGCCTCCAGCTTGCCAACATCCCCGACCGGCTTTACTTTTTTCCACACTAGGTCGCCAACCTGGAATGCTCTAGGGATCACGCGCCGGTTGGAGTTTTGCTTCATTCTCTGCCGGTACGCTATCAGCCGGACAGACGCCTTGGGTCGCTCCTCGTCGATCAAGTCCAACTCCATCTCCCTCCGCTCGGCATTGTCATCATCATAGTTCTGGATCCGGACGGACTCGACGCTGACTTCAATTGGGATAACTCCTTCGCCGCTGTACACTAAATGGAATGGCGTGACGCCCGTCCCCTCCTTTGGGGTCGTGCGGATAGCCCATAGGACGCCCGGCAGCTCGTCCACCCAACTTCCTCCTATGTGGTCAAGTCGAGCCCGAAGAATTCTGAGGATTTCTCTGTTGGTTACTTCCACTTAGCCGTTGCTCTGGGGATACGCCACGGAAGTAAAGTGTTGTTCGATGCCATAACTTTTGCACCATTCTTCGAGCTGCTTCCCGACGAACTGTCGCCCGTTATCAGATACGAGCCGTCGAGGAATGCCGAACCGACAGATTATATGCTGCCAGATAAACCTTTTGACCATCTGCTCGGTGATCTTGGCCAGTGGCTCGGCCTCCACCCATTTGGAAAAGTAGTCGACCGCCACTAGTAGAAACTTCCGCTGATCTGTCGCCATAGGGAACGAACCTACTATATCCATTCCCCACTGATCGAACGGACAGGACACTGTAGATGCTTTCATCTCCTCCGCCGGTCGGTGGGAGAAGTTGTGGTACTTTTGGCAGGAGAGGCACGTCGCGACGGTTCGAGCGGCGTCCGCTTGCAGGGTTGGCCAGAAGTACCCGGCCAGCAAGATCTTCCTAGCCAGCGATCGCCCACCCGGATGTTCTCCGCACGATCCTTGGTGCACTTCCTGGATGATGTACTCGCGTCCTCTTAGCTTACACATTTCAAAAGTGGGTGGGAGAAAGCCTTCTTGTAGAGTTGGTCTCCAACGAGTGTGAACCGGCCGGCTCTCCTCCTCAATAGCTGGGCTTCCTCCCGATCGGACGGTGTCGCACCCGAGCGCAGAAACTCCGTGATGGCTGTCCTCCAATCGCTCGGGAATGCGAGGCCCTCCATCCGATCAATGTGCGCCACCAAGGATGCTTGCTCAATTGGCGGCTGGATGACGACCGGGGATATTGAACTTGCGAGCTTGGCTAACTCGTCTGCCGCCTGGTTCTCTGCTCGGGGTATCTTCTGGATGATTACCTCTCTGAAGTGGGTCTTGAGCTTTTCAAAGGCCTCGGCGTAGAGCTTAAGCCGAGCGTTGTTAATCTCAAAAGTGCCCGAGAGCTGCTGGACGGCCAGCTGAGAGTCTGAATGGAGCGTCACCCGACCGACTCCTACATGCCGGGCGGCCTGCAAGCCAGCTATGAGGGCCTCATACTCCGCTTCATTATTTGTGGCTCTGTAATCCAGCCGGACGGATAGGTGCATCAGTTCTTCTTGGGGGAGAGTAATAGCACGTCAATCCCGCTCCCGAGCCGAGTGGACGATCCATCCACAAATATTTTTCACATTGCTTCGGGCTCGGGATTTTGCACCTCGGTAACAAAATCTGCTAAGGACTGCGCCTTTATCGCCGAACGGGGTTGATACTGAATGTCAAACTCACTCAACTCCGTTGTCCATTTGATGAGCCGTCCGGACGCTTCAGGGTTCAGCAGCACTCTTCCCAATGGGCTATTTGTCCGGACGATGATTGTATGTGCCAGGAAATAAGGACGAAGTCTCCGAGCGGCGAGGATCAAAGCAAAAGCCAGCTTCTCGAGTCCAGTGTAGCAAGATTCAGCATCTTTTAGAATATGGCTCAAGAAGTACACGGGTTGTTCTTCACCTCTTGTCCTCACTAACGCCGAGCCTACTGCCCGCTTGGTTGAAGATAAATAAATACAGAGCGGCTCACCTACAGCTGACTTGGCTAACACGGGCAAGGAGTTCAGGTATGTCTTCAGCTCCTCAAACGCCCGATCGCATTCTTTGTCCCAATGAAACTTAGTAGCTTTGCGCAGGATCTTGAAAAAAGGGAGACTCCGGTCGGCAGTCTTAGAGATGAATCTTGACAATGCAGTTATCCGCCCGGTCAGACGCTGTACTTCCCTCATATTTCTTGGGGGAGGTATATCTTGCAATGCTTTTACCTTACTGGGATTTGCCTCTATGCCCCGCTCGATCACTATATAGCCTAAGAAACGCCCGCCTTTCGCTCCGAACAAACATTTCTAAGGGTTCAGCTTGACTCCATACTTCCTCAGCGTTCGGAAGGTCTCCTCCATGTCCATAAAAAGATCAGTCGCTCGGATGGACTTGATGAGAATATCGTCCACGTACACTTCTAAATTGCGTCCGATCTGCTCCTTGAATACCTTGTTCATCAAGCGCTGGTAGGTTGCTCCCGCATTCTTCAGTCCGAACGGCATTACATTATAACAATAAGTGCCATCGACTGTGATGAAGCTGACCTTTTCTTGATCTTCTCGGGCGAGCAGCACCTAATGATAGCCCTGATAGGCGTCTAGCATGCATATCAGCTCACACCCGGCTGTGGAGTCCACCAGTTGATCAATCCAGGGCAGAGGGTAGAAATCCTTTGGGCATGCTTTGTTGAGATCCCGGAAATCGATGCAAACCCTCCACTTGTTGCACGGCTTGGAGACTAGCACTACATTTGCGAGCCAGCTCGGGAACTGGACCTCCCTTATATGTCCGACCTCCAGGAGCTTCTCGACCTTCGCTCGGATGATGGCATTTTGTTCGGCGCTGAAGTCCCTCTTCCTTTGCTTCACCGGACGAGCGTTCGGTCGGACGTGAAGCTCATGCTGTGCTATACTTGGCGAAATTCCCGACAGCTCATGCGTTGACCAAACGAAGACGTCGCAGTTTCTTTGGAGACACTTGATCACCTCCTTTTTCTGGCTTGCCTCCAGATCGGCCGCAATGAATGTGGTGGCCTCCGATCGGGTCGGGTGGATCTGTACCTCCTCTTTTTCTTCATAAACCAAAGAGGGTGGTTTTTCGGTTATGGCATTCACCTCGATCTGTGGCATCTTCCGCGCGGAATTAGCTTCGGCTCAGACCATTTCGACGTAGCATCGCCGAGCCGCCAGCTGATCTCCTCGCACTTCTCTAACTTTATCTTCAACCGGGAACTTAATTTTCTGTTAGAAGGTGGAGACGGCCTCTCGGAACTCACTGAGCGCTGGTCGGCCCAGGATAACATTGTATGCTGAGGGAGAGTCGACCACGACGAAGTTGGTAGTCTGCATCCTTCTGAGCGGCTCTTCTCCCAACGAAATAGCCAGTCGGACCTGTCCGACCGGTAGAACTTCATTGCCCGTAAACCCGTAGAGGGGGGTGGTTATGGGCAGCAACTCAGCTCGATCAATTTGTAGTTGGTCGAAAGCCTTTTTAAATATAATGTTGACCGAGCTACCTGTATCGATGAAAATGCGGTGAATAGTATAGTTAGCTATTACCGCTTTGATGATGAGGGCGTCGTCATGTGGCACTTCGACTCCCTCAAGGTCCCTGGGCCCGAAGCTGATTTCGAGTCAGCTCGCCCGTTCTTGGCTGCAGCCGACCGCATGGATCTTGAGCTGCCTGACACTTGCCTTCCTCGCTCTATTGGAGTCACCTCCGGTCGGTCTGCCAGAGATGATGTTGATTTCGCCCCTGGATGTATTACTTCTATTTTCTTCCTCCCGTGCAGACGACCTAGGCTGCTCCCTGGACATACCGGGATTGTCCTCATGCCTCTGAGGATGATACCGCTCGGGAGACTTTCTGGATATCCGCCGACTGACTTCATGGTGTTGCTGTCGCCTGTCGGCCGATGGCGATCGACGACGGCCACTCCGGGGAGCGGGGTGGGCGATCAAGGGAACGCTTCGGCAATCTCGTGTGTTATGCGTGTCGGTCCGGTGGAACGAGCAAAACATGGGGGTCCATATCTTCTTTTTTGGTTTGGGCCGCTCGGCGGCTACCTCTTGTTTGGCATGGGACCTTGCTTGTTGAGGGCGGGCTGCTTCTGTTAGGATGTATACTAAAAGCTTAGCTTTTGGTATAAACATTTATCTAGAAATAAGAATCACATTGGTCAAATGTCTATATTTATGATAAATGTAGATTGTTCAATTAATTTATATTGTAGATAACATGGTGTGTGGTGTCACATATAGAGGATCATGTTATCAGCACCTTATAAATTATAAACAGTAGCTCACGACCAAGATGGAAAGGAACAAACCATTGGAAGGTCGTAGTGTAATTAGGTATTAGTTTATCTTAACTATATAATTACACTAGTACACTTAAAGTGTATTGAGTAGGACCATTAGAGGTCGTTTCTTTTTATACTGACTTTATAAAGGAACAAAGATCTCAGTTATTATGGAAGTGTGTGTTCTTAATCCTGATATAATAACAAGCACATATGTTTGATATTTATTTCTTTAATTTATCAATGGGTGAGATTTAGTTCGATAAATCAATAAGCCCGATAAGTTGGGAAATGATATCACTTAGAGTGTGTTTGGTTCAAGTCATCATGTATAACCTTGGTTATATGATTACCAGGTAATCACATAACCAAGGTTATAGGGAATAAAACATAACCAAATGTTGTTTGGTTCAACTTAGGTAATGCAACAAAAACTTATTTGTTTGAAGGTTTTAATGAATACCCTAGTTTAATATTTTACCGTATTACCCTCAGTTACAAAACCAACTATACATAATATTATTATTATTATTATTATTATTATTATTTATTTTTTAATGTTTTTTTACTTTTCTTTTTCCTGTATATTTTTTTACTTTTTTATATGTTTTTTTATTTTTATATTATTTATATTTATATTTTTTTTATTTTTTTACATTTTTTAAATTTTAATTTTTATTTATTTTTTTTAAATTTTTTTAAAATTTTTAATTTTTTAAAAAAATTTTTAAATTTTTTTAAATTTTTAAAAAATTTTAAATTTTTATAATTTTTTTAAATTTTTTAAAATTTTTTTAACATTTTTAAAATTTTTATTTTTTATTTTTAAAATTTTTATTTTTTATTTTTAAAATTTTTATATTTTAAAAATTATTTATTTAAAAAAAATTAAAATTTTAAATTTTTTAAAACATTTTTTTTATTTTTTTACATTTTTAAATATTTTTTTACTTTTTTTTTTCTTTTTTTCATGTTTTTTCTTATCGGAGGGTATTTTTGGTAAAAAAAATTTGTTAACTCCGGAATCAACAAAAACCTTAGTTTTATGAGGTTTTCTGATTCCGAGCTGCATGACCCTTTTGCTGACGTGTCGGGCATGGAACATTACTTGGGAATCATCGAATACCTAAACCAAATAAGGTTTTTGTTGATAACCTTGGATGGATAACCAAGGTTATCAAGAATAACCCCGAACCAAACGTACCCTTATAGTGTGTGTTGTTGATTACAGAAGGAAACTGTGTCCTAGTGATCTAGGTTGATAATGTCCCCAAGAGGAGCTCATAAGGATTGTCATGTTAAACCCTGCAGGTGGACTTAGTCCGACATGACGATAAGGTTGAGTGGTACTACTCTTGGACTAAGAAATTAATTAAATGAGTTGTCAGTAACTCACTTAATTAGTGGACATTCGACATCTTAAACATAGGGAGACTAACACACTCATAATAAGAAGGAGTCCAAAATGTAATTTGGGATTGGTGCGGTAGTTCAATAATAGTTCTTTAGTGGAATGAATTATTATTGATGAAATTAAGTTGTGTGTTCGGGGCGAACACGGGATGCTTAATTTCATCGGAAGACCAAAAGCAATTCCTCCTTTCGGTCCCTATCGTAGCCTCTTGTATATAGAGATTTTTACCCACCACATACCCACCTTCTTACCCATCCAATGGGGCCGGCCAAGCTAGCTTGGAACCCAAGCTAGGGCCGGCCAAGACCAAATGGATGAGCCAAGTTGGTGGCCGGCCAAAGCTTGGGTCCCAAGCTTAGGTGGCCGACCACTAGAATATTAAAAGGGATTTTTATTAAAATTATTTCTTATGTGGATATCAAGGTTTTTAAAAGAGAGTTTAAAATTAAAAATTTTCCTTTTATAGCTTTCTACAAAAGATTAAGAGAAGAGATTAATCTCTTTCCTTATTTGTAGATTAAAAGGATGGTTTTAATTTTTGGTAAAAACTTTCCTTATTTGTAAATCATCTATATGTTTAAAAGAGAATTTAAAATTTGAAATCTTTCCTTATTTGTTGATTAAAAGGTGGATTTTAAATTTTAAGAAAACTTTCCTTTTTAACTATGTTCATGATTTAAAAGAGAGTTTAAAAATTAAATATTCTCTTTTATAAGTTTCTACAAAAGATTAAGATAAGATTTGATATCTTTCCTTATTTGTAGATTAAAAGAGATTTTAATTTTTTGAGATAACTTTCTTTTTATCCACATGTTTAAAAGAAAGATTTTAATTTATTAAATTTCCTTTTTATAAACCAATCATGAAGGGATAAAAATTATTAGAGAAATTTTATTTTAAAATTTCCGGAAACAAATTAGGAATGTTTTAATTCTTGATTGAATTAAATTTCCTTTGCTTAGATTATTGTGGCCGGCCATGTTGATTAATAAAAGAGAAATTGATTTTATATCAATTAAATTTATTTTTCATGGAAAAGGAATTAAGGAAGTTTTTATTAAAATTTCCTTATTTGCCAAGACCAAGGATTATAAAAGAGGGGGTAGAGGTGCCTTCATGACAAGAACTCTATTATATTTTTCTCCCTCTTTTTCTTCCTTGGTGTGGCCAGCCATCCTCTCCTCCTCTCTTCTCTTTGATGGCCGAACCTCATCCTTCTTGTGGAGATTCATATGGTGGCCGGATCAAGTTTAGAGAAGAAGAAGAAGAAGGAGAGAAAGAAAGCTTTGTTTCTAGCATCCCTTGGAGCATGGTGGTGGTGGCTGAACCTCTTCATCCTAGGAGAAGTTTTGATGGCCGAAACTTGCAAGGAAGAAGAAGGTGCTTGGTGGTTCTCATCTCGGAAGGTCGTTGCCCACACAACGTCCAAGGTTAGAAGAGGAATACGGTAGAAGACCTAGAGGTTTTTGTTTGCAAAAGAAAAGGTATACTAGTATTTAATTTCCGCATCATACTAGTTTTATTTCTTTGTAAAAATATCAAATACAAGAGGCATGCGATTCTAGTATTTCGAATTTGTTTTTCGATGTTGTGTTCTTTTGTTTTTTCTTTTCCTTGTGATTTGATTGTTCTTTTCGGTTGACCTAAAGTTATTTAAGGAAATTAAATATTAGCTTTCCTTAAAAGACTTTGTCTAGACGGTGGTGGTTGTTCCCATATCCAAGAAGGCCATGTGCCTCACCATGCAGTCCTGGAAGCCAATTTTGGAAATTAATATTTAATGAAATTAATAACCTATGTGATTTGGATCGAAAGTGTTAAGTTCCGCAGGAGATCCAAGTCTAAACCTAAAAGAACAAATAAATTAAACTTTGGATCAAACGTGTTAAGTTCCGCAGGCGATTCAAGTCTAATTTAAAAGAACACATGGTAGCTAGGAAAAGGTTCAGACCTTTGTACAAAATTTTTGTACAGTGGAACCATTAGGCTTTCCAAGTAGCAACCAACAGCTTCGGCTCGAGGTCCTCTGGGCGGCTGGTGGCCGGTGAGCGGCTTCCGCTCGGCAGGGGCTAGGCGCTCGATTGGAGCTTCTTTTCTTCGGGCCGCCTGGGCTTCCTCCACATTAATGTACTCATTGGTCCGGTGTAACATATGATCGTAGTCTCGGGGCGGCTTCCGAATAAGTGAACGGAAGAAGTCACCGTCCATGAAGCCTTGCGTGAACGCATTCATCATTGTTTCTGAGGTGGCCGTTGGAATATCCATGGCCACTCGGTTGAATCGTTGGATGTAAGCTCTGAGCGGCTCCCTGGGCTCTTGCTTGATGGCAAATAGACTGACACTAGTCTTCTGGTAACGCCGACTGCTCGCAAAATGATGAAGAAAAGCGATGCGGAATTCTTTAAAGCAGGTGATGGATCTGTCCGGTAGTCTCCGGAACCATCATTGCGCCGATCCCGAGAGGGTGGTAAGGAACACCCGACATTTCACTCCATCTGTGTATTGATGTAGCGTAGCTGTGTTGTCGAACTTACCCAGATGGTCGTCCGGGTCGGTGGTTCCGTTGTATTCCCCGATCGCCGGGGGCACATAATGCTTTGGCAGAGGGTCTCGCAAGATGTCCTCTGAAAACTGCCGGTTGATCTGCACGAGGGAGGCGTCCGCTCGGGGAGCCTTGCCTTTTCTATAATCTTCCCTGGGCGCCTCGTCGGATGAAGATCCTCGATCAAGGTTAGCTGGTGCGACTTCAGGAGGCGTACGGAATAGGGCCCGATGAAATGGCATCGGGGCAGGCGGTGCTTCTCCTTGGATGCCGATCGGATCCTTATCTCGGCCCCATGCCGCTCAGCCCCCTGACGCTGACGTCGCTTGTTGCTCCGGTCGCTCGGCTTGCGCCTTTTGTTTCTGTTGCTCCACGAGATTAGTTGCTCTTGCCTCGATTAGAGCATCGAGCTCCTCTTGGGAGAGCATCACAGTGTGAGATCGTCCAGCTTCGTCCATCTCTTCCGCTCGGATGCAGGTGCGTTCCCACAGACGGCGCCAATTTGATCCTGTCCGAATGCTGAGTCGATGGACGCTGGGCACGTGGCGCTCTCCCGAATTGATGACGTGGATCTCTGACCGGCCGTATGAATCTCCGGCGAACCTGCAAGGAAGTCGGGCCGGGAAGGGGTTCCCGGCGACAACCCTCCGATGCTCAAGTCAGGCAAGAGGAAAAAGATGAAGTGGCTCCAAAGATGCGAGATTTCGTGATTGCGTACCTCCGGTGAAGTCTGAGGGCTCTTATATAGAGTTGTAGGGAGGCTTATGCACACCTACCGAGGCGTACACGTGTCCTATACCATGCCTTAGTTTGGGCTTGTCAGAGGAGCATGCCTGACACCATACTGCTACAGTCTGAGCACCTCTCTGATGGGACAGCAGAACCTTCCGTCGTACGATTCTGCGTATGGCCTGGTCGTCGAATATGCTTGCTGTCAGCAGATGTTGTTCCCCCATGTCCCCTTGTCCTTGTCTCCTTTCTCCCCGAGCCGAGCGTCCATCCGCTCGGCAGGCATTGGTCCGACCGGGAGTAGGCATCGGTCCGACCGGGTGCTCGGCTGAGACTGTTCCTTCACAGCATTGATGCTTTACGCCTCGGTCGAGCGGGCTACCCGCTCGGCCCGGCGACCCTGTTCATCATGAGCGTCGGAAACCCGACTCCCCGTCGGGTTGTGTTTGATTCCGCCCGGACTCGGTCGGCCGGTTAACCCGACCCTTCTCCGATCGGATGGGCCTCATGCTGACCATTTTGCCTTTTGACCTCCACGTGACGTTGACTCCCCTCCAGAGGGGGTCCCCCGACCTCACTGCCGGATCATGTATCCTTTCCCTTTCTTCTTGTAGTGTGAACTTGTAGGGCTTCTCCGCCTTCGGTAGTTACCGAAAAGCAGTGTTTATTAGTGGAGGTGTGTGTGAGTGTGTGGATCCTTGGACTAGTCACCTCCTTTGGAGGTGGATACCAAGTAAATCTACTTGTTAGCGTTGTGTGTGTTGTTTCTTGTATATTTCCGCTGCACATCATTGAAAAAACAAGCAACGCCGACCACGAGCATGCGACGAGTTATTCACCCCCCCTCTAGCTACATTTTGGTCCCAACAAGTGGTATCAGAGCGAGGTCGCTCTTCACCAGAATCATCGCCAGAAGGGGCAAACAAACAAGCAAAGCTAGATGGTGAAGAAGTTGGAGCAAATTCATCAAAGTCAAAGAATTCAAGAAGCTCAACTTCAAGATGCAATTCCAAGATGGACTTGGATTTGACACAAGGGTGGCTCCACCATACGCTTCAACAAGCTTCGATCTTTGGAAATCAAGGATCGAGAATTTCTTAATGGTGGAGATAGAGCAATGGTTTGCTCTCATGGAAGGTTCCGAAGCTCCAAAAAACTTCAAGGGAAAAGTCCTAAAAAAAAAAGCAAATGGAGCAATGAGTAGATTCAAAGGAGCGAGGCAAATGATAGAGTGACCAAGCTTTTGGTCAACTTATTGCCTAGCCACATTTTGCCTCAAATTGGAGAATTCAAGGATGCCAAGGAGCTTTGGAGCAAGTTGGAAACAATTCATGAGATCCCCTCCACTGCACCAATCCAAGAAGAATCCAAAGAGGGTGACTCATTGGAGCAAAATCAAAAGGAAGAGGAAGAGGACTCCGAAGTTGAGAGATGTTCAACTTCCGAAGAAGAAGAAGTTCAAGAAGCCTCATCCTCAAAGGAGTACAACCAAAATAACAAGGAAGGAGCATATTCTTTGTTTAATGTACAAGAGGATGAAGAAGAAGAAGAAGCCTCCACCTCTAGGATTGAGTGGGAGCGACCTTCGGTGGCACCGGATCAAGAAGAAGGAGAAGCTTCTACATCCGGGTCAAATGAAGAAGAAGATGAAGTAGCTTCCACCTCCACAAGTCAAGCAAAGTCTAATAGAGGAACATCAATTCCGGATCAAGAGGAAGCCTCTACTTCCAAGTCTAATGGAGGAGCAAGTGTCATCCCAACACATGAAGGTATAAGTGTTTTAATTAAAAATAAAAATCATATCATATGTTTTGAGTGTAGGGAATATGGGCACTACAAGAGCAAGTGCTCTAAGTTGGCCAAGAAGAAGGGCCAAGTGGCACTAAAGGGCAAGGAGAAGCTCAAGGAGACCGCTCCCGGAACCAAGAAGAGCAAGGAGCACATTGTGTGTTTTTCTTGCAATCAAAAGGGACACTATTTTAGTCAATGTCCCAAGGGGAAGAAGGCAGTCAAGGCTCAAGGAAGAAGCACAAGTCAAGGGGGAGCTTCCAAGGTAAAAAGGAAGATATCATTCATTGAGCCTATCCCCCTAAATAATGGTAAAAAACATGCTAATTCAAATTTTTATCATTTTAATGCTATTTACCATAAGAATAGAAAGCATGAGAGCTTTAAGGAAAAACATGTGGCTCTACATGCTAAAACTACCACACCTAGGGTTAGGAAGGTAGATGAAAATCTAGGCAAGAAAACTAAGAGTTTTAGTTACAAGCCTAAAAATAAAATTGCTCATGAATTCATTGAAAAGCCAAAAACTAAGGATTTAATGATAGAAAATCAAGTCTTGAGGTCAAGGCTTGATAAAATGGAAAAGACCCTGAAAAGGATGGAAAATATCCTAAAAGGGAAAAATGAGCAAAACCTAGGTCTAGGAGTACAACAAGGGTCATCCAATGGCCATAGAGGTTTGAGATACAAACCTAAGGCTAAGAAGGATAAAATTTCCTACCATAGGGTTCCATATAGTTATGGAACCAACCCTAGGTCTAAGGGTCAAGCCAAAAGTACAAGGGAAGTTATCCCTAGGAGTATTTTTACAACTAAAGTGACTAAGACTTCTAAGAAGTCTAACAAAGTCACTAAAAAGGTCACAAGGGAAGAAATCCCTAGTGTTGAGTTAGAAAAAGTGACAAAGGCTTCTAAGAAGCCAAACAAGGTCACTAGGAAGGTATCTAGGGAATTTATCCCTAGTGAGTACCTAGAGCATCCAAGGAGCACCAATAGGTTTTGGGTTCCTAGGAGCATCTTCTCTACCCCATAGATGGGTTAGAGAGTGTCAACTCTAAGAAGAAGGGTAGTTAACCCAACTTTGAAGAAATTGACATTCAAGGAGCATTTTCAATGTTATTATTAACCTTTGAAAATGAAATAGATTTATCATTTACTCTTTGGAAGAGTAAAATGTGCCTAATTCCGGAGATATTGATTTTAATCTTAATTGGCACAATTTGGGAAAACATAAGAAATATCAAGTTGGGATTTTGGTATTTTCTTAGTAATTTAAGGCAAATCTAAGCCTTAATTTAAAGTTCTACTCTTGTGGAAAAATGAAATATGCCAACACTTGAGGAATATGCTTAATTTCAATTGGCATAAATTAATCAAGAGAATTAGAAATACCAATTTATATTTTGACACTTTCTTGAAGCACTTTGGATAAATCTAGGTTAGATTTTAAGTTAGCTAAGGTTAAGGATATTTAGATAGGTAATCTAGGTATTTTATTTCATGCTAATTTGCCATGCCTTGTTTGCCCATCATATGTCATGACATCATGTTTATTTTTGCACTTATGAGTATTATGAAAAACAACACAAAAATATCATGTCATGACATACATACATCATGTAGTTATAGGAAATTCTCTTTTGAAAGTTATTTCTTTTTGATGTATGCCATAACATTATCATGCATTATGTTTATTTCCTTAAAATTAAGGACAAATGACATTTATTAACAGGTGGTATCAACAAGTGACATCCTAGGTGGATGTTCAATATCCACAAAATGCCTAGACAAGATATGCATGATCCCTAGATTAGGGCAAAACCAAATTTTACATCTCACAATGACCTATAAGGTGAATTGTATGTGTTTTAGTGCACATTAGATACAATTGAGATGTTAGGATGATGAACAAAACTCAAGATGTTGATTTAGTGCATTCTTTTGAGTTTTAAGTTCATCAAAACACATAGTTATGTGTTTTCCCATCATTGGGAAAGCTAATGTACAAGTCATGTGCATTAAGCCCAAGGAACATGGTGGGATATTGGTTTTGAAGATCATTTTAAAATACTTTTGGAAAACCTTGATAAAGACTATCTTTTGATAGTGATCATCATTGAAGAGTTAGACACAAACTTGAAGAAAACACTAAAGTCTTTATAAGTTTTCAAGTTTGTGTCCATCTTTGAAAAAATGATGTATTTTCTTAGAAAACTATTTTTCCATGATAATATATGCCCAAAATATATGCCCAAACTATTTTTTATGATTTTTAGAATTTTAGGGAATTTTCGGGGAGTTTCTGAAATTCACCGCAAGTGAATTTTAGAACTATCAGGCATTCAATCGATCAGTGGATCGATTGAAGTGCCTCAATCGATCAGCTGATCGATTGAGAGTAAGCTTCTGGCGAATAGAAGCTTCCTAGATCGATCCATCGATCAATCCAACCCTCCTGAATCGATCAGTGGATCGATTCAAGCTGGTTCAATCGATTGGAACCCAACTCCAATCGATCGAAGATGCTGATTTTGGCTGGGAAAGCTTATTTTCAGCATTTTGAACCTATTTTAGTCTTGTTAACCATTCCAAACCCCTAAAAATACATTTATATACATAAAAAGGGTGTTTTTATGTTGAAAACAAGGATGGATTGGTTAAGGAAGACTAAATTGAAGTTTTGGTTTCAATATTGAATTTTTGAACCTAAAAACTTCTAAATTTGGGTTTCCTAAAGGTTTAGGGATTCCAAGTCATTGTTGGTACAATGACAGAAGTCACGACCATGTCTTTAGGAGGAGTTACTCTTTAAGGACATGAATATTTAATTTTTATGAAGCTTGGAAGGTGGTTAACCTTCTTTTAAGAACTTGCTTAAGGTTGAGCGTTTGAACCTTAATGGGGAGTGGATATCCTCATTGTTCAAGTGGTTCAAGTTGGTACATACTCATAGATGAGCATTCGATACAAATGAAGGGTATGAGACCTTCATTTGAGTTATTGGACCTTGGTAATGCTCAAGGGCGAGCATTGATGATAATGAAGGGTATGAGACCTTCATTATCATGTTGATCACAACGAGTGAAGTTGTGAACAACGATGAGCAACTCTTCAGGGGGAGAGTCTCAAAGGGGAGAGTTTTCAACAAGTGAATTTGTTGATGTATGCCCAAAGATGAGGCATGTAGGGATTTGATGTGTGTCAATAGGGGGAGAATGAAAGGATTTAAGTTAGACTTTCATTATCTAAGAGGGAGATTGCCCTCTTAGGGGGAGAATGTAGGGTTTAACTTACGTCTTCATTACCTAGTGGCATGAAGGGAGTTGAGGTTATGGGATTAGCCTAACTTAAATGTGGTATTGTCAAACATCTAAAAGGGAGAGATTGTTGGTGCAATATTCCCCAGGTCAAGGTTGACCTAGTTTGACTGAGCTTGAATTGGGTCAAGCTCGAATCTTAATGTTTATGTTTTGATGGTTCGACAATACATGTTTGACAATACATGTAGACAACACATGGAGATTGCAGGTGCAATTGTTCATGTGTGGAGATTGTGATGGAGAGTCAAGTAGGTCAAGGTTGACCGGATACTTGACTGGAAAATCCTGATGAGTGAAGCCAGGTGAAAATCCTAGTGAGTGAAGGTAGGAAGAAGTGAAAGTCCTAGTGAGTGAAGCTAGGCAGAAAGAAAATCCTGGTGAGTGAAGCCAGGTGAAAGTCTTGGTGAGTGAAACCAGGCAGAAGGAAAATCCTGGTGAGTGAAGCCAGGTGAAAGTCCTGGTGAGTGAAACCAGGCAGAAGGAAAATCCTGGTGAGTGAAGCCAGGTGAAAGACCTAGTGAGTGAAGCTAGGCAGTTGAAAGTCCTGGTGAGTGAAGCCAGGCAAATGGGAAGTCCTGGTGAGTGAAGCCAGGCACGAGAAATCCAGATGGATCAAGGCTGATCAGACATCTGGTGTTGGGAAGTCCAAGTAGGTCAAAGGGATTGACTAGATACTTAGCACGTAGAAATCCAGATGGGTCAAGGTTGATCAGACATCTGGTATAAGTTCAAGTGGGTCAAAGGATTGACCGGACACTTGGTGAGCGAGTTCTAGCAGGTCAAGGGTGACCGGATGCTAGGCACAATGTACCAACAGGTCATGATTGACCGGATGTTAGTTTAGGGGAGTTTGGACTTGGTTTTGGGCAAAAACCAAGAGTTGGATCGACTGGCTCATGCCCAATCGATCAACCGATCGATCGGGTGAGTCCCTGCGACAAACATCCTTCCAATCGATCAGTGGATCGATTGGGGAGGAGTGTCGTACGCATAGAACCCCTCTGGATCGATCAGTGAATCTATCCAGAGGTCCCAATCGATCAGTGGATCGATTGGGAGCTGCTGTTTATGTGCGATAAGCCCTGGATCGATTAGCGGATCGATCCAGACAATTCCTGAGAGCACAGAGGCACTCTAGATTGATCAAAAGCCTCCCCGATCGATTGGGAGCAATGAAATCGATCGAGATCCGACCGTTGGCGTCGTATTTAGTTGCAGGCATTTGATTCCTTCGTCAGTACTTCACCGATTCATCTCAGATCTTCACTGTGCTCCCAGAGCTTCTCCACAAAGTTCAGATCGCTAGTTCTTGAAGGTTCTTGGGGGTTTTCCAAGTCAAGAGGTGGATCTACAGCTGAAGAAGAAAGCTAGGGTTAGGGTTTTCTATACTCATTGTAAGCTTTTGCTTGTATTTGTGTTTCCTCTCCCTTTCTTCTTATAGTGTGAACTTGTAGGGCTTCTCTGCCTTCGGTAGTTACCGAAAAGCAGTGTTTATTAGTGGAGGTGTGTGTGAGTGTGTGGATCCTTGGACTAGTCACCTCCTTTGGAGGTGGATACCAAGTAAATCTACTTATTAGCGTTGTATGTGTTGTTTCTTGTATATTTCCGCTGCACATCATTGAAGAAACAAGCAACGCTGACCACGAGCACGCGACGAGCTATTCCCCCCCCCCCCCCCCCTCTAGCTACATTTCGGTCCCAACAAATTGTATACATTTAGGGAGAGTTTTCATGATGAAAACAAGGATGGATTGGTCAAGAAAGACTAACTAGAGGTTTAGGTTGAGGTTTGGTTTCAATATTAAATTTTTGAGCCTCAAAACTTCTAAATTTAGGTTTCCTAAAGGTTTAGAGATTCCAAGTCATTGTTACTGCAATGACAGAAGTTACGTGCATGTCTTTTGGGTGAGTTACTCTTCAAGGACATGAAAACTTTTTTTCATACACCTTGGAAGGTGGTTAACCTTCTTTAGAAAAAATGCTCAAGGTTAGGCATTTGAATATAATGGATAGTGGATATCTTCATTATTCAAGTGGTGTATGCTCACGGATGAGCATTTGATGACAATGAAGGGTATGAGACCTTTATTTGAATTGTATGTCAATATACCAAGTGGTATATGCTCAAGGATGAGCATTAAGAATAATGAAGTGTATGAGACCTTCGTTATTGTGTTGTGAACAACGAGTGAAGTTGTAAACAACATTGGGTAACTCTTCAGGGGGAGAGTTTTTGATGTGTGCCAATAGGGGGAGAATGTGTGGTTAAGTTAGGCCTTCATTACCTAAAGAGGGAGTTTGCCCTCTAGGAAAGGGGGAGAATGAAGGAAGCCATCATTCATACATTGGCATGAATGAAGTTGAGGCTATGGGATTAGCGTAACTTAAAGTTATTGTCAAACAATAAAAAAGGGAGATTGTTGGTGCAATATTCCCTAGGTCAAGGGTGACCTGGTTGACTGAGCTTGAATTGGGTCAAGTTTGAGTCTTGATGTTTGGGTTTCGATGTTTGACAATACATGTAGACAACACATGAAGATTGCATGTGTGATTGTTCATATGGGGAGATTGTGAAGGAGAGTTAAGTAGGTCAAAGGGATTGACTGGATGCTTGACTGGAAAGTCCTGGTGAGTGAAGCCAGACATTTAAGGGAAGTCCCAGTGAGTGAAGCTGGGCAGTTGAAAATCCTGGTAGGTGAAGCCAGGTGAAAGACCTAGTGAGTGAAGCTAGGCAGTATGGAAAATCCTGGTGAGTGAAGCTAGGTGAAAGACCTAGTGAGTGAAGCTAGGCAGTATGGGAAATCCTGGTGAGTGAAGCCAGGTGAAAGACCTAGTGAGTGAAGCTAGGCAGTATGGGAAATCCTGGTGAGTGAAGCCAGGTGAAAGACTTAGTGAGTGAAGCTAGGCAGAAGGGAAGTCCTGGCGAGTGAAGCCAGGCATAGGAAATTCAGATGGATCAAGATTGATCGGGCATCTGGTGCTGGGAAGTCCAAGTAGGTCAAAGGTATTGACCAGATACTTGGCACAAGGAAATCCAGATGAGTCAAGGTTGACCAGACATCTGGTGGAAGTCCAAGTGGGTCAAAGGAATTGACCAAACACTTGGTAAGGGAGTCCTAGCCGGTCAAGGGTGACCGGATGCTAGGCATGATGAACCAACAGGTCATGGTTGACCAGATGTTGGTGTAGGGGACTTTGGACTTGTTTTTGGGCAAAAACAGGAGCTGAATCGATCAGCCGATCGATTGGCTCATGCCCAATCGATCGGCTGATCGATTGGGTGAGTCCTCGCGACAAACCTCCTCCCAATCGATCAGTGGATCAATTGGGGAGAAGTGTCGCACGAATAGAAAGCCTCCCAATCGATCAGCCGATCGATTGGGAGCCTCCAATCGATCGGGCGATCGATTGGGAGGTGCGTTTTGACGCGATAAGCCCTGGATCGATCAACCGATCGATCCAGGCAATTCCAGAGAGCACAGAGGCGCTCTGGATCGATCGACCGATCGATCCAAAGCCTCCCCAATCGATTGAGAGCAATCCAATCGATTGAGATTCGACCGTTGGCACAGGTTTTAGCCGTTGGCATGCGATTCCTTCGGCACTTCTTTGATTCCACTCCACAGGCGATCATGATAGCTTCTCCACAGTATTTTTCCACTCTCATCACCAATTCTTGAAAGATCTTGGAGAGACATCCAATTCAAGAGGCGTGTCTACAACAAGAAGAAGAAGCTAGAGTTAGGGTTTCATTGTACAAATCTTGTAAGCTTTCCCTTGTATTTGTTTCTCTTTGTTTCTTGTTGTATTGAGAGTATTGTAGGGCTTCTGCGCCTTCGGTAGTTACCGAAAAGGAATGTTTACATAGTGGAGGGTGCGTGAGTGTGTGGATCCTTGGATTAGTTACCTCTTCTTGAGGTGGATTCCAAGTAAATCCCTAGTGTTAGCGTTGAGTATTATTTCTTTGTATTTTCCGCTGCATTTCACCACAAGAAACAAGCAACGATGAGCACGAGATCGCGCTGAGCTATTCACCCCCCTCTAGTTACATTTCGGTCCCAACAATTATTTCAAACTTTGTTTAACTTGAAAATTTGTAACTTGAATTTTTTTTTTCAGAATTTTTAAAAAATTTTGTACATTGATTTTTTTTTATGTGATCAAATGGGGAAAAATAGGTACAATTTTAGGGGGAGAAAATTATTATAACTTCGGAGAATATTTTTATTTTAGTTTAGAAAATTTTTAATTTAAATGTTGCAATTTCTTTTATTGTAATTTTTATGCTTAAATTATTAGTATGGTAATTTCTTTAAATTATTACTTGTTTAATTTTCAATTACTACTAGTTAGTTTTTACCCTAACTTGAACTTGGGTTGATGCACATCAAAAATGGGCAGATTGTTGGACCCTATGGTTGTTTTGATGTGATCAACTAAGTTTGGTTAGGTCCTGTTTGGTTTTGATCCCTATGTCTAAGTTTACAGGAGCTTAGGAGCATAGGAAGTCGAGTGGAAGACGCACCTGGCGAGAAGGATGACACGGGAAGGGTGCCGGCGGGCTAGGTGCGCCCGAGGGACAGAAGACTTGCGGAAGAGTACACCGGTGAACGAGAAGAACGTACTCGACGTTCGAGGAACGAGAAGCCGAAGTGGAAGCCCACTCGAGGAGAAGGTCGAAAATTGGGTTCGGGTGAGCCCTATTTTGGTTGGTCATAATCACCCAAGCGATCAGAGCTTTAGAAGGTTAAAAGGAGCTAGAAAAGCAAACTGAAAGCGCCTTCGAGGTGACCCAAGCGCCTCCGCCTTCTTCAGGCAGGAGGGCGCCCTCCATGCCTTGAGGGCGCCCTCCATAACTATCCGAGGCGCCCTCAATGGCATTGAGGGCACCCTCGACCAGTCAAAGATGACTGTTTCAGTGATGGATAAAGTTTTATATATCCACCGCCGCACTGGAGGCTCCCTCCAAGCCTCTTGGAGGCGCCCTCAACGTTGTAGATAAAATTTTCAGGAGCTATAAAAAGGCCCCTGGAGCTAGGAAATAGAGAATCAACTCTTGTACTAACTTCCTAGCAACTCTTAGAGCTTTCAGTGTGTAAAAGACTTCTCCGCCTTAGTGAACTGTTCAACCATCTTAGATTAACAACCACCCAGGTTGTAACCAAGTCAACTGCTGGGTCTTCTTTAGTTATGTTATTTTATTGTTGTTGCATTCCTAGAGTTGAAAGAACGAGGAGGGTATTTTTTTTGTTACAGGAAATTCACCCCTCCCTCTTCTCGGCCAACTGTGCCAACATAAACTTTTCCTTTTCTCATAAAAACAAGAGTAGTGTAGCAGAAAGTAAAGAACACATTTCAGTTACTTGGTTCGGAGCTTAGGTTGATTGCTACTCCAAGACCTGCGATCCTAATCGCACCATTGGGTAATCCACTAAAACTCTTCTTTCCATCATCTTTGGAAAGAAGCAATGAGTAAATATGAAGAATGTAAGATAGTAACACACTACTATCTTTTGGAAATTAAAACAATGCAAGCTTAAATAAAAAATTGTATCGACACTAGATAAAAGCTGAAGCTCTGTCGACACTTCTGGATGGAGCAGTTTGCTTTGTGAAGGTGAAGCACAGAGTAACAGAATGAAAGGAGCTTGGCACAATGTTGACTTGAAAATTGATGCTTTTCCTCGGACCTCAAGCTCTGCTTATATAAGCCTTTATCGGTCGACTGATTAAATGTTCAGTCGACCGAACACTCTATCGGTTGACTGAATCCGCGCCTTTCCTTCTTTGTCAAGATTTGATTTTCACACATTTATGAGTATAATGCATGGTTCGGTCTACCAATCTCCTTGTTCTATCGACAAAATAGTGAACTTTCCCTATTCACTATGATTCACACTTAATGTTTCATTAATAAGATGATCGTTTAGTCGATTGATCCATGGGTTCGGTCAATCGATCAACCTGACTTCCTTCTTTGCTTCGGCTTGATTTGACCTGCGCTCAATGCCATATCATTAAGGTTCGGTCGATCAATCTTGTAGATTGGTTGATCGATCAGGCTTTGATCAGACTTTATTCTGCTCTGATCTGATCTCTGGTCTGAGTCGATTTGGTTTGGTCAACTGATCCCTTGGTTCAATCGACTGATCATGTCGGTTCCTATAAAACAGAGGTTAGCACAGTTATATGAAGCATGTGCAATATTTGACAGTAATACTGTCTTGATCTCAACTTGGAAACCTTTTCGATTTCTTTAGTTGGATGAGCAGCCTAGGATTTGCTCCTTTCTGAAACATGACCTCACTATCACTCCTCTCCAATTGCTTATCTCAACCTACCTGACAAACATTGGTCCTCCAGACCTGTTTGGACTTTACTGGTAAGTATCGGATCAGCTCACCAAGACTTTCCCTCGATTTTCGGTCCTCTAGACCTATCGAGCTTCCCTGCCAAGTATCGGGTCCTCTCGACCACTTGGGCTTCCTACCTGGCTTCCACGATCTGCTAAGACTTTCCCGATTGAGTAAACTGCCTGTACACTTAGTCAACTTGTTAGATCACAACAAGACTTAACTTAAACCTTTGACAATATCAAAACTCAAGTTCGATTCTAGTGCATCCTGCACCAACACTCCCAAAATATGATTCTTTTCCTCCAACCATACTTGTTCACTCTAATAATATACTTATTTCTATCATCAGAACCATCTTGATATACTGGTAGAAATTCATAACTGTCAATTTCATCAAGAATTTCTTCACCTAACTTTGATATTGGAGGAAGTTTCCTAACCATTTCATTCCTTTTGAAAATTTTCTTATTTCTTTTGAATGGGTGATCAACTAGTAAAATTTTTTGATAATTATTAAACCAGAATATCTTTCTACTACAAGACAATGAAAACACATCAGACTCACTCATGTAATATGGACATGCTAACTTGTCAGCCATGCTCTATCCTGACAACATTGAGTAACTCGAAAATCACTTATTGTCTATAACAAAGTAGAATGCATTATAAAGTTTGATTTACTTGCAATGTCATAAGTCTCAGACCCTACATTCCATAAATGGTCTAGCTTAGCAATCAAAGGTAAAAAATATCTATTTGCCCTTTTAGATTTTGAGGACCTAAAATAAGCATAGTAAGAAACATGATTTCATCTTTCATCACATCCATGGAGGTAAGTTATATGATGTTAATATAACTGGCTAAGATGAATGTTGTTGTCCATAACTTCCAAATGGCTGAGATCCATCTACAGAAAGTCCAGTCTCACATTATGTGGTTCTATTGCAAAAGAGAAAAATATTATATCAAGATGTTTCCACGTAGGTGAGTCACAAGGATGACACATGATATCTCATTCATGTATATGGTTTTAATGCTACCTTATGTGGCTTGCTGTTGCGGCAGATGAATACAAGTGTTGGGGCATAGTAGTTAACAGGAAGTAATACATGACTTTCAAGGGAATACTTTTCTTCTAATTCCCAGACATACGACTACTTTGTTTATAACAAAGGTACAAACAAAGGTGATTATACATTCTGCATTCCATCAGTTCACTATGATGAATACAAGCGTTGGAGCATAACAGTTAACAGGAAGTAATATATGACTTTCAAGGGAATTCTTTTCTTCTTCTTCCCAGACATGCGACTACTCTGCTTATAACAAAGGTGATTATACATTCTATATTCCATCAGCTCACTATCTTCATTCCAAAAGATCATGTAATTATTGATACAATAATGAATCTTCTGTACTGGTAAACTCAAATCTCTAATCAATTTCTTTGTATCCTAGATGCTATCAGTCATGCAGTTATCAGCGGAAAGCAAGTTTGACATCAATTGACATATTTCATCGTAACATTATTTATAGAAATGATGTTCTGCCTTCATGTTTAGTAATCTTACAGTAGCTGATAGTTGAGAATGGACAAAAGTAATTCCTTCCCATAATTCTCTCTCACTAGCCTTCAACATATCATATATTTTCTAAACTTCGGGTGTAGCTGTTTCCTCTATATTTGATTGATCATATGTATTCATTTGTCGTAAACCATTGATTGCATTTAGGGCTGGATTTTTTTTATAAAATTCCCGACCCTTCCTGACTCCCAACCTGTTCCCGTCCCGAATTTTTCCTAACCCGAATCTTTCCCGACCCGAGTGGTCGGGATTTTTCTCGACCCAATCAAAATCGAGAAAAGGATCGGAGACACAAGTTCTACCTGACAGGATTCCCGACCTAACCCAAATATATTAATAATAATTTTTAATTCATCTTTTTTTTAAAAAATAATATAGAAAACTAGATTTAAAAATTAAAATATCTAAAAAATGAAGTATGATTTTAAAAAACACAAAAAGAAAAATAGAAAAGTAAATAAACAGTAAACTAGGGTACTTACGCTGTTATGCATCTCAAATTCTCATTCACTCATTCAGTTGTTCACTTCACGCCACACGCGAATCACGCCATTTGTCGTTCACCGTTCACCCTTCGCCGTTCGTCGTTCACCGTTCACCCTGCACCCTCGCCCTTGTAGCCTCGCCCTCGCCCTTCACCCTTTGCCCTTCGCCCTTCACCGTTCGCCGACTTATTCCACTGGAACCCTAGCCCACGCCCACACGGCCACACCTCCTTTTTGATCCACTGCTTTTGCCTTCCCATTCGGGAGCTCTCTTATCTCTCTTCCATTTCTCTATGTGTTCGGCTACAGTGTCCCTAACAACAGTCGAAGCCACACTACCTCCTCCGTTCTCGTATCGGGTCTTCACGGCTGACGTTTCCCTCCGGACCCTCCCTCCCTTAGTCCGTGCTCTACTAGCCAGTAAGCCAAGGCAGCAAAAAACCACATTGATCTATAAAGGTATTTGCCAAAACTCATGATGGTTATGTATCTGAACCCCTTTTTGGTTATGTATATGGAATTAGAAATGTTTAAGCCAAAGTCAAGATAGACATAGAAGTGGATGTTATTGTAGAAGATGTTATGAAATGTCATGCACTAGTAGGGTTATAACAAACTGTTGCGGCTACGGAGTCAACAACGACGCATAAGAAAAAAAAAATACTTTGATACAAATTGGACATTCAATTAACTGATCACAGTGGATCATAGGAGATGACTGATGCTCCTAGAGGAGTCATTTTTGATGGAACCCGTCTTCCGGAGACTATGGACATCTTTGGAATAATTTTACCAGTTATCACAATTCCTTGTTGTGTGAAAAATGTTCAAATACTACCCGCCATTTAAGTTCCTTTTCATCTATCTTTTTGTCCATTTTTTCCCATATGAAGATCATAAATGGACAAATTTTGGATTCTCTAGTTTCTTTTTATATTGGAGTCTGATCATTTTAATGTTTTTAGTTTGATGTGGTTAAAATGTATTCTTGGTAACCTTTCTTCCTTTAAAATGAATCAAAGATATAGTGAATAGGGATGTAATTTCTATTTTCTAGTTGTTCATTGTGATATGTCCAATAAGTATAAATGGATCCTAGGGCAATTTTTGCTTATAGTTATCAGATTGCCTGTGGATTTTGGTCCTAGATCATGTTGAATTTTGTATGGTTATGGTAGTTTATGGAAATATCCAGGTCAATTTTTTTTTTGTTATTGTATGACTAGTGTTCAAGTTACTAGCATGAGTACTACATGATTACAATCATAGCTTATGTTTGATGTTGTTGCTTTCATATGGATTCAATCAATTTGTTCACCATGATGGTATGTGTATTATGTTTCTGGTGAACTGAATTTCTTATAATGTTCTCTACGTGTTATATAGGTTTTATATTTTTCTTAAATCTTGCTCCCTAATTACTTGAGTATCGTGAACATGCATTTGTATGCTATTTTGTCTGGTACAACTATCTAAATATTGTGTTCTACCTTGTGATAAGTTCCTTGGGGGCTCAGTAAAGTGTTGATTCAAAAGTGTTCTGTCTTGCGATAGATTTCTATATACATTTTTAACATGATGTCAAATTGTCAATCTCTATTTTTCTTAAATCTTGCTCACCTATAATTCCCTTGTTAGTAATATTTGAATGTTTCTAACTGTGCAACTATTTGATTCTGAACGATATTCATATTATTGTAGTTGTTCATAAGTTCATTCATGGATGTATCTAGCGGAAGTGGTAGCTCTCCTTCCAGCACTCAACCTCACACAGTATTTCCATCCAAAACATCAATCATTCATGGGGAAGTATTAGATATTGGAGGCAAAAGGAAAAAAGTAGCGGATGCATGGTCACACGCCAAGAAAATTATAAGGAGAAATGACAAAAATGAGATCACTGTTGTTGTTGCTATTTGCAATTATTGCAAAACTAAAGTTCCTACCCATAGAAAAACTGTAATACCCACTAAGCTTGTAAGATAAATATATGAATGTGGGATTTTTCCTTAGAAAAATAATAGGAAGTGAGTTGAAGCAAAAAGAAATAAAATGAAATAAAAAGAAGAGGAGGTCAAGGATTGAACCATGAACCTCTTATATTATATTTCATAGAATTAATTAGTAGAAACCAATTGGGATAGAGAGAAGATGTTGATAGCAAAGGAGGGAAACTCATGATAAAGGTAAGAGTAAAAGCTAGCCAAAAGAAAACAAGAATGGAGCAAGAGAAAGGCAACTTGCCTTCCTCCCTTTCTCTCCTTCTTCCTCTTTGTTTTTGCCGAAAATTTAAAGAGGGAATTAAGAGGATTCAATCCCCCTTATTTCATCATGAATGGTAAGAATAAATGAATAAATAAAATAAATAGGAAATAGAAAAAAAAAAGGCTAAGGGAGAAGTAAAGCAAAAATCAATTTTGCTACCTCTTCCCCCTTAACATAAAAGAGAGCAAGAAAAGAGAAGTTTATTTTTCTCTCATTTTCTCTCATTCTTCCTCTCCCTCACCGAAACCATCAATCCCCTCTCCTCCATCTTCGGCCCCAAAGCCAAGGTTTTTTTCCCCTAAGAAGCCTAAGATACAAGGAGGACTTAGCAAGGGAATCAAGGGAAAGGAACTAAAAGGAGAGGCTACTTCTTTCATCACCATACCTTAGATCCACAAGCGAAAAGGATGTAAGCTTCCCCTCACCTGTGGTACAAGGCTTTTTATGTGATTTTCAGATTTTATAAGGATTAGAAAACCTAGGAAAGAATTTAAGAAAAATTCGGCCAAAGAAAGGGTTTTCAAATCTAGGAAGGTTTAAACAAGTCCTTATTTCATGATATTTTTTCTATGCTATGTAGGAAGGATTTTCTTCATGTTTTTATACCTAAATGATGCTTGATCAGAGGAGTAAATAACCCTAGAATTTCGGCCAAAAATATTTTAAAGAGGTTAGGGAAAATATTGTGTAACCAAACTAATGCAAGATTCTCTCCATGAACTATTAAGGATCTTTTATTGGTTTTCTTGTTTAAAGGTTACTTGGAACCAAAAGAAATCCATTTATATGTTTCGTCCAAGAAAAGGGATTAGGGTTAGGAAGACCTTTAAATTTAAGTAACCATGTTTGTATGATAGAATATAGAGTTTTCTTAAAGAATTGCATGTTGAACATTGCTAGAAATTCATGAACTCTTATTTTAGATTTTCGGCCATGATAAGATGGATAGTTTAGAAAATCTTAAACAAAATTCTAATATGCTCAAGACCTCTGTGATATTATGATATGAAAGTTGTTTAATGTTCTTATGTTTAAATTGAGTATAGGAAAATTAGTTACATGATATATGACATGTAAGATCACAAGGGTCCTAGCTTGTTTATGAACCAACTTTGTATATGATGTTCTTAGGAATTTTTACCATGAAACTTACTTAGGTTTTCCATGCTTTAGGCCACTTAAAACCTAGTTTAAAGAATGGTAGGTTTCGGCCATGAGGAAAAATAAAAGAAAAAGGGAAAGAAACCTAGGAAGCCTAAGACACAATTCACATGTATGTTTATTATGCTTGTCTTTATACATGCTATGAAACTTGTATGATTTCTTATGCTTTTAGGCTATTTAAAGCAAGTTTATATACTGTTGAGTTTCGGCCAAGTAGGGTTTAAAAGACCTAGAGGCCTTCGAAATGAAACCAAATGTGTTAAAAGTGCTTCTTATGAAAATAGGATAATGTGTTGATTGTGTCACATGCTTGTATAATTTTTCCATGACCTAAATGGACCATTGTATGTTTCGGCCATGAAGGAATAGATGCCCTAGAAACCCTAGAACAAGAATTAAATATGCTTATGTCACTTTACATGGAATATGATAAGTAGAAAGACAAAGTTCCCATGCTATATGTTGTTTAATGACCTAATTGAGGCTAGGGTAAGTTTCGGCCATACATGTTGTATAATGTTTTGTTATGAATTTATACATGATGTTAGTTCAAGTTCACATGCTTGTATGTTTGTTTTTAGCCCTAATGAACACTTGTTAAAAGTTTGACTATAACATATGTTAAGGGCTTGAAGGACTTAGGAACTAGCTCAATATGCTTACTATGTTACTTGAAAAAAAAATGTTATAAATATGGTTTAAGGTTTCCATGCTTTCATGACATTTGAGACCTTGTTTATATACTGATAGGGTTTGGCCACATGAGTTTAAGGACTTGGAGAACTTAGAAACCAAGTAAATCATACTTATAATGCTTCCTATGAAATTCATGTAATGATAATTTACGTTTCACATGCTTGGAGGTTGTTTTTACCTAAATTGAGACTTAAGGGGGTTCGGCCATGATAGGAACCCAAGGGTTTAGGAAGCTTAGAACCCAAGTTAACTATGTTACCATGTTTCTTATGATAGTATAATCACATGATACACCCTTATGCTTAACCATGTATGCTTGTGATTTATACCTTTTTATGATATCATATGTGGATAGAGATATGCATGTTTTAATGATATGTTATGTGCTTAGAAATATGCATGCTTTAATGATATGCTATGTGCTTAGAATATGCATACTTTTATGATATGCTATGTGAGTAGAAATATGCATGTTTTAATGATATGCTATGTGCTTGGAATATGCTTGTTTTTATGATATGCTATGTGGATAGAAATATGCATGCTTTCTTAAGACATGATGTATGCCTAAGTGATGCATACTTTTTATGATATGATGTATGCCTAAGTGATGCATACTTTCTCAAGACATGATGTATGCCTAAGTGATGCATACTTTTTATGATATGATGTATGCCTAAGTGATGCATACCTTCTCAAGACATGATGTATGCCTAAGTGATGCATACTTTTTATGATATGATGTATGCCTAAGTGATGCATACTTTTATGACATAATGTATGCCTAAGTGATGCATACTTTTATGCTATGCTATGTGACTAAATGATGCATTTTTATACATGCTACTTTACTTTGTAAGGCTTGTACCAAGGGTGGACTCCTAATCAGTCTATAGGCCTTGCTTTGTGATCTAGGCTAATAAGGGATGAGCTCCTTAGTACGCCCCTAAGCCTTGCTTTGTGATCTAGGCTAATAAGGGATGGGCTCCTTAGTACGTCCCTAGGCCTTGCTTTGTGATCTAGGCTGATAAGGGATGGACTCTTTAAGTATGCCCCTAGGCCATGCTTTGTGATCTTGACCTAGTTCCTAGTATGATTCAAGACTTGCTACCTTGGATATACTTAGCACGCGCGCATTTATGTTATGTATGTATGGTACAAGCCGGGGCCCTGAATATGTTGATATTATGTTCAAGTATATATGTAAGAAGAAATGATTTTAAAGATCATGAGACATACACATGTTTTTCGGATACATGTTTTCAAAATCATATTGCATATACTTTATGATCATGTTGTGATAATGCTATGATTTATGATATGCCATGATTAGATATGACTATGATATGTTTCATGCTATGCTTTAAAAGATGAGATGCCATGATTAGATATGATTATGTTATATTTCATGCTATGCTTTAAGAGATGATATGCCATGACTAATTATGATTTTGTTATGTTGCATGATATGCTTAAAGAGTATGATATGTTATGCCATGACTAGTTGAGATCATGTTATGTTGATATATTCTTTGATTATGTAATGACTTTTGGTTTTAGTGAGTTGGAAAGGAACTTACTGAGCCATGAGTGCTCATAGCTTACTTTCCTTGTACCACAGATAAAGGAAAAAGCTGGATGAGCTAAAGGAGCAGCAGGAGAGGCAAAGAGATGTGTGTGGCGGTGGCTAGGCAACCAAATAAGAACCTGCTTTAAGAACTTTTAGGAATTACACTTTGGTTTCATAAATTGTAGTACTACATGGTTGACTTGATGTTATGTTTTTATTTAACTTGTTATCATGTTATGGAAACCATATTAGTGTAGTTCGGTTTTTATTAAACCAAGAAAAATGATTTTAAGTCTTCCGCTGTAATATGTACGTCGAGTATCGTAGCCCCGTCCCTTAGGGTTAGCAGGGAGGGCGGGCATTACAAAAACACATGGGAATAATGGCATTGATGGGCATGTGAAGAAATGCAAAAAGAATCCTCATAAAACGGTGAAGTCAAGTTCTTCTCAACTAATCTTAACACAGTCGTCCATGAATAATGCTTTGACACCCCACATCTTTTTCCAAAAAAGCTTGAAGATAAGGTTGTTGCATTTGTTGTTAAAGATGAGTTGCCATTTAGGGTAGTGGAAGGGGCAAGGTTTGTAGAGATGATGAAGGAAGCTTAACCTCGATTCAAGATTCCCAACAGAAAGAAAATTGCATCTCTTGTATGTGATTTATATGCACTAGAGATGGCTAAGATAAAGAGTGTCATTGGTGATCAAAGGGTAAGTATCACGATCGATACTTGGATCTCAATTCAGAATATCAATTACATGGTAATCACAGCTCATTTCTTGGACAATGATTGGAAGTTGCATAAACGAATAATAAATTTCACCAAGATTACCTCTCACAAAGGAGATGACATTGGCAAAGTTTTAAAAACGTGCTTGAGCGATTGGGGGATAGATAAAGTTTTCACTATCACAGTTGATAATGCTAGCATGAATGATAAAGCGATGGAGTACATGGGAAAGAGGCTAAAGGAAATGGGCACTCTATTATTTGATGGTAAATACTTGCATTTGAGATGTTGTTGTCATATTATAAATTTAATTGTCAAGAGTGGGTTGAAGTTTCCTAATGAGTCAGTTGAGTCCATTAGAAATTGTGTGAAATATATTCACTCTTCTGGGGCACGGTTGGACCAATCTAGGGAGTGTGCTATCCTATTGAAGATGGATAAAATGTCAACCGTTCCAATGGATGTGCCTACGAGTTGGAATTCCACCTATATAATGCTTTTTGTTGCATACAAGTTTTAAAAAGTGTTTGGTAGGATGGCAGAGAATATTTAATTTGTTGAATACTTTGAAGAGGTAGATGGTTCGGAGAAGAAAAAGAGAGTGGGGCCTCCTATGGAAAAAGATTGGGAGAAGGCACATGTCTTTGTGAATTTTCTCAAGAGGCTTCATGATACTACATTGCAACTTAGTGCTACCAAGAAAACTACATAACCCTTGATTTGGGAGGAAATAGTTGCAATGAGGATGATCATTGATGAGACAATACTTGACACTACTGATCCTTCATTACAAGAAGTTGCTAAGAGAATGGAGAGTAAGTTCAATAAGTATTGGGGTAATCTTGAGAAGGTGAACAAGCTTGTTTTCCTAGGTCACATTCTAGATCCTTGTTATAAACTTCAAATGATTGGGATCCATTTGGGAGATATGAAATTGGATGCTAGTAAAATACAATCCTTTGTTGACGGTTTAAAGAATTGTCTAATGGAGTTGTATCATGCATATAAAGGGAATTCACCTTTGGATCATATTAATGGGATTGATGATGGTGATGTAGATAAAGATTTGATGGAATTGTATAAGAATGATCCCATTAAACTAAACTATCATCTAAAAATGGCTCAACAAAGAAAAGCTCAAAGGCAAGCAGAAAAAATCAATGCGGTGGACAAATACTTCTGAGATCCTTTTGTGAAATGGAGCTCAAGCTTTGATATTTTGGAATGGTGGAAAGGAAATACAACGACATTTCCAGTCTTGTCTAAGATTGCCAAGGATATTTGTTCAATCCCTTCATCTACTGTTGCTAGTGAGAATGCTTTTAGCCTTGGAAGGAGGGTTGTAGATCCATTTAGGGCATCATTACATCCCAAAATGGTGGAGGCACTAGTGTGCACTAGTGACTGGCTTAGAGGTGAAGAAATTAACTTATACAAGGAGCTGACAGAAGATGAATTCAACTTTTATAAGGATTGTGAAGAAATGGTCACAAGTAAGTCAATATTTAACTTGTTTATCTTGGTATAGACTATAGGATATAGATTATGCTTATATGATATTTGTTGTTTGTAGGTACCCTCATTGTTTAATTGTGGATGCTCCTGATTACCAGATAAAGGCAGATATTGAAGAATATGAATATCATCAGCCCTAGTGAATGATGATCTTTAAGACATCTACTTAGTTATCCGTTGACATTTTCATAATCAAGTTCCTAGTCATTTATGAACACTTGTATCTTTTTATTTCTGACTGTTGTAGTGTTGCTATCTCCATCAATGTGTATCTTTTCATTTACCTGAAAACCCTAAGTTTTATATTAGTTTCTGCATGAAAATTTCTTGTAAACATGGAGTATTGATCCTGGAACATGGTAATATGACATAATCCGTGTCATGATGGTTCACACTGTAATTATTGTGTACTATAGCTTTTCATATTCATAATTTTATTGCAACTGACTGACCAACTTGATGGCGGTAGGAAGCATTCTCTAAGTACATATCCTGGATAAAATATGCGAAGTATGCTGTTCTGGACCTCTGGTACTGCTAATCCACTTAAAGCTGTAATTAATCGTAGGGCCTAGTAATGATTATTATTGGATAAAATATATGTTGTTATAAAACTTATGTTGTTTGCTTGTAGTTATTTTGGAGGTTTATCTATTTGTTTATTTTTGATTTTCTAGTTCTGTGGATTTGATAGTAAGTTGTCTTGGACTTCATTGGACCAATGATCTCCTGGGAGCCAGGATACAAGTAAGCGGTAAATTGTTACTATTTTTTTCCTTTCTTTTATTGGTCCAAAATATTTGGTAGGTAAAATATAAGATATAACTCAATCTAAGACATATCTAGTATTATGTCTTGGGACACAAGTTATTTGTTCGTGGTTTGTCTTGGGACTACATCAGAAACTCTGTGCGCTGTGAGTGCTTTTCTGCTTGCTTGTTAAAAATACATGATGCATTTCCATTATGTGATTCTAAATATTTCATTGTTCTTGTAGCTCATCTTACCTAAATGTGTAAAAATCTTCTTCTTTGTTTTTTTTGCAATCTTTACATGATATGCTTAAAGATAGCTTTTATTCAAGTTTTTAGCGTGCATGGAGAATTTAAGGAAGGGGTTGTTATTGTAGATAAGGTAACTGGGAAATCCAAAGGATATGACTTTATTACTTACAAGCATATGGCATCCACTATAAGGGCATTGCAGGAACCAAGCAAGTTGATTGATGTAAGAAGTTTTGTCCAAACATGTAAATGTAGTATGACCGTTGTTGTGTCTCTTGTTCACTGTTATAGAATTTAAATGTCTCTTGTGTTGAATAACCATAGTTGGTAACTGAACTAATAATTTTCCTCTTAATATGGTAACTGAACTAGAATTCCCTTCCATCTTTTCTGTTCTTCCTCATTTTTGCGTGACTAATCATGCATCACATATACACAAGCAATTAATTAAATTAATTTGTGATTTTTCATGGCCCTACTACGATCTTCTCAAGCCAATGAGAAGATCGGATGGTCAACCTAGGGTCAATGGCTTCTCAAGCTCCTCCCTTTGACCACCTTGTGTTGCTCGCGCCCACCTCGTAACTCCATCTCGAGTGGAACTTCCACAGCTCCAATTTTATACATTACAATTTTGAAACTCGAGCTACATTTGAGTCTAAACTAATTTACAACAAGAATATAAAATAGAGAAAGGCACGACACGCAGGTCGCGAATAAAATACAACACGCACAATCACATGACGACACGTAGGCCGTATTATGAATTACAACACAAAATATACCAATCCAATTGGGTCTTTTTGAGCCATGACTATCACAAATTATACATAATTCTAAATTATGTATTTTCTATAATTTTATGCAATTTTAATACCAATTTTTATGAGTAAAAATTTCCTGCGGTCCCGTTTAGCGATTTTCGGGCGCAATCGCGGAACGAATCCCCTTGCGAGGCCAGGGGCAGTGCCCCTACCCACGATCTAACCATCACGAGTGTCCCTAAGTGATCCTACAGCGCCTTAGTCCGCTGTCCCAAAAAGTTTTCGGGTGAAACCTTGCCGTTTCAAAAAAATCTTCTCGGTAGTCGAAGCCTACAAGTGTCGAAACACTTATGCTTCGCTTCTACGAGAAAAATACCCATAAAAACTCTAAAAATCAGAAATTTAAAGAATGTTACAGTAGCTATATTTTTCATAAAAATCAAAAATAAACTCGTACAAGTCTTCACACGTGGCTCTGATACCACTGTTGGATTTTTCGGGCCGCGAAAACCCCGAAAGCCCCAGCCACCGGATCCGTGCAAAGAAAAATAAAATAAAATACGAGTACGAGTTTACAAACTCTAGATCTACACTAGATAAGAGCATTACCCTCGATGCGATGCCCTTCGCTATCCCGCTAGTCCAACGGCTTGTCGGATCTCAAGATTGTCAACGTAGACAATCCTCTACACGTATCCACACAAACACACTAGGTGGAGAAGGACCAAACAAAGGGGTGCTAGCACCTAGGGTGTTCGGCCAAGATAGGAGAGGGAGAGAAAGAAGAGAGAGATCAAGGAGGAAGAAGAGTTGATTAGCCTTGAATGAAAAAATGAAATCACATTCACTATGTGTGGCCGGCCACAATTGTAACTCCTTTACAATTAATGTGGCCGGCCACATTAAATGGAAAGGAGGCTTGTAACCTCCATGATGTGGCACACACATGTGATAGACATGATGATGTGGCATATCATCATTGGCCACTCAATGCCAAGTCACAAATGATGTGGCATAAAGTCAAGTCAAACTTGACTCTTCCTCTTCCTTTCAAGTCAAGTCAAACTTGACTTAATCTCTCTCATGGTTGATCTAATCTAACCATTTAATTCAAGCCAATTTAATATAATGAATCTAATTTATTTAATTAAATTGATTCAATGAGTCATAATCTAAATTAGACTCATTGAACACATGAATCAACATGAGTCCAACTCAATTAGCCCAATTAGGATTACTCTTAATCCAATTTGATTCATCATATGAATCTAATCCTCTTGGTTCATCATATGAACCTAATCTCCATCTAATTGTCCTTAGTGTGTACCCTATAGGTTCTTGTAACGTTGTCAATGCCCCTAAACCCATTTAGGAGCATAAGTAATGAGCGGTATCTAGCAACACATCATTACTACCCAAGTTACAAGAATGTTGAGATCCAACATCACCTTGTGACTACTAATTGTGACTCCTCACAATATATGACAATGTCCTTCTATCCTAGAAATCTAGATTGATCAATGTGAGGCATAGACCATGTCATCCTCTGACCAATCTAAATCTTGATCTCCAAGTAGACTCACTAAATCAAATTAGCTCAATATCTCATATTGACTCATTTGGGCATGGCCATGCACTTTGTGGTCTCACTCTATCAAGAATATCGATGTCGCTCCCGTCATATAGAAGGGATAGATCCCATCTACATCACTCACATCCCTCTGCATAATTCGTTACATACCCAGTAATCGCCTTTATAGTCCAACCAGTTACGAGTGACATTTGACAAAACCAAAGTACATAACTCCTTATGTAGGGAACCATGGTGACTTCAGGTCTAAGGACTAGTAATCATACTAATAGCCACATGAGAAAGTATAAGACACTCATATAACGATCCATGATACTTTCTCATGGCGGGTCATTTAGTACACATTCTCCAATGCATACTCATGTGTCAACTTGATATCTCTATATCCATGACTTGTGAGATCAAGTCATCGAGTTGACCTACATGCTAGTCTTATTGCATTAACATTGTCCCTGAATGTTAATACTCGACTAGGAATGATTAAGAGTAGTGTTCCCTATATCATCTCACTATCGGTTCAATTAACCGATTGATATAGGTGAGAACCTTCTACTCAAGCACGCTATTATAATTAGTTTATTTGGCACCAATACAAGTAAGTATAATAACCAAAACACATGCCTTTATTTATATATAAGAATATGATACAATAAGTCCATAATACAATCATCAAATGATTGGCTCTAGGGCTCTAACTAACACTTTTCTCTTGCTTAGGGTCGGCGACACAAGGTTCTCCTTCTTCACCTTAGAGTCGGTGCCACCTCCATCCCTTGCTAGGGCCGGCGGTTCCTCCACCTTGCTAGGGTCGGCGGTTCCTCCACCTAGCCAAGGCTGGCGGCTCTTCCTCCTTGCTAGGGCTGGAGGCTCTTGCTTTCCTTGGTGGACGGCGGTTTGGAAAAGAAGAAGAAGAGGAGAAGGTGCCCCACCCTAGCTATTATCTTGGTGGTCGGTGATTTGGAAACAACGAAAGGAAGGGTGTTTCTTATCTTGGTAGATCGTCGCCCACACATCGTCTAAGAAGAGGAGAGGAATACAACAGAAGATCAAAAGGTCTTTAGCTACAAAGGAAAGGTACAACTAGTTCTTTAATTTCGCTGCATAATTAGTTTAGTTTTCTTTGTATCAATTTTGAATACCAATACAAGATGTTGGGACCGATTATGTAGCTAGAGGGGGGGGGGGTGCAGCGGAAAATACAAAGAAACAAAATACACAACGCTAACAAGAGGATTTAATTGGTATCCACCTCACAAGAGGTGACTAATCCAAAGATCCACACACTCACGCACCCTCCACTATGAAAAACACTCCTTTATGATAACTACCAAAGGCGGAGAAGCCCTACAAGTTCACACTACAAGGAGAAAGGGGAATGATACAAAATACAAGCACGAGCTTACAAGTTTACATAAGGAAACCCTAACCCTAACTTTTTTCTTCAACTGTAGATCCGCCTCTTGACTTGGAAAAACCTCCAAGAACCTTCAAGCACTGGCGATCTGAACTTTTTAGAGAAGCTGTGGAGTTGCTGTGATGATCTGAAATGAAATCTGGAAGTTCTACCGAGAGAACAGCTCGCCAGCAGCTAAATACGACGCCAACGGTCGGATCTCAATCGATTGGATTGCTCCCAATCGATTGGGGAGGCTTTGGATCGATCGGATAATCGATTCAGAGCGCCTCTGTACTCTCAGGAATTGCCTGGATCGATCGGCTGATCGATCCAGGGCTTATCGCGCACAAACAGCAGCTCCCAATCGATCCACTGATCGATTGGGACCTCTGGATCGATCCACCGATTGATCCAGAGGGGTTCTGTTCGCGCGACACTTCTCCCCAATCGATCCACTGATCGATTGGGAGAATGCTTGTCACGGGGACTCACCCGATCGATCGGCCGATCGATTGGGCATGAACCAATCGATCGGCTGATCGATCCAGCTCTTGGTTTTTGCCCAAAACCAATTCCCAAGTCCCCCACACCAACATCTGGTCAACCATGACCTATTGGTACATTGTGCCTAGCATCCGATCACCCTTGACCTGCTAGAACTCGCTCACCAAGTGTCTGGTCAATCCTTTGACCCACTTGAACTTCTACCAGATGTCTGGTCAACCTTGACCCATCTGGATTTCCTCGTGCCAAGTATCCGGTCAATCCCTTTGACCTACTTGGACTTCCCAACACCAGATGTCTGATCAACCTTGATCCATCTGGATTTCTCGTGCCTGGCTTCACTCACCAGGACTTCCCATTTGCCTGGCTTCACTCACCAGGACTTTCCATTTGCCTGGCTTCACTCACCATGACTTTCCATCTGCCTAGTTTCACTCACTAGGTCTTTCACCTGGCTTCACTCACCAGGATTTTCCATCTGCCTAGCTTCACTCACTAAGTCTTTCACCTGACTTCACTCATCAGGATTTTCCTTCTGCCTGGCTTCACTCACCAGGACTTTCCTTCTGCCTGGCTTCACTCATCAGGACTTTCACCTAGCTTCACTCACTAGGATTTTCCAGTCAAGTATCCAGTCAACCTTGACCTACTTGACTCTCCTTCACAATTTCCCCACATAAACAATTGCACCTGTAATCTTCATGTGTTGTCTATATATATTGTCAAACATCGAAATCCAAACATCAAGACTCGAGCTTGACTCAATTCAAGCTCAGTCAACTTGGTCAACCTTGACCTGGGGAATATTGCACCAACAATCTCTCCCTTTTTGATGTTTGACAATACCACATTTAAGTTAGGTTAATCTCATAGCCTCAACTCCCTTTATGCCAATAGGTAATGAAGACGTAAGTTAAACCCTACATTCTCCCCTAAGAGGGCAAACTCCCTCTTAGATAATGGAGTCCTAACTTAAACTCTTTCATTCTCCCCCTATTGGCACACATCAACTCCCTACATGCCTCATCTTTGGGCACATAACAAAAACAAACTCTCCTCCTGAAGAGTTACCCTACGTTGTTCACAACTTCACTCGTTGTTCATAACATAATAACGAAGGTCCCATACCCTTCATTATTCTTAACGCTCATCCTTGAGCATATACCACTTGGTATATTCACGCGTTGTATTCAACTTCACTCATTGTCTTCACACACGATTCAAATGAAGGTCCCATACCCTTCATTATCATCAAATGCTCATTCATGAGCATATACCACTAAACAATGAAGATATCCACTCTCCATTGTATTCCCATGCTCACCCTTGAGCATTGTCACTAAGGAAGGTAAAACCACCTTCCAAGGTGTATGAAAATAATTTTTCATGTCCTTAAAGAGTAACTCCCCCTAAAGACATGGACGTAACTTCTGTCATTGCACCAACAATGACTTGGAATCCCTAAAACTTTAGGAAACTCAAATTTAGAAGTTTTGAGGTTCATAAATTCAATAATGAAACCAAACCTCAACCTAAACCTCTACTTAGTCTTCCTTAACCAATCCATCCTTATTTTCATCATGAAAACTCCCCCTAAATGTATACACATGTATTTTGAGGGGTTAGGAGTGGTTACATAGACTAAATATGGTCCAAAATGCTGAAATTAGACTTTACCAGCCAAAATCATCATTCCCAATCGATTAGAGTTGGGTCCCAATCGATTGAACCTACTTGAATCGATCCACTGATCGATTCAGTAGAGCTGGATCGATCGGTGGATCGATCCAGGAAGCTTCTGTTCGTGAGAAGCTTGCTCTCAATCGATCGGCTGATCGATTGAGGCACTTCAATCGATCCACTGATCGATTGAAGCTCTGAAAAGGCTGAAATTCAACTTCAGTCAATTTCAGAAACCCCAGAAAAATCTACAAAATTACAAAAATCATAAAAATTTGTGGAGACATTGTTTAGGGCATATATTATCATGGAAATATAGTTTTCTAAGAAAAAACTTCATATTTTCAAAGATTGACACAAACTAGGAAACTTGTAAAAACTTTAGTATTTTCTTCCAAGTTTGTGCCTAACTAATCAATGATGAGTACTATCAAAAGATAGTCTTCACCAAGGTTTTCCAAAAGCATTTTAAAATGATTTTCAAAACCAATATCCAACCATGTTTCTTGGGCTCAATGCACATGACTTGTACATTAGCTTTCCTAATGATTGGAAAACACATAACTATGTGTTTTGATAAACCTAAAACTCCAAAGAATGCTCTAAATCAACATCTTGAGTTTTGTTCATCATCCTAACATCTCACTTGTATTTAATGTGTACAAAACCACATACAAGTCACCTTATAGTTCTTTGTGAGATGTAAATTTTTGGTTTTGCCCTAATCTAGGGATCATGCATATCTATCTAGGCATTTTTGAGGTCATGAACATCCACTAAGGATGTTACTTGTTAATTAATGCCATTGATCCTTAAATTTCAAGAAATTAAACATAATACATGATGATGTTATGACATATATCAAACATAAATAATTTTCAAAAGAAAATTCCTATGACTATATGATGTATGTATGACATGACATGATATTTTTGTGTTGTTTTTCATAATAATCATGAGTGCAAAAATAAACATGATGTCATGGCATATGATGGGCAAACAAAGCATGGCAAATTAGCATGAATAAAATACCTAGGTTGTCTACCTAAGTATCCTTAAGCCTTCGCTAAATTAAGATTTAAACCTAGATTGCCCACTATTTCCCAAGAAAATGCCAATAATCCAAATTTGATATTTCTTTTGCTTTTCCTAATTTGTGCCAATTTAAATTAAGCATATTCCTTAAATTTTTGGCACAATTTACTCTTTTAAAAAGTAACCACTTTAAATTTTGGCCCGGATTGCCTTTAATCCCTTAAAAACATACCAAAATCCCAACTTGGTAGTTCTTGACACTTGATTCCTTGTGCCAATTAAAATTATATCTAAAAACTCAAATTTTTGGCACATCTTACTCTTTCCAAGAGCAAGCCATTAATCCTTATCATTTTCAGAGGTTAACAATAACCTTGAAAATGCTCTTAGAGTGTCAACTTTATCATGATTGGGTTAACTACCCTTTCAATTAGAGTTGACACTCTCTAATCCATTTATGGGGTAGAGAAAATGCTCCTAGGAACCCAAAACCTATTTGTGCTCCTTGGATGCTCTAGGTACTTGCTAGGGATAACCTTCCTAGATACCTTCCTAGTAACTTTGTTTGGCTTCTTAGAAGCCTTGGTCACTTTCTCTAGGTCAACTCTAGGGATTGCTTCCCTTGTGACCTTCTTTGTGACTTTCTTGGACTTCTTAGAAGTCTTAGTCACATCTATTGCAAAAATACTCTTAGGAATGACCTTCCTAGTATTTTTGACTTGACCATTTGACCTAGACTCGGTTCCATAGCTATATGGAACCCTATGATAAGAAATTACATCATTCTTACCTCTATAGCTCTTGGATGCCCCTTGTTGTACTCCTAGACCTAGGTTTTTCTCATTTTACTCTTTTAGAATATTTTTCATCCTTTTTAGGGTCTTTTCCATTTTATCAAGCCTTGACCTCAAGACTTGGTTTTCTATCATTAAATCCTTAGTTTTTGGTATTTCAGTGAATCCATGAGAAATTTTATTTTTAGGCTTGTAGCTAAAACTCTTAGTTTTCATGACTAGATTTTCATCTACCTTCCTAACCCTAGGTGTGGTAGTTTTAACATGTAGAGCCACATGTTTTTCCTTAAAGCTCTCATGCTTTCTATTTTTATGGTAAATAGCATTAAAATGATAAAAATTAGAACTAGCATGCTTTTTACCATTATTCAAGGGAGTAGGCTCAATGAATGATACCTTTCTTTTTACCTTAGAAGCTCCCCCTTGAGTTGTGCTTCCTCCATGAGCCTTGACCGCTTTCTTCCCTTTGGGACATTGGCTCCTATAATGTCCCTTTTGATTGCAAGAAAAGCACACAATGTGCTCCTTGCTCTTCTTTGTTCTGGGAGCAGTCTCTTTGGGGTTCTCCTTGCCCTTTAGGTCCACTTGGCTCTTCTTCTTAGCCAATTTAGGGCACTTTCTCTTATAATGCCCATGTTCCCTACATTCAAAACATATAATATGATTTTTATTTTTAATTGAAACATTTATACCTTCATGTGTAGGGATGACATCTTCTCCTTTGGATCCGGAGGTAGAGGCTTTCTCTTGATCCGAAAGTGATTTTCCTCCAATAGATTTGACTTGACTTGTGGAGGTGGAATCTTCTTCATCCTCTTCTTCTCTTGACCCGGATGTGGAGACTTCTCCTTCTTCTTGATCCGGTGTCATCGAAAATTACTCCCCCTCAATCCTAGAGGTGGAGGCTTCTTCTTCTTCTTCATCCTCTTGTACATTAAACAAGGAATATGCTCCTTCCTTATTCTTTTGGTTGTACTCCTTTGAGGATGAGGCTTCTTGGACTTCTTCTTCTTCGGAAGTGAACATCTCTCAACTTTGGAGTCCTCTTCCTCTTCCTTTTGATTTTGCTCCAATGAGTCACCCTCTTTGGATTCTTCTTGGATTGGTGCAGTGGAGGGGATCCCATGAATCTTTGCCAACTTGCTCCAAAGCTCCTTGGCATCCTTGAATTCTCCAACTTGAGCCAAAATATTGTTTGGAAATAAATTGACCAAAAGCTTGGTCACTTTATCATTTGTCTTGCTCCTTTGAACTTGCTCTTGACTCCATTTGCTTTTCTTGAGAGGCTTGCCCTTGGAGTTTGTTGGAGCTTCAAATCCTTCCATGAGAGCAAACCATTGCTCTATCTCCATCATTAAGAAATTCTCGATCCTTGATTTCTAAAGATCGAAGCTTGTTGAAATAAATGATGGAGGCACCCTTGTATCGAATCCAAGCCCGTCTTGGAATTCCATGTTGAAGTTGAGCTTGAAGAAATCTTTGACTTGAAGAATTTTGCTCCAACTTCTTCACTCTCTAGCTCTTTGCCCCTTCCGGCGATGATTCCGGTGAAGAGCGGCCTTACTCTAATACCACTTGTTGAGACCGATTATGTAGCTAGAGGGGGGGGGGGGGTGAATAGATTGGTGCGCTCGTCTTGCTCTTCGTTGCTTGTTTCTTCAAGATATGCAGCGGAAAATACAAAGAAACAAAATACACAACGCTAACAAGAGGATTTACTTGGTATCCACCTCACAAGAGGTGACTAATCCAAGGATCCACACACTCACGCACCCTCCACTATAAAAAACACTCCTTTATGGTAACTACCAAAGGTGGAGAAGCCCTACAAGTTCACACTACAAGAAGAAAGGGAAAGGATACAAAATACAAGCACGAGCTTACAAGTTTGCACAAGGAAACCCTAACCCTAACTTTCTTCTTCAGCTGTAGATCCGCCTCTTGACTTGGAAAAACCTCCAAGAACCTTCAAGAACTGGTGATCTGAACTTTTTAGAGAAGCTGTGGAGTTGCTGTGAAGATCTAAAATGAAATCTAGAAGTTCTACCGAGAGAACAGCTCGCCAGCAGCTAAATACGATGCCAACGGTCGGATCCCAATCGATTGGATTGCTCCCAATCGATTGGGGAGGCTTTGGATCGATCGGTTGATCAATCCAGAGCGCCTCTGTGCTCTCAGGAATTGCCTAGATCGATCGGCTGATCGATCCAAGGCTTATCGCACACAAACAGTAGCTCCCAATCGATCCACTGATCGATTGGGACCTCTAGATCGATCCACCGATAGATCCAGAGGGGTTCTGTTGTCACGCCCCAGAGGAGTCCTTGTCCGAAGAAATTTCGGCAGCATCTCCCCTGTACAGCGGACAATCTGAAACTTCTACATAACTCATATACCTCAGCCACAGGCGGCTGGAATAATAACAGTAAATAAAACCAATCACCACGCAGTTTATATAAGTATTCAGCCTCTGGCTGTCACAACCACGCAGTTAATAAAATAAACAACATAGTAATAATCTGACTCGAAATCAACCCTACTCAACTACACTCGTAAAGCCCAAATCCGATTTTCTTACCTCTTCTGCCGTCTAGGCAGACATGTAGTAGTATAAAATCGAAAACAAATCCATCAACGAGACAAATTATATAATATCTAAGTATTCAACATCCAAATCCAAATCCAAATATAGTCAAGTGAGAATCGAAACAATACAAACGATAGCAAATAGCTGGAGGTCTGCAGGGGACTAGCAACTGGAACTCCCTCCTGACAGCATCAACCTGAAAATAACAACAATGGAGGCGGGGTGAGTCCAACACTCAGCAGGTACAGTTGATATGCAAAGTAAAGAAATAACACCTAGCACTAATCATGCATACAGTCTCCTGATAAAAATAAAGGTAAATGCAAACCGAAGAAGACAGGAGAGAATCTGTACTAACCAGGACCCGGTATAAGGACAAACAGTCCGAAAGGTATAGAAGACCTGTATGCATGTCAAACATAGGTATCCAAACAATATGCAGCATATAAATGCAGCAAACACAATCACAAACAATAAATGCATCATGCATATGATGCCAATGTCATGGTCACCCCTGACGCTAGTCAGCCAACTCACAACAAAAGTGGGACCAAGTGGGTAGGGCTGTGACAACCGTGCACTCAGCAACACTACTCCTGATGAGTGATCGAGTGGACGGGATGCTGTCGGAGTACATACGTACTCCTACCCCAAATCATAAATGGGGGAGCGCAATGCTCTCATCTCCAGGTACATTATGACGGGAAGGAATCTCTAACGTGCTACACGCTGCGTCACACTACCTATGAGCGGATCAACGGAGCACCGGAAGAGTCAAACTGACGTGCTACCACGCTGTGTCATGCTACCCATGAGCGTCACAACGGAGCACCGAACAGTGATGAAAACTGGCAAAGTGCTCGACAATAATGGAGCAATCTATCGTACAGCATGCGATCATGCAAATGGTGCATGTCACTAAGCATGGTAATATACTAAACCAACCTCTGGGCATATAACAATGGGCACCATAGTGAATAAATCATATCAAGGTATACTGATCAAATAAGGTATCAAACGTAGGTCCTGACATGGTAAAATATGGTTATATCACTACCCGTGAGCATGATAAATCAGGTACAAGATCAATAAGAGATGCAATCAGACAACCAATCAAACAGGTAACATGTATTGGGCAGTGATTAACCGAAACAAATATGAAACACAATTAATGCAACTTATTATTTTCATTACTAAGCATATCAAAGACAAATAGTCAAAAGTACCCGCCTCCAAAAGAAATGTCCAAACTGGTCCAAATACGACGTCGAGATACTCGTCTCGCGTCAAGGTCCTGTGTCAAACAAATATACTTTTTATTTATCTAAAAATCTAATTGTATAGCTAAATAAAATCCCTAAAATAATAATAATAATAATTTAGGGAAAAACCCTAAACTATAAACCTCAACCTACCACGATGTGCATAACCAAACGAAATCTCAATTAGGGTTAGGAAACCCTAATTGCTTAACCTATTCCTCCTACATACTCACCAAATCTGTGGTAGCTAATAGGATCCTCGACCGGGGAAGTCCACAGTCGTAAGACGGTGGCCGCAGCTGAGTATGGCTACAATTTAATACTCCACTCAACACTTGCCAGCCCGAAATCAGCAGAGCAGTAATGCCACTGATCGAACCTGCAACCCTCTGTAAATGGAGAACATCTGGTGATGATCCACGGTAGATAAAGGACAAGAACATATCACAAAATCAAGATTTAAACCCTCACCTTGCTGTCACACTGCCGAATCACTACTGCTCTGAGGAAGAGGCAAGGTTCGGAGCTAAGGCACAAGTGTAGTCGGTTGTCGGTGCTAGGGCACAGTGAAGAGGTGTCGGCAGTCGGCGTCGGCGTCGCCGTCAGCGCGATCGGTGACTGTGAACCCAATCTAGGGCACAACGGCGGTTGGCGTCGCTGAAGGGGAGAGGGATCGGGAGGGCGGCTCGGCCGGCGATGACTCGCGGGTCGCCGCTGCTTGGACAGGGAGGAAGAAGGGAGGCGGCGTTGACGCTGGGTCGGCACTGCTTCGTGCGGTGTCGGCTGTGGCGACGGCTCGGGAAGGAAAATGGAGGAGAGGCAAGGGGAATCGGGTTCGGCGAGGAGGTGAAAACCGTCGCATAGCAGCAGTTAGGGCAGAAGATTGGGGGAAAAAGAAGAAGGCGCGGGGGAACAGTGTCGGGGAACGGCGTCGGGCTTAAAACGCAGTGAGGAGAAAAAAGAAAAGGAAAGAAATAAAGAAATAAAATAAATAAATAAACATTTCCTCGTTTAAAAGGGTCGCCTAAACAGGCTTTTCCGGGCCCCGTTTTTATCCCCGTTAACTCGTCCGTACGAGCTCCAAAAATTCTGTTATCTACCATCAGCAAGTACCAACAACAGATATAAATGCTGAACGGTAAACTAAATCACATACCTCCAGTGAAAAGATGGGGATATCGAGCTCGGATAGTGTCCTCGAGCTCCCAAGTAGTCTCCTCATCCGAATGATGCTGCCATCCGACTTTAACCAGCCGGATAGTTTTGTTCCGCAACTGACGCTCTTTCCTGTCGAGAATCCGTACCGGAACCTTCTCATAAGTAATGTCAGGCTGAACTGGAATTGGAATATCTGCCAGCACATGGGTCGGGTCATGTACGTATCTCCTCAGCATCGATACGTGGAATACATCATGAACGCCTACCAGGAACGGTGGTAGTGCCAATCGGTAAGCTACCGCTCCGATCCTCTCCAAGATCTCGAAAGGACCAATGTACCGCGGAGCTAGTTTACCTCTGAGGCCAAATCTCTTCACCCCTTTCGTGGGTGAAACTCGCAGAAATACATGGTCGCCAACAGAGAACTCTAGTGGTCTGCGTCTCCCTTCAGCATAACTCTTCTGGCGGTCCTGCGCCTCTGACATCCTCCGTCTGATAGTACGGACCAAATCTGCATCCTGCTGAACTCTATGAGGTCCCAACAACTGGGCCTCTCCAACCTCATCCCAGAGGACGGGTGCCCGACAAGGTCTACCGTACAACACCTCAAACGGTGCCATCTGGATAGCCGAAAGAAAGTTGTTGTTGTAGGCAAACTCTACCAACGGCAGATGATCCTCCCAACTGTCTCCAAAATCCATAACACACGACCTCAGCAGGTCCTCTAAAGTCTGAATGGTCCGCTCTGACTGTCCATCTATCTGCGGATGGAAAGTTGTACTGAAACAGAGCTGCGTGCCCAAGGCCTGTTGCAGACTCTGTCAAAAACCGAGACGTAAACCGTGGATCTCTATCCGAAATGATACTCAACGGAACACCATGTAGTCTGATGATCACCCGGCAATACAGATCTGCAAATCGATCCAGGGAATCAGTCCTCCGGATCGCTAAGAAATGCGCGGATTTGGTTAATCGATCAACGATTACCCAAATCGCATCGTGGCCTCGTCGTGTCCTCGGCAAACCCACCACAAAGTCCACGGTAATGTGATCCCACTTCCACTCAGAAATAGGAATCCGCTGAAGTAATCCTGCAGGTCTCTGGTGTTCAGCCTTCACCTGCTGACAGATAAGACATCTAGCTACGAAATCCGCGATGTCTTTCTTCATGTCGTTCCACCAGTAGGAACGCCTCAAGTCCCGATACATACCGGTCCCGCCTGGATGGATCGTAAATCGAGAACGGTGTGCCTCCTGAAGTAGCTCCTGTAAGACCGGATGAGACTGAGGTACGCATAATCTGCCTCGGAAGTATATAACACCCTCCTCGTCTCGTGTGAACTCGGTCTGCTGCCCGGAAGCTATCTGACTGCTAATGAACTGCAAATGCTGATCAACAGCCTAGGGCTCTCGTATCCTCGTCTTGATTAACGACTGAGCAACCACGGTAACCAAAGTACCCTGCTCTGTCTGTCCTTACCCCTCAAGGCCCAAATTGGAGAAACCTTAAATCAAGTATATGACCACAACTCGGTGGCAAGCTAAAGTCCCTCCGGACTTCCTGCTAAGCGCATCGACAACCACATTAGCTCAGGAACTCCATCCATCTCCTCTGTCGGAGATTAAGCTCCTTTTGAGTGAAAATGTATTTGAGACTCTTATGATCAGTGAGAATCTCAAATGTGATACCGTATAAATGATGTCGCCAAATTCTTCATGGCAAAAATAATGGCGACTTGCTCCAGATCATGTACAGGGTAGTTCTTCTCATGTTCCTTCAACCGACGAGAACATAGGAGACTACCATATCGTGCTGCATCAGAACAACTCTCAAACCCTGAAGAGATGCATCGGTATAAAGTACAAATCCATCCTCTCTAGAAGGTAAAACCAAAACTGGAGCTGACACTAATCTCCGCTTCAACTCCTGAAAGCTGGTCTCGCAATCCTCGGACTACGTGAACTTCACGCCTTTCCTGGTAAGGCATGTCAGCGGCATAGCAATACGCGAGAAACCCTTGACAAAACGTCGGTAATATCCTGCGAGTCCCAAAAGACTGCGGACCTCCTATACTGATTTCGGCTGCTCCCAACGGTAACAACCTCTATCTCCTGTGGAACCACGGTACACTCCTACTGGTGACCGTGTGTCCCAAACATCATAACAAAAGACAATCCAAACCAGCACTACTGATAATCACATATAGATGTTCTCGTCGAATCATCTCTAGATCTATGCGAAGGTAGTGTACGTGACTCACCTCGGATCCGTAATAGATCACAACATCGTCCACAAAGATAATGGAAACCTATCCAAACATCCTCGACATACCAGGATCATCGAGTCCCTGAAAACATCTAAGGCACTGTAAGCCTATATGGCAAAACCAAGACACATAATGTCCGTATCACAGACATTCCTATCCATAAGATCTCCGATAATAAATCGAAAAATCTGATCATCAATAACATAAATCACCAAAGAATAAATCCTCCAGGGTGAGAGCAACGCTCCATCACAGGAAACACCACATATGTGGGAGCAACGCTCTACCACAAGAAATCCTCAATATGTGGGAGTAACCCTCCACCACAAATAATCTGAAATATGTATCTGCAATAAATATAGGAGCAATGCTCCGCTACCAGCAATCCGTGATATGTGGGAGCAACGCTCCACCACAAAACAATACCTAAGTACCCCAAGGCACCTAACTATCCAGCTAGAGACTGTACAAGATCTCTCTACCACAATTTCGTTGTGGTTAGCCTAGGAGATAACAACCTAGAAACTAATCAAATCCATCATCAACTCTATCAGCATCCTAGTGGGTCATCCACTGATAGGAAAATTAGTTGATGGGTTAATTCAACAAATGACATAATGCAGTCACTCCACATTCTGCATTCAGTATAAGTAGAATCATCATACTGCTACCAACGTATACACCTAGCACACATACTCACCCAACATATGTATGATCAACAAAATCCTCCAATTATTATACACCAAACATACTCACAACTCAGGTATATTCAGTATGATACCTCCAACAATACATACCGAACACGTGTGCAAAATCAATGTAGGTAAAATCAACAATACACCTCAAACAACACTCACATGACATATCTTCATCTATGCCAAGACTATAACCAACATATACTTCCAATAAAGCATACTAAACCCAGGTGCACTCACAAATCAAACATAATCAAAAAGTTACCTCAGATACCACACCAAACACATATGTACATATCCCAACTCATATTAAATCAACAAAATGCCTCCATCAAAACACCACCGATGTACTTATACTACATCTCGAATTTAATCAACAAGATATCTTCAATAATTCATCCAGATACATACACCGAACTACATATCTAATGAGGAAAATTTTATCATCATAAATCCAAATGTACTCTTCCAGTATACACTAGTAACGATTGTATCCCATAAGTGTTAAGCAAGTAGCTCTACACTTCCTTACATCAGCGGGGTCACATATCCCAAAGCACCCTCTAAGTTATCCCACCAGGTATATACAATCCACGGTCAAAATCTTCATGGAATAGGATACATCGATCCTTTATAACCTATCCAAGCCGATAATGATATATGGCTAAATCAGTCATTTTCACGTCAGTACAAAACATGTACTCAAATGTGCTCTAGATACATAACTAAGCACAAATAACCTAAAGGTTCGAACATCTAAAAAATAGAATATGGCAATCCTCTACTGATCACCCGACAAAACTAAATCATTCATCTACTAACTAATCAAGAATACCTTAATCCTCCACAAGCAACTAAGGTATATCCAACCACATAATATCATATGTATAAATGTGTACAACCCAAAAGAAAAAGTCAATATTTAGAAACATCAAGACACTCTCATTTTCATCCTCAAAAATATCAGCCCATCGTAATATCAGATGAATCAGTCTCTACTCCTCATGAGGGCAAGTTAGCATTCAAAACATCAAATCATTATTTATCCACGAAGTCCAATATCAGAGGAAGCAATTATCCATTTTATCATCCTTTTAACTAACCACAACTAACCAGATTATTAAAATCTCATAGGCACACTCAACCATAAACTCTCTAGCACCCAATTTATAATCTGAACACCAACCATAATCATCAAACCTGTGAATATTATAAATGACACTCACTATGTCACCATCAATGACAACCCAAATATAAATCATCAAAATAGTTATCCACTAATAGATCATCAAAACAAATATCTAATAATGGATCATCAAACAACCACATAACATTTACTCTCTTAAATCATTAGAAATCAACACATCACAATATCTGATCTTCCAATATCCCTCAACCCCAAATCATTCTCAACAATGATCAAACATGATAACTCTCCAATGCCCAATTTTCATCGTATCGGATACCCTAATATCCAAAAGATACGAGTATAAAAACTCTACTGACTAAGTCCACAAGAATATATAGGTATCATCCATTACCCAGCTAACAATAGCAGAGGCTGATATGTGCCTCCATCTCCTAGTAGTAGTAACAGAAGCTAAAACTACTGATGGTATGATATGAAAAACCACCAGAGACTATAATCCTTGATCTCTATGAGGGTCGACCCAGATCAGTGGCTAACCCATCACAGGTAATATGTGCTACAACAATCAAACAGGTATTAAATAAAGAATGCTAATACCTGTCATAAACTAAGAAATTAAACATCATACCTATATGCCGTCGGGAGATGTTTCGTCGCTGTCAGTCCCCAACTTGACCTCAAAAGTTCCGATCGAGAACAACACCGGAAATCCATATAAATCCGAAACGGAAGTCCAAACACAATCGTAATGGAAAAATCCATGCAATCCAAAATAACTACCCAGTTTGCCTCGCAAACTTGGGCTAATCCAAAAATCCAGGATACCAAAAGCAGGTATCATAATCCACTCTGATACCATTAAATTGGTATCAGTCAAATCTCGAAAATCCGTAACACGAAAAATCAAACAAGTATCGCCAACCTCGGCGCTCTGATACCAATAAATTTGTATCAGATAAATCTCAAAAATCCAACACACGGAAACTCACCAAGTATCGCCAAACTTTGGCGCTCTGATACCAAATAAATTGGTATCAGGTTATCCCAAATATCCCGAAATACGAAAACAAAGATCGTAAAACTTATGCTCTGATACCACTAAATTGTCACGCCCCAGAGGAGTCCCTGTCCGAAGAAATTTCGGCAGCATCTCCCCTGTACAGCGGACAATCTGAAACTTCTACATAACTCATATACCTCAGCCACAGGCGGCTGGAATAATAACAGTAAATAAAACCAATCACCACGCAGTTTATATAAGTATTCAGCCTCTGGCTGTCACAACCACGCAGTTAATAAAATAAACAACATAGTAATACTCTGACTCGAAATCAACACTACTCAACTACACTCGTAAAGCCCAAATCCGATTTTCTTACCTCTTCTGCCATCCAGGCAGACATGTAGTAGTATAAAATCGAAAACAAATCCATCAACGAGACAAATTATATAATATCTAAGTATTCAACATCCAAATCCAAATCCAAATATAGTCAAGTGAGAATCGAAACAATACAAACGATAGCAAATAGCTGGAGGTCTGCAGGGGACTAGCAACTGGAACTCCCTCCTGACAGCATCAACCTGAAAATAACAACAATGGAGGCGGGGTGAGTCCAACACTCAGCAGGTACAGTTGATATGCAAAGTAAAGAAATAACACCTAGCACTAATCATGTGTACAGTCTCCTGATAAAAATAAAGGTAAATGCAAACCGAAGAAGACAGGAGAGAATCTGTACTAACCAGGACCCGGTATAAGGACAAACAGTCCGAAAGGTATAGAAGACCTGTATGCATGTCAAACATAGGTATCCAAACAATATGCAGCATATAAATACAGCAAACACAATCACAAACAATAAATGCATCATGCATATGATGCCAATGTCATGGTCACCCCTGACGCCAGTCAGCCAACTCACAACAAAAGTGGGACCAAGTGGGTAGGGCTGTGACAACCGTGCACTCAGCAACACTACTCCTGATGAGTGATCGAGTGGACGGGATGCTGTCGGAGTACATACGTACTCCTACCCCAAATCATAAAAGCAATGCTCTCATCTCCCGGTACGCTATGACGGGGAGGAATCTCTAACGTGCTACACGTTGCGTCACACTACCCCTGAGCGGATCAACGGAGCACCGGAAGAGTAAAACTGACGTGCTACCACGCTGTGTCATGCTACCCATGAGCGTCACAACGGAGCACCGAACAGTGATGAAAACTGGCAAAGTGCTCGATAATAATGGAGCAATCTATCGCACAGCATACGATCATGCAAATGGTGCATGTCACTAAGCATGGTAATATACTAAACCAACCTCTGGGCATATAACAATGGGCACCATAGTGAATAAATCATATCAAGGTATACTGATCAAATAAGGTATCAAACGTAGGTCCTGACATGGTAAAATATGGTTATATCACTACCCGTGAGCATGATAAATCAGGTACAAGATCAATAAGAGATGCAATCAGACAACCAATCAAACAGGTAACATGTATTGGGCAGTGATTAACCGAAACAAATATGAAACACAATTAATGCAACTTATTATTTTCATTACTAAGCATATCAAAGACAAATAGTCAAAAGTACCCGCCTCCAAAAGAAATGTCCAAACTGGTCCAAATACGACGTCGAGATACTCGTCTCGCGTCAAGGTCCTGTGTCAAACAAATATACTTTTTATTTAGCTAAAAATCTAATTGTATAGCTAAATAAAATCCCTAAAATAATAATAATAATAATTTAGGGAAAAACCCTAAACTATAAACCTCAACCTACCACGATGTGCATAACCAACCGAAATCTCAATTAGGGTTAGGAAACCCTAATTGCTTAACCTATTCCTCCTACATACTCACCAAATCTGTGGTAGCTAATAGGATCCTCGACCGGGGAAGTCCACAGTCGTAAGACGGTGGCCGCAGCTGAGTATGGCTACAATTTAATACTCCACTCAGCACTTGCCAGCCCGAAATCAGCAGAGCAGTAATGCCACTGATCGAACCTGCAACCCTCTGTAAATGGAGAACATCTGGTGATGATCCACGGTAGATAAAGGACAAGAACAGATCACAAAATCAAGATCTAAACCCTCACCTTGCTGTCACACTGCCGAATCACTACTGCTCTTAGGAAGAGGCAAGGTTCGGAGCTAAGGCACAAGTGTAGTCGGTTTTCGGTGCTAGGGCACAGTGAAGAGGTGTTGGCAGTCGGCGTCGACGTCGCCGTCAGCGCGATCGGTGACTGTGAACCCAATCTAGGGCACAGCGGCGGTTGGCGTCGCTGAAGGGGAGAGGGATCGGGAGGCAGAGGAGTCGGCCGACTCTTGCTCAAGTGCCGGCAAGGAGGGAGAATCGGGAGGGCGGCTCGGCCGGCGATGACTCGCGGGTCGCCGCTGCTTGGACAGGGAGGAAGAAGGGAGGCGGCGTTGACGCTGGGTCGGCACTGCTTCGTGCAGTGTCGGCTGTGGCGACGGCTCGGGAAGGAAAATGGAGGAGAGGCAAGGGGAATCGGGTTCGGCGAGGAGGTGAAAACCATCGCATAGCAGCAGTTAGGGCAGAAGATTGGGGGAAAAAGAAGAAGGCGCGGGGGAACAGTGTCGGGGAACGGCGTCGGGCTTAAAACACAGTGAGGAGAAAAAAGAAAAGGAAAGAAATAAAGAAATAAAATAAATAAATAAACATTTCCTCGTTTAAAAGGGTCGCCTAAACAGGCTTTTCCGGGCCCCGTTTTTATCCCCGTTAACTCGTCCGTACGAGCTCCGAAAAATTCCCGAAAAATTTCCAAAAATTCCGGAAAATTCCCTTATTCATATTCGCCTATTTCTGGTATTTTACATCTGTTCATGTGACACTTCTCCCCAATCGATCCACTGATCGATTGGGAGAATGCTTGTCACGGGGACTCACCCGATCGATCGGCCGATCGATTGGGCATGAACCAATCGATCGGCTGATCGATCCAACTCTTGGTTTTTGCCCAAAACCAATTCCCAAGTCCCCCACACCAACATCTGGTCAACCATGACCTGTTGGTACATTGTACCTAGCATCCGGTCACCCTTGACCTGCTAGAACTCGCTCACCAAGTGTCCGGTCAATCCTTTGACCCACTTGAACTTCTACCAGATGTCTGGTCAACCTTGACCCATCTGGATTTCCTCGTGCCAAGTATCCGGTCAATCCCTTTGACCTACTTGGACTTCCCAACACCAGATGTTTGATCAGCCTTGATCTATCTGGATTTCTCGTGCCTGGCTTCACTCACCAGGACTTCCCATTTGCCTGGCTTCACTCACCAGGACTTTTCATTTGCCTGGCTTCACTCACCAGGACTTTCCATCTGCCTAGCTTCACTCACTAGGTCTTTCACCTAGCTTCACTCACCAGGATTTCCCATCTTCCTAGCTTCACTCACTAGGTCTTTTACCTGGCTTCACTCACCAGGATTTTCCTTCTGCCTGGCTTCACTCACCAGGACTTTCCTTCTGCCTGACTTCACTCTCCAGGATTTTCACCTAGCTTCACTCACTAGGATTTTCCAGTCAAGTATCCAGTCAACCTTGACCTACTTGACTCTCCTTCACAATTTCTCCACATGAACAATTGCACCTGCAATCTTCATGTGTTGTCTATATGTATTGTCTATATGTATTATCAAACATCAAAATGCAAACATCAAGACTCGAGCTTGACTCAATTCAAGCTCAGTCAACTTGGTCAACCTTAACCTGGGGAATATTGCACCAACACAAGAGGCCAGCGATCTTGTACTTCGATCAAGGTGTGCTTTGATCCATCAAGAACTTGCTTGATTGATCAAACACATGTCTGATCGAACATGTGGGCTGCTAGGAAAAGTTCTGTACTTGTATAATTTGTGTACAAAAGAAATCTAAATAAAACAGAATTCCAGCGCCTTCAAGTGGTATCAGAGCAAGTTTTCTGGTTTTGTATGATTGGTTTTCAGTTAAATTGTGCAATGTTCGTACATAAGTTTATGCTGGATAATAGTAGGATGTGCTAGATAGACTAACTCTGTGGTTGCAGGCATCCTAGATCCAACTATTATGGCTTTTTGGGTGTTGTGCATGATTTGAACCCTCGGGCATGTCGCGGTTGTTGTGTGTGCATGATTGTAATAATTAAATATGACCGGTTGTCGCATTATTATTTTTTTTACATTCTGTTCGATCTAGATTACATGTAAATTCCTTTGTGGAATATAGGATCGATAAATGTAAATTTTATTTTTTTTTTGTTGCGGCTTGTATCCTTGTTATGCGTGGTGCTATTTTGAGGACCGAAGGTGCGACGGAGAAGGAAGCGAGATAGACGCGACGACTTGATCCATTAGCGGCATATTGGAGGACAGTGTTGGATGAGGCCATAATAGTTAGAAATTTTATTTTCATATTTATTGCCTTTATATACTGTTTTATGTGTTGTGATGTGTGTTGTGATGTGTATGCATGTTAAAATTCCTTGATTTAAATAACTAAGTAGAAGAGGTATTATTTAAATAAATCTCACAGTCTCCATTACTGGTTTGTAAGTGATGCATTTAAACTTGCGCGTTGGCTTTAAGTTCCTTCCTCCATATCAGATGAGTTTGTTTGCGGATCACTAGATCAAACTTCCTCTATGGATGATTATAGGAAATTATTTAGGTATGTGTAATCTTCTCCATCTAAAGGGGCACAATCCCAATTAATGCACTAAGTATCAAGTAATGGTATATACTTAGGTGCATTTAATAGTATCATCTCCATCGGAATCACTGCTATTATTTGTATGACCGAAGATGAACCAATTATTAATTTTATTTGTCATAAAGTTAGGTTGACAAGATAATAAAATTAATGGGTAAAACCTCCTCTTACAAATGTTTGAATTAGTATATGTCCACACTATCATGGCATACGAAATTCACAGTGTTTTGAGGTGTTGGTGAATTTAAATTATATCGTTTGAGGAATCAATATTATTTTAAATTCTGAAATTTTAACCAAATATTTTATTTTATGATTCTCATGATTTCAAAATACTTTTCAATCCTCTTGCTGTTATTTTAAAAGAAAACAAACTTACTGGTCCAAATTATATTGATTGGAAACGAAACTTGGAAATTGTCTTAACTGCTGAAGAATACAAGTTCGTACTTCTTCAGGTTTGTCCTAGCGTGCCTGATAAGAATTCTAGTGAAGAGGAGATAGAGAGACATAGGAAATGGGTCAAGGCAAATGAGATAGCGCGTTGTTACATTTTGACTTCTATGTCAAATGTGCTGCAACATCAGCATCAGGCCATATCCACTGCCTATGACATGATGCTCAATCTCAAGGAACTCTTCAGACACCAGAATAGGGCTGCCAGGTAGGAGGCCATGAGAAAGGAGAACAGTAAAGGTATATCTTATTCATTAGTTGTTGAAACATATTTAGCGATGTTATTTACAGGTATATGGTGTGTAGATACGGGAGCCACTGACCATTTCTGCAATTCATTGCAAGGGTTCCAGGAAATCCGACGACTACATGAAGGGGAGATCACCATCTACATGGGCAATGCTACAAGAGTGGTGGCTGTTGCCGTGAGAGATGTTTATTTATCTTTTGATAGGAATAAAACTTTGATTTTGAAAAATTATCTTTACGTACCATGTTTTAGAAAGAACTTGATTTCAGTTTCTAAATTATTTATGGATGGATATTTTGTTTCTTTTGATTATAAAGTGGTTGTCAAGAAAAATAGGGTGATTATCTGTTCTGGTGCGTTGGTTGGCAATTTGTATACTCTTAATCCAATAACTCCTACGATGCAACAAATGAAAATTAATAACACATCTTCTAATTCTAATAAGAGAAAGCAACCTTCGAAAATGAACCAAACATATCTTTAGCATCTAAGGTTGGGTCATATTAACTTGAGTAGGATTCAAAGGTTAATAACCGATGGACCTTTGGGTTCATTGGTAGTGAAAAACTTTCCGACCTACGAGTCTTGCTTAGAAGGAAAAATGACCAAGAGGCCTTTTAAGGCAAAGGGGTATAGAGCCAAAGAAGTGTTGGAATTGGTTCATTCTGATTTGTGTGGGCCTATAACTATGTAGGCAAGAGGTGGTTTCAAATATTTTATCTCTTTTATAGACGACTATTCGAGATATGGGTACATTTACTTGATGCGCCGCAAGTCTGAGTGCTTTGATAAGTTTGAAGAGTACAAGGCTGATGTGGAGAAACGTCATGGTAAAAGTATCAAGACACTATGGTCTGATTATGGTGGAGAGTACATCTTAGGAGAGTTTAGGAGTTACTTATCAGAGGTCAGGATTCAATCCCAATTGTCTGCACCTGGTACACCCAACAGAATGGTGTGACGGAACGAAGAAATAGGACTCTTATGGAAATGGTTAGATCAATGATGAGTTATTCAGAATTACCAAATTCATTTTGGGGATACACTCTGGAAACGACGGCGTACATTCTGAACTTGGTACCTTCTAAATCAGTACTCTCTACTCCCACAGAATTTGGAATGGGCGTAAGCCTAGTTTGAAACACATTCGGATTTGGGGTAGTCCAACACATGTGCTTAAGGGAGATGCTGATAAGTTAGGATCACGTACAGAAGTTCGCTTGTTCGTGGAATATCCTAGAGGAACGAAAGGTGGTTTGTTTTATAGTCCTAAATATCAGAAGGTCATTGTTAGCACCAATGTCCGATTTTTAGAAGAGGACTATGTAATGAATCACAAACCCATGAGTAAAATTGTTCTTGAGGAAATAAGAGAGGGCACTTCTACTTTAGTACCAACGGTACAAGATGAGATACCACAAGTAACTGCAACACGTGTCAAAAATGATGCACAATTACAGGTAGTGTCTCATCATAGTGGGAGGGTTGTTTAACAACCTGAAAGATTCATATTTTTGGGAGAGTCTTCGGACTTAATCCCTGGTGAACATGAAGTTGATCCTTGGACATATGATGAATCACTCCAAGATAAAGATGCAGCATCTTGGCAAAGTGTAATGAACTCTGAAATAGAGTCTATACATTATTATCAGGTCTGGGAGCTTGTAGAACCACTAAATGGTGTAAAAGTCATTGGATGTAAATGAGTCTACAAAAGGAAAAGAGGAATAGATGGGAAGGTGGAAACCTTTAAACTGAGGCTTGTTGCGAAGGGGTATACTCAGAAAGAGGGAATCGATTATGAGGAAACTTTTTCACCGGTAGCCATGCTTAAGTCTATCCGGATTCTTTTATCTATTGATGCTCATATGGATTATAAGGTTTGGTAAATGGATGTCAAGACAGCTTTCCTTAATGGAAGTCTTGAAGAAAACATCTATATGAAGCAACCAGAGGGATTCATTGTGAATGGCAAAGAACATCTTGTATGTAAGCTCAATCGGTCCATTTATGGACTGAAGCAAGCTTCAAGATCTTGGAACTTCTGGTTTGATGAAGTGATCCAGTCTTATGGATTCATTCAATGTCTGGATGAGTCTTGTGTATACAAGAAAAGTGACGGAAGCGTGGTGGTATTTCTTGTACTATACGTAGATGATATTTTGCTCATTGACAACAATGTCAAAGTGTTGTCAGACGTAAGGGTATGGATGTCCAAGTAGTTTGATATGAAGGACTTGGGAGAATGTGGACATATTCTTGGGATCAAAGTAATAAGGGATCGCAAGAAAATGATGTTGTGCTTATCCCAAGTTTCATACATCGATATTATCCTAGCTCGTTTTAGCATGCAAAACTCCAAGAAAGGTTTTCTACCTTTTCAGTATGGAGTACATTTATCTACAAAGATGTGTCCTAAGACACTAAAGGAGATAGGGGAGATGAAGGCAGTTCCTTATGCTTCGGCTGTAGGAAGCCTAATATATGCAATGCTATGTATGAGATCGGATATCTGTTCTATCGTGGGCATGGTTAGCAGATATCAAAGAAACCCAAGACGGGGACATTGGATTGTCGTAAAGCTTATATTAAAATACCTGAAAAGGACTAGAGATTATATGCTGGTTTACGAGGCAAATGATTTGCTCCCTATGGGTTACATGGATTCGGACTTCCAATCAGATAGGGACAGTAGTAAATCAACCTCGGGGTATGTGTTTACTTTGGGAGGTGGAGCTATAGCATGGAGGAGTGTTAAGCAGAAATGTATTTCAGACTTCACCATGGAAGCTGAGTATGTGGCAGCCTCTAAGGCAATCAAAGAAGTTGTATGGCTCAGAAACTTCTTGATGGACTTAGATGTGATTCCTGGTTTTCCCAGAGTTGTCATAATTTATTGTGACAACAGTGGTGCAGTAGCAAACTCGAAGGAACCACGATCCCATAAGGCAAGTAAACACATTGAGCACAAGTACCACCTGTTACGAGACATCATAAAATGAGGAGAGGTTATTGTCGCCAAGATTACATCAGCAGATAACCTAGTAGATCCTTTCACTAAGGCCCTTCCGGTGAGAGCTTTTGATAGGCATGCTGAGGGGATGAGAATCAGATGTATGGCAGCATTTATAGCAGCATAGTCTTTTAGTATAAGTGAGAGATTAATGGGATGTATACTATACGCCTAGCTTTTGTATGAACATCTATTTTGAAATATTTTGAAATGAGAATCACTTTGGTCAAATGTTTGCATTTTATATTTATATATGTCAATGCAGTTGTCCATTTAATTTATATTGTAGATAACATGGTATGTGGTGGCATACAGAAGATCATGGTATCGGTTCCTTATAAATTATAAATAGTAGCTCACAACTAAGATGGATTGGGACAAACTATTGGAACGGTTGTAGTGTAATTTAGTATTAGTCTGTCTTGACTATAAAATTACACTAATACACTATGTGTGTATTGAGTAGGACCGTTTGAGGTTGTTTGATTTGTATTGACTACATAAAAGAACAGAACCTCTGTTATTATAGATGTGCATCCTCTTAATCCCTATATAATAACAATCACGTATACTTAGTATTTATTTCTCTAACTTATCAATGAGTGAGATTTATTCGTTAAATCAATAGGCCTGATGAGTTAGAAAATAGTACTATTTATATGGTGTGTTGTTGATTATAGAAGGAATTTATATCCTAATTATTTAGGTTGATGATGTCCCCTTGAGGAGCTCATAAGGATTATCATGTAAACCCCGCAGGTGGACTTAATCTCGCATGATAATAAAGTTGAGTGGTACTACTCTTGGAATCAGATGTTAATTAATTGAGTTATCAGCAATTCATTTAATTAACGGGCATACGATATCTTAACCACGAGGAGATTAACACACTCATGATAAGAAGGAGCCCATATTGTAATATAGGATTGGTGCGGTAGTTCAATAATAACCCTTTAGTGGTATGAATTATTATTGATAGACTTGAGTTGAGTGTTCGGGCCGAACACAGGAAGCCAAGCTCATTAGGAGGCCTAAACCAATTCCTCCTCTAGGTTCCTGTTGTAGCCTCTATATAAAGCCTTGCATCCACCCATCCATAACTTGGTTTGGTTTAACTTGGTTTAACTTAACTTAGTTTGGTTTAACTTGGTTTAGTTTAACTTAACTTAGTTTGGTTAACTTGGTTTGGTTTAACTTAACTTGGTTTGGTTTTGTTAGAGTGTATACTAAAAGCCTAGCTTTTGTATAAACATTTATTTAGAAATAAATTATCACAATGGTCAAATACCTACATTTATTTGTTAAGTGTAGTTGTTCAATTAATTTATATTGTAGGTAACATGGTGTGTGGTGTCACACACAGAAGATCATGTTATCAGTTATTTATAAATTATAAACAGTTGCTCACGACTAAGATGGAAAGGAACAAACCATTGGAATAGTCGTAGTGTAATTAGGTATTAGTTTATCTTGACTAATAAATTACACTAGTACACTCTAAGTGTATTGAGTAAGACCATTTTAGGTAAGTTCTTTTTATACTGACTTGATAAAAGAACTAGACCTTAGTTATTATGGAAGTGTGTGCTCTTAATCCTAATATAATAACAAACACATATATTTAATATTTATTTCTTTAATTTATCAATGGGTGAGATTTAGTTCGATAAATCAATAGGTCCGATAAGTTGGGAAATGATATTACTTATAGTGTGTGTTGTTGATTATAGAAGGAAACTGTGTCCTAGTAATCTAGGTTGAGAATGACCCCAAGAGGAGCTTATAAGGATTGTCATGTTAAACCCTGCAGGTGGATTTAGTCCGACATGACGATGAGGTTGAGTAGTACTACTCTTGGACTAAGATATTAATTAAGTGAGTTGTCAGTAACTCATTTAATTAGTGGTCATTTGACATCTTAAACACAGGGAGACTACCACACTCATAATAAGAAGGAGCCCAAAATGTAATTTGAGATTGGTGCAGTAGTTCAATAATAGTTTTTTAGTGGTATGAATTATTATTGATGAAATTAAGTTGTGTGTTCGGGGCGAACAGGGGAAGCTTAATTTCATCGGGAGACCAAAACCAATTCCTCCTCTCGGTCCTTATCGTAGCCTCTTGTATATAGAGATGTATACCCACCACATACCCACTTCTTACCTACCTTTATACCCATCCTATTGGGGTCGGGCAAGCAAGCTTTGAATCTAAGCTTGGGCCGGCCAAGTAAATAGGATGAGTTGAGTTGGTGTGGCCGACCCTAGTTTAACCCAAGCTTGGTGTGGCCGGTCACATCATATTAAAAAGGGATTTTTATTAAAATTATTTCTTATGTGGATATCATGGTTTTAAAAGAGAGTTTGAAATTTAAATCTTTCCTTTTATAGCTTTCTACAAAAGATTAAGAAAAGATTTGAAATCTTTCCTTATTTGTAGATTAGGTAGATTTTAATTTTGAGAAAACTTTCCTTTTTTAACCATGTTTATGATTTAAAAGAGAGTTTAAAAATTAAATATTTCTTTTATAAAGCTTCTACAAAAGATTAAGAAAAGATTTGATATCTTTCCTTATTTGTAGATTGAAAAAGATTTTAATTTTTAGAGATAACTTTCTTTTTATCCACATGTTTAAAAGAAAGATTTAATTTATAAAAATTCTTTTTTATAAACCACCATGAAGGGAAAAATTATTGGAGATTTTTTTTAAAAAATTTCCGGAAGCAAATTAGGAAGTTTTAATTCTTGTGTGAATTAAAATTTCCTTGATTGGGAGAAAAAGGTGGCCGACCATTATTATTGAGAAAAGGAAATTGTTTTTAATTAAAATAATTTTTCTTTTACATGGCAAAGGAATTAAGGAAGTTATTATTTAAATTTCCTTATTTGCCAAGACCAAGGATTATAAAAAAGGGGGTAGAGGTGTCTTCATGGCTAACGATTCTATTCTTTTTCTCTCCCTCTCTTCCTTGGTGTGGTCGGCCATAGATGTTTTCTCTTCTTCCTTTTCTTTCTTCTTCATTGGCCGAACCTCATCATCTCATGGAGCTTGAAGGTGGCCGGATTCTAGCTTGGAGAAGAAGGAGAGAAAGGAAGCATCCCTTGGAGCTTGGTGGTGGTCGAACCTCATCCTTTCATGGAGCTATTGTGGTGGCCGAATATTGCTTGGAGAAGAAGGTGGCTTAGCTGGATTCTCATCTCGGTAGATCATTGCCCACACAACGTCCGGGATAAGAAGAGGAATACGGTAGAAGATCAAGAGGTTATTTGCTTACAAAGAAAGGTATAACTAGTAATTATTTTCCGCATCATACTAGTTTTCTTTATATAGTTATTTTTGGAAATACCAAACACAAGAGGCATATGATTCTAGAGTTTTCAGATTTGTTTCGAATTTGTGTTTTCTTTGTTTTCGAATTTGTGATTCGATTGTTCCTTTTGGTTAACCTAGAGTTATTTAAGGAAATTAAATATTAGCTTTCCTTAAAAGGCTTTGTCTAGGCGGTGGTGGTTGCTCCCATATCCAAGAAGGTCATGTGCCTCGTCATGCAGTCCTGAAAGCCAATTTTAGAAATTAATATTTAATGGAATTAATAACATAGGTGGATTTGAATCAATAGTGTTAAGTTCCGCTTGTGATTCAAATCTAAACCATTAAGAACAGATAAGTTAAATTTGGAATCAATGATGTTAAGTTCCGTCTGTGATTCCTAATTTAACTTCTAAATAACACAATAGGTTATTTAAGAAAAGGTTCGACACTTGTACAAAATTTTTGTACAGTGGAGCCGATACGATTTTTCTAGGACTAACCAACAGGTTTAACTTGGTTATAAAAAATAAAAGGGAGATTTTTTCTAAATCGAATTTGATTATAAAATATAAAAGGGAGATTTTTTCTAAACTGAATTTGGTTATAAAAAATAATAAGAGGGAGATTTTTTCTAAACAGAATTCTATTATTTTTTTTATTTCTTTGTAACCAACTGCAAGGGTTATAAAAAGGGGAGGTGGCGCCCCCTAAATATAAGTCTTACTTAGGGTCGGTGGCACAAGGATCTCCTTTTCTCTTGCTTAGGGTCGGCGGCACAAGGTTCTCCTTCTTCACCTTAGGGTCAGCGCCACCTCCATCCCTTGCTAGGGTCGGCGATTCCTCCACCTAGCCAAGGCTGGCGGCTCTTCCTCCTTGCTAGGGCCAGCAGCTTTGCTTTCCTTGGTGGACGACGGCTTGGAAAAGAAGAAGAAGAGGAGAAGGTGCCCCATCCTAGCTATTCTCTTGGTGGGTGGCGGTTTGGAAATAACGAAAGGAAGGGTGTTTCTTATCTTGGTAGATCGTTGCCCACACAACGTCTAAGAAGAGGAGAGGAATACAATAGAAGATCTAGAGGTCTTTAGCTACAAAGGAAAGATACAACTAGTTCTTTAATTCCGCTGCGTAATTAGTTTAGTTTTCTTTGTATTGATTTTGAATACCAACACAAGAGGCCAGCGATCTTGTACTTCGATCAAGGTGTACTTTGATCCATCAAAAACTTGCTTGATTGATCAAACACATGTCTGATCGAACATGTGGGTTGTTAGGAAAAGTTTTGTACTTGTATAATTTTTATACAAGGGAAATCTAAACAGAATGGAATTCCTGCGCGTTCAGTGAGATTGGATGAGTTATTATACCTTTAAACAATGTTACATGGAGGAGACATTATTTATGGATCTTATTTTGCCAGACACATGATGAAGGTTGGGAAATCCACTTCAATGATATCATTATCGGTGGTTATATCACCCACATCCCTCAAAAATAGGAGTATGATCTGAGTGGAATTAAAGCTATTCAGAGACACTCCAATATAGATTTGGGGATGTGTCTAGCCTCTAGAATGATTATTCCAAATGGGATTCATATGCATTTGTACTTAAGGGTCAAGAGCAATTTAAATTGCCAAACACTAACTATACCACTGTTACCAACCCCGCGAATTGGAGACTAACATAAGTTCCACCAATCCCTCAGTTTGGTGAGTCATATGTGCTTCCTTCCGAGGGACCACACACCCCCATGGTACACGCATACAAAGAGGTTCACTTATGAAGAGAAATCTAGACACTGAGCCGCATAGACCTTCTTTTCCTCACTCCGAGTACATTCCACAACCTCCTATATATGTTTTTCTTGACTTTCGCACTAGGCTTGATGGTATTCATATATAGTAGGTCGCTATGAGGTAATTCTTTGAGCAGTAAGTGGGACCTAGAATAGTGGATTTGGAGGCTTAGAGGGACATTTCTAGAGAGCATATGCACATTACTAGGAGACCCATTTATATTTTAAAGCTGAAGAAAAGGGGAGAGAAGAAGAGGAAAGAAAGTGGGAAGAGTAAAGAGAATTCTGTGGTGAAATAAGACAGTTCATGGGGGGAGTAGAGAGAGCAATGTGATTGGGAATAAGGACACCATGAATAAGAGCGGATGACAGTTGCTCAAACCAAGTGCACGTACGTATTTATGTCAAAGACACACCTAAAGGTTATGTAATCGTCTGTCTATACGTAGACGACATGCTAATAATGGGCAGTAATCATGACTACAAAGAAAATGTTGACAAAAAATTTCGGTATGAAAGATATGGGTCAAGCAGATGTTTTATTGGGAATTAAAATTCTCAGGACATCAGAAGGGATAGTTCTGACACAATCCCATTATGTAGAGTCAGTATTGAAAAGATTCAATGCGTACGATCTCTCTACAGTAAAAATACCTATCGATCTAAGTCAACACTTAGCGAAAAACCATGGTGAGACCTTATCGCAGTTGGAATATTCTCGGATAATAGGCAGTTTGATGTATCTCACAAACTGCACACGTCCGGATATTGCCTGTGCGGTCAACAAGCTGAGTCATTTTACGAGTAATCCAAACGACACCCATTGGAAAGCATTAATGTGAGTTCTTAGATATTTGAAATATACTATGAACTATGGATTACATTATGGAAAATATCCCGCTGTGCTGGAGGGATATTGTGATGCTAATTGGATATCAGATACAAAAGACTCCAAATCCACTAGTGGATATGTTTTCACGATCGGTGGGGAAGTAGTATCTTGGAAATCCACTAAGCAGACGTGCATTGCTCGGTCAACTATGGAATCCAAGTTTATAGCACTAGACAAAGCAGCTGAGAAAGCTGAATGGCTCTGGAATTTCTTAGAAGATATTCCGAGCTGGACGAAACTTGTGCTTGTCGTACTGATCCACTGTGATAGTCAATCAGCAATTGGAAGGGCACAGAGTAATATGTACAATGGGAAGTCACGACATATACGTTGTAAACATAATACCATTAGGCAGTTGATCTCGAATGGAGTGATTGCAATCGACTATGTTAAGTCCAAAGATAATTTGGCAGATCCTCTTACGAAAGGGTTGAGTCGAGATCAAGTATACTGCTCGTCAAGAGGAATAGGATTAAAAATCTACAACTAAAAAACGACTGTAGCGGCAACCCAACCTTGTTGACTGGAGATCCCAAGATCTTGGTTCAATGGGACAACGAAGTTACAGAAGTTGTGTTACAGCACATGAGATATTTTATCTCTATCCCAATCGTAGGATGAATTTGTGCTGTCCTACCTCATGTAGAGATATTAAGCTTATGCTTTTAGTGACTTCTATACCTTATAAGGTGGAGTATGGTAGGATACTCCTGATAGAAGTGTCACCTATATGAGTGTGAAGACAAGCCGCTTCAATGAAACACTCATGAATCCAAGATGGTGTCCATGGCCGAAACGGAACCAACCATGAGAACCTAAAGTAGGTGAGATAGGTCTCTGTGTGGGTGTTATTTTCTAAGTATACACCAACAGCTGAGCAGTTCAAGACATCACGTTCACTGCGCAGCCTAGTATACTCGATAGCATTCCACTAAAGAAGGTTTAAAGCCACAAGCTACCTCTCCCGATGCAGTGACTTATCGATTAGACTCTTGTAAAGTGTCAGCATGCATACACGCATTGCATTAATTTCCATTCATGTGGGGGATTGTTGGATATTGGGGCCTTAATGGACCAATATGATTTTGTGGAAAAATCGGAATGCCATCAATAGATAAAAGTCGTAATTGACTTCAAAATTGAAATCTACATTTCGAGTATATAAATTTAGACTATTAATTTGCTCAAAACCGATTAAAGGTGAATGAGAAATTAATTGTTTAAAGTCGGCCCAAATAAACATTAATTATTCATTAATGATATATAAGGAAATGCATGGGAGAATAATCCCACATCGGAAATTTTCGATGTGCATTCTTTGCTTATTAATGATGCTGTGTTAATGGAGTTAACTCAGGAAAAGACCAGGTGCTCTCTTCTCAGGGGCGAGCGAGCCCGCCACCCGCCACGTGCGCAATGGGCGCTTTTTAGGCGCACTTTGCACTTTGCACTTTGCACTTTGCACTTTGTACTTTGCACTTTGCACTTTGCACGTACGCATTGAGGAGCTTAAATTTATGCTCCAGAGGACATTGTAATACCTACGTGGCACTCGGGTGACGTATCAGGCTCGTATCATGGCAATGCCTATGTGGCATCTACGTGGGCAAGAAGAGATGATTGGACTATTGATTGGGCAAACGGATGGCAACCGTTGATCAAAGAGGTGTGATGGATCGCTTGTGATGCGATCTAGAGCGTTGGATCGCGAAGAGTCACGATCTGACCACTTGGGATGAGACTTGATCTGAAGCGTCAGATCAAATGGATCAGTAGATCCAGATCCGATGGCTGATGACAATAGGCGAGATCTACGTGGCACTCGGGTGACGTATCAGGCTCGTATCATGGCAATGCCTATGTGGCATCTACGTGGGCAAGAAAAGATGATTGGACTATTGATTGGGCAAACGGATGGCAACCGTTAATCAAAGAGGTGTGATGGATCGCTTGTGATGCGATCTAGAGTATTGGATCGCGAAGAGTCACGATCTGACCACTTGGGATGAGACTTGATCTGAAGCGTCAGATCAAATGGATCAGTAGATCCAGATCCAATGGGTGATGACAATAGGCGAGATCTGAGGGTCACAACTCTTCAGATCTGATGGATGAGATTAAAGTGAGATATGTGAAGGGTTATAACTCTTCAGAATGGACGATCCAGATCGATCCAGCCCAACACATCCTCTCACCCAAAAAGGCATTCAATAGAACTCTCCTCTCCAGATGCTGGAAATATCAATCGAATCATCGAATTCATTTATTCTACTCTTTCTTGAGCATTCATCTCATCCTGTGCATTTAAGAGTCCAAAAATCCTACGAGAAGGTTCGCTGGTCTCAGAATTCGAAGTGCTACGATTCCGAGACGTTCGTCGTTGTATCTTGGGAACGAATTGCTGCTATCCGTTAGCACCGTAGCAAAGCAATATCGTTTACGGAGATAGTATTGAACACTAGCCTCGACGATCAGTATCAGTTTGCGCACTCCAGGAGATACCGGATCCCAACATCGGATACCTTAGGATTGTCTACCAACATAGGCCAATATTGAGGATGAGAATTGAGGCATAGATCAAGTGTTTGCTAGCATAGAGGTGAAATCAAAACCCTAGGATTATTCTCTCTGGCTGTCTCTCCTCCGTCTTCTTTACACTTCCCTCTAAGATCACACTCTCTCTTCCTGCTCTTATCACACACTATCTTCTTTTCTGGATCACACTCTGCATTTCTATTATGATCTCTCTTATTTCCTTCACTCCCTTATCCTTTTGCTTCCCTTTCATATTTAGATTTTGATTCGCATTCGTGACAAGCAATACTTCTGATTTGGTTTAGACTGTTAGGTTTGATTGGTAGGCTAGTACTCAATCATCATACCCTATTGATTTGATCTTGTTATTACTTTACGATACTTTTGTGCACTTGTGGATTTACCACACACCACTATGTGTGCCCGATCAATGCTAGCCGCACCCTATTAGTGTCGGTCACACCCAATCAGTGCCCATCACAATCGAGTAGCGCCGACGAGGTCGAGTAGTGGTAGCGGTGGACAAGCAATGCAGATTGTGCCCGATCAGTGCAGGTTGCAACCCTACTCTACTGACTGTAACCTTACCATGTCGGTCATGACGTTGCTTTACCGACCATGATCGAGTAGTGGCGGCCCGATCCTACTCTTCCGGTCGCGACCGAGCAGTGGCTGCTGCGACTGAGCACTGGCGGTCATGGCCTTACTTTACCGGCTGCGTCTGACACTGCTCGACCAAAGCCGGTCGTAGCTAGCACTGCTCGGCTAGTGCAGTGCCAGAGGAGGAGAACAAGGAGGAGAAGCGGAGTATCTGAACGCCGGAGGAGGATAAGATGGAGGAGGAGAAGTCAATTGCCGGAGTAGGGAAGAAATTGCCAAAGTAGGGAGGACAGTTTGCATAGGGAAGAGATCGGGTGCACGAGGCCTAATATCCCAAATATAACGACGGAATATAATCCATCTCTAAATCCAATGCAAATTGCTAAGGTTTAGATTTTCCAGTTGGTAACATGCAAGGATGATGGAAATCAATAATTCGTCGCTATTAATGACAGATAATTAAATAATCCTTCGCTATTAGCGATGAATAATTAAAAAAAATTAATAGCTATGGATAATTAAAAAAAATCTCTATTAGCGACCGATTAATGAATATTTGTCGCTACGAGTTACACGTAAATATGTCCACAAAAAAATTATAGATCTCCGAGTTAAATAGAAAGGTTAGTGACAGATAATTAAACAATGATAGATTATTTAATTTTCTGTTGCTAATAGCGACGGATAATTAAATAATCCATCACTATCAGTGATGGATTAATATATATTCCATCGCTGATAGCAACGAATTCTAAAATAATTCGTCTCTAATAGCGACAATCATCCATCTATCGCTAAACTGATAACAACAGATTAATGAATATTTGTCGCTACGAGTTACATGTAAATATGTCCACAAAAAAATTATAGATCTCCGGGCTAAATAGAAAGGTTAGTGATAGATAATTAAACAATGATAGATTATTTAATTATCTGTCGCTAATAGCGATGGATAATTAAATAATCCATCACTATCAGTGATGGATTAATGTATATTCCATTGCTGATAGCAACGAATTCTAAAATAATTCATCTCTAATAGCGACAATCATCCATCTATCGCTAAACTGATAACAAAAAATTGGCATTTAACGCCCGACGGCTAAATGTACATGACATTTAGTCCGTCACTAATTGTGACAAACATTTACATTTCTGTTGCTACTTAGTGATAGAATTTTAATGGCCGTCACCAACGCCATCGCTATTAGCTACTTTTTTTTGTTGTGGGACTAAATATTCAATTTATTAAAGCACCCATGTTCGTGTTAATGTATGAGTGTTAAAATATCCAAATAGTATGACAATTAATATGGATAATATTATAACACCTACATATACATCTAAATTCTAAAATCATAAATCCTAAATTGTAGATCTTAAACTCTAAATTCTAAATATTAAATCCTAAGCATTCAATTCTTTAAACGCAATTAATGAGCAAGAATAAAATAAAAAATTTATTTATTTATTTAATATAAAAATAAAAATTGATGAGACTCATAAATAATGAGTGAATGTTAAAATGAATACAAGTGTATTAATAAAATGGAGGTATTAATATAATAAGTATGTGACATGTGAATCCTACCTTTGGAAAAGGTGATATATATTAACATTCCAATATGTTATTAATAATACTGAAGGAGTTGCCTCTACGGGTTGGCGCAGTTAATACTTGCATGAATATTTTCTCTAATACACTACAACAAAAATGTTAAACAACAACACCACAAAGACAACGGTTTTAGAAGAAACTGTTGTAAATTTGGTAAAAGACAACGGTTTTAGATAAAACCGTTGTCTTTGAGCTCCCATAAAATACAAAAGACAACGGTTTTGTGAAAACCGTTGTCGTTGAGCAATATTTTTTTAAATCAACAACGCATTTTACAACGGTTATCTAAAACCGTTGTCTTTAAGCACTTTTTTAGGCGATACGACAACAGTTTTGTAAACCGTTGTCTTTTACTTTATTCTTTCGGTGTTTTTCCCTCTCTGTGAAAAATTTTTGGCGCCGTGTTTTCCGCCTTAGCCTTCCTGAACCCTTCTTATCCGTTTTTATTTCCCTCTCTCCATACGATCTCTTCACGCTCCTGCTGCCGAAAACCTAAGCATCTTCATTCAACCCCTCTCTGGCGAACCCCTCTCCACAAATTTTTAAGTGGAGAGGAGGTGGAGGAAGGTGATGAGTTTGTTCACCAGAACATGCGCCAATGACGAGAACTCGCCAAACCTTGTTTGCTAACTTGACTGCGTCTAGGGCATGGTCGATGCTCTCTCTTTTGTCTGGTGGAAGTGTCATCAGGTTAATGTCTCCCTTCACCTCTTTCCTCTGCTTACTCATTAGGGTTTCATCTTACCTGCTTCTTGATGAGGATGTTGTCGTTGAGATCTCCGAACATGAACTCGTCATCGTTGTGGAGGAGTTTGGGTGAGGGGGATGAAGAGGGGACGAACCGAAGCCAATCCCCAAGGGGAAAACCAAATCTCCGGAGCAAATCTTCCCGGTCATCTCGCCGTCGAGTGCATTCTTGATTTGTTCGCCCCCCAGTTTTCAGGGCTGCGTTAGTTGAGCACCGTACGGCAGATCGAGATGTGGATTTCCTGGGCGACGCGGATGCGGGCCTCCTTCGGAGCTTTCTTCCTTTGGCTCGTCACTTTGGTCTACTTCACTCAGGTTCCCTTCCTTTGGCTCTTATTTCCGACCTTGTAGAGTAGGGCTTCTTTGTCGATTCATTCTTGTACCTGCCTTTTTGGTAGTTTTCATTGATCTTGTTTCTCTATAAAAGACGTAATTTCGATCGTCATTTTTATATACTTTGGCAGGGTTTCAGATCCTTTGTGTGGACTGCAATTTCTTACCAGATGAAAGACATACTGAAGTTATCGCCGTCTTCATCACAGTTTCTAGTTTCTGTTGCTCATTCTCCATGGAGTATCAAACCAATTTATGGGTAACCACTTAACCGTCTTGTGTTTGGTCCACTTAACCGTCTTGTGTTTGGTGGTTCGATGGATCTTATTGCCTGATGCTTGCGTTGTGATTGGTACTTAAACACTTACCGACACATGATCTGCATTTTGTGTTAGCAATCACAATATGTAGACAATTTATCTTATAAAATTGTTTTAGTAATATGTATGCAATTCTAATTCATGACTCTTTTGTTGTTGATGTGCATGTTATCATGAGCTTGCTAACGGTTAAATTATACTAACTCGACGTGTTTATTTCTTTTGGAACACTAAACTTTAAATGACTTGGTCTTTGTATATTTTCTCATAATAGATACACATAGCTGGACTCACAAGAACATTTGGGCATTATGTGTGAGATCATACTGTTTCTGATATTGATGCATGAAGGTGCATAACTTGTTGAGCAACACAAGGCAAATATGTCAGTATAAATTTCTTAAAACATAATATTTCATATCAAATTGTTTCCATATTTGTGATGCTGCTAAATGCATTTCTATTACTTACATTTGCATTGCTCGTATGAATTAGCTTATCCACCCAAATCAAAGAATAAAGGAAAACAAATGTCAAACACGAATATTGTTCTCATGGTGATAATTATTTTTTCTTGTTGAACTCACACAGGATATTACTCTTGGTGTTTCCCTTGGTTCAGCAACCCAGATCTCCATGTTTGTTGTAAGGATTTAATTTGATGTAGCTTTGAAATGAAATGTTGTGTATATGTTAAAGAATAGCTTACAATGTACTAATTTGCCCTTTTAAGTTTCCATTATGTGTTATGGTGGCTTGGATAACGGGAATCAAGATGGATCTTGATCTTAATCTGTTAGAAACTGGCTCATTGATCATGGCAATACTAGTAATAGCATTCACGTTACAGGTAACTCATTGGGGTATGCTTGTTAGTTACACTAACTTCTGTTGTTGTTTTTCAGTTATTTTGAAATGCTAGGATTCAACCAAAATTCTTCCTGCAAGACTCAACTAATGGTACTTTTACAGGATGTAACTTCACATTACTTGAAGGGGCTTGTTCCCTTACTGTGCTACTTGGCAATTGGTGCATGCTTCTTTGTTTTCAAATCACCACTTGAGTCAAGTTTATTATGTTCTAGTGTACAATTTTGTTCATACTACTGTGGCTTTAGTTTTGCTGATAGTTTCATGCTATGTGATGGCCTTATTTCAGTCACAATTGAATGAGGCTATTTTAAGAGAGGATTATGGAGAAGCTGCAAAGCTGAAGTTGGCCATAACTGGTGCTACAAAAAGGATATTGTTGGAGCAACATTGACTATTATGAATGTATGAAACTTGTCTTATACACTTATTGTATTTAATTTATATTCTAAGCACTCTTGTTGCCACAGAGAGCTATAGAGGAAGAGCGATACATCGATGCAACTTTCATTCGTGATCATGTTGGGGCAGGACTGGTCAGTTTATTGGAATTAACTTGTTGCCAATTCTTACATCATCTCCATTAAGCTATGCTTGTCCCAATTTTTTGGTTTCAGCTACATGAAGCTATTCACTCCATTGAGCTTTATTCATTTTGCTATATGCAAGCCTATAACAGTGGTTGCCAATTCTTATATATTGATTGAAAAAAATTCTTCAAATGTTGAATGCATACAGAAACTTAAAGCAATGTTCAAAAAGGGTGCATGCGACTTAAATACTGATGAAAAAGGTAGTTGCTCAGTATACTGCTTTGTGGTTTTTATGCAAACTGCACATCCTCAAGCTTTGAGATCTTACTAGAGTGTTGCTGCTGTAATGTTGAGACATAAGGTACATGACTTCCTCTATGATTCCTTCTTTCTGTTACATCTTGGCTATTAGCTATTCTAGCTGCTTTCACATAATACATGGTTTAAGATATAATGTCAAGTTTATATATTCATCAACTTTTTTCATGCTCACTTGCTTGACTACTCATGAAAATGTGAAGCGGCAACGTTTCTCGTGCTTATTTGGCCATTCTTTTACTTAAACATTTCAGAAAGGTCCAGATTTATGTACGTACTTCACAATTTGGTTTCTACTGTACAAAAGATGCAAAGCTGCAAGAAGTTTATAATTATTTATACATGTTGATAAGTTTTCTACTTTTGGAGCTTGTTTGTTTCAATTATCAATTTAGTTTGTAGTGGTTTATTAGATTTATTCGTTTCAATTATCAGTTTGCAATGATTATCAGTTTATACATGCATGTTTATACTTTTTTCTATGGCTTTAACTATATTTTATTTTCAGAAAAGGGAGAAAGCTGGGTTTGCAAGCTAAGTCTATGAAATTCTGTATGCAGAAAATGAACCAGTACATGAAGATTGTTGTGGTCTGATAAACTTAATTTTATGGTCTTATCTTTTGTGGTTATGGTCTGATAAACTACTTGTGGTCATGTTTGGATAGCTTGTAGTAATTGTAGAAGTTTATAAATTTAAGTGAATGTACATATATGTTGTACCAGTTTTTGATTGAGACAAGATGTATAAAAGACAACTGAATGTATATATGTTGAAACAGTTTTTGTGAATGTATATATGTTGTATTAGTTTGTGTGCAAAAGAATTATAATGTTTTATCTATTCGCGATGCATTTTCTAATCAACATAGACAACGATTTTTTAACCGTTGTGAAAAGTATTCAAAGACAATGATTTTAAACTAAATTTTGAAGAAAGACAACAGTGTATTTGTTATCAAAAGCATATCTGCGATCAAATTTTTGCAAAACTGGCAATTACAACGGTTCTATACTGTTGCAGAACTGTTGTCTTTGGTATTAAAAGACAACACTTTAAATCCGTTGCATGACTGTTGTCTAATGTGGTCAAAGACAACGGTTTTAAACCGTTGTCTTTTACCGCACATTTAACAACAGTGTCAGTTACAACGGGTTTAAAGGGCCTATGACAACGGTTTTTAACCGTTGTCTTTTAATGTTTTTGTTGTAGTGATAGGTCTTGAAGTCAATTCCAAGTGAGTGCAAAATATCTCATGGGTACTTGACCTCCTCATGTAAAGGGTCCACTAGAGTAAAATGTCCACATGCTTTACTTGCCTATACCAACGATACTATGCTAAGTGAAATAAGCGATATCACCTTTTATTCCAATAATAACGGAAGAGTTTATGGTATGATCCTAGAGGAAGCAATGGTTAGAGCTTCCATAATGGGAGCTCCTTCCGAGATCCCATTGTTGATGTGTCGTAAGTGAGGGAGCTCCCTCCCATAGTGGGAGGGAGCTCATTTACCTTCGGCAAGGAGACATAGTCGCTCCTTCCTTTTATTTATTAAAATGATTTTTTTTAATTTAAATTTGATAATGGAGAGGTTTTATAATTAGGGGAGAGATGTGTGGTGGAGGGGTTTTTAATTATATATAAGGTAAAATATAATGAAAACATATTAGACTTAGGGCACTTGTAATGAGGGTTTATAGCATGGGATTTATGCTATAGACTCTTCATTATAAACCCCTACTATATGGGTGGGGTTTATAATTTTTTCTATAAATTAGTCCCAAAATCTTGAGACTGCTTTATACTTTTTTAAAAAAAATTGCAAAGAGGGTTTATGCTCTCCCTCTTGACGTGCATATGAGGGCAGCAGGCAACAAGGGTCTGCTGCCCTATTTAATGTTCTTTTTAATTTTGTTTATTTATATTTTTGTTAAGTATTTGTTTATTTTTTTAATTATTATTTTTACATAATTAAATGTATAAAATTTAAAATACAAATATAATTATAAATTGTAAATTAAAATATTAATTAATATTATATTTAGTAAATGAAATTATAAATAAAGATATTTGAAAAATCTAAATAAAAATAAGTAAATTAACAGTAGGATAATAAAAAAGTTGTTGGAAAGGTTTATGATAGTGGAGAGAGATTTTTAACTTTTGATGTGACAGTGATGTGGTGGAGCATAAGAGGTTTAAGACTGTGGATGCCTATAAAGGAGTTGTTAACAGGTTTTTTTTATAGTGGAAAAATGGGTAGAGACTTTTACTTTTGTGGTGGTGCTGATGTGGCATTAGGGCTCTCTTGTAGAGTTCCCACCCCTTAGTGTACCCACCAATATTGTGTGTCCATTAGAAAGGGCCCCATAATGCCACATTATCACTCTCCTTTCGACATTCAGAGCTCCCATTGTAACGTGGATAGTTTGAAGGAGCTCCCTTGTTTTCAAAGAAGCGACTCCATGTTTACGGAGCCGCTTCTGTGATTTTTTCTTAATTGTAAATTATTTTTTATCATTTGAGATTTATTTAAAAATATATATTGTTAAGAGGTTGGTGAGAATTTTTTTTGGTAATTTACCAAAGGTTGCACGTAGGTTTCTAAATTGATCAAAAGGAACATACTACTTTGGTATTTACCAAACGACGCATTCAATTATGTGCTCTTTCAATTTTACCCCTCCTAACAAATCTATTTTTTTCTCTTTCTCTTTCTCTTTTCTTTACCATTTTTTCTTTCTCTTTCCTCACTCCTATTCATGCAACCTCTCTTATCTTTCCTCCCCTCTCTTCTCTTTCCATTCTCTTTTACATGTATGCATGCATAACGTGGCCTAATATGCAAATCATATCAGTCCCACAGTGTTGAATCTCGGTCAACCGGCAAGAAGGGGTGAATTTCCTTGAAAAAAAAAATAAACAGACCTTTCTCGATCTTTTGAAATAATTTAGATAAAATACTTGTATAAAAAGAAATAATAAACTAATTAAAAGGAAGAGACCCAAAAATTTATTTGGTTTGTAATCAGAAGATTACTGATCTAAGACTATGAAAAGCTCACTTAGATTCTTCATTAGGTGGAGTAGCCTCTTAGTTGACAGCTCATAATTAAAGTAGTAGAATAGAAAATAAACTCATGTACAAGTGATTGATTGAACTATTGAGACTAGAGATCTATTTATAGTCTGCTAGTCGAATCTGATAATTTACTGAAGTGGCAGCTCCGGGCGCCTAGGTGTGGATAAAACTTTATCCATGTCACAACGGTTTGTAATGGCTCATCTGGATAAAACTTATCTAGTCTAGGCGCCTAAAACAGCTCCGGGCGCTCGGACTATGTTAACCAACCTTCGAACAGGGTGCGTCGAGGAGGCGCCCTGGGCTACCCCCTAGGGGTTCGGGCACCAGAACTAGTCCAGGGGCTTGGATTCTTCAGACGCCTGGACTTGGTCCAAGCGCCCAAACAGTCAACAATAGGTTGACTATCTGGATTCTCTTCCATTTTAGCTCCGTTCACTTGGGTGATTTCGACCATCAAGAATAGGGCTCACTCGAACCCATTTTTCGGCCTTCTCCTTGAGCAATCTTTCGCTCTGGCTTCTCATCCCTCGGAAACGCTGCACTCTTCCTTCTCGTCTGCCAGCTTACTCTTCTACAACACCTTGTCTCTCGGACACACTGAGCTCATCGACTCTCTTCTGTGTCGTCCTTCTCGCTAGTTGCGTCTTTCGCTCAACTTCCTATGCTCTTAAGTTCTTGCACACTTAGACACAAGACATGAAAACACATAGGACCTAACTTAACTCGATTGACAACACCAAAACTACCTTGGGGTAGCTACAATCTCTGTCTTTTTGATGTGAATCAATCCGAGTTACAGTTAGGGTAAAAACATAGAACTTATAAAATGTAAATTAAAATTATAAACATAACCTCCCTCTAGACTTAAGCTCTCATATTTCATTCTCTCCCTTTGATCACAACAAAAATAAATTTAGGAAAAAATAAAGAAAAAAATTTAAAACTTGTTATAAGGGTTAAGGAAACAGAATTTAAGGTGATTTTTTTATAAAGTATTTGTCTAAAAATATGAATTTCCAAGATTTAATAATCACACTTGAAAATTTAATTTTAAAAAAAGTTTAAGATTTTGAAAAATTTTGAAATTTTTTCTTAAAATTCAACAAAAATATATAAATATGCAAAAAAAAAAAATCACAATTTTTTTAAAAAGAATTTTAGCATAAACAAAAATTTTGTAGAGAAACATAGTTTTTGTAAGATAAATTTTAAAAATTCATTTTTGTTCAAATAAATCTCCTAAATTTTTATGAGTACTGAGAACATAATTCAAAACTAATGAATAATTAAACTTTTTGAAAATAAGTTTTCAAGAATTTTTATTTTAAAAATAAGGTTTTTGGTAAATAATTCATAAAAAAATCAATATTTATCAAAATCTTACAAAAAATATTTTCAAGCAAAAATTAAATGATTTTATCACTATAAAAATTTGGATAAGAATTTCGAACAGAAAGATTGTAAAAAAAATATTTTAAGCAGACATTATTATTTTTGAAATTGAATATTTAAAAATAATTTTATTAGCCTAAAAATTAGGCTGATTTTTTTTATTTAAAATTTAACGGTAATTCTCCAAAAAATTAGGTTTTTAAAATACTTAAAGGAAATTTTTTAAATTTTAAATTATGATTTTTCAATTAAAATTTTATTTAAAAATATAATAAAAAATATTATAAGAAATTTAATACTGAGAGATTTTTCATTCAAGTAACAGAGGAAAAAATTTCAGCAATAAATATTAACGGTAAGCATACAAACTTAATTTTGTAAGTAAAATTAATATTCCTAAACATAAAACATGAATAATCATTTATTTATATGAAGTAAGATTTTGGGATCCAAAATAAATTTTTACTTACAGGATTAAAAAGAAATTTCTTTGGAATATATTTTTGTGATATTTTTCTAATTTGTCCCTTATGATATTTAAGATACTAATATAGGCTTCTATAATTTCTCTTGGTATTTTGATTAACACATGTAGAATTTCTAGATTTTTAATTTGGTCCTTCAATTTTTGATTTTCACCTTTTAATTTATCATACATTTCTAAATGACATATATTTGCGAAAATTGTTTTCAATTCTAAAATTTTATTTTTCAAATTATTATTTTTAGACTAAAGTTTATATAGTGATCTAGTCATAGATTTGATACCTGTATATAATTGGTCAGGAGGTACTAAACATACCTCACTTACCAGATCTGTTTTAAAGTTTATCTTTGCCTCCTCGCTGCAACTTTCTTCTAAGGAGCATCCTCCTTCATTTATGCTCTCCTCCTGGTGACTTTCCATCAGTTCAAGTCCAACGTATTCCTCTAGATCAAATTCTAATGACGACTCGTCCCAAGTTGCTTTCAGGGTTTTGTGCTTTGTTGTGCTTGGACCTTTCTTGTTGTCCTTCTTCTTCAGTTTTGGGAAGTCCTTCTTGATGTGCCCCTCTTCATTGCAGTTATAACATCTTATCTTTCTTGCTCTTCTTTTCTTCGTCTGCACTTGATTAAATTTATTAGATCTAAAGAATTTCTTAAATTTCCTTACCATATATGATGATTCATCATCATCGAGGGAGGTGACGACATCTGATTCATCTTTCTTGGCTTTTAGGGCAATGTTGTTAGATTTTTTTATTTCCTGATTATCTACATAGAAAGACTCATGAAGTTCAAAAGTAGAAAATAAACTTTCAAGAGTACTTGCCTTGAGGTCCTTAGAGATGTAGTAAGCATTTACTAAGGCTGCCCACTCATGATGTAACGCCCGAAAATTCTCAAACTAATTTTAGAAATATTCTATTATTTTTCTGGAATTTTAGAATATTTTTACGGAATTTTTGGAGTAGCAGAAGTAGCAAAAATAAATAAGGACGCAAAACAACCTAAGTGGGAATCGAACCCGAGACCTATTAGACTCTAGGACTTATAGATAACTCTAGTAACCAAGGGGCCCCAACAAGGGTGTGCTGAAAGGAAAGGAGAACAATTATACTTAAGGTTTAGTTGGGGTGTATTAATTACTTAATATAAATAGGGAAATTAAGTGGGAGATTTTATTTTTTTGAAATACAATTTCTCCTCACCCACAAACCCTCACCGCCGAACCTCCTCCTCCTCACCCTCTCAGTGCCCAAGTCCAAGAAGCCTAGGGTTCCGTCCCTAGGGTGTAGGAGCACCTTCCGGCGACAATTCCGGCACGAGGACGCTCCCCTCCGCAAGAAGAAAGCACAGACGTAGGAAGATCGTCGAAATGATCATCTTCTCCGGAAATCTAGCGATCGGATTGTAAGAAAATCTAGCACAGGATGTAAGTAACCCCTCACCTGCAGTATAAGTAGCTAGTCGTATGCTTTTATGCTCTTAGTTCACTTTTACGTTCTTAGTGCAGCCGTACGCAGAATTAGAGCACATCAAGTGCTCGACAAAATGAATAGTTTAGTTAAATGCTACAGTAGACATTTTAATAGCTCAGATAAATGCCCTAGATGCATTTTTAAATAGCATACATAGCCTTGCTTCAGTTATGTGGGACTACGGTCCAATGGGTTGGCTCCCACAGTCGCCTCTAGGTTCAGATAACCTAGCTCTGGATTCAGATAACCTAGTAAAAAGCAAGATATGATAAATCAGTTATAAACAGTATTTTACTTTAGCAGTGGCACTGTACTTGACTTCAGATGTCCTTGGGTTGGGCTCCCATAGTCGTCCCTAGGTTTAGATAACCTAGTAACCCTACTAAATTCGGGACTTGCTACCTCGGGCCTAGTTAGGGATGCGCGCACAGCAAGTACAGTTGTCGGACCCATCAGCAGCATGTTTAGTATTTTTATCTATGTATATAAATAGTTTTCAAACTTCACAAACCAAATATGTGAATCTAGTTTAGCTCCAGTTTAGTTTGCTTAATGTTATAACAATTAGCTTAGCTTATGTATCGATTCAGTTAGCTTGTTGATACAAAGATTAGCTTCTACTTGTTCAGTATCTGTTAGCATGACTTATTTGTCGATATGTCATGTTCTAGTATTTTCAGCATGATTATCAGCATGTATTTCGAATAGCATCTTTTGAAAGCATGATTTCTTCGAATGCATGTTTTGTGAGGTAGATGGTTTCTTACTAAGCTCCCAAGCTTATAGTTTCATTTTCCTTATACTGCAAATAAAGGCAAAGGAAAGATGGATTAGCGGAGGCTGGAGGACAATGCGATGTGATGTGTGTGTGAAGGAACCTGGAATAAAGACCCTTAGGGAGTAACCCATTTTAAGACTTTGTATTTCTATTTTTAGATATTTTCTTCACTCTTAGGATGTTAAGTATCATGAATTGTGATTCTATGAATTATGTCATGCGTAGACTGTTAGTTGTCTTGCTGATAGGTAGTAAAATACGTATAAAGTCATGTCTAGTAGTATTGTTTCATAGTTTAGTGATTTCTAAAGATTCTGAATGAGTTCAGGTGGATTTCTGCTGAAATCAGAACCCCAATCGATCAGCCAATCGATTGAGGAATCCTCAATCGATCAGCTGATCGATTGGGAAAAACTCCCCATGCACAGAATGTTATTGAATCGATCAGCTGATCGATTGAGGAATCCTCGATCGATCAGCCGATCGATTGAGAGGCGACTTCCGTGTACAGAGAGCTGTTGAATCGATCAGCTGATCGATTGACCATGGATCGATCAGCCGATCGATCGGAAACTTACTTCCTGCTAACAGAGAGCCTCTGAATCGATCATCGAATCGATTGGCCAGGCTGGATCGATCAACCGATCGATCCAGAATTGACCCCGTGCACAGTAGCCTGTTGGATCTATCAGACCCCTCCAATCGATCAGCCGATTGATTGGAATGTCTGATTTCAACTAAAAATGTCTAAGTTCAGTTTTTGATCAAATAGAAAGTTAGTCTCCCTTCTTAGTGTATGTATAACTCCAGAAGTGTACTCTGAATATGAGTTTTAGATTTTATAACAAATAGTAGAAGTTTTAAATTAGTTCAACTTTTCGCACACCATAGTTAGATAAGATAATGTAACCCCCGGCCTCACAGCCTAGTCAGTAGGAGGCGGTGCGTTACAGAGTGATATCAGAGCAAGTTCCATACTTCGTCACACACACATCAGCATTGAACCTGCAGCTTCCAAGTAAGAATACCTCTCACTTTATTTATGTTTCTTGCTTTCAAGTTTATAAATAACTACAGCATGTTCCTATATGATAGCATCTAACATGATAGTAGTAGTTATATTAACATGATTGTATTAGTTATGTATATCCTCTATCTCTCTAGAAAATGGTACGAGGACGCCCAGCTAAAAAGACACCAGATACTAAGCCCCAGCATGAGGCAGGCAGCTCAGTGCCTCCTCCAGACCTTGCAGAGGTAGTGGCTCAGTTACAGAAGCAACTAGCTGAACAGCACCAGGAGATAGCCACCCTAAGGGCTAATCAGCAGAACACTCCCACTGTTACTCCAGAACTGAACCTAGCAACCCCAGTAGTGATAGAAGTTCCACCAGCCCAACCTACAGCACCAGTAGCCCCAGCAGCAGGGGCAAGGAGAGAAGCCTATCTGATCCAATGGCAGAAAATCAAGCCAGAGAATTTCTCAGGCACTAGTGAACCATGGGATGCCCAAGCCTGGTTCAAAACACTAGAAAGTATGATGGAGCTTCTGGACTGGCCAGAACATGAAAAGGTGAAATGCGCCTCTTTCTACCTGACAGGAGACGCGCGTATGTGGTGGGAGAGAATTAAAGCGAAGCGCCCAGTGAACCAGATGACATGGGCCGACTTCGAAAAGAAATTCTTTGAGGAGTTCTTCCACATGCGGGTCACAAACTGCCACTATGACGAGTTCACTGAATTTCGTCAGGGCAACCTTTCAGTTGAGGAGGCCGTGAAGAAGTTCAACAGACTATCTCGTCTATGCCCCGAATTAGTCAGCACTGAGAGAGAACGAGTCCGGTTGATGCTCAAGATGTTAAGGCCGGAAATAGCAATGAATGTGGCCAGCGGTGTTTATAGGCCGTAAACTGCTGAAGAACTGATAAGTAGTGCTCTGACCACCGAACACTACCAGAACAGCATCAAACAGCAGAAGCAAACCATTTCAGAGTCTAAGGGCCAAGGAGGCTCAGGTGCTCAGAAACATCAGGGCCACAGCTCTAACTGGAAAGGGAACTCCAGCCACAAACGCAAACCAGGGAGTTACCCAGAAGGAGGACCAGCTAGTAAACAGCCTAGCTATCCCAAGTGCTCTACTTGTGGGAAATTCCACCCAGGAGTTTGTCGCAAGGGCACACGAGGATGCTTTGAATGTGGCCAGGAGGGGCATATGGCTAAACAATGCCCGAACAAGACCAACCTTCCTACACCACAGCCGATTCAGTACGGAGGTAACCCAACACAGTTACATCAGATGTAGGCTACTATAGATGGTCCACACATCAGCCAGGGCAGACTAGAAGCCCCCTCAGCCACGACGAATGAGAGGATCTACTCACTCACCAGAGAGGATGTAGCGAATGCCTCGACAGTTGTTACAGGTCAGATCAGTATTTTACAGCAAAGTGCAACTGTCTTATTCGATACTGGGGCAACCCATTCTTATATATCCAGGGCATTTGCCGAAAAGTTAGCAATACCTCCTGATGCACTTAGTGGTCAGTTCCTGACGACGCTACCCTCAGGAGAAATTATGGCATCCACGCACTGGCTCAGAGCAGTGCTAGTCATTGTAGCAAACAGAGAACTTTTTGGTGATCTGATAGTACTAGATATGGCTGACTACGATGTCATCTTAGGAATGGACTTTCTGATCAAGTACGGTGCCTCCATAGAGTGCCGTAAATAGAAAGTTGTATTCCAACCCGAAGCAGGAGTGCAATTTGGGTACATCAGAGAACCAAAGAGAAAGGCCAAGAAGTTTCTCTCAACTCCGAAGGCATAGAAACTACTTGATTCAGGATGTACGGGATTCCTAGCACATGTAGTTAATACCAATCAGGACTAGGACCAAAAGCTAGAAGAGGTTCGAGTTGTATGTGACTACCCAGCATTCTTCCCTGAGGAGTTACCAGGTCTAGCACCAAACAGGGAGATTGAATTTGAGATAAAACTCGTTCCCGGTACAAATCTCATCTCCAAAGCACCCTACCGCATGGCTCTAACAGAATTAAAGGAACTTCAGGAGCAACTACAGGAGCTGCTCGACAAGGGCTTGATACGCTATAGTCACTCACCATGGGGAGCGCCTGTATTGTTCATGAAGAAGAAGGACGGGAGCATGCGCCTGTGTATAGACTATCGGACACTAAATCAAGTCACGATTAAGAACAGGTATCCTCTTCCCAAGATAGATGACATGTTCGATCAGCTAAAGGGAGCAGCAGTGTTCTCTAAAATAGATCTCATATCGAGATATCACCAGGTGAAAGTTAAAGAGGGTGATATACCCAAAACGACTTTCAGGACCAGATACGGACATTATGGGTTCGTAGTCATGCCCTTTGGTGTGACAAATGCTCCAGCTACCTTCATGGACCTTATGAACAGAGTATTCAGAGAGTACTTAGATAAGTTTATCATCGTGTTCATCGACGACATTCTTATCTATTCCAAAACTCAGGAAGAACATGCAGAACACCTGAAGATAGTACTGCAGACCCTTCAGCAAAACCAGCTATACGCCAAGTTCATGAAATGTGAATTCTGGCTCGATCAAGTATCCTTCTTAGGTCACATCATCTCCAAGGATGGTATCATGGTAGACCTCAGTAAGATAGAAGCTGTGAGTAACTGGAAGAGATCTAAGAACGCCAACGAAATCAGAAGCTTTTTGGGACTAGCAAGTTACTACAGAAAATTTGTAGAGGATTTCTCCAGGATAGCCTCCCCACTTACAGCTCTCACCAGGAAGAATAGAAAATTTCAGTGGACAGAGGACTGTGAGAACAGCTTCATGGAGCTCAAAAGAAGGTTGACCAGTGCTCCCATTCTGACTCTGCCAGAAAACACAGACAGCTTTGATATTTATAGTGACGCCTCTAAATTGGGATTAGGAGCAGTACTGATGCAAGAAGGTAAGGTGATCGACTATGCCTCCAAACAACTCAAGGACTATGAGAGGAACTACCCTACTCATGACCTTGAGCTTGCAGTAGTTGTGTTCGCTCTCAAAATTTGGAGACATTATTTATATGGAGCTCAGTGCAGAGTGTATACAGATCATCAGAGTCTGAAGTACTTCTTCACTCAGAAGGATCTGAATATGCGATAGTGCAGATGGCTCGAGCTGGTCAAAGACTATGACATAGACATCCTCTACCACCCAGGAAAAGCTAATAAGGTGGCAGACGCACTTAGCAGGAAGTCCAGTGTTACCTTACTATCCTTAACAGCCATGTCACAGCCCCTACAAAAGGAGATTACAAATTTCGGTCTCGAACTTATAGTTGGGCAACTCTCTGCTATGACATTAGCATCTACCCTGCTTGGTGACATCCAGACAGCTCAGGATCAGGATCCTGAAATTCAGAAAATCAAGCAAAGATTAGCAAAATCAGAAAGTGGAGAGTTCAGATGATAGTGGGGTATTATATTTTGGTGACAGGTTATGTGTTCTGGATCAGGAGGAACTACGTAGGAAGATCTTAGACGAGGCACACAGGACTCCTTATGCGATGCATCTTGGTTCCACCAAAATGTACCAAGACCTAAAGAAACGTTTTTGGTGGCCTGGGATGAAAAGGGACATCGCTAGATATGTCAGTACCTGTCTGACCTGTCAGAGGGTCAAGGAAGAATACCAGAGATTAGGGGGAGTTTTGCAGCCTATTCAGATCCCAGAATAGAAGTGAGAGGATATTTCCATGGACTTCATAGTGGGACTACCCAGGACCACGAATAGTTTTGATGCCATCTGGGTGATAGTCGACAGATTGACTAAGTCATCCCACTTCTTACCTATCAGGATATCCTACTCTATGGAGCAGCTGGCTCATTTGTATCTCAAGGAGATCGTCAGACTGCATGGAGTCCCACGGACCATCATTTCAGACAGAGACGGTAAATTCACATCACACTTCTGGGAGTGTGTACAGTCAGCATTGGGCACTAGGTTAAAGTTTAGCACAGCCTTCCATCCTTAGACAGATGGTCAGACGAAGCGAGTAAATCAGGTACTCGAGGATATGCTCCGAGTGTGTGCCCTAGACTTCAAGGGGAGTTGGTGCAAATATCTGAGCTTAGCAGAATTTGCATACAACAATAGTTATCAGGCCACCATCGGCATGGCACCCTACGAGGCTCTCTATGGGCGGAGGTGTAGATCTCCAATCTGCTGGTATGAGAATGGTGAACAGAAAGAACTAGAGCTTCAGACAGATCTAGTGGCAGATACCACAACAGCTATACAGCAGATCCGCCAGAGGATAGAGACAGCTCAGAGCCGCCAGAAAAGCTATGCTAATACATGGCGTCGACCCTTAGAGTTCTCAGTTGGGGATACAGTATTTCTCCGAGTGGCTCCCATGAAAGGAGTGATGCGTTTTGGGAAGAAGGGCAAATTAAGTCCCAGATATGTGGAACTCTACCTTATTACTAGAAGAGTTGGCAAGGTAGCATATGAGCTAGAGCTACCCCAGGAGATGTCAGCTATTCATAATGTATTTCATGTCTTAATGCTGAAGAAGCATATCCCAGATGCCACCCAGGTGATTGAGCCCGAGTCGGTACAAGTCCGCGAAGAACTCAGCTATGACAGTCGGCCTATTCAGATAATAGACCGAGCAGTTTAGAAATTGCAGAACAAGGAAGTACCATTAGTGAAAGTCATTTGGCAAAATCACACAACAGAAGAAGCAACATGGGAGACAGAAGCTAGCATGAGGCAGAAGTACCCAGAGTTATTCTAAGTTCGAGGACGAACTTTTTATAAAGTATGGGGGATTGTAACACCCGAAAATTCTCAAACTAATTTTAGAAATAATCTATTATTTTTCTGAAATTTTAGAATATTTTTACGAAATTTTTGGAGTAGCAGAAGTAGCAAAAATAAAGAAGGACGCAAAACAGCCTAAGTGGGAATCGAACCTGAGACCTATTAGACTCTACGACTTATAGATAACTCTAGTAACCAAGGGGCCCCAGCAGGGGTGTGCTGAAAGGAAAGGAGAACAATTATACTTAAGGTTTAGTTGGGGTGTATTAATCACTTAATATAAATAGGGAAATTAAGTGTGAGATTTTATTTTTTTTGAACGACAATTTCTCCTCACCCTTAAACCCTCACCGCCGAACCTCCTCCTCCTCACCCTCTCGGCGCCCAAGTCCAAGAAGCCTAGGGTTCCATCCCTAGGGTGTAGGAGCACCTTCCGGCGATAATTCCGGCACGAGGATGCTCCCCTCCGCGAGAAGAAAGCACAGACGTAGGAAGATCGTCGAAACGATCATCTTCTCCAGAAATCTAGCAATCGGATTGTAAGAAAATCTAGCGCAGGATGTAAGTAACCCCTCACCTGCAATATAAGTAGCTAGTCGTATGCTTTTATGCTCTTAGTTCGCTTTTATGTTCTTAGTGCAGTCGTACGCAGAATTAGAGCACATCAAGTGCTCGACAAAATGATTAGTTTAGTTAAATGCTACAGTAGGCATTTTAATAGCTCAGATAAATGCCCTAGATGCATTTTTAAATAGCATACATAGCCTTGCTTCAGTTATGTGGGACTACGGTCCAATGGGTGGGCTCCCACAGTCGCCTCTAGGTTCAGATAACCTAGCTCTGGGTTCAGATAACCTAGTAAAAAACAAGCTATGATAAATCAGTTATAAACAGTATTTTACTTTAGCAGTGGCACTGTATTGGACTTCAGATGTCCTTGGGTTGGGCTCCCATAGTTGTCCCTAGGTTTAGATAACCTAGTAACCCTACTAGATTCGAGACTTGCTACTTCGGGCCTAGTTAGAGATGTGCGCACAGCAAGTACAGTTGCCGGGCCCATCAGTAACATGTTTAGTATTTTTATCTATGTATATAAATAGTTTTCAAACTTTACAAACCAAATATGTGAATCTAGCTTAGCTCCAGTTTAGTTTGCTTAATGTTATAACAATTTGCTTAGCTTATGTATCGATTCAGTTTGCTTGTTGATACAAAGATTAGCTTCTACTTGTTCAGTATCTGTTAGTATGACTTATTTGTCGATATGTCATGTTCTAGTATTTTCAGCATGATTATCAGCATGTATTTCGAATAGTATCTTTTGAAAGCATGATTTCTTCGAATGCATGTTTTGTGAGGTAGATGGTTTCTTACTAAGCTCCCAAGCTTATAGTTTCATTTTCCTTATACTGCAGATAAAGGCAAAGGAAAGATAGATTAGTGGAGGCTGGAGAACAATGTGATGTGATGTGTGTGCGAAGGAACATGGAATAAAGACCCTTGGGGAGTAGCCCATTTTAAGACTTTGTATTTCTGTTTTTAGATACTTTCTTCACTCTTAGGATGTTAAGTATCATGAATTGTGATTCTATGAATTATGTCATGCGTAGACTATTAGTTGTCTTGCTGATAGGTAGTAAAATACATATAAAGTCATGTCTAGTAGTATTGTTTCATAGTTTAGTGATTTCTGAAGATTCTGAATGAGTTCGAGTGGATTTCTGCTGAGATCAGAACCCCAATCGATCAGCCGATCGATTGAGGAATCCTCAATCGATCAGTCGATCGATTGAGAGAAACTCCCCGTGCACAGAATGCTATTGAATCGATCAGCTGATCGATTGAGGAATCCTCGATCGATCAACCGATCGATTGAGACGCGACTTCCGCGTACAGAGAATTGTTGAATCGATCAGCTGATCGATTGACCATGGATCGATTAGCCGATCGATCGGGAACTTACTTCCTGCGAACAGAGAGCCTCTGAATCGATCATCGGATCGATTGGCTAGGCTGGATCGATCAGCCGATCGATCCAGAATTGACCCCGTGCATAGTAGCATGTTGAATCGATCAGTGGATCGATCAGACCCCTCCAATCGATCAGCTGATCGATTGGAATGTCTGATTTCAACTAAAAATGTCTAAGTTTAGTTTTTGATCAAATAGAAAGTTAGTCTCCCTTCTTAGCTTATGTATAACTCCAGAAGTGTACTCTGAATATGAGTTTCAGATTTTATAACAAATAGTAGAAGTTTTAAATTAGTTCAGCTTTCCGCACACCATAGTTAGATAAGATAATGTAACCCCCGGCCTCACTGCCTAGTCAGTAGGAGGCGGGGCGTTACACATGAGTTCTCCGAAAAGCGTTAAGTGTGTACCTTAAAGAGTCATGATTTGTTACCTTTTCTCTAAGGTTATTGAGCTGGTGATCAAATCTTTGATCCTTGCATAGAGTTGGGCTACCCTTTTTCCCTTGTTCATCTAGAGGTTCATAAGTTGGCTTCGGAGGATGTCTCGCTTTGCTAGTTTGGCTTCCGAAGTACCCTCGTGAAGCTCCAGGAATTTTTTTCAGTGATCTTTGGCGAAGTCGTAGCTTCTGATCCGACTGACCTCCTATGACGGAAGAACACTAAGCATATGGAACTTTGCTTTTTCATTTGCCACGAAGTCGGCTTGTTCCTTCTTCGTTATGTATATTATTCTTTCTCGGCTCCATGATGATCCTTAGGTGCTACAAAATCATATTTTATAATTAGTAAGATTTTAAAATCAATATTGAAGAATATCTCCATACGCTTTTTCCATGTTGTGAAGTTTCTCTCAAATTTCGATGGGTAGATGTTGAATCCGGTCATTTCTTTTGCTTCAGATGGTGATTAGCCCTTTTGAAACGAGCCTGACTCTAATGCTAATTGTTAAATCTCGATCGGCCGGTAAGAGGGGGTGAATTGCCCTGAAAAAATAAATAAATCTTTCTCAATCTTTTGAAATAATTTAGAAAAAAACACTTGTATAAAAAGAAATAATAAACTAATTAATAAAAGGAAGAGGCACAGAAATTTACTTGGTTTGTAATAAGAAGATTGCTAATCCAAGACTATAAAAAACTCACTTAGAATTCTCTTTCGGGCGAAGTAGCCTCTTACAACGTTGACAACTCATAATTAAGTAGTAGAATAGAAACTGAACTCTTGTATAAGTGATTATTTGAACTACTGAGACTAGAGCTCTATTTATAGCCTGTTGGTTGAATCTGACCGTTTGCTGACGTGGCATCTCCAGGCGCCTGAAAGGGCTCCGGGCTCCTAGGTGTGGATAAAATTTTATTCACATCACAATGGTTCATAACATCACATCTGAATAAAATTTATCTAGTCCTAGCACTTGGACCTTGTTGACCGGCCTTCGAACAAGGCGTGTTGAGGAGGCACCTTAGGCTGCCCCCAAGGGATCCAAGCGCCTGGACCAGTCTGAGCACCTGGACTTGGTCCAAGCACTCAGACAGTCAATAGCAGGTTGACTATCCGGATTCTCCTTCATTTCAGTTCCGTTCACTTGGGTTATTTCGGCCATTCAGAATATGGCTCACCCGAATCCATTTTTTGGTCTTCTCCTTGAGCAACCTTCCGCTCTAGCTTCTCATCCCTCAAAAATGTTGTATGCTTCCTTCTCATCCATTAGCGTACTCTTCCATAGCACCTTATCCCTCGGACGCACCGAGCTCATCGACTCTCTCCCATGTCATCTTTGTCGCTAGTTGCATCTTTCATTCGACTTCCTGTACTCCTATGTTCCTGCACACTTAGACACAAGACATCAAACACACACAGTACCTAACTTAACTCTGTTGACCACACTAAAACTGCCTCGGGATACCTAAACACAGTGTTTAGGATTTAGTTGATTTTAGCAATAATATTGTAAAACCTTCAGAGAAGCCGAATAATCAATGGAGGGGACAGTTAGACTCCTTGTAACCTTAGAAATCCATAAAATCTTAAATAGTTACAATCTGATGTCTCTAGATCGATTAGTGAGTTTTAATAGAAACTCATTAATGAACCTAGACAGATTAGACTTATTTAAGGTCCGGTGGATTTCTGAGGTCGCAAGGAGTCGAACGATACTCTCCATTGCTTATTTCAACTTCTCTAGAAGTGTTAAAATATTATCAAAACAATTATCCCAATGTGGATTTAATATGGAACCATATTAGGGCCAATGGAATTCGTTGATTCCTCCATACTCATTTATAAAGGAAAAACTCCTGGTTATTGTAAGGGGGCGTTTGATTCTTTCCTAAGAATAGGAATCGGAATGGGAATCATTGTATTGTGGAATGGGAATGAGCATGAGCATGAATATCACTCTTAAAAGTAATGTTTGGTTCATTGCATATTTTCTATCGGAATAAATCAAAATTTTCCTTTAAACCCTTAAAGGAAAATAAGAGAAAAAATTATATGTAAGAGAAAGATGAATGTGAGAGAAAAATATGATGAAAGAGAATGATGAGGGAGAAAGTCTGATGAGAGAGAAAGTGTGATGAGAAAGAATGAAGAGAGAGAAAGTGTGATGAGAGAAAATGAGAAAAGAGAGTGTGATAGGAGAGATCATGATGAGAGAAGATGAGAGAGAAAATATGATGTGAGAGAAAGTATGATGGGAGAGGATGAAGAGAGAGAAAATGTAATGAGAAAAATGAGGGGAGAGAGTGTGATGAGAGAGATTGAGGAGAGAGAGAGTATGATGAGAGAGAAAGTGTGATAATGAAAAAAAAGAGCAGTGAGTGTGATGGGAGAGATTGAGAAGAGAGAAAGTATGATGAGAGATAAAGTGTATTGAGGAAAAAAAGAGGGAGTGTGACAAGAGAGATTAAGGAGAGAGAAAGTGTGATGAGAGCGAAAGTGTGATAAGAAAAAAAAGAGAAAAGATAGTGTGATGGGAGAGATTGAGGAGAGAGAAAATATGATGAGAGAGAAAATATGATGAGAGAAAAAGAATGAAGAGAGTGTGATAGAAGATATTGAGGAGAGAGAAAGTATGATGAGAGAGAAAGTGTAATGAGAAAAAAAGAGGAAAGAGAGTGTGATAGGAGAGATTAAGGAGAGAGAAAGTGTGTGATAAAATGATGAGAGAGAACAAGGAGAGAGAAGTGATATGAAAGAAAAAATAAATAAATATATTTTGATATTTGGTATTAAAGGAGAAAATTTTAGTTTTAGGTCAAGGGTATTTTTGGAATAAGGAAATATTTTGATTGATGAAAATAGGGTAATGACTCATTGAATGGGAGGTACATGTGAATGAGTTATTACCCAATTTCAATGATTCATTCCCTTATTTGCATTCATATTCCTATAATCCAAACATTAACAATGGCAATCAATGATTCCCATTCCCCACTCCTATTCCCCTAAACCAAACGCCCCCTAAGATCACTTAAGGAATGATTGGTATAAATTTGGAGAGTTTGCTTCTACACCAAATACAAAAAAAAAATAAAGGAAAGAGAAGATGCAAGAGTCAAGTGTAAGCTAATATGACACGAAAAGTAAAACCAATTTCTCTTAAATGAACTCCAATGACTTTCTAACGGGAATAGATGAGATCAATCGAGTGGTTGGTTGGTTTGAATTGGAGATGAAATGGACATGTTTATGGATTGAAGGACCCCAGACCTAACTCACTTCTTTTACCTAATAGGACCTGATATGGTTCCATATCATGCCCACATTGGGCTAATTTTTTGATAATATTTTAACACCTTTGGAGAATCCGAAATAAGCAATGGAGGACATCGTTGGACTCCTTGTGACCTCAGAAATACACATGACTTGAAATGAGTCCAATCTGACCTATTTAGGCTCATCAGTGGGTTTCAATCAAAATTCACTGATCGATCTAGAGACATCATATTGCAACCATTTCAAGTTACATGGATTTCTGAGGTTGCGACCCCGTGGGTCATCCGAGACGGTATGGGGCGGGAGTTGCTGCAATGAGGCCGCCGGGTCGAAACTCAGTGGCAGCGGGGGAATAAATCCCCTATCTCTGTATCCCACCCGGTCCGTCCCATACTAGCTCGGGTGCTGCGATTTACCTCCCTCACGATGACCGTGGGTCCGGTCGTTGGGGGCCCTAGGGGCAAGGGCTTCGCCTTTTGCTGCAATGGATTTCTGAGGTTGCAAGGAATTCAACGCTACCCTACATTGATTATTTCGGCTTCTCCGAATGTGTTAAAATGTTATCAAAAAAATGAACTAAACCCTAAACATTGTGGGTCTAATATGATTTACATATCAAACTCATATTATGCATGCATTCATGCAAAAAAGAAAGGAAAGAGAAGAGACGGGAGGAAAGAGAAGGGAGGTTTCATGCATAAAAGAGAGGAAAAAGAAGAGAAAAAAAATGACAGGAAAAAAAGAAAGAGAAAAAAGAATTAAGGAGCGTTTGGCTTGTAATTTTATTTTCATTTTCTATTTCTATTTTTGTGTTTTCTAATATAGTTTTTAGAAAAAAAAATGTGTTTGGTATGATAGACTATATTTCTATTTTATTGAAAAGAAAAATGAAAAATATGTTTGGTATGTTAATATAGAAAATGATAAGCAAAATAGTTATTCTTATTTATGAAAAAAACAAAGATGAACAATTGTTTTTTTAATATAGAAAATATCAGCTTATTAATTGAAATGATTTTTTTAGTATTTAAAAATATCTATCAAATTGAGTAAATTAGTTAACTTTTATATAAATATCAAATCAACAAGAGGTAAACTCTATTCCACTTTAAATAAAAAATATATCATATATTAATATATATGCCCTAACATATTATTTTGTAATTTCACATGTTCAAATATATTAAACATAAATACAAAGGTAACATAATCATTCCACATATGGTTTGCAATTTTATCACATGTATGTCCCATCTGAGCTGTTTAACTTGGATCAATTGGAATAAACTCTTGATCACTAAAATCACCTTTGACTTTAGACATGAGCATATCATCAGAAGAGTATTCCATAAAAAAATTATCCATTGCATGATATCAACGTATGAAATTATGCACCACACAACATGCACTTGGAATTAATCTTTCCCTAGTAATTGGATAGTTTTACATATCTTTTAAAATTTGGAACCTTGCTTTGAGCACCCCAATGCACCGCTCTATAATATGATGACATGTATTGTGTTTATAATTGAATAACTCTTCCTTCCCCCTTGGTCTGCCTTGCCCTCGATAATCTTGCAAGTGATAGCGTCGACCTCGATACGGAGCGAGAAACTCCGACATGTTTGAGTAACTAGAATCAATAAGATAAAATTGATCTGTGATAGTGTTTCCATATTAATGATGTAAAACGTTATATATATATATATATATATATATATATATATATATATATATATATATATATATATATATATATATATATATATATATATATATATATATATATAGTTTTATATGTTATTTACCACCGCAAGGTTTAGGAAAATTGTTTTCATGCCTTATCAATGTGTTTATGAACACTCTGGAATCATTTGTTGTCCCCTCCCAACCATTATACACAAATGTGAAAAGCATATTGAAGTTGCATGCAAGCATCACATTATGTGTAACAATAACCTTTCTACCATGAAAAGATGTTTGAATTGATGTCGGTGCCCATGCCGATACGTGAGTCCCATTGATAGCTCAAAGATAATTCTAAAAATGCATAATGTGTTAGTAAGGATATATCGTTAATGCAAGTTGACACATTAGTGTAGAATATGTACCTTAAATACGAAAATCACTTTGGATTCTTCAATATGTGAGGATGGACAACATTGTGTCCATATGGTCGAATAATATATGTGCCCAACGTATAAACAGCTCATAAAACTCATTTGAACCACTTGCTACTAGTGTAGAATGAATGTTGAAACCGATCTACACATATCCGACGTCGTGTGTTGTGCCCAATGATTAGTAAGAACATACTGACACCTTCTTCAACTATAACTTTCTTTCCATCTTGTAATAGATTCATCTCTTTTAATGTTCTACAAAAATTCACAAACACATGTTTTGACATACGGAAATTGTCAAAGCAAACTTGGGGGTTGTTATTTCTAATAGCATGACATACATAAGTAAATAAAAAATCATTGGGATCTCCCGAGACGATCTTGATCTCCGTTTGATGTCGAAAGAATGATCACGGAATAAGGTAGAAAAGCTCCCCTTTGGTTCACAACCCAAATCCCAATCTGGATGTTCTCCTTTTACTATTGCTTTGATCACCTCCAATCCCTTACCTTTGGGATTGCTCTTGGATGATATATAAGAGGAGAATCCTCTAATCTGTAACTGATGCTTTAATGACACATAATAGAGGAAGATGAAGGTGAATGGGCACCCCTTCATCTTCCTAACGTTGCAACTAATGCAATGTTCAACATCTCCCACTCGTCCAAGTCAATCCATAAAGATTATCTTATCACAAAGACCATGTATGTCACATAGACTATATGATAATCAAGTCATGAAGACCAGAGTAAAAAACCAATTAGTTACAAAGACCAAATAAGTAAATTCAATCCATACTTTAGGAAAAATAGTTCATACGACAGTAAACACATTGAGCATTTATTGCTAAGAAGATTGTTAAATCTTACATATCTGCTCTATAGGACGAATCAGAGACATAAAAAACTTGTCTTTACCCTAGATTAAATTATTTACATCAATATAAATATTTCTAATCTCCCATAATGACTATTATGTCAAGAGTATGTTCAATATCTCCAATCAACATAATTATTCACAATTACATTTTATGTACTGAACAAAAATATAACTGATACTAGTGAATAATTGCCAAAAATATAAATTAATCTTAATTTTTCTTTTTAGCTAGAATTTATTCATTCTAATCAGTGACTTTCCTAATTATTCTCCATAGGCCTAATCACCTATAGCCAATAGAAAACATGCTAAAATAGTAGACACTGATCAGAACTTTAAGTCGACAGCTAAATAGTCATTTAGGGTAAGATTGAGATTAACTTATAATATCAAGGGTCTCACATAAATAGTCATTTAGGGTAAGATTGAGATTAACTCATAATATCAAGGGTCTCACATAGTAGAGAAGCAGTGATCATTCTCTTACTACCCTTCTTGTCGCCATAACACATTAACACATGTGGTATGAATCACAAGTTATGATGTTATTCTCTTTACTAAAAAGAGTGCATATTTTTCTCAAAATTTAACATTGTATAAATTTTGATTTAGACATGCATAATGTCTAATCCTGGATCTAACATATGAATTCTAATATGGCCTTAAGTAGATCTATAAATAGTGGGTTCATTTACTCCAATCATTATATAAATGATCTCATCTTGACACAATTATTAAGGCGACCTTAACTTATAAGCATGTCTCTATTTACATCTACATAAGTTATCCCATAAGTAACGATCTTACCTCTATTTATACTTAATAAATAAAGATAATTATTCATATGAGTGGACTAATTTCAATATGCCAATATTCTTATCGAGACTCTATTCAAATGTAACAAAGATATATACATTGAATAGATCATGATATTTTTGTTTATCTAAATGTCTTTACAAACTTATATCATGATAAGTACATAACATAGTATACATTAAACTACCAACAGCATTGGCATATGATTTTTTCTTCATTTCGGCTACCTTTTTGGGAGTCTTGAGATACATACTTTTATTTAGAATAGTATCTCTTACTATAGGTGTCTATTCAATGTTGCAATCTAACATATTGAAGTGTTATAACATTTTAGTGATACAAGTCTCTTGAGACAAATCTAAAAGTCTTTTCAATCGCTCTATAATGATCTTCACTCCTAAGATGTCCTTAGCTTCTCCCATATATATTATGTCAATGAAACCATAATTTGACTTCTATCACACACTTTATGTCACTTCTAGGTATTAGCATATCATCAACATATAATGATAAGATGACAAACTTTCTTTTTTTTTTCCTTTCTTAGGTAAACACAATGATCCTCATTGATCATTTTGAAACCATAAGACAAAAAAACTTCATTAAATCTTATGTTCCATTGTCTTGATATTTGCTTTAGCCTATATATAAAATTCTTAAGTCTACATACTTTATTCTCTTGACCTTCAGCAATGTATCCTTCTAGTTATGCCATATAGATTTCTTCGTCAAGATTACTATTAAGGAAAGACATTTTTACATCCATTTGATGTAATTTCATGTCAAATTGTGCTACTATAGCTAGAATGACATGTATGGACACAAACTTTAAAACTGAGGAGAATGTCTCTTCAAAATCAATACCCTCTATTTGGGTATATCCTTTTGTAACTAAAGGAACTTTGTATCGATTAATCGATCTATTTACTTTTATCTTAATTTTAAGAATCCACTTATTCTCAATAGTCCTTTGGTCCAAAGAAGATCAACTAAATTCCAAACTTGATTCTTTCTCATAGACTCCATCTCCTCATCTATTGTAATTTTTCATTTTTCTCTTATTGAGCATCTCAAAGCTTCCTCAACTGTTCGAGGTTCCTCATCATCAACTGGGAGAATCATCAATGCCTCATTCTCAATGTCAAACCTTCTACGAGGAATAATCTGATAACTACTTCTTCGTAGGTTAGACTATTGAGAAACTGGCTTATTTAGTGGCAAATCACTCCCACTTAGTTGACTAGATTTAGGCATCTCTCTTGATATCTGATTTGTTGATAAAGGAACATTATCCTCCTCCTCTACCGTAATTAGAAGAATTATCTTATCAACTTCACCTTGTGTTGGGAACTCAGTTTTGAGAAAAGTAGCATTTCTTGACTCTATTTCAGAGATGGTTCCATCTTGTCACTCACTAATAAAGATAAAAATCTTAGAAGTCTCAGAATACCTTATAAAGATACACTTCTTATCTCTGGGTCATAATTTTTCATATTCATGAGTCTTATCATAAACATAGATAGTTGACCCCCAAGGTTTCATATTACTCAAATCTGATTTTCCGCCTGTGCACATTCATATGTGGTAGATGGAACTGACTTTAAAGGAACTTTGTTAAATATATAGGTCACAACTAATAATGCATCTCCCAATAGGAGATTTGGAAATTAGCCTACACCATCATAGATATAACCATTTCAAGAAGAGTCTTATTTCTTCATTCAACTACCCCATTTTATTATGGAGTTCTAGGGATAGTTAGCAATCTAATAATCCTTTTATCATTATATATTGTCTTGAACTGATCAGACAAATATTCACCTCTACTATCTTTGCACAAGGTTTTTACCTTACATTCCAACTGATTCTCAATTTCATTCAAGTAACGAGTGAAGCAATCTAATGTTTTAGATTTGTGAGAAATCAAATACACACGACCAAAACATGTGAAGTCATTAATAAATATAATGAAATAAGAACTCTCATTTCTAGCCTTCATATTAATTAAACCACAAATATCTGAATGAATTAATTGTAATGGTGATTCAGCCCTAATAGTCTTACCAAATGATTTTCTAGTTGCTTTTCCAGCAAGACAATGCTCACATATAAACAAGTTAATATTAGCATGAGCGTCTAAAAGACCCTCTTTAGCTAATCTATTCATTCGTTCTTGTCTTATATGTCCTAGTCTATCATGTCAAACTTCATTATTAATATAAACATCACTAGTAAGAGCAATATTTGAAAAACAACCATCATTATTATTTGGTTCTACGTCAATGTAACGACGCACCTTATGGGTACTAACTGTAAGGCCGGTCGCTACAGTTATTGCTGTGCTGGACTATTAATGCGGAATGAAAACTGGTTAATTTAAGATTTTACTGATCTAAATGCTGTAAAGTTCAACTTAGTGTTCTGGGTGTACCTAGGAGTCGTACACATGCTAGGGAAGATACTCACCACTGATACCGGACTTCTGATCGGTCTGCAGACCGATCTACTGATACTGGCACGGTAGGAAACTCCGGATCGTTCAACCGACCGATCCATAGCTAACTGCAATTCTGTACACTGCTGGATCGGCCTGCTGACCGATCCAGCTGGTCCCTGATCGGTCACCACGACCGATCAGTGGCTTACTGATCGGTCTGCTGACCGATCAGTGAGCCATTGCTTTCGACCCATTTCCTGATCGATCCACGGATCGATCAGGGAACGAACAGAGAGCTTCTGTTCGCAGAAGCCAGGTCTCTGATCGGTCTGTCGACCGATCAGAGACTCCCTGGTCGGTCTGCTGACCGATCAGGGGTTTCTGATTTCGTATCAGGCCCCTGATATCAGCACTGATGCGTGCCAAAATCTCACATATGAGTTACACACTACATGAGAAACATTCCAATGACATGAAACTAGTATTCTAGACTTAAAATGATGCATAGTTCACTGATTCATAGCATTACACAACTAAACGTGCATGAAAGTAAAAATACTAAAAAGTTCTACAGTTTAAACTTGCTAAGTCCCATAAGAATCTTTTATTCCAGTTCCTGCCACACACACCATCTCTGCATTGGCCTCCAGCTTCCTCTGCTAGTCCATTTTTCCCTTACCTTTATCTGCAGTATAAGGAAAATAGAATCTGTAAGCTTAAAGCTTAGTAAGAAACCAACTACCTCACTAAAACATGCGACGATGCAAACATGCTTTTTAAAGAATGCCATTTGAAAACATGTACTGGCAAGGCATACTATGGTTGCAAGCATAAACTGAAATAACTGAACATGCATACTGAACATGGCATGGCAACTAATCATACGAATCAATAAAGATAAATGAACTGAACATATAATAAGCTAAACTGATACTGAATTCAAACTCAACTAACATAACTAATTCTGAGTTTTGAAAACTATTTCATAATAAGTGAAAATACATAGTCATATTGTTTGGGTCCGGCAACTGTACTTACTGTGCGCGCATCCCTAACTAGACCCGGGTTTGCAAGTCCCGAATTTAGTAGGGTTAACTAGGTTATCTAAACCTAGGGACGACTGTGGGAGTCCAACCCAATGGATATCTGATCCAGTACAGTGCCACTGAAAATAAAATACTGAATATAGCTAACTGCTTTAACTTGCTGTTTCTAGGTTACCTGAACCTAGAACTAGGTTATCTGAACCCAGAGGCGACTGTGGGAGCCCACCCATTGGACATCTAGTCCCATAAAGCTGAAATAAACTGATATGCTGGTTTAAACGCTTCTATGCATTTAACTATGCTGTTAAAACTGTCTAATGTCGCGCTAAGCATTTTATCGAACACCTAGTGTGCTTTAACTCCCCTCTCTATTAGGGAGACTACCTTTAGGCACCCAACAACATCTAAACCTCCAACTGAAGGAGAAAAGACGTGTCCGGCCCATATAAAGGTACTCACTAAATCCCTAAACCTGCGAGGAGGATTAAGTACACCCTATGTGTCGAAAACATACACATATAACTAAACTAATGCACAGAAAGTCAAACGGTAGCTATTATACTGCAGGTGAGGGGTTTCTTACCTTGTGTGCTAGATTTCTTACAAATCTAATCGCTAGAACTTCCGGTGGAGACGACTTCTCGACGATTCGCTCGCATCCACGCGTTCTTCTCGCGGAGGGGAACGTCCTCGTATCGAAGATCTCGCCGGAAAGTGCTCCTAGAGCCCTTGGGGTTTGGTGTGCCGAGAGAGGAAGAAGAGGGAAGAGGCGGCGGTGAGGTTTCGGTGGTGAAGGAAAAGTGCCGAACCAAATTAAAATAAACCAAACCAACTTATGTTTTCCTATTTATAGTAAGTGGGTATTTTGGCCCAACTCAATTATAAATATATTTGATTCTCCTTTCTCTCAGCACGGCCCTGCTGGATTCACCGGTTACTAAGGCTAACTAAAGGTTTAACGGACCCGAGAGGTCCCGGGTTCGATTCCCGCTAGAGCCTTTTTATTCTTCTAATTAGTTTTGCTACTTCCGCTACTCGGAAAATTCCAGAAAAATATCTAAAAATTCCAGAAAAATCATAGAATATTCCTGAAATAGTTTTGAGAATTTTCGGGCGTTACAATCCCCCATACCTTATAAAAAGTTCATCCTTGAACTTAGAACAATTCTGGGTACTTCTGTCTCATGCTGGCTTCTGTCTCCCAAGTTGCCTCTTCTGCTGTGTGACTGTGCCAAATGACTTTGACTAATGGTACTTCCTTGTTCTGCAATTTCTTAACTGCTCGGTCTATTATCTGAATAGGCCGATTATCATAGCTGAGGTCTTCGTGGATCTGTACCGACTGGGGCTCAATCACCTGGGTGGCATCTGGGGTATGCTTCTTCAGCATAGAGACATGAAATACGTTGTGGACAGCTGATATTTCCTGGGGTAGCTCTAGCTCATATGCTACCTTGCCCACTCTTCTGCTGATAAGGTATGGTCCCACATATCTGGGACTTAGCTTGCCCTTCTTCCCAAAACGCATTACTCCCTTCATGGGAGCTACTCTGAGGAACACAACCAAAAACTCTAAGGGTCTACGCCGTGTATCCGCATAGCTCTCTGAGCTGCTCTATCCTCTGGCGGATCTGCTATATAGGCTGCTGTGGTATACGCTACTAGATCAAGCTCTAGTTCTTTTTCACCACTCATACCGGCAGTTGAGATCTACACCTCCGCCCATAGAGCCTCATAAGGTGCCATGCCGATAGTGGCTCGATAGTTGTTGTTGTATGCAAATTCGCTAAGCTCGGATATTTGCACCAACTTCCAAGTCTAGGGCACATGCTGGAGCATATCTTGATGCTGATTTACTCGCTCCATCCGTCTCGAGGATGAAGGCTTGAACTTTAGCCGTGCCCGATCTTGTACACACCCCGAAGTGTGATGTAAACTCTTGTCTCTGTCTGAAATAATGGTGCGTGGGACTCCATGAAGTCCGACGATCTCCCGAGATACAACTGAGCTAGCTTCTCCATGGAGTAGGATATCTTGATAGCTAAAAAGTGGGCTGATTTAGTCAACCTGTCGACTATTACCCAGATGGCATCAAAACCATTCGTGGTTCTGGGTAGTCCCACTATGAAGTCCATAGAGATATCCTCCCACTTCCATTCTGGAATCTGTATAGGCTGCAGAACTCTTCCTGGTTGCTGATGTTCTTCCTTGACCCTCTGACAGGTGAGGCAGATGCTAACATATCTGGCGATGTCTCGCTTCATCCCGGGCCACCAAAAATGTTTCTTCAAGTCTTGATACATTTTTGTGGAACCTGGGTGCATCGCATAGGGAGTCTTGTGAGCCTCATCTAAAATCTGTCTCCGTAGCTCCTCCTGATCTGGAACACAGAGTCTGTCACCAAAATACAACACCCCGCTATCAGACACTCTGAATTCTCTACTTTCTGATTCTGCTAGCCCTTGCTTGATTTTCTGAATTCTAGGATCCTGTTCCTGGGCTGTCTGGAGGTCACCAAGCAAGGTAGACTCTAAGGTCAAGGTAGAGAGCTGTCCTACTATAAGCTCGAGACCGAAATCTATGATCTCCTTCTGTAGGGGCGGTGACATGGCTGCGAGAGATAATAAGGTAGCACTGGACTTTCTGCTGAGTGCGTCTGCTACCTTATTGGCTTTTCCGGGATGGTAGAGGATATCAATATCATAGTCTTTGACCAGCTCTAGCCATCTGCGCTGTCGCATATTCAGATCCTTCTGAGTGAAGAAGTACTTCAGACTCTGATGATCTGTATATACTCTACACTGGGCTCCATACAAGTAATGTCTCCAAATCTTGAGAGCGAACACTACTGCTACAAGCTCAAGGTCGTGAGTAGGGTAATTCTTCTCATAATCCTTGAGTTGTCTGGAGGCATAGGCGATTACCTTACCGTCTTGCATCAGCACTGCTCCTAATCCCAATTTAGAGGCATCACTGTAAATGTCGAAGCTATCTGTATTTCCTGGTAAAGCTAAGATAGGAGCACTGGTCAATCTCCTTTGAGCTCATTGAGTTCTCACAGTCCTCATCACTGAAATTTTCTATTCTTTACGGTGAGAGCTCGCTTGGGAGGCTATCCTAGAAGTCCTCTAAACTTTACCGCTAATCCCGAGCTTCGATTTCACCGCATTCTTTGGTCTTTTCCATTACTTCGCTTCTATTTTGCTGGGTCTACCATAATACCATCCTTTGAGATGATGTGGCCCAGGAAGGACACTGATCAAGCCGAATTCACATTTCGTGAACCCGGCATATAGTGATTCTGCTGCAATACTATTTTCAGGTGTGCTGCATGTTCTTCCCGAGTTCCCGAGTAGATAAGGATGTCATCAATGAACACGATAACAAACTTATCTAAGTACTCTCTGAATACTCTGTTCATGAGATCCATGAATGTAGTTGGAGCATTTGTCACGCCAAAAGGCATGACTACGAACTCGTAATGTCCGAATCTGGTCATTGAAGTCTTGATATCACCCTCTTGACTCGATCCTAGCACAATCTCAAGAGGTAGAGGAATCTTTAGCGGTCGAGCAGGTCATCTATCACGGAGAAGGCAGCAAGTGATCTCCAGCTTGGGGAGCAAAAGAGAATAGTTTATGAGCATGCTTCCGAGCTGTACAGGTGCTCCCCATGGTGAGTGACTAGGGCGTATGAAGCCCTTGTCAAGCAGCTCCTGTAGTTGCTCATGAAGTTCCTTCAGCTCTGCTGGAGTCATGCGGTAAGGCGCTTTGGAAATAGGATTGGTGCCGGGGAAGAGCTCTATCTCAAATGCAATCTCCCTAACTGGTGCTAGGCCTGGTAACTCTTCAGGGAAGACTGCTGGGTAGTCACATACCACTCGGTCCCTGTCCTGGCTGGTATTGACTACATGTGCTAGGTACCCCGTACATCCCGAATCCATCAACTTCTGTGCCTTCATAGCTGAGAGAAATTTTCTGGCTTTTCTCTTTGGTTCTCTGATGTACTCGAACTGTGCTTCTGCTTCGGGTTGGAACACGACTTTCTGTTTATGGCACTCTATGGAAGCACCGTATCTGATTAGAAAGTTCATTCCAAGGATGACGTCGTAGTCAGTCATTTCTAGCAGGATCAGATCACAAAAGAGTTCCCTGTCTGCTATAATGATTGGCACTGTCCTGAGCCAGTGCGTGGATGCCATAACTTCTCCCGATGGTAGTGTCGTCAGAAACTGACCACTGAGTACCTCTGGAGGTATTGCTAACTTGGTTGCGAATGCCCTGGCTATATAAGAATGGGTTACCCCAGTATCGAATAAAACAGTTGCTATCTGCTGAAAAATACTAATCTGACCTGTAACAACTGTCGAGGCATTGGCTACGTCCTCTCTGGTGAGTGAGTAGATCCTCGCATTCGCCATAGCTGGAGGGGCTTCTAATCTGCCCTGGCTGATAAGTGGACCTTCTAGAGCGGCCTGCATAGCTGGCTGGCCTGCATACTGGATCTGCTGTGGCTGAGGAAGATCGGTCTTATTCGGGCACTGCTTGGCCATGTGCTCTTCTTGTCCACATTCAAAGCATCCTCGTGTGCCCTTGCGACAAACCCCTGGGTGGAATTTCCCACAAGTAGCACACTTTGGATAGCTGGGTCGCTTGCTAGATGGTCCTCCTTTTGGGTCACTCCCTGATTTGCACTTGCTGTTGGAGTTCCCTTTCCAGTTAGAGCTGTGGCCTTGCTGTTTTTGAGTGTGAGAGTTTCCTTGGCCTTTGGATTCTGAGGAGACTTGCTTCTGCTGCCTTATGCTGTTCTGGTAATGCTCTGTGGTCAAGGCACTGTTCACTAACTCCTCTGTGGTTTGTGGCCTATGTATGCCACCAGCCATGTTCACTGCTATCTCTGGCCTCAGCATCTTGAGCATCAACCGGATTCGTTCCTTCTCTGTGCTGACTAGCTCCGGGCATAGACGAGCCAACCTGTTGAATTTCTTCACGGCTTCCTCAACTGAAAGGTTGCCCTGACGAAACTCAGTGAACTCGTCGTAGTGGCGGTTTGTAACCCGTATGTGAAAGAACTCCTCGAAGAATTCCTTCTCGAAGTCATATAACATCCGTTCCTTTGGGCGCCGTTCGATTCTTTCCACCACATGCGTCGTCTCTGTCGAGCGAAGGAGGCACACTTCACCTTCTCATGTTCTGGCCAGTCCAGAAGCTCCATCGTGCTCTCCAGTGTTTTGAACCAGGCTTGTGCATCCCATGGTTCACTAGTGTCTGAAAAGTTCTCCGGCTTGACTCACTGCCACTGGATCCGATAGGCTTCTCTCCTTGTCTCTACTGTTGGGGCTACTGGAGCTATAGGCTGGACTGGTGGAACCTCTAAGACTACTGGAGTCGCTATATTTGGTTCCGGGGTGACAGTGGAAGTGTTCTGCTGATTAGCCTTTAAGGTGGCTATTTCTGTTCTTTGTGCTGCTGTAATCGAGCCACTAATCTTGTAAGTGGAGAGGCCAGGCTGCCTCTTCTTTGGGGCTCAGTAGCTAGCGCCCTTCTAGCTGGGCGTCCTCGTGCCATTTCTAAAGACATAGAGAACATAACATAACTAAGGTAATTACAATTATATAACTACTGATATCATGTTTAAAACTATCACATACCAACAAGCAGTAGGCATATAAACATGAACTATACTAGAAAGCAAGAACAATAAAGAGAGTAGAGGTATTCTTACTTGAAAGCTGCAGGTCAATGCTGATGTGTGTGTAGGATGTATGGAACACTGCTCTGATACCACTCTGTAACGACCCACCTTCTGGGTACTAACTGTAAGGCCGGTCACTACAGTTATTGCTGTGCTGGACTATTAATGCGGAATGAAAACTGGCTAATTTAAGATTTTACTGATCTAAATGCTGTAAAGTTCAACTTAGTGTTCTGGGTGTACCTAGGAGTCATACACATGCTAGGGAAGATACTCACCACTGATACCGGACTTCTGATCGGTCTGCAGACCGATCTACTGATACTGGCACGGTAGGAAACTCTGGATCGTTCAACCGACCGATCCATAGCTAACTGCAATTCTGTACACTGCTGGATCGGCCTGCCGACCGATCCAGCTGGTCCCTGATCGGTCACCACGACCGATCAGTGGCTTACTGATCGGTCTGCTGACCGATCAGTGAGCCATTGCTTTCGACCCAGTTCCTGATCGATCCACGGATCGATCAGGGAACGAACAGAGAGCTTCTGTTCGCAGAAGCCAGGTCTCTGATCGGTCTGCCGACCGATCAGAGACTCCCTAGTCGGTCTGCTGACCGATCAGGGGTTTCTGATTTCGTATCAGGCCCCTTATATCAGCACTGATGCGTGCCAAAATCTCACATATGAGTTATACACTACATGAGAAACATTCCAATGACATGAAACTAGTATTCTAGACTTAACATGATGCATAGTTCACGGATTCATAGTATTACACAACTAAACGTGCATGAAAGTAAAAATACTAAAAAGTTCTACAGTTTAAACTTGCTAAGTCCCATAAGAATCTTTTATTCCAGTTCCTGCCACACACACCATCTCTGCATTGGCCTCCAGCTTCCTCTGCTAGTCCATTTTTCCCTTACCTTTATCTGCAGTATAAGGAAAATAGAATCTGTAAGCTTAAAGCTTAGTAAGAAACCAACTACCTCACTAAAACATGCGACGATGCAAACATGCTTTTTAAAGAATGCCATTTGAAAACATGTACTGGCAAGGCATACTATGGTTGCAAGCATAAACTGAAATAACTGAACATGCATACTGAACATGGCATGGCAACTAATCATACGAATCAATAAAGATAAATGAACTGAACATATAATAAGCTAAACTGATACTGAATTCAAACTCAACTAACATAACTAATTCTGAGTTTTGAAAACTATTTCATAATAAGTGAAAATACATAGTCATGCTGTTTGGGCCCGGCAACTGTACTTACTGTGCGCGCATCCCTAACTAGACCCGGGTTTGCAAGTCCCGAATTTAGTAGGGTTAACTAGGTTATCTAAACCTAGGGACGACTGTGGGAGTCCAACCCAATGGATATCTGATCCAGTACAGTGCCACTGAAAATAAAATACTGAATATAGCTAACTGCTTTAACTTGCTGTTTCTAGGTTACCTGAACCTAGAACTAGGTTATCTGAACCCAGAGGCGACTGTGGGAGCCCACCCATTGGACATCTAGTCCCATAAAGCTGAAATAAACTGATATGCTGATTTAAACGCTTCTATGCATTTAACTATGCTGTTAAAACTGTCTAATGTCGCGCTAAGCATTTTATCGAACACCTAGTGTGCTTTAACTCCCCTCTCTATTAGGGAGACTACCTTTAGGCACCCAACAGCATCTAAACTTCCAACTGAAGGAGAAAAGACGTGTCCGGCCCATCTAAAGGTACTCACTAAATCCCGAAACCTGCGAGGAGGATTAAGTACACCCTATGTGTCGAAAACATACACATATAACTAAACTAATGCACAGAAAGTCAAACGGTAGCTATTATACTGCAGGTGAGGGGTTTCTTACCTTGTGTGCTAGATTTCTTACAAATCTAATCGCTAGAACTTCCGGTGGAGACGACTTCTCGACGATTCGCTCGCGTCCACGCGTTCTTCTCACGGAGGGGAACGTCCTCGTATCGAAGATCTCGCCGGAAAGTGCTCCTAGAGCCCTTGGGGTTTGGTGTGCCGAGAGAGGAAGAAGAGGGAAGAGGCGGCGGTGAGGTTTCGGTGGTGAAGGAAAAGTGCCGAACCAAATTAAAATAAACCAAACCAACTTATGTTTTCCTATTTATAGTAAGTGGGTATTTTGGCCCAACTCAATTATAAATATATTTGATTCTCCTTTCTCTCAGCACGGCCCTGCTGGGTTCACCGGTTACTAAGGCTAACTAAAGGTTTAACGGACCCGAGAGGTCCCGGGTTCGATTCCCGCTAGAGCCTTTTTATTCTTCTAATTAGTTTTGCTACTTCCGCTACTCGGAAAATTTCGGAAAAATATCTAAAAATTCCAGAAAAATCATAGAATATTCCTGAAATAGTTTTGAGAATTTTCGGGCGTTACAGTCAAGAACTATGAAACCATTTATTACATAATCATTTCCAATTATCACAGAGTTAATGCGAAGTTTCACACAATGACTATAAAAGTTTACACAATAACCTAAATCAAGAAGACTAGTAACAGAAACTAGATTTTGTTGAATATCAGGAGCATATAGGACACCATGTAGAAACAAGGTACGTCCATCACATAGGTTGAGTTTGCAAGTGCTAATGCCTTTGACTTCAATCCTTGCATTGTTTTCCACATATTTCCATTTGTTGCTAGCTAGTACCCGATGGTACTTCAAGTATGAAGCTCGATCACAAGCTACATGGTTCATTACTCCTGAATCTATGATCTACAAAGGATAAGAATCAACTAACAATACTGAACTTGCGACATGAAGCTCTTGGAAAGAAGATAAAAATGGATCTACCTTTTTCGGCTCAATACAATCCCTAACAGAATGGCCCTTCTTGTCATAGTTGTAGCAAGTCAACTTGCTCTTAGGTTTCTATCCATATCTATTTCCTTTCTTCTTAATTTGGTCTTTTCCAACAACAACATCAGCTTCTTTTCCTTTTTCCTTTCCTTTTTAAAACCATCTTTTCTTATTCTTCGAATCAAAACCTTCAGGTACAAAACTTGGCCATAAATCCTTGCAGATTCTATTATCTCCGCCTTCAGTTCAATATGACATGAGACATTAGTGAAAGTCTTGATACTTTCACTGAGTCAGATTCTATTTCATCATTTCCTAAGAATCAGGAAGGAAACTGATAACTGTCTGAACTCGTTATTCATCGGTCAACTCATGACCGACGACCTTTAAGTCCTGAATCATATTTGCTATTTCCCTCAGATGTTGGACCATGGTAACATTCGAGCACTTTTTATAGTTGTCAAATTTAATTGTCAGCTAATGAAGCTTACTTAGACTTACTCTACTGTATTTCTCTCTAAGGGATACCCAAATAGCATGAGTCAATGTTAAAGGCTCATACTCTAATACCATGTCATCCACCATTGAACTAATCAGCATTCCCTTAGCAGTGGAGTTCTTTCTTTTACATGCCTTATAGACATCAAGGTGAGGTCACATCTATTCTGTACTGTAGAACCATCAGCCGATTCTTCCATGAACTGATTTACAACCTCTAGAACTTCTTGTTCCTCAAGAACATATTATATCTTGAGGTGTCAGATTTTGTAGTTATTCCCATATAATTTCTCTCCCTTATTGAGTTCAGCTATGATATTCTTAGTTGTCATAATCTATAATAAATAAATACATTATTTATTATTTCAGTATAATTCATATGTATATAATTAATTATCGACTCAGTGTAAATTAGAATTGATTTATAAAATTAAGTGATAACTATGTTTCGACTCATCATTTTTATGTTCCAATCCAATCAACATTGACCAATTATATTACACATATCCATCAAATGGACTAATCATCAAATGAATTAGCCATGCAATGAACACATCATTGAATGAACTAATCATTCTGTTAAGATTGTTAACACATAACATTCTTTTTCCAAGTTCGTTAACGCATAGCATAACTTTCCATTAGAATAGCACTGTTTGTACATAATAAGTTTCTATATTACATAATTTTATTAATATGAGCTTAATACTGTCCACACATAGTGACAGTGATAACAACTGAACTTTACTTTACAAGATAAGCTAGTACCACTTCCACTAGGAAAAATACTAGTGCAGTGGGCAATGCTATCCCCTTCATCCCAAACTTGATGAAGGCAGGATTAGCCTCAGAATCATCCTTCAGATCCATATTTAGATCCAATTCTAGATCCTCCACACACTCTTTTGGATCTTCCTCTGATTCTTCAGGATCTTCCTCAGATTCTTTGAGATCCATCTCTAGATCCTCCTCAGATTATGCGAATCCATTTTTACATCCTCCTGAGATTCTGCGGGATCCATTTCCAAATCCTCCTCAGATTCTGCAGGATTCATTTCTTTGGGATCTGGATCCTCTTCTGATTCTTTAGGATCCCATGCCAAATGAAGTAAATCCCTGCACATCTTTGAATATGAGATGCACCCTTCAAAGCGATCTAGTAGTTGGTGTGCTATATCATGAAGATGTCCCAGTAGTGACTGCATCAGAGCCAATCTTCTATTTTCGTCCAGGACTGAAAACTCTTCTCGTTCAAGTTTCCAGAATATCTAATTGAGTCGACCAATGATCCATTTGACTCCATGAACCGGGTCATAATCAAGCTCCTTGATCTCCTTCCAAAGCTTATGTTATCATTCGTAGTGACTAGTCATCGTGTATATTGTCCTTGTTATCTGAAATTGAAAATAATAATGTCAGTACAAAACCGACAAACCAGTAACAAAATCGGTCAAATTCAATTCTAACAAATATATAGAACAATATACAAAACTGACAAATTTTTGAGGAGTTTCAATTGACTGACACATTAGAATGGTTGATTAGGCAACTGGATCTGAATTCCTTGTCCTTATTGGAACTAATCTAATTGGAATGTTGATTTAATTAAAACATCGTTATTTATCTGGTTAAACCAACCAATGATTTGAACTAAATTAGGATTTACTTGGACCAACCCAATCTAATATAGTATAATCCAAATAAACTAGACCGATTCAAATTGAACCATTAGGTAGTCATAAGAATCTAAACCCAAGCATAATTAATTAAAAAATTAATACATAAAATTTAATTTTTCAATTAATTTGTTTATCATGAAAAAACTTCTGTTTAAAAAAGAAATACTTTTTTTTAGTTACGTTTTTTTCCACACGTGAGACAGTGCTCACGGTTTTTGTTATTTTTTATTTTTAAAATTCAAATGTTTTTCTCAAAAGTTTCGACGAAGAACAGTGTCTTCTTTGCCCTTTATTGCGACGAACATGAGGTCGCCTCCCACTAACGACAATCACCGGTATTCCAACACGATCGTCGGTAGAACTACTGTGAGTTCCATGCAGCCAGGCGGAAATCGCGACTTCGCGATGCCAACGGCTCGGGGGAAACCACCACGACGTGATCGCCGATTCTTGCGGAGATCTCTCGCGAACTCTTCTAGCTAGTGGATGATAGCGGAAATCGCAACTTCCATCGTGATTTCTTAGTTCCATGCCTCTAGTTTCATGCTTTCAGAACTAATCGCTCTGATACCATTGTTATTTCTAATAGCATAAAATACATAAGTAAATAAAAACTCATTGGGATCTTCCGAGACAATCTTGATCTCCGCTTGATATCGAAAGAACGATTATGACACAAGGTCGAAAAGCTCTCCTTTGATTCACAAATCAAATTCCAATCTGGATGTTCTCTTTTTTGCTATTGCTTCGATCACCTCCAATCTCATACCTTTGTAATTGCTCTTGGATGTTATATAAGAGGAGAATCATTTGTCACTGATACTTTAATGACACATAATAGAGGAAGATGAAGGTGAATGGGCACCCCTTCATCTTCCTCATGTTCCAACTAATGCAATGTCCAACAAGGGTGGCCATCAAGTATTTCTTGTATGTACATCCTCCTAGTAAGATATGAAGTTTGACACAACATTCGATCAATGTATCCAAAATATTCAGTCTTAAGTCATGAAAAAAAATCATTTGCAATACCTAAAATTATCAACAAATTGATATCTGGGCATAATTCATCAGATTCATCATCAGAGCTTGATATGATCTGCAATAAACCAATATTAAAATCAACACACACATACATGTATAAAATTAACAATAGATTCATCTCATAAACATCCAATAAACAATTCATATTGAAAAACTCAACTTAGACTTCAACATTAAATTCCAAAATATTAAACACATCTTAACTATTCAAGCCACAAAATCAAACAAACTCCATTAATATTAAATAGTCTTCAGCTAGGTAATAAAAGTACTCCTCATCAACTTGACAACATATGATCCTACACGTGTTCAAGATTGAGGCAATCCAACCGTTCAACTCTCCTATTTGATGGAATTTTCATGAAAATTTCACGCAGACTAGGTTTAAGGAAAGCTTCTATAGCTTTTGTGTACGCTTGGGTAGATAAACTATCCATCCCATTTAAAATCTACATGCACATCTCTATAGAGCAAGGATCATTGAACACGTTAGTTCAAAAAGACCAGGATATATCTTGTTCATGTTCAAACTTAGTAGCTCTTAACTCCAGGTATTTTTGCTTAGAAACAGATTCTCCACTCAGCTGTTGCATGGTATTAATACAAAGCCTCATATTTTTCAATTTTAAAAAATTTAGGATCTTTGAGTCGATGACTATTGGATGATTCTGCAACACGACACTGTTGGTTATTAGGTTCCTCTCCAACATCCTCATTCTCGTTATCAATGACTTCAACATATGAGTTAATACCTCTATTAATGAATGCTTCTTCAAGCTCTCTCTCTTCATCAGATGTGGGAAGTAATTGAGCAGAAGCCCTGTGTTGGTTGCTACTCGGAAAACCTAATGGTTCCACTGTATAAAATTTTGTACAAAGGTCTGAACCTTTTCCTAGCTACCATGTGTTCTTTTAAATTAAACTTGGATCGCCTGCGGAACTTAACACGTTTGATCCAAAGTTTAATCTATTTGTTCTTTTAGGTTTAGACTTGGATCTCCTGCGGAACTTAACACGTTCGATCCAAATCACCTAGGTTATTAATTCCATTAAATATTAATTTCCAAAATTCGCTTCCAGGACTGCATGGCGAGGGACATAGCCTTCTTGGATATGGGAACAACCACCACCGCCTAGACAAAGCCTTTTAAGGAAAGCTAATATTTAATTTCCTTAAATAACTTTAGGTCAACTGAAAAAAATAATCAAATCACAAGGAAAAGAAAAACAAAGAACACAACATCGAAAACAAATTCGAAATACTAGAATCGCATGCCTCTTGTATTTGGTATTCTTACATGAAGATAAAACTAGTATGATGCGGAAATAAAATACTAATATACATTTTCTTTTGCAAGCAAAAACCTCTAGGTCTTCTACCGTATTCCTCTTCTAACCTCGGGCGTTGTGTGGACAACGGTCTTCCGAGATGAGAAACCACAAAGCACCTTCTTCTCCTCCTTGCAAGGTTCAGCCAAATCAAGTGCACCTCCAAGGAAGAAGAGAAACAACCAACCAAGCTCCAAGGGATGAAAGCTTTCTCTCCTTCTTCTCCAAGCTAGAAACTGGCCACCACTTAATCTCCAAGAGCAAAGGGAGTTTCGGCCACAAAGATGGAGAGAAGAGAAAGGATGAAAACCGGTCACACCAAGGAAGAAAAGAGGGAGAAAATAATAGAGGTTGTTCACCTTGAAGGCTCCCAAAACCCCCTCTTTTATAATCCTTAGCTTTGGCAAATAAGGAAATTTAATTACGATAAAATTTCTCTTTAAAATCTCTTTATGGTTGATAAAAAGAAATTTTTATAATTTTAATTTTTCAACATGTGAATAATTTGCAAGAAGAAAAATAAAATATCTTTCCAATCTACAAATAAGGAAAGAGATCTAATCTCTTTCTTTAATCTTTTGTAGATCATTTTAAAAGAGATATTTTAATTTTTAATCTCTCCAATAAATTATATCTTTCACATAAGAAAAAATTTAAAATTAAAATTCTTTTTAATTTAATGGGGGCCGGCCACCTTAGCTTGGGTTCAAGCTAGGGTCGGCCACCCATGAACCAAGGCTTGGCCGACCCTAGCTTAATCCACAAGCTAGCTTGGCCGGCCCCTACATCATGGGTATGAAGGTGGGTATAGGTGGATATAGTACTCTATAAATAAGAGGCTATGATAGGACCGAGAGGAGGAATTGGTTTTGGTCTCCCGATAAAATTAAGCATCCCGTGTTCGCCCCGAACACACAAGTTAATTTTATCAATAATAATTCATTCCACTAGAGAACTATTATTGAACTACCGCACCAATCCCAAATTACATTTTTGGAATCCTTCTTATTATGAGTGTGTTAGTCTCCCTGTATTTAAGATGTCGAATGTCCACTAATTAAGTGAGTTACTGACAACTCATTTAATTAATATCTTAATCCAAGAATAGTACCACTCAACCTTATCGTCATGTCGGACTAAGTCCACCTGCAGGGTTTAATATGACAATCTTTATGAGCTCTTCTTGGGGACATTATCAACCTAGATCACTAGGATACAGTTTCCTTCTATAATCAACAACACACACTATAAGTGATATCATTTCCCAATTTATCGGGCTTATTGATTTATAGAACTAAATCTCACCCATTGATAAATTAAAGAAATAAATATCAAATATATGTGCTTGTTATTATATCAGGATTAAGAGCACACACTTCCATAATAACTGAGGTCTTTGTTCCTTTATAAAGTCAGTATAAAAGAAACAACCTCTAATGGTCCTACTCAATACACTCTAAGTGTACTAGTGTAATTATATAGTTAAGATAAACTAATTTCTAGTTACACTACGACCTTCCAATGGTTTGTTCCTTTCCATTTTGGTCGTGAGCTACTGTTTATAATTTATAAGGTACTGATAACATCATCTTCTGTATGTGACACCACATACTATGTTATCTACAATATAAATTAATTGAACAACTATACGTAAATGTAGACAATTTGACTAAATGTGATTCTTTATTCTAAATAAATGTTTACAAAAGCTTAGGCTTTCAGTATACACTCTAACAATCTCCCACTTATACTAATGACTAAGCTACCATATCTTCTGCCATACATCTGATTCTCATTCCCTCCACATGCCGATCGAAAGCTTTTTCCGGAAGGGCCTTAGTTAAAGGATCTGCCAGGTTATCTGCTAATGCAATCTTGGCAATGACAACTTCTCCTCGCTTCACGATATCTCGTATCAGGTGGTACTTGCGCTCTATATGTTTACTTGCCTTATGGGCTCATGGTTCCTTCGAGTTTGCAACTGCACCGCTATTATCAGAATAAATTGTGATGATTTTGGGCAAACCAGGAATCACATCTAAGTCCATTAGAAAGTTCCTAAGCCATACTGCTTCTTTAGCCGCCTCAGAGGCTGCTACATACTCAGCTTCCATGGTTGAGTCCGAAACGTATTTCTGCTTAATACTCCTCCATGCAATGGCTCCACCTCCTAAAGTAAACACATAGCCTGATATAGACTTACTGTTGTCCCTATCTGATTGGAAATCTGAATCCGTATAACCCACAGGGAGCAAATCGTCTGCTTGGTAAACTAGCATATAATCTTTAGTCCTTCTCAGGTACTTTAATATATGCTTTACCGCAGTCCAATGTCCTTGTCCAGGGTTACTCTGATATCAGCTAACCATGGCCACGTCAAAATAGATATCAGGTCTCATACATAGCATTGCATACATTAGGCTTCCTACAGGCGAAGCATAAGGAACTACTTTCATGTCCTCTATCTCCTTTGATGTCTTCGGAGACATCTCTTTAGATAGAGCTACTCCATGCCTAAAAGGTAAGAAACCTTTCTTGGAATCCTGCATGCTAAAACGAGCAAGGATTGTATCTATATATGAAGCTTGGGACAGACACAACATTCTTTTCTTGCGATCCCTTATAACTTTGATCCCAAGAATGTGTGAACAATCCTCTAAGTCCTTCATATCAAATTGTTTGGACAACCATACCCTTACGTCCGATAATACCTTGACATTGTTGCCAATTAACAAAATATCATCTACGTATAGTATAAGAAATACCACCACATTTTCGTTACACTTCTTGTGTACACAAGACTCATCCGGACACTGAATAAATCCATATGACTGGATTACTTCATTAAACCAGATGTTCCAAGACCTTGAAGCTTGCTTCAATCCATAAATGGACCGATTTAGCTTGCACACTAGATGCTCTTTGCCTTTTTCAATGAACCCTTCTGGTTGCTTCATATGGATGTTCTCTTCAAGACTTCCATTAAGGAAAGCTGTCTTGACATCCATTTGCCAAATCTATGAGCAGCAATGGATAAGAGTATCCGGATAGACTTAAGCATGGCTACCAGTGAAAAGGTCTCCTCATAATCGATTCCCTCTTTCTGAGTGTACCCTTTCGCAACAAGCCTAGCTTTGAAGGTTTCTACCTTCCCGTCTGTCCCTCTTTTCCTTTTGTAGATCCACTTGCATCCAACGGCTTTTACACCATCGGGTGGTTCTATAAGCTCCCAGACCTTATTAGAGTACATAGACTCTATTTCAGAATTCATTGCCTTTTGCCAAGATGTTGCATCTATATCTTGTAGTGCTTCGTCATATGCTCGGGGATCAGGTTCATGTTTACCCGGGATCAAGTCCGAAGATTCTCCCAAAAACATGAATCTATCAGGCTGCCTTACAACCCTCCCACTACGACGAGGCACTGTATGTGGTTATGTATCATGTGTGACACATGTTGCAGTCTCTTGTGGTACTTCATCTTGTACTATTGGTACTAAAGTAGACGTGTCCTCTCTAAGTTCTTCTAGAACAACTTTGCTACTGGGCTTGTGATCCATTATATAGTCTTCTTCTAAAAACTGGGCATTGGTGCTAACAATGACCTTCTGGTCTTTAGGACTATAAAATAAACCACCTTTTGTTCCTCTAGGATAACCCACAAACACGCGAACTTCTGTACGAGATTCTAACTTATCAGCATCTGGTTTCAGCACATGTGCTGGACTACCCCAAATCTAAATATGTCTTAGACTGGGTTTTCGCCCATTCCACAATTCTGTGAGAGTAGAAGAAACTGATTTAGAAGGTACTAAGTTCAGAATGTGCGCTGCCGTTTCCAGAGCATATCCCCAAAATGAATTCAGTAATTCTGAATAACTCATCATCGATCTAACCATCTCCATAAGAGTCCTATTCCTTCGTTCTGCCACACCATTCTGTTAGGGTGTACCAGGTGTAGACAATTAGGATTGAATCCCGGCCTTTGATAAGTAATTCCTAAACTCTCCTAAGAGGTATTCGCCATCACGATCAGACCGTAGTGTCTTGATACTTTTACCTAGTCGTTTCTCCACATCAGCTTTGTATTCTTTGAACTTATCAAAGCACTCAGACTTGCGGCGCATTAGGTAAATATATCCGTATCTTGAATAATCATCTATAAAAGAGATAAAATATTCAAAACCACCTCTTGCTTGGACAGACATAGGACCACACAAATCAGAATGAACCAATTCTAACACCTCTTTGGCTCTATACCCCTTGGCCTTGAAAGGCCTCTTGGTCATCTTACCTTCCAAGCAAGATTCACTAGTTGTAAAATTTTTCAACTCTAATGAACCCAAGAGTCCATCGGCTATAAGCCTCTAAATCCTACTTAAGTTAATATGACCAAGCCTTAGATGCCAAAGATATGCTTGGTTCATTTCCGAAGATTCTTTTCTCTTATTTGAGTTAGAAGATGTGTTATTAATTTTCATATTATGCTTTGTGGGAGAAATTGGATTTAAAGTATACAAATTGCCAACTAATGCCCCAGAACAGATAATCACTTTATTTCTCTTAATAACTACATCGTTACTAAAGGAAACTGAATATCCATCCAAAAATAGTTTAGAAACTGAAATTAAATTCTTTCTAAAACTGGGTACATAAAGAAAATTTCTTAAAACCAAATTTCTATTTCTATTAAAAGATAAGTAGACGTCTCCCACTGCAACAGCCGCCACCTTAGTAGCATTGCCCATGTAGACTGTAATCTCTCCTTCAGTTAGTCGTCGGGTTTCCTGGAACCCCTGCAAGGAATTGCAGACATGATCAGTGGCTCCCGTATCTACACACCAGGTGCTGGTAGATAACACTGCTAAACATGTTCCAACAACTAGAGCATGAGATGTACCTTTGTTGTATTGATTCCTACGAGGACAGTCCGCCTTCCAATGCCCTGACTGCTTGCAGATGAAGAACTTGCCCTTCGGCTTCTTCATTCCAGCTTTAGGTCCTGTAGTCTGAGATTTATTCACTTTCTTTACTGAAACAACTTGTTTCTTCTTCTTCTTTCCTTTCGGTTTAGAAGTAGAACCATTTTCAGCATAGTGAATATGAGAATTGTGACGAAACAAACCTTTTGCTTCCTGAAGTTCTGTTAGTAGTTCCGCCAATGAATATACCCTTTTGTTCATTTTGTAATTCAGGCGGAATTGCTCAAAACTTCTAGGTAGTGTTTGGAGGATCATATCGATCTAGGTTTCCCCATCAATTTCTCCTACAAGGATTTATATTTCATTTAGATAAGCCATCATCTTTAGGATATGATCCCTCACGGGAGTACCCTCTTGCATGGTGGCTGTCATTATCTTTCTCATGGCTTCTTGTCTAGAAGCCTGATCCTGATGACCAAAGAGTTCCTTGAGATTGTTCATAATATCATAAGCTGTTGGTAAATCTTAATGATGATGTTGCAATACATTTGACATTGAAGCTAAAATGTAACAACGCGCCATCTCATCTGCTTTTACCCATTTCCTATGATATTCAATCTCCTCTTGGGTAGATTCACCAGTGGGTGCATCAGGGCGAGGCTCAATCAGTACAAACTTATAGCTTTCAGCAGTAAGAACAATGTCCAGGTTCCTTTTCTAATCTATGTAGTTAGGACCAGTAAGTCTATTCTCTTTTAGTATGATGGCCAGTGGGTTGAAAGTCATCCTAAGAATCATAAATAACTTTTGGTCAGAACTCTAAATTTAGAATAATATTGATTCCTCAAACAATACTATTTTAAATTAACCAACACCTCAAAACACCGAGAATTTTGTATGCCACGATAGTGTGGACGTATACAAATTCAACATTTGTAAAAGGAGGGTTTAACCCATTAATTTTATTATCTTGTCAACCTAACTTTTTGACAAATAAAATTAATAGTTGGTATCCTTTGGTCACACGAATAATAGTAGTGACTCCGATGGGGAGAATACTATTAGACGTGCCTAAGTGTATACCATTACTTGACACTAAGTCCATTAATAAGATTGTGCCCCTTCCGATGGGGAAGATCACACGCTCTTAATTAACTTCCTATAGTCATCCAAAATGGAAATCTGTTCTAGTGATCCACAAACTAGCTCATCCGATATGGAGGAAGGCTCTCAGAGCCAACGCGCAAGCTTGTCTGCATCACTTACAAACCAGTAATGGAGACCGTGGAATTTATTTAAAATCCCTCTCCCACTTAGTTATTTAAAAATGAGGAATTTTGACTATGCTAACCAACTTAACATGCATACTAACAAGCACACACAGTCACAACATAAAAAGTAAAAAATAGAAAAACTAATTTTCAACTATTATGGCTTTTATCTAATGCTGTCCTCCGTGTATCGCCAACCCTAGCTGCTGCCATCTTTGACCACCGCCACCGGGTCTAGATGTCGCATCCATCTTGATTCTTTTTCCGCTACACCTCTGGTCCTCTAAAGGTTCCACACCTTGCAAGATTCGATCCGCGACATAAATAGAATTTTACATTTTTTTTTGATCCTATATTCCTCGAAAGAATGTACATGTGAACTAGATCGAACATAAAATAAAAATTTACATCCATTGATCTTATATTCCATAAAAGGAATGTACATGTAACTAGATCAAAAAATAAAATCCTAATAAAACTAAATACAACTCCTGTTGTATTTTATAATACAATCATGCACACATAATAAATGCCCTTGACATGTCCAAGGGTCCAATTACACACATAAAAACTATAAGTCATAATAGTTGGATCCTGCATCCACAAAGTTAGCACATCCTACTATTAACCTGCCTAAATTATGTATGACATGTGCATAATTAAACTAATACTAAATACACAGAGGCAAAACCCTAGCTCTAATACCAATTGTTGGTTGCTACTCGGAAAACCTAATGGTTCCACTGTACAAAATTTTGTACAAAGGTCTGAACCTTTTCCTAGCTACCATGTGTTCTTTTAAATTAAACTTGGATCACATGCGGAACTTAACACGTTTGATCCAAAGTTTAATCTATTTGTTCTTTTAGGTTTAGACTTGGATCTCCTGCGAAACTTAACACGTTCGATCCAAATCACCTAGGTTATTAATTCCATTAAATATTAATTTCCAAAATTCGCTTCCAGGACTGCATGGCGAGTCACATGGCCTTCAGGGATATGGGAACAACCACCACCGCGTAGACAAAGCCTTTTAAGGAAAGCTAATATATAATTTCCTTAAATAACTTTAGGTCAACCGAAAAGAACAATCAAATCACAAGGAAAAGAAAAACAAAGAACACAACATCAAAAACAAATTTGAAATATTAGAATCGCATACCTCTTGTATTTGGTATTCTTACATGAAGATAAAACTAGTATGATGCGGAAATAAAATACTAATATACCTTTTCTTTTGCAAGCAAAAACCTCTAGGTCTTCTACCGTATTCCTCTTCTAACCTCGGATGTTGTGTGGACAACGGTCTTCCGAGATGAGAAACCACCAAAGCACCTTCTTCTCCTCCTTGCAAGGTTCGGCCAAATCAAGTGCACCTCCAAGGAAGAAGAGAAACAACCAACCAAGCTCCAAGGGATGAAAGCTTTCTCTCCTTCTTCTCCAAGCTAGAAATCGGCCACCACTTAATCTCCAAGAGCAAAGGGAGTTTCGGCCACAAAGATGGAGAGAAGATAAAGGATGAAAACCGGCCACACCAAGGAAGAAAAGAGGGAGAAAATAATAGAGGTTGTTCACCTTGAAGGCTCCCAAAACCCCCTCTTTTATAATCCTTAGCTTTGGCAAATAAGGAAATTTAATTACAATAAAATTTCCTTAACTTTCCTTGACATGAATTAATTAAGAAAAATTAAACAAAAATTTCCTAAACCTTCATGTAATGGTCGGCCACATCAATAAGAGCAAACAAGGCAATTTCAATCAACAATTAAAATTCTTTATTTGTCTTCGAAAATTTTAAAAAATGAAATTTTCCTTTAAAATCCCTTTATGGTTGATAAAAATAAATTTCTATAATTTTAATTTTTCAACATGTGAATAATTTACAAGAAGAAAAATAAAATATCTTTCCAATCTACAAATAAGGAAAGAGATCTAATCTCTTTCTTTAATCTTTTGTAGATCATTTTAAAAGAGATATTTTAATTTTTAATCTCTCCAATAAATTATATCTTTCACATAAGAAAAAATTTAAAATTAAAATTCTTTTTAATTTAATGGGGGTCGGCCACCTAAGCTTGGGTTCAAGCTAGGGTCGGCCACCCATGAACCAAGGCTTGGCCGGCCCTAGCTTGATCCACAAGCTAGCTTGGCCGGCCCCTACATCGTGCGTATGAAGGTGGGTATAGGTGGGTATAGTACTCTATAAATAAGAGGCTACGATAGGGACTGAGAGGAGGAATTGGTTTTGGTCTCCCGAGAAAATTAAGCATCCCGTGTTCGCCCCGAACACACAACTTAATTTTATCAATAATAATTCATTCCACTAGAGAACTATTATTGAACTACCGCACCAATCCCAAATTACATTTTTAGGCTCCTTCTTATTATGAGTGTGTTAGTCTCCCTGTGTTTAAGATGTTGAATGTCCACTAATTAAGTGAGTTACTGACAACTCATTTAATTAATATCTTAATCCAAGAATAGTACCACTCAACCTTATCATCATGTCGGACTAAGTCCACCTGCAGGGTTTAACATGACAATCTTTATGAGCTATTCTTGGGGACATTATCAACCTACATCACTAGGACACAATTTCCTTCTATAATCAACAACACACACTATAAGTGATATCATTTCCCAACTTATCAGGTTTATTGATTTATCGAACTAAATCTCACTCATTTATAAATTAAAGAAATAAATATCAAATATATGTGCTTGTTATTATATCAGGATTAAGAGCACACACTTCCATAATAACTGAGGTCTTTGTTCCTTTATAAAGTCAGTATAAAAGAAACGATCTCTAATGGTCCTACTCAATACACTCTAAGTGTACTAGTGTAATTATATAGTTAAGATAAACTAATTCCTAATTACACTACGACCTTCCAATGGTTTGTTCCTTTCCATTTTGGTCGTGAGCTACTGTTTATAATTTATAAGGTACTGATAACATCATCTTCTGTATGTGACACCACATACTATGTTATCTACAATATAAATTAATTGAACAACTACACGTAATGTAGACAATTTGACTAAATGTGATTCTTTATTCAAAATAAATGTTTACAAAAGCTTAGGCTTTCAGTATACACTCTAACACCCTGTGCATATCACCTATTATAGTTGCCCCATCGAAACTTCATTAAGAATGTGGAAATGATCACAACCTTCCTTTATTGCCTCGTACTCCTTTTTATTTTTCTATACCATTGATTAGGAAAACATTTTATTATACACTAGTATATAATAAAAAAATATATTTGAATGAATAAAAACATTTACCATATAAAATTCTGCCCATATTTCCAATGGAGCATTCATTTTACTAGTGTCTGGATCCATTGTCACACCAGTATGAGCAAGCAATGCAGTAAAAAGTCGTTGCGTGGTGCGTAGACGATTCCATTTACCTATCTACACCATAATTCATCTTCGTAGCTAGATATAATTCTTTGTTGATTTCCTCCTAAACCGTATTACTAAAGGTAGATATTTATAACTTATTTTGCTTCGCTTTATCATAAATGATCTCGACAAACATGACAACATTAACCTTTAACCACTTATATTTCTCCACTTCAATACTGGGATTATGCCCTCCCATAATATCCTCTAAAAAAAATTGTCTTCATATTTGAGGGCACAAAAAGAAATGAAGAATAGAAAGAACAAGAGAATTAAGGAAAAGTGCAAAAGAAGGTCAGGTCTCTTTCTAAACACACATGCTAATAGTATGATTCAAATTTCAATATAAGATTAACTCCACGAGTCATGACAATATTTTATAGGAATGATTAAACTTGTCAAAATTCCTTATGGGCTATAAAGAACCTAATGGAGGAAGCAAAAAAAAGTTGTCATTCAACTCTGATCCACTCATCTTCATGCGAAAACTCAAACCATGATCAATTTGCATCAACAAAGTAATTGTTTGAGCTCAAGGAACAAGATGCATAATGTTAAAGATTAATATCATACGAGATTAAGTCAAAGGTTGAAAATCTGTCATGGAACAAATTGAAAATATGGCTTTGATGCTTACACGATCTGGATTAAATTAAGTAGAGGTGGGTGTAGATAAATGCCCTTGACTAGCATTGTGACGTCGCAAGATCATGACAGAAGGGAAGAGGTGAGTCCGATAGACAGAAGTGATCTCTCACGCAATTTGTCGAGGGACTGCACAAAAATATCAAGGAGGCGAGCTCGACAAACGGGGAGGCGAGACTGACAAAGGGCTGGCGGTGCGTGAGCAACTAGGGGAGGAGGAGCGACAACATGATGGAGGGGAAGTTATGGCACGGAAAGAAATGGGGAGAGGAGCGGGGGAAGTGACTTTTTAGGGCATAGGAGGCATAGGAGGAAGCGAGAGGATCAGGAAAAAAATTTGTGTGATAAGATCGGATTGCGTTTTCTTTTTTTCGACTACGTTTTTCTTTTTTTCTCAGAAAATGACTTTATATTTTCTAATTTTATAGAATATGATATCTCCTTTTCTAGGAAAGAGATATAGAAATTATCAACCAAATATGTTTTATATTTTCACATAAAATAAAAATAGAAAAAAACTCAAACCAAGATGGGAATAACATATAATTGAATACGTCATTTGATAACTACCAAAGTTTTGTGTTCCTTTTGGTCAATTCAAAAATATGCGTGTGCCCTTTGATAAATTATTGAAGTTTTTCTTTTTGATATTGTGGAATATAAAGTTATTGAGAGATTTTTTTAATAATGGAGGGATGTGTCAGAGCATCCACAAAAGTATGTGTATCCGTATCTCTTCCCTAAATTTTATATTTATAAATATTATTTTTCTAAAATTAGAGATTATATTATGCAGAAGAGAGAAAAAAATACGACAATTTACCAAAAGACGTACGTGGTATAATGTATTTACCAAAAGGCGCATCAGCGTTTTGTATATACCAAAATGCGCAGGTAAGTGATGCGTAATACTCAATATAACCCTCCCGCCAATCTCATCTGTTCAGTAGTCAAGTTCCGAGGCATCCGAACCACTTTTTGAATAACTTTGATTTTAAAAAAATAACTTCAATCGTTTGTCTACCTCCCTCTTTTGTAACATGCGAGTGCAGATCCAATTCTGTGGAGAAATCTTCCCTCTTGTGAAACCCTAGTTTAGTGACCTCGAGTGTTTCTCAAGCGGCATCAAGCATTTCGGTGCCAAAAACCAGGACTGTTCACGAGGTGCTAGTGAAGGGTTCTAGGGTTTACGTCAATCATCTCATCTCATAATGGCCCAAAGAAGTCGATCGGGTGTATCATCATCCTCTCCACATCAATTAGCTGTAAAGGTATCATTTTACAAACTCTGTGATTTTGAGAAGCTCAACTAGTATGATTAAAATGTTTTAATTTTTATAAAGTGTAGGGTTCAGTTGACGTTGGACAGAAACTACATTGGAACAGTGTCCTAGGCCACTTTAAAAGTTTTTTTGAAGCATCCACGAAGAAAGGAACGCATCAAGGGTCTGTTATTTTACATGATCGACACATAGCGCTGATCAAATAGTCACCCTTTAGTATTTTTTTGGACATACAATATATGCAGCACATCCATGGGATTTTGGCCAATATATTTCAAAATTGGGATTCAAGTAGTCAAACCTTTAGATTCTCAGGTACAATATATAATTTCGTATTTTAATCACAAAGTAGTTGTATGGTAAAATTAAATCTTTGGCTAAACGTGGGTCTGATACAATATCACATTAGGGCCATTGTGGGCTTGATACAATGCCATATCAAGCCCAACGTGGGCCTGATACGATACAATAGCAGGCCTAACGTGTGCTTCATATGGCATCGTATCAGGCCCACGTTGGGCCTAATACGATGCCATATCAGGCCCAACGTGAGCCTGATATGATACAATAGCAGGCCTAACGTGTGCTTCATATGGCATCGTATCAGGCCCACGTTGGGCCTGATACTTTTGTATTTGTTGGTAGAAGTCTAATAATCATTTAACTTGGTCAAGTATTTCGGTTGGCTTCACAAGAAGATATGTTTCCTTACTTCTTTGTATTGCAGACCGAGGAGCTTCAATTCCGATGAATTCAACTAAAGCATCCGGTGTCCTCTTTCTAACATACTTCTCAAACAAAAAAGAAGCTACTAGATCAAGAATTGAGGAGTTTCTTAAATTTTATGGCAATCGTGTTGAAGGAGAAGATGATGTTTTATTATTTTGCAAATTCTATATTTTGTATATATTTGTTTGTGTCTTATTTTCTTCTAGTACATATAAAGTCCCTTTATGTCTTATAGATATAGTAGATGATTTTGAGAATCTTGCTAGATTCAACTGGGTTGAAGTCATCCATGAATTTATGGCTCCATAATTACCTAAGATTGGGGACATATTTTCATCAACTGGGACAAAACAATCTAACACCAACCTCCCTTACCTAAAGGGATTTGCTAGTCTTTTGGCAGTAAGTTTATAATTTATGAGAGATTTATTAATATTTTGTGGACATTTATGAATATGTATCCCTTGTGATGGTGAATCAGGCATGGTTTTTGGAGCATGTTCCAATTCAAAAATCATACAAAATAAAAGGAGTAAGAATAAATAAGTGGAGGAATATTCCTTCACATATTAGTAAGGTGAGGGAATTGTTTGATCAAGTCTCCTCTGAAAAGGTAAATTTTGAATACTTTGACTATAGTTTGGTTAAAAAATCTTGTTTTAACATGTGTTTTAATATTGTTACAGGTTTTGATTGACCTAATCCCTACCCAATATGAAAATTCATTGGTTAAGAACCTTGTTGGCTTTGATGACAGTCCACATGCAATGGATACATCACAAATTAAAGTCACTAAAGGAGGAAGCAAAATTAATGAGTGTTGTAATTGCATTATTCAAGCAAACAGAATTAAAGAGCTAACAATGGAGAACATGCAATTGAATGAGAGGGTGAAAGAATTACTTAAAATAGTTGAAAATAAAGGCATGGAATCTCAATATAGCGAGCCTGTAGACGATCCTCAATTTGAACCTGTAGGTGTTACAACAAGAAGTAGGAGAGGACGTGATAGAAGTCGCTATGATTATAGGGATACTCTAATTGATAGTCCATTATGGCTCAAAACTTTACCTAAGAGGCAGCGTAGAAATATACATATAAGTGAGCCTGCGGAGAAAGTTTTAAATCCAGGAGATGGAAAAAAAGTTGTAAAAGAACCTGATGTTGTGGGGAAGGGGAAAGGAAAAATTGTTGTGGATGAAATGGAAGAAGAAAGAGATATTGTACAATTAATGAAAGACAAATCTGATGAAGAGGTAGAAAAGGATGTAGATATGTTTGGCAAATATGACAAAATGAGGAAACAAGCCATTGCTGTAAGACGATATCTGCAAATTTTATTGTAATTTGTTTGATTTATTAGATTATCTAAATGCCTTGTATATTTATGCGCATAGTATGTGAAGAAGCAATTTAAGACTTCCAAGAAAAAAAACAAGACGAAGAGGTGATGTACTTGTTAAAAGCGTTGGAGAAACTAAAGTATGTGAAATACATAGTTAATCAGTCAAGATAATTATATGCTTCTCTAATTACATAGTTGATCTATGGTTCTCAAAATTAAATTTGTAAAAATAATCATTGATTTGTTTACTTTGTAGGTTTACAAATGATTTTGTTTGGGAGGAACCACCCTTTTGTTTAGATGTGTATTCTTTGGTATCTGGTGTGAATGGAGAGATGTTGACAAGAGGGGACGTAATCGACACGTATTGTAAAATTCCATTTAGGGGGGCATTCTCGTCTGGAAGGACATACAACAAGTCTATATATTGCTCAACATTATTCACAGTAAGGAATTTATTTGAGAATAGTAAAAAGTAAAAATCATTTTATTATTTGGTTATGTATGTATGACTTTGCATATTTGTAGTCATTAATGAAATCGTCAAGTAAGTTTGCCTTCTAACACCTGATAAAGACAGATAGAGGAGATGAAGAGGTTAGGTATATTTTTATACCTTTGTGTAATGATAATGCACACTTCCACTTGTTGATGGTGGACACCAAATCAATGACGTTCAATCAGTACAATTCTCTAGCAAGTGGAAGTAAATACAAATATGAATTTGAAGCAGCGGTGAGCATCCAATATTCATGTGTATGTTTGTATTCTAATATAAATGCTAGTTGATGGAAAATGTAAATTTCCTCTTCAATCTTACAAGTATCAAATTTTAAACTCTATAGTCGTGAGCACATTGCTGCTATTGATCCAAAATTTGAAAGGCATTATCCGTTTGATAAATGGGTCTCTCGCACAATAGAATGTCCACAACAACAAGTCAGATAAGTCAAACACAGAGTGTGAATAGAACATATTGATAAAAAATATTGACCATTAAAATGGTGTTGTTATTTACAGTATTGACTGTGGCTTCTTTGTGATGTAATACATTCGATGTCTCCTATACGATATGAAGATGGACTTCAAACAAGGAGACATGAAAAAGATTAGAATTGATGTAATGATATCAATTTTGAAGGATAAGTTTTTTAAAACATTGGATTAAATATCCATAGTCTTGTAAGGCAAAAACTTGTAGAGAATGTAAATGAATTTACGTAGTGTAGGTAGTTTTATATCTTTGTATGTAGTCGTTGTTGTTTAATACAGTGGTATGTATTATATGAGAAGAGTATAAACTGCTACTGAAATATTAATAACATTGCATAGTGATTAGGCACAATATCCAAATTGTGATACTGGTGCTTATCAGTGAAATCCAAATTGTGATGCTGGTGCTTATAAGTGAAAATAGAGATAATGTATATAAGTTATACTACACACCATTTTTATCTTCTCAAAACTAAAAAAATGGTAACGGTTGGGATTGTTTAGAAAATCAAATAGGCTCGAACCAACACTCGATTTCAAGAGCACAAGGTAGGCTTTGAAATTTGAATTAGGCATGTAATTATAGAACACCAAAGTAACTAAGTTACGAGAAAAAAAAATTGGTTCTTATTCCTAAAACTGTAAGAAACACATGTTGTGTTCCAAATGGCACGGACAAAGAACTTCTTACCTAGGGTTTATAACTATGTTTTGAGACCATATATACCTTCCCCCCTCTCAAACCTTCATAGGGAGGGTGAGATTAAGTAAATCCAAGTAGGGTAGGCCTATCAGTGGGTTTTGGCCAAAACCCACTGATGGACCTAGACACCTCTGATTCGACCCATTTCAAGTCTCGTGTGATTAGGGTATTGCAAGGACTCCAACGGTGCTATCCAATACAAGTTCAAAGCTCTCTATGGGTGATAGCACGTGGAGAAAAAATCCAGCCTCCCTTTGGGCCTAATATGATACCATATCAGGCCCAACGTGGGCCGGATATGGTATAATATCAGGCCCAACGTGTGTAACTTTGCATTTCAATTGAACATCTCTCTTTTGTCGTGGATTTCAAAGTCTGCTATTTTTTTTAAACTATAAATAACCTAAAACATAGTCAAAAGGATTGTTTGTTGTAATGCTTGCCAAAAAAAACTAATGTTGTTTATTGAATATAAAAAAATGACTCCAACGGCGCTAGCAAATCATGGTTTAAAGCTTCATAGGTGTGGTAGAAAGTGTTGAAAAAAAATGAAATCAGCCACCGTTGGGGCTGATATGATTTAATATCAGGCCCAACGTAGGTCTGATAAGATTTAATATCAGGCCCACTGTGGGGCTGATATGATTTAATATCAGGCCCAACGTGGGCCTGGTATGGTCTCGTTTCAAAAAACTTGATTCTATCTCTATAGCTTTACTCTCTACTACATATTTGACTTAAAAATAAAATGGTAGTTGTTGGTCCTCCAAACTTAAAGACGATGTTTTAAAATTATTGCACATCCCCTCTCAAACTTTCTTATTAAATGAGAATTTGAGGAAATCAAAAAATGAGATATAAATTACAATCTTTGTCTCACAAGAATAAATTCAGATAATATAAGAGTTATATATATATATATATCATTGAAAAGAAAAGAGGTGCACTGTTCCATGCCAACTGGCACGGAGTAATAACTTCTAATCCAGGGTGTATAAATATGTTTTGACACCTTATATACCATCTCCCCACTAAAACCTTCATAGGGAACTTGATTTCAACTAAATCCAAGTAGTATATATATATATATATATATATATATATATATATATATATATATATATATATATATATATATATATATATATATATCATTGAAAAGAAAAGAGGTGCACTATTCCGTGCCAACTGGCACGGAGTAATAACTTCTAATCCAGGGTGTATAAATACGTTTTGACACCTTATATATCATCTCCCCACTAAAACCTTCACAGGGAACTTGATTTCAATTAAATCCAAGTAGGGGAGGGCCATCAATGGGTGTTGGTCAAAATCCATTGATGGACCTAGACACCTCTGATTTGACACATTTCAGTTCGAGTGGGATTCTAGAATTGCAAGGACTCCAACGGTGCTAGAAAATCATGATTTAAAGCTATATATGTGTGGTAGCAAGTGTTGAAGAAAAAAAACAGCCACCGTTGGGTCTGATATAAGAGCATATCAGGCCCAACGTGGGCCTGGTATGGTATCGTTTCTTAAAACTTTATTCTATCTCCCCCTTCTATAAACTCAACATGTGCTACCATGGTCCTTATCAAAAAAATAAAATAAAATAAAATTAGAAGGTGCTACCATAGGGTTTAAGTCTACAATATTGTAACGCCCAAAAATTCTCAAAGTAATTTTATAAATATTCTATGATTTTTCTGGAATTTTATAATATTTTTATGGAATTTTTGGAGTAGAATAAGTAACAAAATTAAATAAAAACGTAAAATAGCCTAAGCGAGAATTGAACCCGAGACCTAGCGAACCCTACAACTTATAGATGACTTTAGTAACCAAGGGGCCCTAGCAGGGGTGTGCTGAAAAAAGAGTAGAACAATTCTATTTAAGATTTAGTTGGATGGTATTAATCACTTAATATAAATAAGGAATTAAGAGAGGAGTTATTATTTTTCCAAACGACAACTCTCTTTTCCCTCACCCTCACCCGACGCCATCTCTTCTCCCGCACCCTCTCTTCACGCCGAGTCCAAGAAACCTAGGGTTTCATCCCTAGGGCCGTAGGGGCACCTTCCGGTGACGACTCCGGCACAAGGACGCTCCCCTCCGCGAGAAGAAAGCATAGACGTAGGAAGATCGTCGAAACGATCCTCTTCTCCGGAAACCTAGCGATCGGATTGTAAGAATATCTAGCGCAGGATGTAAGTAACCCCTCACCTGCAGTATAAGTAGTTAATTGTAGATTTTTCATGCCTTAGTTCATATTTATGTTCTCAGTTTAGCCATATGCAGAATTAGAGCACACCAAGTGCTCGATAAAATGCCTAGTATAGTTAAATGTTACAATAGGCATTTTAATAGCTCAGTTAAATGCCCTAGATGCATTTTTAATAGTATATATAGCCTTTCTTCAGTTACATGTGACTACGGTCCAATGGGTGGGCTCCTATAGTCGCCTCTAGGTTCAGATAACCTAGCTCTAGGTTCAGATAACCTAGTAAAAAGCAAGATATGATAAATCAATATAAACAGTATTTTACTTTATTAGTGGCACTGTACTAGACCTCAGTTGTCCTTGGGTTGGGCTCCCATAGTCGTCCCTAGGTTTAGATAACCTAGTAACCCTACTAGATTCGGGACTTGCTACCTCGGGCCTAGTTAGGGATGCGCGCATAGCAAGTACAGCTGTCGGGCGCATCAACAGCATGTTTAGTATTTTTACCTATTTATAAAAATAGTTTTCAAACTTCATGAAATAAATATGTGAATACAGCTTAGTTTCAGTTTAGTTCTTATTGTGATGATAATTAGCTTAGCTCATGTATCAGTTTAGTTCTTGTTGATACACAAATAGTCATGTTTCGAAGTTGACTATCATGTTTCAGTATTTTAGTATGATTCTCATCATGTTTATTAGCACAGCATATTTTAAAAGAAAGCATGATTTCGTTTAATGCATGTTTTTGTGAGGTAGATGATTTCTTACTAAGCTCCTAAGCTTATAGTTGCATTTTCCTTATACTGCAGATAAGGGTAAAGGAAAGATGGAATAGCGGAGGCTGGAGGCAATGCGATGAAGATGTGTATGAGTAGGAACTTGGAATGAAGATCTTTGGGGGAGAACTAGCAAATTAAGAACTTAGTACTCTTATAGTATTACTTTTCTGCACTCTTAGATGTTTAAATGTCTTGATTCATGAAAGTATGCACCAAGTTATGCTTAGATTGTTATTTGTCATGATAGTAGATAGCTAGCTATGAGTAATGGCATGCCCAGTAGTAGTGTTATGGTTGTAGTTGAATTCCTGAAAATTCTGTATGAGGTCGGGTCTGATTTCTGCATAAATCAGAAACCCAATCGATCAGCCGATCGATTGAGCAGTACACAATCGATCAGCCGATCGATTGGAAGAAGTCCCCGCGTACAGAACGCTAGGGAGTCGATTAGCTGATCGATTGGGGAGCCCTCGATCGATCAGCCGATCGATCGAAACGCGATTTGTCGTGTACAGAGAGCTGATGAGTCGATCAGCTGATCGATCGGCCATGGATCGATCAGCCGATCGATCGGGAATTTAATTCCTGCAAACAGAGAGCCTCTGAATCGATCATCGGATCAATTAGCCAGGCTGGATAGATCAGTCGATCGATCCAGACTTGACTCCATGCACAGTAGCGAGTTGAGTCGATCAGTGGATCGATCAACCAACTCCAATCGATCAGCCGATCGATTGGAATGTCTGATTTCAGCCAGAAGTGTCTAATTTAAGTTTTTGATCAAATAGAAAGTTAAGCTCCCTTCTTTAGCATATATATAACTTCAGAAATGTATCCCGAATATAAATTTCACATTTCATCATAAATTGCAGAGAGTTTTAATTAGTTCAGTCTTTTTTTTCACACAAGAATAGTTAGCATAATGTAACCCCCGGCCTTACAGCTTAGTCAATAGAAGGCGGGTCGTTACAAATATGGCCATCACTGAGTTCTGTGCCAACTGGCACGGAGCCATAACTTAGTTTTCAGGGTGCATAAATTCATTTTGACACCATATATACCATATCCCCATCCAGACCTTCACAGGGAACTTGATTTCAATTAAATCCAAGTAGGGGAGCGCCATCAGTGGGTTTTGGTCAAAACTCACTAATGGATCTAAACACCTCTGATTTGACCCATTTCAGTTCGAGTGGGATTCTGAAATTGTAAGGACTCCAATGGTGCTAGCAAATCATGATTTAAAGCTATATATGTGTGGTAGCAAGTGTTGAAAAAAAATAGCCACCATTGGGTCTAATATGAGGGCATATCAGGCCCATCGTGGGCCTGATATGAGCGCATATCAAGCCCAACGTGGGTCTGATATGGTATCATTTCTTAAAACTTTATTCTATCTCCCTCTTCTATAAACTCAACACGTGCTACCATGGTCCTTATCAAACAAATAAAATAAAATAAAATTAGAAGGTGCTACCATAGGATTTAAGTCTACAACATGGCCATCACTGGGTTCTGTGCCAACTGGCACGGAACCATAACTTAGTTTCCAGGGTGTATAAATTCGTTTTGACAGCATATATACCATATCCCCACCCAGACCTTCACAGGGAACTTGATTTCAGTTAAATCCAAGTAGGGGAGGGTCATCGGTGAGTTTTGGTCAAAACCCACTGATGGACCAAGACACCTCTGATTTGACCCATTTTAGTTCGAGTGGGATTCTGGAATTGCAAGGACTCCAACGATGCTAGAAAAACATGGTTTAAAGCTATATATGTGTGGTAGCAAGTATTGAAAAAAAAACAGCCACCGTTAGGCCTGATACGAGAGCATATTAGGCTCATCGTGGGCCTAATATGAGAGCATATCAGGCCCAACGTAGGCCTAATATGAGCGCATATCAGGCCCAACGTGGGCCTGGTATGGTATCGTTTCTTAAAACTTTATTCTATCTTCCCCTTCTATAAACTAAACACGTGCTACCATGGTCCTTATCAAAAAAATAAAATAAAATAAAATTAGAAGGTGCTACCATAGGGTTTATGTCTATAGCATGACCATCACTGGGTTCTGTGCCAATTGGCACGGAGCCATAACTTAGTTTCCAGGGTGTATAAATTTATTTTGACAGTATATATACCATATCCCCACCCACACCTTCACAGGGAACTTGATTTCAGTTAAATCCAAGTAGGGGAGGGCCATCAGTGGGTTTTGGTCAAAACCCACTGATGGACCTATACACCTCTGATTTAACCCATTTCAGTTCGAGTGGGATTTTGGAATTGTAAGGACTCTAACGGTGCTAGAAAATCATGGTTTAAAGCTATATATGTGTGGTAGCAAGTGTTGAAAAAAAAATAGCCATCGTTGGGCCTGATATGAGAGCATATCAATCCCTCCGTGGGCCTGACTGTTAGAGTGTATACTAAAAGTCTAGCTTTTGGTATAAACAGTTATCTAGAAATAAGAATCACATTGGTCAAATGTCTGCATTAATGATAAATGTAGTTGTTCAATTAATTTATATTGTAGATAACATGGTGTGTGGTGTCACACACAGAGGATCATGTTATCAGTACCATATAAATTATAAACAGTAGCTCACGACCAAAATGGAAAGGAACAAACCATTAGAAGGTCGTAGTGTAATTAGTTATCAGTTTATCTTGACTGTATAATTACACTAGTACACTCAGAGTGTATTGAGTAGGATCATTTGAGGTCGTTTCTTTTATACTGACTTTATAAAGAAACAAAGACCTCAGTTATTATGAAAGTGTGTGCTCTTAATCCTAATATAATAACAAGCACATATATTTGATATTTATTTCTTTAATTTATCAATGGGTGAGATTTAGTTCGATAAATCAATAAGCCTGATAAGTTGGGAAATGGTATCACTTATAGTGTGTGTTGTTGATTATAGAAGGAAACTGTGTCCTAAAAATACTAGGTTGATAATGTCCTCAAGAGGAGCTCATAAGGATTGTCATGTTAAACCCTGCAGGTGGACTTAGTCTGACATGATAATAAGGTTGAGTGGTACTACTCTCGGACTAAGATATTAATTAAATGAGTTGTCAGTAACTCACTTAATTAGTGGACATTCGATATCTTAAACACAGGGAGACTAACACACTCATAATAAGAAGGAGCCCAAAAATATAATTTGGGATTAGTGCGGTAGTTCAATAATAGTTCTCTAGTGGAATGAATTATTATTGATAAAATTAAGTTGTGTGTTCGGGGCGAACACGGGATGCTTAATTTTATCGGGAGACCAAAACTAATTCCTCCTCTCGGTCCGTATCGTAGCCTCTTATTTATATAGTACTATACCCACCTATACCCACCTTCTATACCCACCAATAAGGGGCCGGCCAAGCTAGCTTGGGAACCAAGCTAGGGCCGGCCTAGGTATAAAATTGGGTGGCCGGCCCTAGCTTGAACCCAAGCTAGTGGGGGCCGGCCAAATTAATTTAAAAAGGGATTTTAATTTAAATTTTTATTATGTGGGAAATATAATTTATTAAAGAGAATTAAAATTAAAATATCTCTCTTATGAAAGATCTACAAAAGATTAAAGAAAGAGATTAGATCTCTTTCCTTATTTGTAAATTGGTGAGGTATTTTATTTTCTCTTTAAAAATTATTCACATGTTGTAAAATTAAAATTATAGAAATTTCCTTTTATCAACCATGAAGAGATTTTGAAGAGAAATTTTATTTTTTAAAATTTCCAGAAACAAATTAGGAAGTTTTAATTGTTGATTGAAACTTGTCCAATTTGATTTCATTGATGTGGTCGGCCATAAGATTTCAATTGGGGAAATTTTATTTTATTTTTCTCAATTAAATCATGTCAAGGAAATTATGGAAATTTTATTGTAATTAAATTTCCTAATTTGCCTAGGCCAAGGAATATAAAAGAAGAGGTGAGGGTGCCTTCAAGAAAAACAACCTCTATTATTTTCTCTCCCTCTTTTGTTCCTTGGTATGGCCGGCCATCCTTTCCCTCTCTTCCTCTTGTGGTGGCCGAACCCCTCTCTTTCCTTGGAGCTCTTGTGGTGGCCGGATACTACTTGGAGAAGAAGAAGAAGAAGGAGAGAAAGCGAGCATCTCTTGGAGCTTGGTTAGTGTTTTGATTTTCTTCCTTGGTGAAGCTTCTTTCTTTGTGGCCGAACCTAGCTAGGAGGAGAAGAAAGTGGTTGGTGGTTTCTCATCTCGGAAGATCGTTGCCCACACAATGTCCGAGGTTAGAAGAGGAATACGATAGAAGATCAAGAGGTCTTTCTAGAAGGTATAACTAGTAGTTTTTCCTTTTCCGCATCATACTAGTTATTTATGGAAATAATACCAAATACAAGAGACTTACGATTCTAGAATTTCGAATATGTTTTTCGATGTTGTGTTCTTTTGTTTTTTCTTTTCCTTGTGATTTGATTGTTCTTTTCGGTTAACCTAAAGTTATTTTAGGAAATTAAATATTAGCTTTCTATTAAAGGTTTTGTCTAGTCGGTGGTGGTTGCTCCCATATCCAAGAAGGTCATGTGCCTCGCCACGTCAGTACTGGGAACTGATTATGGAAATTAATATTTAATGGAATTAATAACTTAAGGTGATTTGGGTCCAACGTGTTAAGTTCCGCATGAGACCCAAGTCAAAACCTAAAAGAACGAATAGATTAAGTTTTGGATCAAACGTGTTAAGTTCCGTAGGCGATCCAAAATTTAATTTAAAAGAACACATGGTAGCTAGGAAAAGGTTCAGACCTTTGTACAAAATTTTTGTACAGTGGAATCTCTAGGTTTTCTGAGTAGCAACCAACAATTGGTATCAAAGCTAGAGTTTTGCCTCTGTGTATTTGGTATTAGTTTAATTATGCACATGTCATACATAATTTAGGCAGGATAATAGTAGGATGTGCTAACTTTGTGGATGCAGGATCCAACTATTATGGCTTATAGTTATTATGTGTGTGATTGGACCCTTGGACATGTCAAGGGCATTTTATTGTGTGTGCATGATTGTATTATAAAATACAGCAGGAGTTGTATTTAGTTTTATTAGGATTTTATTTTTGATCTAGTTACATGTACATTCCTTTTATGGAATATAGGATCGATGGATGTAAATTTTATTTTATGTTCGATCTAGTTTACATGTACATTCCTTCGAGGAATATAGGATCAAAATGTAAAATTCTATTTATGTCGCGGATCGAATCTTGCAAAGCGTGGAACCTTCTAAGGACCAGAGGCGCAGCGGAACTAGGAGCAAGATGGATGCGACAGCTAGACCCGGTGACAGTGGCCAAATATGGCAGCAGCTTGGGATGACAACACACGGAGGACAACAAAAGATAAAAGCCATAATAGTTGAAAATTAGATTTTCTATTTATTTCTTTTATATTGTGATGTGTGGGCATGTTAGTTTACATATTTAGTAGGCTAGCATAGTTAAAATTCCTCATTTATAAATAACTAAGTGGGAGAGGGATTTTTAAGTAAATCCCATGGTCTCCATTACTGGTTTGTAAGTGATGCAAACAAGCTTGCGCGTTGGCTCTGAGTGTCTTCCTCCATAACGGATGAGCTTGTTTGTGGATCACTAGAACAGACTTCCATTTTTGGATGACTATAGGAAGTTAATTAAGAGCGTGTGATCTTCCCCAACGGAAGGGGCATAATCTTATTAATGGACTTAGTGTCAAGTAATGGTATACACTTAGACACATCTAATAGTATCCTCCCCATCAGAATCACTGCTATTATTTGTGTGACCAAATGATACCAACTATTAATTTTATTTGTCAAAAAGTTAGGTTGACAAGATAATAAAATTAATGGGTTAAAACCCTCCTTTTACAAATGATGAATTTGTATACGTCCACACTAACGTGGCATGCAAAATTCACGGTCTTTAAGGTGTTGGTGAATTTAAATAATATTGTTTGAGGAATCAATATTTTTTTTTAAATTCAAAAGTTTTTGACCAAATATTTGATCAAAGACAGATCAACTATTAATTTTATTCGTCATAAAGTAAAGTTGACGAGATAATAAAATTAATGAATAAAATCTCCTCTTCGATTTTGTATCGTGGCATACAAAATTCATAGGGATTTTTAAGGAGTTGATCTTGACCAAGTATTTTTGTGATTCTTAGGATTTAAAATGTTTGTCAATCCCCTAGTAGTCATACTATAAGAAAGACTTAGTAATCCCAATTGTAATGATTGGAAATAGGACTTGGACATTAAGGTAGACTGTCTTCTTAGAACTAAGAACAATTTAGGTGTATTTAATTCATTAGTCGAAACATGTTTAGTGGTGTTATCTACCAGAACCTGGAGTGTAGATACAGATGCCATTAATCATGTCCGTAATTCATTGCAGGGTTCCAGGAAACCCGGCAACTAAATGAAAATTAAAACACCGTCTACATGAGCACTACTGTAAAAATGGTAGCTGTTGCAGTGGGAGATGTTTATCTTTTGATAATAATAAAACATGGATTTTTGAGTAATTGTCTTTACGCACCAAGTTTAGAAAGAACTAGTTTTCAGTTTCTAAACTATTCAAAGAACTTGATATTCTGTCTCTTTTAATAACAAAGTTGTTATTAAGAAAAAGAGGGAAGTTATCTGTTCTGGTACGGTGGTTGGCAATTTATAAATCCAATAACTCTCACGATGCAACATATGGAAATTAGTAACACATCTTCTAACTTTAAGAGAAAGTAACCTTCGAAAATGAACCAATTATATCTTTAGCTTCTAAGGCTAGGTTATATTAACTTGAGTAGGATTCATTGGTAGCTGATGAACTTTTGGGTTCATTAGTAGTGGAAATCTTTCCAACCTACGAGTCTTACTTGGAAGGAAAAATAACCAAGAAGCTTTTAAGTCTAAGGGGTATGGAGTCAAAGATATATTGGAATTGGTTCATTCTGATTTGTGTGATCCTATGAGCATCCAGGCAAGAGGTTGTTTCAAATATTTCATCTATTTTATAGACAACTATTTGAGATACGGATATATTTACTTGATGTGCCGCAAGTCTAAGTGCTTTGATTAGTTCAAAGAGTACGAGGCTGATGTGGAGAAACGACAAAGTAAAAGTATCAAGACACTACGGTAAGATCGTAGTGGCAAGTACCTCTTGGGAGAATTTAGGAGTCATTTATCAAAAGTAGAGATTCAATCCCAACTAACTGCACCTGGTACACCCCAATAGAATGGTGTAGGAAAAGGAAGGTATAGGACTCTTATGGAAATAAGTAGATTGATGAGTTATTAAGAATATTATCAAAATCATTTTAAGGATATACTCTGGAAACGGGAGTGAATATAGTACCTTCTAAAGTCAGAACTCTCTACTCATATAGAATTGCTGAATAGGCGTAAGCCTATTTCGAAGCATATTCGGATTCGGGTAGTCCAGCACATATGCAGAAGAGAGACAATGATAAGTTGGATAGGAATTCACTTGTTTGTGGGTTATCCTAGTGAAATGAAAGTAGGTTTATAGTCTTAAAAATCAGAAGGTCATTGTTAGCATCAATGACCGATTTTTAGAAAAGGACTATGTAATAAACCATGTGCCCATAAGAAAATTTGTTCTTAAGGAAATAATAAAAGGCATGTCTAATCTAGTACCAACTGTACAAGATGAGATACCACAAGGAAACTGCAACACGTATCACAAATGATACACAATTACAGAAAGTGCCTTGTCGTAGTGGGAGGGTTGTTAGGCAACCTAAAAAGATTCATGTTTTGGGAGAGTTTTTGGACTCGATCCCTGGAGGACATGAACCTGATATCCGGACATATGACGAAACACTCCAAGATAAAGATGCAACATCTTGGCAAAGAGTAATGAATTAGAATATATGTATTCTAATAAAATCTGGAAGCTTGTAGAACCATCAAATGGTGTAAAAGCCTTTGGGTGTAAAAAGGTCTATAATAGGAAAAGAGGGATAGAAAGGAAGGTAGTAACTTTCAAAGCAAGGCTTGATGAAAAAGGAAACTTTTTCACTGGTAGCCATGCTTAAGTCTATCCGGATTCTTTTATCTATTTGGAAAGTGGATGTCAAGACAGCATTCCTTAATAGAAGTCTTGATGAAAGCATCCATTTAAAGCAACCAGAAGGGTTCATTGCAAAGGGCTAAGAGTATCTTGTGTGCAAGCTCAATCAGTCTATGGACTGAGGCAAAGCTTCAATGTCTTGGAACATCCGGTTTATCAAAGTAATCCAAACCTATGGATTTATTGAGTAAACGGATAAGTCTTGTATATACAAAAGGTGTGATGGAAACGTGGTGGTATTTCTTGTACTATACGTAGATAACATTTTTGGTAGTTGGATACAATATCAAAATGTTGTCAGAAGTAAGGGTATGGTTGTCCAAATAATTCAATATAAAGGACTTGGGAGAATGTATATATTCTTGAGATCAAAGTAATAAGGGATCGCAAGAAAAGAATATTTTACTTATTCCAAGCTTCATACATCGGAAAAATCCTTGCTCGTTTTAAGCATGCAAAACTCCAAGAAAGGTTTCTTATTTTTTTAGGATGGAGTAACTTTATCTAAAGATATGTCTCTGTAGACATCAAAGGAGATAAAGGAAATAAAGGCAGTTCTTTATGCTTCGGCTATCGGAAGCCTAATATATGCTATGCACAAGATCAAAAATCTGTTTTGCCAAGGGCATAGTTAGCAGATATCAAAGTAACCCTGGACAAGGATAGTGGACTGCAGTAAAGAATATATTAAAGTACCTTAGAGACACTAGAGATTATATGCTAGCTTACAAGGCAGTTAATTTGATCCTAGTGGGTTGCATGGATTTTGGCTTCCAATCGGATAGGGATAATAATAAGTCAACCTCGGGGTTTTTGTGTTTACTTTAGGAGGTAAAGTCATAACTATGGAAGAGTGATAAGCATAGGTATTTTTCTGGACTCCACCATAGAAGCTTAGTATATGGCAAGCCTCTTAGGTAGCCATAAAAGCTGAATGACTCAATAACCTCAAGATAGACTTAGATATGATTTCTGGTTTGTCCAAAGATTGTTACAATTTATTGTAATAATGTTAGTGCAGTAGCAAACTCGAAGAAACCATAAGTCTATAAGGCAAGTAAAAACAATAGAGCGCAAGTACCACCCAATACGAGGAATCGTATAAACGAGGAGAAGTTGTTGCCGCTTAGATTGCATCAGGTGATGACCTATAGATCATTTCACTAAGGTCCTTAAAGCAAGAGCTTTTGATGGGCATGATGAAGGGATGGGAATCAGATGTATGGCAGCAGACATGGCAGCTTAGTCTTTTAGTATAAGTGGGAGATTGTTAGAGTGTATACTAAAAGCCTAGCTTTTGGTATAAACATTTATCTAGAAATAAGAATCACATTGGTCAAATGTCTACATTTATGATAAATGTAGTTGTTCAATTAACTTATATTGTAGATAACATGGTGTGTGGTGTCACACACAGAGGATCATGTTATCAGTACCTTATAAATTATAAACAGTAGCTCACGACCAAAATGGAAAGGAACAAACCATTAGAAGGTCGTAGTGTAATTAGGTATCAGTTTATCTTGACTGTATAATTACACTAGTACACTCAGAGTGTATTGAGTAGGACCATTTGAGGTCCTTTCTTTTATACTGACTTTATAAAGAAACAAAGACCTCAGTTATTATGGAAGTGTGTGCTCTTAATCCTAATATAATAACAAGCAAATATATTTGATATTTATTTCTTTAATTTATCAATGGGTGAGATTTAGTTCGATAAATCAATAAGCCTGATAAGTTGGGAAATGGTATCACTTATAGTGTGTGTTGTTGATTATAGAAGGAAACTGTGTCCTAGAGATACTAGGTTGATAATGTCCTCAAGAGGAGCTCATAAGGATTGTCATGTTAAACCTTGCAGGTGGACTTAGTCCGACATGATAATAAGGTTGAGTGGTACTACTCTTGGACTAAGATACTAATTAAATGAGTTGTCAGTAACTCACTTAATTAGTGGGCATTCGATATCTTAAACACAGGGAGACTAACACACTCATAATAAGAAGGAGCCCAAAAATGTAATTTGGGATTGGTGCGGTAGTTCAATAATAGTTCTCTAGTGGAATGAATTATTATTGATAAAATTAAGTTGTGTGTTCGGGGCGAACACGGGATGCTTAATTTTATCGGGAGACCAAAACCAAATCCTCCTCTCGGTCCCTATCGTAGCCTCTTATTTATAGAGTACTATACCCACCTATACCCACCTTCTATACCCACCAATAAGGGGCCGGCCAAGCTAGCTTGGGAACCAAGCTAGGGCCGGCCTAGGTATAAAATTGGGTGGCCGGCCCTAGCTTGAACCCAAGCTAGTGGGGGCCGGCCAAATTAATTTAAAAAGGGATTTTAATTTAAATTTTTATTATGTGGGAGATATAATTTATTAAAGATAATTAAAATTAAAATATCTCTCTTGTAAAAGATCTATAAAAGATTAAAGAAAGAGATTAGATCTCTTTCCTTATTTGTAGATTGGTGAGGTATTTTATTTTCTCTTTAAAAATTATTCACATGTTGTAAAATTAAAATTATAGAAATTTCCTTTTATCAACCATGAAGAGATTTTGAAGAAAATTTTATTTTTTAAAATTTCCGGAAACAAATTAGGAAGTTTTAATTGTTGATTGAAACTTGTCCAATTTGGTTTCATTGATGTGGCCGGCCATAAGATTTTAATTGGGGAAATTTTATTTTATTTTTCTCAATTAAATCATGTCAAGGAAATTGAGGAAATTTTATTGTAATTAAATTTCCTAATTTGCCTAGGCCAAGGAATATAAAAGAAGGGGTGAGGGTGCCTTCAAGAAAAACAACCTCTATTATTTTCTCTCCCTCTTTTGTTCCTTGGTATGGCCGGCCATCCTTTCCCTCTCTTCCTCTTGAGGTGGCCGAACCCCTCTCTTTCCTTGGAGCTCTTGTGGTGGCCGGATACTACTTGGAGAAGAAGAAGAAGAAGGAGAGGAAGCGAGCATCTCTTGGAGCTTGGTTAGTGTTTTGATTTTCTTCCTTGGTGAAGCTTCTTTCTTTGTGGCCGAACCTAGCTAGGAGGAGAAGAAGGTGGTTGGTGGTTTCTCATCTCGGAAGATCGTTGCCCACACAATGTCCGAGGTTAGAAGAGGAATACGATAGAAGATCAAGAGGTCTTTCTAGAAGGTATAACTAGTAGTTTTTCCTTTTCCGCATCATACTAGTTATTTATGGAAATAATACCAAATACAAGAGGCTTACGATTCTAGAATTTCGAATATGTTTTTCGATGTTGTGTTCTTTTGTTTTTTCTTTTCCTTGTGATTTGATTGTTCTTTTCGGTTAACCTAAAGTTATTTTAGGAAATTAAATATTAGCTTTCTATAAAAGGTTTTGTCTAGTCGGTGGTGGTTGCTCCCATATCCAAGAAGGTCATGTGCCTCGCCACGTCAGTACTGGGAACTGATTATGAAAATTAATATTTAATGGAATTAATAACTTAAGGTGATGTGGGTCGAACGTGTTAAGTTCCGCAGGAGACCCAAGTCAAAACCTAAAAGAACGAATAGATTAAGTTTTGGATCAAATGTGTTAAGTTCCGCAGGCGATCCAAAATTTAATTTAAAAGAACACATGGTAGTTAGGAAAAGGTTCAGACCTTTGTACAAAATTTTTGTACAGTGGAATCTCTAGGTTTTCCGAGTAGCAACCAACACTGACATGAGAGCATATCAGGCCCAACCTAGGCCTGATATGAGCGCATATCAGGCCCAACGTGGGCCTGGTATGGTATCGTTTCTTAAAACTTTATTCTATCTCCCCCTTCTATAAACTCAACACGTGCTACCATGGTCCTTATCAAAAAAATAAAATAAAATAAAATTAGAAGGTGCTACCATAAGGTTTAAGTCTACAGCATGGCCATCACTAGGTTCTGTGCCAACTGGCACGGAGCCATAACTTAGTTTTCAGGGTGTATAAATTCATTTTGACACCATATATACCATATCCCACCCAGACCTTCATAGGGAACTTGATTTCAGTTAAATACAAGTAGGGGAGGGCCATTAGTGGGTTTTGGTTAAAACCCACTGATGGACCTAGACACATCTGATTTGACCCATTTCAGTTCGAGTGGGATTCTGGAATTGCAAGGACTCCAACGGTGCTAGCAAATCATGATTTAAAGCTATATATATGTGGTAGCAAGTGTTGGAAAAAAAATAGCCACCGTTGGGCCTGATATGAGAGTTTATCAAGCCCACCGTGGGCCTGATATGAGCGCATATCAGGCCCAACGTTGGCCTGGTATGGTATCATTTCTTAAAACTTTATTCTATCTCCCCCTTCTATAAACTCAACACATGCTTCCATGGTCCTTATCAAAAAAATAAAATAAAATAAAATTGGAAGGTGCTACCATAGAATTTAAGTCTACAGCATGACCATCACTGGGTTCTGTGCCAATTAGCATGGATCCATAACTTTGTTTCTAGGGTGTATAAATTTGTTTTGACATCATATATACCATATCCCCACTCAGACCTTCACAGGGAACTTGATTTCAGTTAAATTCAAGTAGGGGAGGGCCATCAGTGGGTTTTGGTCAAAACCCACTGATGGACCTAGACACCTCTGATTTGACACATTTCAATTCTAGTGGGATTATGGAATTGCAAGGACTCCAATGGTGCTAACAAATCATGATTTAAAGCTATACATGTGTGGTAGAAAGAGCCTATATAAAAAAATGAAATCAACCACCATTGGGCCTGATATGAGAGCATATCATGCCCAACGTGGGCCTGGTATGGTTTCGTATCTCGTATCAAAAAACTTGATTATATCTCCTCCTTATCAAAAAATAAAATAAAATAAAATAATTTGATTCACCGTAATTTTAATTTACACAATCACTAAATCATTACAAGAATAGTCTATTACAATTTTTCAGTATCTACAGTTTAAATTTTTTGTCAAACATGATTTTATGTCCAAGTCTAAATCTATAAGCTCTCATATCAGCTTGTATAAAGTCTGCAGATCTCTGAAACATCAAACTCTCTGCATTGTGCATCATAAAAAAAACACAAACCAACCTACAAAACAAAAGCACAATCCATCATAAAATAAGCATAGTCCAAATATGATGGAACATACACAAATACTTATGATTTGCTTTGTGTGGGGCTATTAACTTGAATTATTTTATAGTCTCTCCCGGAGAAAGGTGCTAATCCTTTATGTCATATGTGAAAGTATTACCAATTTAACTCCTTAAAAAACAACACCTACAAATAACAAACAATAGTAATTAATACATAACCAATGATTATTGGATATAAGAAATTTGATACTTACAGTTTGATAAAAAAAACAACAGTGTAATTTTCTGTGGTGCCAAGAGGGTTATAATGAATTATTTGACCTTCTTCCAGGTCCATGACCATTAGATGCCAATGATCATCTTGGTTATTTAGAGGACAAAAAATATATCTAATAGCCTTGTCCTCATCAGTTTTTGCACTTTGTTTCAATGCATCCACATGCATCATTCCAAACAAGTCCTATGCAAACAAGATAGCTAATGAGTTGACTGCATCCAATATATATTATAAATAATTTACAATGAGATAAGGGACATACTCGAAATCCAACCCCATAAAATATGGATGGGTGGTACGGTGAGTTAGAGTTTTTGGCTTCATTAGCAAGAATAGTCCAACAAACATTTATGCAATCCCCATTGGTGTATTGCGTCTAATCAAATATTATCATAAAAGATTGCATATCTAAAGAGAAAGTATCATTCCTCCATATTGGATGCACCGTCACCCTACACACAAGGATACAGAAAATGGTATTTAATAAATTAAAAGTATAATAAATATTATTAAACTCCAATAATAATCCTTCGTTGACATGTGATTTAAGTATTCACGCTGCCATATACGTTACCTTAACTGACTGAGCTTCAATAATGCATCGGCTATCACACCATCTGTATTCTTCTTAAAAAATGTCTTTGCTTACTGAGATAATTAAAATACTACTATGTCATTAATGTAACGATCCGACCCATTTGGCGGCTCATTTGGCGACCCTCGGGTCGTCGACCGTCGGTCGTGCCGTTACTCACTAGGACTTTCCACCCCTGGCCAGTGGATTTTTGCCTCCCCCAGGATTCGAACTCTAGACCTCCAGGCTTAAGTACTATAGTTTATGAATCCTGGTAGCCAAGCGGCTCACTTGGCTACCAGGATTCATAAACTCTAGTACTTAAGCCTGGAGGTCTAGAGTTTGAATCCTGGGGGAGGCAAAAATCCACTGGCCAGGGATGGAAAGTCCTAGTGAGTAACGGCACGACTGACGGCCGATGGTTGACGACCCAAGGGTCGCCAAATGGGTCGGGTCGTTACAATAAAAAGGCTTTGGCCTCTTGGGCGGCCCACTGGCGGCTCCTTATGTCGTCGGCCCATTTGGCGACCTCTAATATTGTCGACCGATGACCCTTAGCCGTGCTGTTACTCACTAGGACTTTCCACCCCTGGTAGTGGATTTTTGCCTCCCCCAGGATTCGAACTCTAAACCTCCCGGCTTAAGTATTAAAGTTTATGAATCCTGACATAACTACTATAGATCCTTACTTAACTAGTATAGCAAACTGTACATTATTTTTTTTCCCCAAGAAAACTTAAAATTTCGACAGAGTATATGCAGTACAGCAGGACTAAAATACAATACAATACTAACATGCACATATAACACATAATAGCAGAAACATATGAAACTATATCTCAATGCAACCACAAAGTACCTACTTACTAAACTGAACTCATCTTATCATGCATTCTAAAACAAGAATGAACTCAAATGACATGGAGTATAAAGTAAAATCTCAAATGACATGGAATATAAAGTACAATCTCAAATGTTTCTTATCCACTAAAACACGGAAACTCAATAACATCCCAAGTCTCTCTCATAGTCTTGGCATCACACACATCATCGAACACCTCCTTGTCGCCTTCCTTTGCTATAGCTTTTCCTTTCCTTTATCTGCAGTAAGAGGAAATGCAAACTATAAGCAAATGCTTAGTAAGCACTGTCTAACTCACAAAAACTCGAATGTGCATATAAATACAGCAATGCTAAAAACTGAAACTGTAAGAAGAAAACTATTCATGCTCATCTAATGGCAAAGCACTAAAGTTTGCATACTCATGATATACAAGAATAAAACTGCATGCTGGAAGACAAGGCTAATTATGCTCAATAAACTAATCAGGAAACAAATAAAACTAATACTTCATGCTTTGAATTAAAAGAAACTAAACTTGCTGACCCTAACCATAGGTGAAGCTTGTTTCATTTGTTCCAAAAACTTATACTTTATTACTTCAAAATAATAATCTTTTCTTGGGCCCAGGCTTAGTACCAATGCGCGCTCCCTAATAGAAACTGGGGTAGCGAACCACCATTCCTATAAGGGTAAAGACCTCGGTCTTACCAAGATCGAGACCTCGGAAACGGTCACCTGGATTTGTTTAACGACAACCTCAGAAGTCAGGTACTAGCCTCTCAAAAAATAAAATACTTGTTATCTTTTTTTATTACTTTTAATATATAATGCCTCGACATTTTTTCAAGCACTAAGCATGCCTTTGATCCTCAACTTCTGGAACTTGGGATCAAATCAAGACCTTGGTCTTTTCTTGCTTATAATTACTCATAAATGCATATGTACAAAAGTCCGAAAACATGGTAAGAACCTATTCATATGACCATTTATTCTAATCAACAAGAAATTTGTCTATATGCTCGGAATAAGAGGCAGTTCAGGTTCTGTACAGCAGCAAAGAAAATAAAAGAAAACTCAAATATGATCTGCACTTGCTAAAGCACGAGTTACTTAAAGAAACTACAATACTTATACTTTTATTGAGCAACATGATCTTAAATCTTGCTATAACAGAACTAAAAAGGAAAGAAAGCCAAGAACGATTGCCACTCTTAAAACCTCTAGCTATCCCAATGCTGTACAGAAAATCTGAAAGCAAGGAAAGCAAAGAACACTTGCTACAAGTGATAAATCTGCACTGCTACAAAATGAAAAATCTGCACTGCTACAAAATGCAAAAATTTGCACTACTATAAAATGCAAAAATCTGCACTACTACAAAATGAAAAATCTGCACTGCTACAAACAAAGAGGAACTACTTCATCATGTATATCTGCTCGTACACATCTACAGCAAAGGAAATCACACATGCTCAACTAATAGCTAATGGGAAACTACTCATTCTAAATTAATCCCTACCAAGCAGAGCATAAGGAAAATTGCTGCTGTTATCACAAAAGTTAACACGTGATGTACTAAAACATGCACCCAATAGATCTACACAATCTAAATTCTTTCCAACTAAGCATAGCATAAAGAAAAGTTGCTCAAAAATCTATACCATTACAGGTTCATTGCCTGGCAGCAAAAATCCGAAACCTGCAAGGCTCAAAATGATCCAATTGTGCCCCTTACTATAACATGTAAAAATCTAAATATGAAACACTAATTATAAGGGCTGAAGAACCTCATCTACAGGCCTAATCTATACAAATCCCATTTTAATTTCTTTATGAGACTCATGGCAACAAATTTCAAAAACTAAAAATCTTACATGCTTCGAATTCAAGGAGAAAAAGATCCGAAACCACTCCTACCGCAAGTGAGAAGCAACTTACTTTGGTTTCTTGGACTCATGACCAAGAGAAAGCTTCTAGGGTTTTCGGAAAGTTTGCAAATCCAACCTTCTCTTCGTGCCTACGGATCCTTCTTGACGAGAGGAACTCAGATCCGAGAAGAGCTCGCGGAATCCCCTTTGGCTGGCCGCCGGAGAAACCCTAGCTCCCTGCTGTGTTTTCACCCGAGAAGAGAAACGCCGACGTGAGAGAGAAGAGAAAAGATTTTCCCAAAAATCACTTAAGTTCTCCCTTTATTATACCTAGGGTTTCTGTTATCAACTACCCTTTAAATTATTTTCAACCCCTATTTGATCAGCAACGCCCGCTTGGGCACTTGGTCAGCCGGATTCGCTTAAGGTTCGGGTCGGGTCAACCCCTGGCAGTCGGATTCGCCAAAGGACCGACGACCCAACCCTTTGGCCTCTTGGGCGGCCCTTGTGGTGGCCCAACTGGCGGCCCTTATGTCGTCGGCCCATTTGGCGACCTCTCATGTCGTCGACCGACGACCCTTTGGCCATGTCGTTACTCACTAGGACTTTCCACCCCTGACAGTGGATTTTTACCTTCCCCAGGATTCGAACTCTAGACCTCCAGGCTAAGTAGTAGAGTTTATGAATCCTGGTAGCCAAGAGAGTGACGCTCACATGGCTACCTTGGTTATTAGGATTCATAAACTCTAGTACTTAAGCTTGGAGGTCTAGAGTTCGAATCCTGGGGGAGGCAAAAATCCACTGGCCAAAGGTGGAAAGTCCTAGTGAGTAACGGCACGACCGACGATCGACGTTCGACGACCCGAGGGTCGCCAAATGGGTCGCCAAATGGGTCGGGTCATTACAATAAAAAGGCGCCTTTTATTGTAACGACCCGGCCCTTTGGCCTCTTGGGCGGCCCTTGTGGCGGCCCAACTGGCGGCCCTTACGTTGTCGGCCCATTTGGCGACCTCTCATGTTGTCGACCGACGACCCTAGTGAGCTCACTTGGCTACCAGGATTCATAAACTCTAATACTTAAGCTTGGAGGTTTAGAGTTCGAATCCTGGGGGAGGCAAAAATCCACTGCCAGGGGTGGAAAGTCCTAGTGAGTAACGGCACGGCCAAAGGGTCGTCGGTCGACGACATGAGAGGTCGCAAAATGGGTCGACGACGTAAGGGCCGCCACAAGGGCCGCCCAAGAGGCCAAAGGGCCGGGTCGTTACAATTAAGGATTATAAAATAAGGACTTACCTACTCTCGACCATACCTTCAATATTTTGGTCTTGACCTTGTTAAGTTCATCACAATTTTTTTCTATTTGTGATGAACTTGTATATTCGGTCTTTGATGGTGTAGGAGCATCTGGTTCGACAGCCTGAACAATCTGTTTGCCTTTTGTTTTGTACATTCGGATATCAAACTTCTTTGAGTTCTCTTTCTTTTGGGGCCTACACAAAAATTAGTTGGTAGTGTAGACAGATTAGGGGTTATGCCTTCTGATGCTCTTGGCTCCCCTGATACCTTGCTTTGTATAACTTGTTGGAGCTCTTTAATCTTATTTTCGGCATCGGCGATGATTTTGTCTTTTACAATTAAAATTCTGTTATCCACATCAGCATTGATAGTCTCAGCCTTGGTGCCACTCGTATCTCGTTCCTTACGCAGTTCACTTATTTGTAGATCTTTTTCTTTAAGCATAGAATCCATCTCAGCAATTATAATATCCTTTGTTGTTAAGAGACTATCCTTTTCTTCTATAACTGTTGCCAGGTTTTTATTAGCTTCCTCCAAACTTTTAGTAGCTTTATGTAATTCTTGCTTTAAACTTTCAATTTTTTCTCCCTTTTCCTTGCACTGACTACAATCTACCGTATTGTCACACTGCAGTAGACCTTCTTCGGGTTGCTGTAAAGATCCTTGACCAACCAACTCAAGAGCCTTAGTTGGCTGAGGCCAGTTTGGTAGTAAATCCAACTCTGATTCTACCGGAATTAAATCTACTAAAATTTTATCTGCAGTTACACGGTTTATCATTTTTTTTACTGTGTCAACATGATAGTTAGGTCACCTCCACCGTAGTATTCTAGGTAATTTTTCAAGATGGTCTGGATCAATAATGCTTATGCGCTCACACACTCATACTTACAATATGATTATAAAAATAATTCATATTCATTACAAATATTGTGATATATATGTAATCGGACTTACAACCAAAATATTTGGAAATCCCTTGAGCAAGGGGGCCTTGGGCATTGCATCAGCAACCTGTGGTTTTGGTCTTAATGTAAGCTCCAAGACAATGGCGTCTAATTGAGGAGCCATGAAACTATATACTACATTGCACCAGTTAAACCTAGCTAAGTTGTCAAAATCATCTACACAGTCAATTAGGGAGAGCACAGGTATTATGAGAACACTGCTACTACCACAAAGCAGAACAGTTGCAAAAAAATACAGGATATACAGCTGACAGTACAACTTGTCATTTGATCTCAACTTCCTAATTAGTTTCTCCAAATGTTTGGCAGAACAATCTGAATCTTGGAAAAACTCCTTGTACAGTGAGTTGGAAGCCTCATTTAAATCGAGACGAACTATCTCTCCATTGTCGGGTAGGCCAAGAATAAGTCCCACGTCTACCTTTGTAAATTTGAGTTTCTTCCCATGGAAGATAAAGTTTTTTTTCCTCCTGATCCCAATTATCAAACATATTTTAGACTTGAGCTCTTACAAAAGAACTATTAGGGAGGTCGAGGATCCACGAAAAAGGTGTGCCTTGAATCTTCTGTTCTTGTTCTATAGTCGGTTGAACAGAAGAAATAAATTTTCTAAAGTGACAAATGATACTTTTCCGGTTCATTCTTTTAGTTCTTCCTCTATTAACATAACTTGGATAACTTGGTTGATCAACACTCACACTAGTCAATGCCTCTTTTGTAGCCATTGCGAACCTAGCTACCGTATAACCACACCCAGAAAAACAACTCTTAGATTCCGTAATAACGACTATGCTCTTATTCTAACATGCCCATAACAGTGACACAAACCCTAGGTTAAACCGTTATAGAAAGAACCACTAAATGAGGAACGGAGCTACATACGAAACCGATTCTAGAACGTCGGTGATGGTAGAGTCATGCCTCGAACGGAGCTATGTAGAATGCCTTCGAGAAGAAGATAACGACCGAAGTAGGAGAGTGTGCGCTTTTGCAGATTGAAATTTGGGCCTGATATCCAATAATTTTATTTTAAATTTAATCGACTTTGATTTATTTGTATGACTAATTATTATTATTTTGTAATAATACTCTTTAATATCAAGTCCCACATTGGACATGATATGAACTCATATCAGGCCCACGTTGGGCCTGATACGCTCTCATATCAGGCCCAATGGTGGTTGATTTCATTTTTTTCAATACTTTCTACCACACCTATGGAGCTTTAAACCATGATTTGCTAGCACCATTGGAGTCCTTGAAATTCCAGAACCACACTCGAACTGAAATGGGTCCAATCAGAGGTGTTTAGTTCCATCAGTGGGTTTTGACCAAACCCACTGATAGCCTTCCCCTACTTGGATTTACCTGAAATCAAGTTTCTTGTGAAGGTATAGGTGGGGAGATTGTATATATGATGTCAAAACGAATCTATACACCCTGAAAACTAAGTTATGACTCCATGACAGTTGGCACAGAACCCAGTGATGGCCATGCTATAGACTTAAACCCTATTGTAGCACCTTTTAATTTTATTTTATTTTATTTTATTGATAAAGACCATGGTAGCACATTTTGATTTTATAGAAGGGGGAGATAGAATCAAGTTTTAAGAAACAATACTATACCAGGCTCACGTTGGGCCTGATATGTATATCAGGCCCAACAGTGGCTGAATTTTTTTTTTCAACACTTGCTACCACACATATATAGATTTAAATCATGATTTGCTAGCATCGTTGGAGTCTTTGCAATTCCATAATCTCACACGAACTGAAATGGGTCCAACAGAGGTGTTTAGGTCCATCAGTGGGTTTTGACCAAAACTCACTGATGACCCTCCCCTACTTGGATTTACCTGAATTCACGTTCCCGATGATGGTCTGAGTGGAGAGATGGTATATATGGTCTCAAAATGAATTTATACCCCTTGGATTAGAAGTTATGGCTCCGTGCCATTTGGCACAGAACCCACTAGATTAGAAGTTATGGCACAGAAGTTATGGATTATGAGAGCACGTTTTGAGTATATAGAAGGGGGAGATAGAATCAAATTTTAAGAAATGATACCATACCAGGCTCACGTTGGGCCTGATATACGCTCATATCAGACCCACGTTGGGCCTGATATGCGCTCATATCAGGCCCACGGTGGGCCTGATATGCTCTCATATCAGGCCCAACGGTGGCTATTTTTTTTTTCCAACACTTGCTACCACACATATATAGCTTTAAATCATGATTTGCTAGCACCTTTAAAGTCCTTGAAATTCCAGAATCCCACTCGAACTGAAATGTGTCCAATCAGAGGTGTCTAGGTCCATCAGTGGGTTTTGACCAAAACCCACTGATGACCCTCCCCTACTTGGATTTACCTGAAATAAAGTTCCCTGTGAAGGTTTAGGTGGGGAGATGGTATATATGGTGTCAAAACGAATTTATACACCCTGGAAACTATGTTATGGCTCTGTGCTAGTTGGTACGGAACAGTGCACCTCTTTTCTTTTCAATGATATATATATATACACATATATAAATTAGTTCTCTTATACTATCTGAATGTATTCTAGTTACTAAAAAATTGTAATTTCTATCTGATTCTTGATTTCCTAAAATTCTCGTTCAATTAGAAGGTTTGAGAGGAGAGGAGCTATAAATTTAAAACAACGCCTTTTAAATTTGGAGAACCAATAACCACCATTTTATTTTTAAGTCAAATATGTGGTAGAGAGTAAAGGTATGTTACGATACTATTAGTCGTATCTCACTCCCCATGCTGTAGACTTAAATCCTATGGTAGCACCTTCTAATTTTATTTTATTTTTTTGATAATGAGCATGGTAGCACGTTTTGAGTATATAGAAGGGGGAGATAAAATCAAGTTTTAAGAAATGATACCATACCAGGCCCACGTTCGGCTTGATATGCGCTCATATCAGGCCCACGTTGGGCCTGATATGCGCTCATATCAGGCCCACGGTGGGCCTGATATGCTCTCATATCAGGCCCAACGGTGGCTGATTTTTTTTTTCAACACTTGCTACCACACATATATAACTTTAAATCATGATTTGCTAGCACCGTTGGAGTCCTTGCAATTCCATAATCCCACTCGAACTGAAATGGGTCAAATCAGAGGTGTCTAGGTCCATCAGTGGGTTTTAACCAAAATCCACTAATGACCCTCCCCTACTTGGATTTACCTGAAATCACGTTCCCTGCGATGGTCTGAGTGGGGAGATGGTATAAATGGTGTCAAAACTTATTTATACCCCCATGGATTAGAAGTTATTACTCCGTGCTAGTTGGCATGGAACAGTGACCTATTTTCTTTTTCAATGACTCCAATATTATTTTTCAAGGATGACTACAATCCCTTTGTCTGAGTTTTAACTCATTTATATTTCAAAACATATTTACATTACTTTGAAATTTCAAACCCCTTCCCGTTGAATTGAAATGCAGAGATATACTAAACCTATTATAATTCTGAATATTCACAACTGGTATTGTGTTTTTTTTTTTTTTGCACAATGGAGATATGGTGTGAAGTATTAATTCTGCCTTGTAGGTGATGGTTGACACTTCTCATACCTACAATACCACTGTATCATAAAATAAATACTACATAAAATGATATAACAGAAACATCACTTTCCAAAACATTTTTTCTTTCAATCCTATGTATGTACTGCATATAAAACATATGGATCAACTCCTCTAATTTACAATTAATTCAAGAACCAGGGGCTGACGGCATTCTATAGGTCATCCGATTATGGCCCAGTTGTTTGCACCTACTGCATTTGACTTTTACCTTCCTATTATGTTTCGACTCGATCCTTGCCTTCTTTCGCCTACCCGGCTGCACAAGGCTACGGGGACATAGAACTATAATGTTGTTTACTCCCCTAGGCCAAAATTCCTTGCTTCGACAAGGGTAAATACGATTCATGTATGTCATATTCTAATTCTGTGAATGAAAATAATGTTCACAATATGAGAGTGTATCCATGTTTCGGTGAATAATGACGATAATTGCATGTGAGCAAGGCAATCCTGAAATTTGAAACTCCCCACAGTTACAATATTTTCTCTCCAAATCAATAATGTATGAAGCGCCCCATGTCTCTACTTCCATTTCAGATTGAGAGTAGGGGTGGACTTTATATCGTCTAGCTTTCTCCCTCCTTGATTCCATTTCTTTGGTAGCATGAGGTGTCAACGCAACATACCATTTCGACACTTCCTCCCTACGGTTAAAGAACCATTGAGCAACCTTTCTTCTGGTATTATCAATTAACCTGTTTATGGGAAGTTCACGCGTCTCCTTGAACAAAACATTTAAACTCTCTACACAATTGATTGTTAGAATTGTGTACCTTCTGCCACTAAAGTGTGCATTAGCCCATCTTTTAGGGTCAATGTTCTGAAGCCACTTATGAGCATCTGGATATTTTTCAAGCATGGACTGCATTATGAGATCATATTGGAGTGTTGTATTTGCTCGAGTTGTTGCCTAAAACAAGTCTAAACCTAACCTACTGCCAATATCTGTTACCATATTACAAGACATGTAGTGGCAACAAAAACCATGATGGGCGGTAGGATAGACTTTCCTAACTGCTGATATAATGTCGTGATATCTATCTGATACTATAGTCATTGACTCTGGATCAACATCAAAGAATCTCTTCGTATGATCCAAAAATCACTCCCATGCATACCCATATTCAACTTCAACGATTCCAAAGGCTACTGGGAGGACATTGTCATTAGCATCAATTGATGTAGCCATCAACAACACACCCGGATATTTGCCTCTTAGGTGTGTGGCATCAATTCCAATCAATTTACGAAGATAAGACCTGAATACTCTTCTACAAGCTCCAAAACTCCAAAAATAGCGTTGGAACTGATTATCCTCATTCCTGTGTAGTGCCACATAGGTTTCAGGATCCCTAACTCTTAACTCACGCGGATATAGTGGAAGATCTCTATATGCTTGGTCATAATCTCCAACAACTTTCTTCATCGCTTTCTCTCGATGTATGTATGCTTTTCTGTATGATATGGGCACTCCAAATCTAGCTTTTATATCTGCTATAATCATACTTGGCTTGTATTGTTCATTAGCAAGAAATTGCTCTTCAACAAAAGAAGTTACAAAGGATGAAGAGCATGCTTGATTATCAACACTTTCCCTAATGGTGCCACATTGGTGTTCCTTTATATATTTCATAACAATGAACTCTACATCCCCCTCGGGCAACTACTCTCCATTTACACGGTTGATTAAAGTAGACGGCTTTTACTTTATTTTTTCGAGTGTCAGCTGGGTTATATCTCATATGTTTAACCATGACATGTTTCACAAGTGCATTCTTGAACTCTTGTCGAGACAGAAAAATATGTCCAACAAAAAATTCATGCTCATCTGTTGCCTCTTCAACTGGCCTATAGAGCAATCGAGAATTTAGAATATATGGATCATCAGCTATTGGGAACTTCTCCTCTAAGTCACTGTACTACTCTGGAGATATTTCATATTGTTCAATCTGTATATCATCAGCTAAGAATTCTTGTACATCTGTATTACATTGCAATTCCTCTCCAATTCGGTTATAATACCCTTCCTCCTCCCTCCAAGTAGACTTAAAGTAAACATCAAGTGTTGTACAAGGATTCAGAACTTCATCTTCTTGAATACTAGCTTCTTCATTTAGATCAAATGTTAAATTACTGCTTCTATTTCTATTTGTGTTAAGCACACAACTATACTGCGAAGATGATGGAATATTTGTTCTGGATACTTCGCCTACATTAGCTCCATGTCCAATGCTAGAATTTGTATCAAGTGTATTCCATATCTCAGAGAGAATTTCTTCAGTTATATGATTGTCCCTGATAAATAAATTCCAAACTAATTTAGTAAATTTGCAACTACATATTCAAGTGTTGTCGTTAATTTGTAATTTTGCTCAATTGAAACCACTAGGAAGGGTTGAGCGAGGAAAAGATCTATATGATGTAAAATCAAACTTTTAACCAAAGATCACGTTGGGCCTGATATCGATGATATCAGGCACGCGTTAGGCCTGATATCATCACGTTGGGCCTGATATCGATGATATCAGGCATGCGTTAGGCCTCATATCGATGATATCAAGCCCCTACTGAAGTAAACAATTCTTGTAAACTAGGACCACCACTGACTAAACCCTAAACCCTAAATAAAAATTGGTTAGCCAAACTTAATTATCAACCGCAGAAACTAACAAGACTTAAATCGATTAAGTATTCTATTTCATCATATTGCAGATGTTGTTGAATATTTATTCCCCACACAACCAAAATAAACCATAAGAACTATTTTTTCCACCACCCTTTGCTACAACACTGTAATTTTTATTTACCATCACTATAATTTACAGTAATAAATCTATACATACATGTCTAAATCTTTAAATATATTCTTCTACTAATTTCCCTCTTGCAAGAAGTTTGTCCTTCTTGCCTGATGTTCTTAACTGCAGTTGTCCTTTGGTCTCCTCTTGAAACTCTTACGCCAATATCTCGAAAACCTAACTGGTCTATTGCAATCCCGCCAACCAGCACGAGCAGTAATGGCAAGCGCAGAGTTCATATTTCTTTCGTGTTTATAACACCACGCAGAGGGATGGAGGGAGAGAGACAATGAGATGACGTGCATTCGAACCACAAATTATTTTTCAATTCGATTTGTGCCTTGGATGCTTAGAAAATGATGATTGAAAAACGTGGTTGCCAAGTAACCAGAGGAATAATCTGGGAATTGAATTTGTTAAACTGCGTCCTTTGGTAAATATCAACCTACGATGCGGCTTTTGATAAATACAATAGGTCAGCAATGTCTTTTGGTAAATTATCGAAAAAATATTATAAGATATATTAAAAAGTAAATATTCGAATTTAATAAAATAATTTATTTTAATTTTAAATTATGTATTTTAAATAAAAACAGGGATAGGAATACTCTGAGATTAGAACTCCGACGTGTGCCCTTACGTCTTCCTTGAACCTTCACGTGAGACTGTTGTCTTCTGCCTTTGCTTCTCCCCTCGTCTCGAACACCTGTTGTGCTTCCCCCGACGCCGCCGCCTCCTCCGCTTCAGATCTCGCTATGACTTTCTTTAGTCTTCTCGCCATCCTCTCCCTTTCCCTCGTCGCCGCCGCCGCAGCGGAGCTCCGCCCCTCGCCGCTGCCTCCTCCTCCTCCCGGAGACGGGAGGAAAGCCCAACCGTGCTCGCCCTTATCGTCGATGCCGCACCACTTCCGTTACGATTCCTCCCTCGGCTGCGGGAATTCCTGCTTTCAAATCAAGTGCTCCGGCAACAACTCCGCTCTCTCGATCAACTCCGGCACCTTCCTCCTCCTCGGTCTCCACCGCAATGCCTCCCTCCTTCTTTCTCTTCCTCTCCCGCCCTCCGACTCATCCACTTGCCCCTCCCTCCCTAACACCTCCCTTGACTTCTCCGGATCCCCCTTCCTCCCTTCACGGGACGTCTGCCGCCACCTCGCCGCTCTCGGCACTTGCGGTTCCGCACTCCCCTCCCATTTCTCCTCTTCTCCCTGCCGCCGCTCCTCCTGGGAGACTCGACTCCTTTCGCACCCTGAACTCCTTTTTCGCGTCTGTCCCCGCGTGGCGCCTTCCAGATCCCCCTCTCCTTCCGCTGCCAGAGCTATCCACGCCGGCGAAGACGTCGCCTTTGCCATCTCCGAATTCCTTGCCCGAGGTTTCGTTGTCGAATGGAACTCTTCCACTCACCCCCACCCTTATTTGGCCAAATGCTCCTCCTGCAACAGTTCGGCCACCGAAACCTGCGGTTTCAACGGCTCAGCTTCTGACAAGCCTTTCCTTTGTTTCCCCACCGCTGAAAATCTCGGCCGCTCTGGCTCCCCCGCCTCCAGACGCTTGCTTCCGATCACGGCTTTCCTCTTTTCCGTCGCGTGCGTCTTCCTACTCTTCATTTCTTTATGGGCAGCCACAGTCTCGTTCCGCCGCCGCTGTCGTTGGGGCGACCATGGCTCCGATCCCATGACCGATTTCCTACTGCGGCACCACATCCAGCAGCCGATCTACTCCTATGAGCAGCTCCGTGCCTCCACCAACGGCTTCGACCCCCGCCGCAAGATTGGCGACGGTGGGTTTGGATCCGTTTACCTCGCCCACCTCAACGACGGCCGCGTCGCCGCCGTGAAGAGGCTTCACCGCCACCATCCTCCCGCCGCGGCGACGAAGTCCTTCTGCAACGAAATCCTCATCCTCTCCTCTCTGCGCCACCCCAACCTCGTTCGCCTCCATGGCTACTGCTGCGATCCGCGCGGTCTTCTCCTGGTTTACGACTACGTTCCCAACGGGACCTTGGCCGACCACCTTCACTGCTCGCGCAGCCCCTACAGCAAGCCCCGCACACTCCCGTGGGCTGTCCGCCTCGACATCGCCCTGCAGACTGCCGCCGCCATCGAGTACCTCCACTTCTCTCTCAAGCCTCCCGTCGTCCACCGTGACATCACCTCGACGAACATCTTCGTGGAGAGGGACATGAGGGTCAAAGTGGGGGACTTCGGCCTCTCCAGGCTTCTAACCCTTTCGGAACCCTCTTCGTCATTGGGGCGACCCGCTGAGTACGTCTGCTGCACAGTGCCGCAGGGTACGCCGGGATACCTCGACCCCGAGTATCACCGGTCGTTTCGGCTCACTGAAAAGAGCGATGTATATAGCTTCGGGGTGGTGCTACTGGAACTTGTAACAGGGTTGAAGGCAGTGGACGTGAGTCGGCACAGGAGCGAAATGGCGCTGGTTGACATGGTGGTGTCGAAGATCCATATGGGGGCACTGCACCAAGTGGTGGATCCGGTGCTGCTGGAGGAGGGGAAGGAGGTAATGGCAATGGCAGAGGCGGTAGTGGAGCTCGCATTCAGGTGCGTTGCAGGTGACAAGGATGACAGACCTGATGCGAGGGAGTTGGTGGAGGAGCTCAAAAGAATCCGCAGTAAGATTGTTGATCCTCCTAAAGCAACCTGATCCTGAACAATGTGACAAATGTGTTGTCTTCTACACATTTTCTCATTGCAATCTTAAACAATAAACATGCAGCAAAATGGAGATTGCTATTAGGAGCTTGGATTTAGCTGTTCTTTTCATAGGAGCTTCAGCTTGCCCTTTGTTCCCTTACGAACATATGACTACTACTGATCAGATCTCATAGTCATGTTTTTGGATGATAAAGAAGAACAGTGCCTACTTAATGTTGGAATGGAGGTAGATGCTGATGACAATTGGACAATGACAATGAGATGCAAATAGTGTGCTTTGCAAGATATGCACTGCATTTCCATCTGTTTACTGGCACACAACCGTATTGACATTACACAATGTCTTGTCGACTCATGGTTTAGCTGGTATAATTTTCTTGAGTCTATCTTTAGTATGAAAATCTACACTAGACACTAGTACTGTAAGTTTGAAAGTTTCTTATGAAAACATATTCTAGTCAACATCTTCCGATGATAATGGCTAATTTATGGGTTCCAAAGTAAACAAGGAACACTGTGTTCTTCAAATATAGCTACAAGGCCTAAACCCCAAACAGCAAATTGGCATAACTAATGTTCATGGCATGGAGGTTAATTTACATCATGAAATGCAGTAAGTTTGAAATGCAAATCTGGTTTAGGTTTTCCTTTCTTAATATTCCATTGCTCTTCTAATGCTTATCCAATTCGACACTTCCAATTTTGAACATGGTTGAGATAGATCTTTGCCTTTGCTATATTTTGCATATGTATGTGTTTTAAAGAAGCTACTGCTTGTCCATGTAATTGTTTACTTCTTTCTGTGTTTAGTTTGTATGTCTTGCTTATGTTTCTATATATATAAAGAAGGGCCACAATAATAGGGTTATATCCTAATATTTCATTGCTCTTCTAATGCTTATCCAATCTGACACTTCCAATTTTGAACATTTTTGGGATGGAGCATTGCCTTCACTATGTGTTGTATTTGTAATTGTTTTAATGCAGCAACTGCTTGTCCATGTAATTGTTTACCTCTTTCTGTGTTTAGTTTGTATGTCTTGCTATATATATATATATATATAAAGAATGGGGACAATAATATCAAACTATATCATCGGGTTATATCCAAATCAGATGCTTAAGTTTGCTTAAGACACCTTCGGAGAAAACCCCAAATTTACCTTTGAAGCACTTCGATTGCAACAGAGCTGTACCCCAAATCATATTTTCTCCAGAACATTGATTCAGAGGCAAAAGTTTGGATTCTTTTCCTTGAAGCCTTGAAAGAAAAATGAGGATTTGTTTGGGTGCTTTTGATCTAGAAGGCCTTAAAAATCAAAAAACCTAATTCATATTAATTGCACTGAGGTTATGGTACCTATTAACATCCTATCCTTATGACTGCCATTGCTTGTCTGGTTTGTTCAATTGGAAAACTTGATGGACTTTCTATGTTATTGCGTAGGCTTCTTTTCCTTTTAGGCCTTCATGTTGCTACTTGTTTGATTGTCAATTTTCCCGTATTTGATCTCTTTTAAGTTGAACTGTTACAGAAACATTGTTTCATTCATTCAAAGATGCTGCAAATGCATCTAACTATTTGCTTAGTATGTCTTTGCTTGGCCAGTTTGTGAGGTTTTAGTTTTGGAAATCATTCATTTGATATTCTTATGCCAAGTGAACTTCATGCTGAACTATGTTATTGTCAGTTCTTTACGTTCTAGTTCTAACCTTCGTGTTCAAATGTTAGTAATGCATCAAGAGTTACTTTCCACTTTAGTTGCATTCTACATTTGTGAGTTATATTATATTTTTATTATATATATATATATATATATATTTAAAATTTCAACATAGCTACAATAGTATTAAAACGATTTTAATAAAATTAAAAATGTTATTAATTAAATTTGAACAGTTTTAACTTATTAATCATGAGTTTTGTAATATAATAATATTTTATATATAATAATTTTGATTCAATTAAAATAAATTTAATATATTTTATTGTTGTCATGAAATAAGAGTACTATTTTCTATAGAGAAAAAAATAGAGTAGGATGTTTTTTTAATAATAATAAAAATAAGTGGCCCGATAAGCTTCTTTTATAGATTACCTTTCCTCTTTGTTTTTTTCCCCTAAGTTCTTAAAATTCTACTTTTATAAATGTTTTTTTAAAAGGGCCATCCTAATCTATCAGTCTTTTGAATCATCATATTCTCTTTTATTGGATTCACAACTCTTTTATTCCAATGTTCAAAATCAATTAATAAAAAAACAAAACTAGCATCCCATGTAAAAAGTTGTTAGCTTGGCTAATTACTTCCTAAGCTGATGCAAAAAAAAAAAAAAAAAAAAAAAAACTTGATTACACTCATGTGAAGTGTTTTTTTTATCTGACTCCAATTTTGATGAAGGAAGATAAATTTGGTATTGAGTGGAAAAACAAATGAGATTGTCATTGACGATGAGAAGTAAAACACCAATCATCATCACTTTTTCTACAAAAATCCTGGGTCTTCATATGGTTGATTTTACCGTCATTTTTAAAAAGGTAAATTATTAAATCAAATAAGTCATCATATTTAGAATGTTTCTATCGACGCCATGAGAAACAACCCTTCAAAGTAGTTCCATAAAAGTCACATCAATGAGGATGAAAAGCAAGATACATTGTTTTAGCTAAAGCTATTCTGGATTTTACTTCCCCCCATTTTTCTTTATCATTATTATCTCATGTAATATTATATGTCCCAAGGACAATAGCCTTATCTTTACTTTCCTAATATATTTTTTAATGCTTTTTATTTTGAAGTTGTTCTTTTTTGTTATATATATTAAAAGAAAAATTACCAAACAAGAGTTATCTTTAAACCCAACTTCTAAGGAACTCTATTGTTTTTCAAAATATTACAAACAAGTCTCATGCCCCCCATTCTTTTTCATCATCACTTACAAGTTACAATTTATCGGACAAATTTTATTCAACAACAAAAATATTGACTATATATATGGCTACAATATTTAAACTTGACACAATACACATGTTTCCCAAATCATTGGAGAACCTTAATTGGCCATTTTTCGTGCATGCATCCAACCAATCTTCTCCTTTTTGCCTCCTTGTTTACCTTCTTGATCAATTGAAAAAAAAATAAAGAAATAACCCTAAAGCTTCCCTCTTGTCTCAAATCTCCCTCATGTTGGAGCCTTAAATCTCCCTTTAACATTTTAAATTGGAGATAGATATTACTTGAGGAACGGTACATCTTTGTCTCACAAAAGTTAATGTCCGTAAAGATGCTTAACCGGTGTGGTGTACTCAAAAGAAATAATAATAAAAGAATTAAATTTAAATTATAAATCAGACAAATAATTTGAAAAATTATTTTTTTAATTAGTATGAGATATTTAGTTCTTCGAACTGATTAATTTTAAGATAATTGATCCAGTTCTATAAAAGTTTTCTACCCACTAACAAGATAAATCAGGAATTCTCATGAAAATCTATTCATGGCCAACATTCTTATATTTACTTTTCGTTGGAGAAATATTTTTATTTTTTTAGTTGGTACTAGATATTTAATTCTTTAAATTGATTACTTTATTTTTTTATATAATGTATACAAGATGTTCTTGATTTATTTAAATTAATAGGTAAATTAGTTGAGACACACATCTTATAAAAAATATGAAAAGTAAAGTCCTTAGATTTGGTTTGATGCGTGAAGATTTGGGTGCCCCTCCATGATTGAGGTCTAATGGTCCTTCCCTCCACACATGTGTTGCCATTTGGAACATAGCCATATGCACCCAAACTACTAGTCTTTTGTCCATGTCTTATCAGAGAATTCATCCCAACACAACTAGAAAATTTTAAGTGAATTAAACCGTTCAATTTAAAGCATTAGAGGTTGCAATTTATTCAAGGATCAATCGATTTAGTCGGTTAATCCAAGAACAAAAAGCTCAATCTAGTTCTAAAAAAATAAAGGCTACTTCAAACTCCATCGCAGTTTGATCTTAAAGCAGGCTGTTGATACATTTGCCTTTACTAAAGAGGAGAATCGATTTCTCCAACGAAAACAATATATGCATACTTTAGTAACCAAAGTAGAATATTGTGAAGCATATTAAAGAATATAGGCCTACAGGACTGATTCAGTTGATAAGTATCTATGGAGTCAAAACTTGACCGGGAATTTAATCATCTTTGCGGATCTTATCCATATACTTGTGAATTTAGATTTCTATTAAATTTTCTTCCAATGATATGAGACAGTTATGAGAGGAAAGTAAATGTGAGAGTACCATGTTTTTTTCTTAGAGAATATAACCAAACTTTTTTTCCCTAGATGGTTCTTCTAAAGAACTCTCTTTATTATACGAATTAAATCCCTTTACGACTAGTTGACTAATCGAATCTTTAAAGTTTGTTCATGATTTAATAGGCTTCTAATATGCCAGAGATGAAAAAGACCTATGAGAATAAGATCTACTCTTTGGGAAAAGAAGACTAAAATCTTTTTGCGAATAAATTGAGATGTTGTTCATCACTCATACATTTAAAACTTAGTTATACTGTATAAATACTCGTGTCAAATTTACATTGTTTCATATATTTTTGATCTTCAGGTAAAACTACATATGACAATTCCTTCGAAGCTAAAATAATGATAAATGGTGACTATGCTCCTTTAAATATTTCTTTCCTTGTAAAACGTTTATAAAATAATCTCTTCAACTTTATATCATTCTATCACAAAAGCAATCCTCTTTTATGTTTTTTTTTATGAAAAGAGTGCTCCAACCTATTAGTCCTTATAAAATAATATAACTATTCTCAAATATATTTTTCAATATTATTATCTTCTGCCATATACATTAAATATTGAATTAGTCAATCAATACTATAATGTGCATATTATTTTTTTAAGATAACTTTATAGTGTAATAGCTATGACATTAAGATTACTTTATATTGTAATAACTATAAAATTGTAACTATTGTAACTATAATAGTAGAACATGAAAACATAATAAATACATCGAAACAAAATCATATGATACATCTAAGGATTTAGTTATCATCATCTATAAAGATACATTAGATAGAAACTGAAAGCAACGACAAACAAATGGTCTAACATGAATCCATCACATTAGCCATTGATCTTACTTATTGTCAGAATTCCTGCAAGCGCAGAATGATCTTCTATAGGAGTGAGCGATAATCCATAGTCCTTATCAATGGGGAAGAGAGGAGGAATAAGAAGTTCTCTTGAATCCAAGGTTCAAGATGATTCTGTAATCAATGAGTTTCTTTCTTTATATACCAAGTCTATCCTATAGGGACTATTCACACAAAGCCCATACGTCATTGACAACCATTAATGTTAATGAACTGGGTTAATAGATTTACACATCGAATCCACATCCAATATTCTAAAACCCCCTTTATGCATAAAACATTATATCACTTAATCGGGGTTTAATTTTCTTAATGATTATTAGCTATGTGTATGTTAATCAAGTGTAAGCTCACCTTATGAATATTAAGTTCACTCATGTGGACTTAATCGGATTAAGTCTACCCATGTGGACTTAATTATTCAATCTTTTACTTGGATATACTTGATCCCTTATACACCACACAATCTCTTAGTTGAGCTCAGTATGTCAAAACTTTAAGAGTTAAATACCCTTTTAAATAATCTAGTCCATTGATTCAATTAATACAGGACTGAAGAAGTTAGAATTACTATAACTGTAATAAAACTCAATAATAATCATAGTATTAATATTATTAACGATATAGATCAAATGTAGATATGTAGTATAAGAATGACATGAAATGTTATCTACACGTGCTCATTCTCAATAAGTTCTCCTTATGACCCAAACCAGGTCCAAATTATATTTACCAAAATCTTATGCTAAGCTATAGTGGTAAATCATGATTCAACCTTATAACTCCAAATGGAGTCCCATATCATATTTACAAAAATTGTATGCAAATCCATAATAGTAAATCATGATGTGCATATGTCAGAGAGTCAAAACCTTATATACATGTAAAAATTTTAGTCCGTAAAATAATTCAAAAATACATGTATTCATTAATATAAAGCATTACATAAAATATAGATTCCTACAAAATAGCTATTTCATCAAAGGAAGAACCTCATATTCAACACATGCTGATGAAATACCTTAGGTGACAAGCCCTTAGTGAGTGGATCCGTTAACATATAATATGTCTATATATGCTCTATCATAATTTGACTACTCTGAACTTTTTCTTTAACCACTAGAAATTTTATATTGATGTATTTAGATTTCGACAAACTATGGTTATTTTTTTAATATAATTATATAACTTTATTATCACAGTTGATCCTCAATGGCCTATCAATACCCTCAATGATCTGTAATCTTATGATAAGGTTTCACACCCATATCTTATGTTTGGAAGCTTCATAGTAGACTATAAACTCTATCTCCATAGTGGAAGTGACTATTAGCGTCTGTTTAACGATTTTTCATGATATAGTCTCTCCTGCCAACATGAAGATATAACATGAGGTGGATCTCCTATTATCTAAGCATTTAGTAAAATCAGAGTTTGAATATCCAATGATCTTTAGATGACCTGATCTCCGATATGTGAGCATATAATTATTTGTTTTTTATAAATACCACATAACTCTCATTACAACTTTCTAATGTATTGATCTAGGGTTACTTAAATATCTTCCCAACATCCCCACAATGTATGTAAGATCCGTAACCCTCTTTACAACTTTCTAATGTATTGATCTAGGGATACTCAAATATCTTCCCAACATCCTCACAATGTACATAAGATCCGAATGCGTATATATTTGAGTATACATCAAACTCCCTACTACCGATACATAGGAAAATTGTTGCATTTCTTTAATCTTAAGTTCATAGTGTGGACATTGTTGTAAGCTAAGTTTATCACCCTTTGACATAGGAGTGTCTTTAGGAGCACAATTCTATATATCATACTAAATGAACACCTTTTCTATATAGGCCTTTTGTGATAGTCCAAGTGTGCACCTTAAATGATTATGAACAATCTGTATGCCTAATGTTAGAACTAAAGGAATTTAAATATTTCCACAATGGTATGGTTATTTTTGGGCTTTACCTAAAAGACCTTATATCAATAAAGATATTTTTCTCTTATAAGCTCATAATCTTTTCCATGTATTTTCAATGTGGGACTTTGTTTGCAACCTTGCAACCCCAACAATCTCCCCTCAAATGAAGAATCACAGGACCACCCTCAAGCAGAAGGACTATCCATTTAACGTTTGATCCTCGACCCACCAGGTCTTCCTACCCCTCGGCCCACTCAATCTACTAGGGCTTCCTGTATGATCAATGACATGCTAGAGAGGGGGGGGGGGGGGTAATAGCACTCATGGCTGCCAAATTCATTCGTTTCAGAAAACTCAAAGTAAATGCAGCGAAATAAAGAATGAAAAGACAAGCAACGCTAACAAGCTTTCTTTTACTTGGTTCGGAGCCTGTGGCGACTCCTACTCCAAGGCATGCGATTGTTGATCACTTACGTTGGGTAATCACTATAGATACGGAAATAGGTACAGATATTAAGTATAATTGCAATACAATAAAGTTACCGACAACAATAGAAATATAAGTCTTTCATCGATTGTCGAAGTAGTGTAAGAGAGAGTAGCAGTTGTTCATTTTTGATCTTGGAATTGTTGTTGTTGAAGCAACTAGTCGAGCCGTCCTTAAATAACCAAGCTAGGCATGATCCAGATCCACTGATCTCGGGATCAAATTTGACTCGTCGCTGATCGATCATCCGATCCCCTAGTTTGATCGACCGATCCTGCCTGAATTGGTCCATTTTCCCATCCAGATTTAGCTTTAGATGAGTCCTCATTCGGTCGACCGATCCCGCCGTTCGGTTGACCAATCTCGCTATCCTCACTAGCTTATCTGGTCTGATCCGATCAATCTGACCTGATCTCAGTCACCACATATCCACTGTTCGATCGACCGATCCCCAGCTTTGGTCGACCGATCCCCAGGTTTGGTCGACCGATCCTTCAGTTGAATTCGGTTAGCTGGCTAGAAATCAACTCTGTTTGCTTGGAGGTTCGGTCGACCGATCCCCGGTTCCATCGATCAATCAAGGCTAAGTCCGACCTTGTAAAATTGTTAGTTTTCTGCAAAACAGAGTTAGACAAAATAACAAATAATATATAAAACATTATTAACTTGACAGCCTTCGGACTGTCCAGTTCTGACTTCAAATTTCCTCCGAAACCCCTAGGTCGAACCGACAGTTCAACGGGGAACGCGTCCTCACCTACTCCTCTTAGGAGAAGTTACTTGTTGCCAGACCGGTCCTCCAGACAGACTAGACTTTCCACCTAGGGTTACCACCCCCTAGGACCTAAGGTTACCTCCCCTTATGGTTTTCCATAACCTAGGGTTACCACCCCTAGGACCTAGGGTTACCTCCCTCTAGGGTTTTCCATAATCTAGGGTTACCACCCCTAGGATCTAGGGTTACCTTCCCCTAGGGTTTTCCATAACCTAGGTTTCCCACCTGTCTAGAATCCACTGGGACTTTTGCTTAAGACAACTTAGGACTTTCCTGCAAGCTTAATCAACCTTGTTAGATCACAAGATAACTTAACTTTGGACCCTTTGACATAATCAAAACCCAAGTTTGATCGTCTGGTGCTTCCTGCACCAACACTTCCTTGCCCCTCAGTCCAACTGACTTACTAGGTTTTCGTTGCCTAGTCACAACTAGGGCTTCTCTGCCTGGCTATCCACCAATACTTCCTGCCTAGTGTCTGATCCTCTTAATCTAGACACAGGAGTCCCCACTTTCTTTATTCGAAGTTAATATTCTACTCACATGGATTGATTAGACCATAACTCTTATGTACAGATGATGATTAGTACTTCTGGTAGTCTGAACTCTTATACCAAGTGTTAGGAGCGAAGAAATTTAGATATCTCCATAATGGTATGTATAAGTACCCTGTGGTGGTTTTGATATAATCAACCAAATCAAGTTAGATCCTATTGTAGTTTGATGCCTTGTATCTAAGTGTGCAAGAACTTAGGAGCATAAGAAGTCGACCAAAATATGGAGCTAGTGAGAAGGATAGTACGGGAGAGAGTCGACGGGCTCGGTGCGTTCAAGGGAAGAGGTGTTGCGGAAGAGTACACTAGTGGACGAGAAGGAATCATGCAGCATTTTTGAGGAACGAGAAGCCAGAGTGGAAGCGTGATCTAGGAGAAGATTGGAAAATGAGTTCTGGTGAGGCCTATTTCAGATGACCGAAAATATCCAAGCAATCGGAGCCAGAATGATAAGAAACAGGATAGTCAACAAGTTATTGACTGTCCGGGCGCTTGGACCAAGTCCAGGCGCCCTGATGGTCTAGGCGCCCAACCTTGCTCCAAGCGTCTGGACCCCCTGGGGCAGCCCAGGGTGCGTAGAGGAGGCACCCTGGTCTAGGTCGTGTCAGCATGGTCTAGGCGTCCGGACCAAAAAAGTTTATCTTCGCTGAGTCGTTGCAAGCTATTACGATGTAGATAAAACTTTATCCACGCCCAAGTGCCCGGACCCATTCTAGGCACCCGGAGCTGCCATGCTAGCAAATGGATATATTCGACCAATAATCCTCTGATTGTAAACCTAGTAAATTTTTTGCCTTTATCTTTATTTTATACATTTACTTTCTTCTATTATACAAGTGTTTGCCTAACTTAGTCCGAAAATTGAGAAAAGGTATTCGTTTATTTTCAAGGCTCTTCACCTTCTAGCCAACCTCCAGGGGACCAACAATTGGTATCAGAACCAGGATGTTTCAAAAGGACTAACAATTGACCGAAACAAAGAAATTGATGGCTGGACCAAGCCCCATCCTGCCAAAGTTTGAGAAGGAATTCTCACACTAGAAACGCCGAATGGAGGTATTTCTAAAAACTAATTTCAAAATACTTTTAATAATCAAGTATGGTTTTGTAGTTCCTAAGGATTAACAAGGAGTGGAGAAAAAAAAGTGTCTTTCAACGAAGAAGGAGCAAAGTGACTTCGTAACCAACAGGAGAGTGGAATATCACTTACTAAGTGTCTTACTGTCTCAAGAAGTCAATCACATTGGAAGCTACACATCAGCCAAATATCTCTAGGAGAAATTCTTAGAACTCCATGAAGGCACATCTGAAGCAAAGCTTGCACGATGGGACATCCTTCGGAACAAGATAACGAACATTTGTTTGGAAAAAGATGAGAAGGTAGCCCAACTACACATGAAGATCAAAGAGCCAATCACTGAACTGGTCAACCTCGATAAAATAGTAGCCAATCGCGACATGGTACGCTATGCACTCAACGCTTTTCCTGGAACTCCAGAATGGACTTTGATAATAGACACCTACTACATCTCGAAGAACTTGAAGGTAGGTACCCTAGTGGAAATTTTCTTACTTTAGAATTACATAAAACTAGATGTGCAGGTATAACAAAAGAGTCAAATCAAAATATGACACTAAGAGCCACCAAAAAGGGCAAATCTGAGTCAGACTCAAATCTCGAAGCAGGCCAAGAAGCTTATATGGTAAGGAAGTTTAAAACATTTTTTAAATCTAATAAATTTAAATAAATGTAGAACATAAAAAAAATCTAAGAAATAGAAGAAAGGTTCGATGCTACCAGTGTCAAAAAGAAGGATACATAAAGGTGGACTGCCTAAAGCTCAAAAAGGAAATAGATAAAGGCCCCAAGGAAAATAAGAACAAGAATTTCATGGCCACTTGGGATGAAAGATCATCATCTGAGTTAGAAATAGAAGCATATGCTGGACTAGCTCTAATGGCTAGTCACGAAGAACAAAACACCTCAGAAGTCAACATCGATGAAGGGAGAGCAACATCAGATGAATGTAGCGAAAAAGAAGGAGAATCAAGCTTCAGATCTGACATGGTAAGTGAGGCATACCTCTTGCCTCCTGATCAATTGTATTATGGTATTAAATCAATGTGTAAATTAAAAACTAAAAAAAATTAAAATAGGAGAATTTAGAAAAAAAAAAGAAAAGAATTTTGTTAAAATCTTGTTTAATATAGGATCTTGAAAAATTGAAAATTAAAAATGCTAATTTAAAGGAAGAAATAAAAAATCTAAAAAATTTTGCATGCTCAAATTTTAGATTTTATCAAGGACTAAATTGGTATTATAGATTTTATAAGGATCAAATCAGAAAAGTAACAAAAACAAACATTCATAGAAAATACTTGATCAATCTAGTAGGAATAAACCTATATTGGATTCCAAAATCATGTTTAGTTTAAATTGTGTATATTTCTAATTTGATTTAATATTTGCCTTTTAATTACCTAAAGTGCTAAAATAAATTTATTCATACAATTTCTATTCAAAATTAATTAGGTATTAATTTTTCTGAAAAAGAGGATTTCATTTCCTATCTGTAGAAAATTTTATAAAATTTTTTGACCATTGTATTATTTTTTATAATTTTTTTTAATATAATATTTTTAAAATTTAAAAATATTTTACGGAGTTATTTTTATAAAATTATTTTTTGGAAAAAAATTATAATATTCTCTGTCAAACAAAATATTTTTAAAATTGTTCACTAATATTTAATTTTCTATGAATTATTTATGCAAATAATAATTTTTAATATTAAAAATTCTTAAAAACTTAATTTTCAAAAATTTATTTTTTTCACAAAAACACTTACTCAATTACATTCTCAAAAACTTTCTCAAGATTTTTCGAACCTCAAAACCATTTTTAAGTATTTTTTTAGAAAAATTCATTTTTTTTAGTAAATAATTTATTACTGTTTAAATTGATCTTATTTTTTTGTAAAAATTTTATTATTACTTTGTATGTGTCTGCTTAAACTTTATAAAAAATTTTAAATTTTTTTAATAAATAAAATAATTTTTAAAATTATTTTTATTGAAAATTAATTTTTAATCACAAAAATCAAAATTTTGAGAATAAATTCTAATTTTCTTCTTAAGTGTTAGTCACTATTCATGTATTCCTTAGATTTTAATTTTAATTTAATTTAGCATAACTCCTATTTTTAATGTGATCAAAGGGGAGTTAGAAGTTAAGTTTAAGGGGGGAGGTATATTTTTTAAAAATATTGCATATCTAATGTTTGAAACTTGCATGTTAATTTAATTTAATGTATTGTTTTATCCTAACTTAACTTGGGTTGATCCACATCAAAAAGTAGAGATTGTAAGTATCCCGTGGTGATTTTGATGTGATCAACAAAGTTAAGTTAAGTCCTGTTGTGGTTTGATGTCTTGTGTCAAAGTGTGCAGAAACATAGGAGCACAAGAAGTCGAACAAAAGACGCAGCTAGTGAGAAGGATAACACGGGAGAGAGTCGACGGGCTCGGTGTGTTCGAGGGACGAGGTGCTATAGAAGAGTATGTTGACAGATGAGAAGGAATCTCGCGGCGTTTTCGAGGGATGAGAAGTCTGAGCCGAATCTTGTTCGAGGAGAAGACCATAAAATGGGTTCCGATGAGTCCTATTCTAGATGGCCAAAATCACCCAAGTGATCAAAGCCGAAATGGGGAGAAACCGGACAGTCAACAAGTTGTTGATTGTCCGGGTGCTTGGACCAAGTCTAGGCACCCGGACGGTCTAGGTACCCGGACCTGGTGCAGGCTCCCGGACCCCTTAGGGTAACCCAGGGAACCTCCTCTACGTGCCCTGGTTAAGGCCGTGTCAGCACGATCCGGGCGCCCGAACCCGGTCTAAGCACCTGGACTAGAAAAGTTTATCTTTGCGAGCCATTGCAAGCCTTTGCGACATGGATAAAACTTTATCCACGCCCAGGCGCTCGAATCCATTCCAGGCACCCAAAGCTACCATGTCAGCAAACGAATATATTCGACCAGCAAACTATAAATAAAGTCCCGGTCTCAGTAGTTAAGAACACACTTGTAAATGAAGTCTGTGCTTCATTTTTTATCTCTGTTCTCTATTTTTTCTACGCTTTCAACGTTGTAAAAGGATACTCTGCCTTTGGAAGAAGGAGATTTTTGTGAACTTCATTTGTCTAGGATTAACACTCCTTTGATTACAAACCTAGTAAATATTCTTGTCGTTGTCTTTATTTTATGCATTTACTTTATGTTATTATACAAGTGTTTGCCTAACTTAGTTCAAAGATCGAGAAAGGGTATTCATTTATTTTCAGGGCTATTCACCCCTCTAGAGGAGACCAATAATATGATATTGTTCACTTTGGGCATAAACCCTCATGATTTTATTTTGAGTTTTACCTAAAAGGCTAATACTAATAGAGATATCTTTCCCTTATAAGTTCATCATCTTTCTCATGTGATTTTAATATGGGACTTTGCTTATAACCTTGTAGCCCCAACACCTAAGACAAAATATGCATTATGAAAATCTTTCATTTCAAATTTACTGGATAAAAATGACTTAGTTTCTAGTAGAAAACCCTTATCATTGTTTACAAGCAATATATCATCCATATACAAAATAAGTATAATAAATTTACTCCACTGAACTTGATATACAAATATGGATTAACTGGATTCTCCTTGAAATCAAATAAAAAATCACTTGATCAAATTTCTAGTATCATTTGATGAGATATCTGCTTTAGACCATAAATGAACTTTCTTAGTTTATATACTAGGTGCTTTAAATCTCCTTAAAGTTCTCTGATTGCATCATATATAGTTTTGTCAATATTTCCATTGAGAAACACAGTCTTAACATCTATGTAGTGTATCTCTAGCTCATAATGAGCTATAAGTATCATGATTACCCTAAGGGAGTCTTTCATCAAAACCAGCAAAATTTCTTTTTATAATCAATGTCCTCATTCTGAGTAAATCCTTTAGCAATTAGGCATGCCTTATACTTTTCGACATTGTCATGTGAATTCCGTTTGATTTTAAATATTCATTTACAACCAACAAGTTTCATACCTTCAAGCTATTCGATAAGTTTCCAAACGTTATTATTCGCCATAGACTTCATCTCTTCCCTCATGGCATCGATCTATTTTTCTAGATAAGGGCATTGTTTGAACTTTTGGAAGGATGTAGGATTATCTTCCAACCCTATGTCAAACTTATGCTCCTAGAGATATATATAATCACGAGACATCGTAGATCTCCTTTCTCTAATGGACCTCCTTAGTGACACTTGATCTTGAGTTGGTTGAGAGTCATTCTCAACTGTAGGAGGGAATACTTCTATTTGAGATGATGTACCTTCCAATAAAATTGGGAGGGATATGAAAATATCTGTTGGAACCCCAAGGTTATTTTTGGTGTGATCAACCAAGTTAGGTTAGGTCCTGTTATGTTTTGATCCCTGTGTCTAAGTGTGTAAGAGCTTAGGAGCACAGGAAGTCTAGCGGAAGACACAGCTAGCGAGAAGGACAGCACGGGAGAGAGCCAACGGGCTCAGTGTGTCTGAGGGACGAGGTGCTGTGGAAGAGTACATCGATGGATGAGAAGGATGCACACGACGGTCCGAGGGACGAGAAGCTGGAGAGGAAGGCAACTCGAGGAGAAGGCCGAAATTGGGTTCGGGTGAGCCTTATTTCGGTTGGCCGAAATCACCCAAGCGGAAGAGGGAGAGGAAGAGAAAAAGAAGCTGAAGCCTTCTGCTGGAAGGCGCCTTCACTGTGCATGGAAGGCGCCTTCAAGTCTTCATGGAAGGCGCCTTCCTTACGCATGGAAGGCACCTTCAACTTATCATGGAAGGCGCCTTCCATAGTTATGGAAGGTGCCTTCGACCAGGCTGGTTCAAGCCATTACAGTGGATAAGACTTTATCCATTGGCACCTCGTTGGAAGGCGCCTTCCAGCCCTACGGAAGGCACCTTCAGCCTACAGATAAGTTTTTCCAAGGGCCATAAAAAGACCCCCGGACCTAGGAAAAAAGGTAACAACTTGAGTATTCATTTCCTAGCAATAGGCTCATCTTTCACTGTGTGTAAGAGGCTTCTCCGCCTTCACCGAAAGAGATTCTTAATGAGCTTTCATCTGCCTTGGATTAACAACCACCCCGGTTGTAACCAAGTAAATTCCGAGTCTCTTTCTTTTAGTTTCGTATTGTTTATTTTTATGTTATTGCTGCTAATCTAAGTTGAAAGGGGAGAAAGGTCTTTTGTTTTAGTGTTTCAGGTAACTCAACCCTCTCCAACCGGCCTACCTAGACCTACAAGTGGTATCAAAGCCTAACAGCTTCAGGAGGACTAACCGCCGAAGGAAGCACACGAGATGGTCGGATCAAGCATTCACCCACCAAAGTTTGAGGGTGTTGGTTGCTACTGGGAATATCGTACCGGTTCCTCTGTACAAAAATTTTGTACAAGTCCTGAACCATTCCTAACAACCTATTGTGTTCTTTAGAAATTAAATTTAGAATCGCAAACGGAACTTAACATTATTGATTCCAAATTCAAGTTATCTGTTCTTAGTGGTTTAGACTTGGATCGCAAACGATGCTTAACATTATTGATCCAAATCCACCCATGTTACAAATTCAATTAAATATTAATTTCAGAGATTGGCTTCCAGGTTAAACATGGCGAGGCACTAGGCCTTCTTGGGTATGAGAGCATCCACTACTTTCTAGACAAATCCTTTCAACGAAATTTAATATTTAATTTCCTTATAATAACCCTAGGCTTAACTAAAAAGAACAATCAAATTACAAATTTGAACAATAAAAGAAACACAAAATCGAAAACATAAATTTGATTACCTAGATTCATTAGTCTCTTGTGTTTGGTATTTCAAGATCTAAATAAAAGGATGAACTAGTTATGATGCGGAAACTAATAACTAGTTATACCTTTTATAACTTATAGACCTCACGATCTTCTATCGTATTCCTCTTCTTATCTCGGACGTCGTGTGGGTGACGATCTACCGAGACGAGAATCCACCCAAGCTTCCTTCTTCTCCAAGCAAGTTTCGGCCACCACAAGAACTCCAAGAGAAGATGAGGTTCGACTACTACCACCAAGCTCCAAGGGATGTTAGAAACAAAGCCTCCTTTCTCTCCTTCTTCTCCAAGCAAGATCGGGCCACCACAAGAACTCCAAGAGAGGATGAGATTTTGCCACAAGAAGAAGAGAGGGGAAGGAAGAGGGCCGGCCATACCAAGGAAGAAAAGAGAGAGGAATAGATAATAGGTTATTATTAGGTGAGACACCTCTACCCTCTCTTTTATATTCCTTGGTCTTGGAAAATAAGGAAAATTTAAATAAAACCTTCCTTATCCTCTTTGGCAATGGAAGGAAAATTTAATTAAAATTTCCTTGTGTTTCTATTTGGCCGGCCACCTCAACATCCTCCATACAAGAAAAGTTTTAAACACAAAATTAAAACTTTCTAATTTGTTTCTGGAAATTTTTAAATAAAATTTCTCTTTTAAAATTCCCTTCATGATTGATCATAAAAGGAAACTTTTATAAATTAAAATCTCTTTATTAAAACATGTGGATGATTTACAAAAAGGAAAGTTTTCTCTAAAATTAAAATCTTTCTTTCAATCTACAAATAAGGAAAGATATCAAATCTTTTCTTAATCTTTTGTAGAAACTATAAAAGAAAAGATTTAAATTTTAAAACTCTCTTTTAAAATCATGAGGATGGTTTAAAAAAGAAAGTTTTATCAAAAATTAAAATCTTCCTTTTAACTACAAAATAAGGAAAGATATCAAACATTTCTCTTAATCTTTTGTAGAAAACTATAAAAGGAAAGATTTAAATTTTAAAACCTCTTTTAAAACCATGACTTCCACATAAGAAAAATTTTTAAAAATAAAATCCTTTTAATTTATTGTGGGCAGCCACACCAAGCTTGGGTTCAAGCTAGGGCCGACCACCTCTTTAAACCATCTCACCTTGGTTTGGCCGGCCCTAGCTTGGGCACCAAGCTAGGCTTGGCCGACCACCTTAAGGTGGGTAAGAAGATGGGTATGGGTGGGTATAACACTTTATAAATAAGAGGCTACGACAAGGACCGAGAGGAGGAATTGGTTTTGGTCTCCCGATGAACTTGAGTTTCCTGTGTTCGCCCCGAACACCTAACTCGAGTTCATCAATAATAACTCATACCACTAAAGAGTTATTATTGAACTACCGCACCAATCTCATATTACTATATGGGCTCCTTCTTATCATGAATGTATTAATCTCCCTGTGTTTAAGATATTGAATGACCACTAATTAAATGAGTTACTGACAACTCACTTAATTAATATCTAGCTCTAAGAGTAGTACCACTCAACCTTATTGTCATGCCGGACTAAGTCCACCTGTAGGGTTTACATGACAATCCTTATTAACTCCTCTTAGGGACATTATCAACCTAGATTACTATGACACAGTTTTCTTTTATAATCAACAATACACACTATAAATAATATCATTTCCCAACTTATCAGGCCTCTTAATTTATCGAACTAAATCTCACCAATTGATAAGTCAAAGAAAAAATACTAGATATATGTGCTTGTTATTATATCAGGATTAAGAGCACACACTTCCATAATAACAAAGGTCTTGTTCTTTTATTCAGTCAATATAATAAGAACTTACCTTAAATGATCCTGCTCAATACACTCAGGTGTACTAGTGTAATTTTATAGTTAAGATAAACTGATACTAAATTACACTATAACTATTCCAATGGTTTGTTCCTTTCCATCTTAGTCATGAGCTACTGTTTATAATTTATAAGGAATTAAAAACATGATCTTTTATATGTGACACCACACACCATGTTATCTACAATATAAATTAATTGAACAACTACAATTAGCATACAAATGTAGACATTTGACCAATGTGATTCTTTATTTCAACATAAATGTTTACAAAAAGCTAGACTTTTAGTATACACTCTAATAATCTCCCACTTATACTAAAAGATTATGTTGTCATAACTGCTGCCATACATTTGATTCTAATTCCTTCATTATGCCCATCAAAAGCTCTTGCCTTAAGGGCCTTAGAGAAAGGATCTCCCAGGTTATTATCTGATATAATCTAGGCGACAACAACTTCTCGTTATACGATGTCTCGTATTGGGTGGTACTTTCGCTCTATGTGTTTACTTGCCTTATAGGCTCGTGGTTCCTTCGAGTTTGCTACTGCACCACTTATTATTACAATACACTGTAATAATTTTGGGCAAACCAGGAATCACATCTAAGTCCATCATGAAGTTTATGAGCCATATAGCTTCTACGACTGCCTCAGAGGCTGCCAAATACTCAGCTTCCATGGTGGATTCCGAAAAACATCTATGCTTATCACTCCTCCATTGTTATGACTTTACCTCCTAAAGTAAACACAAAACCCCGAGGTCGACTTACTATTGTCCCAATCTGATTGGAAGTCAAAATTCGTATATCCCATAAGGAGCAAATCATTTGCCTTGTAAACTAGCATATAATATTCAGTCCCTCTAAGGTACTTTAATATATGTTTTACGACAGTCCAGTGTCCCAGTCCTGGGTTATTTTGATATCTGCTAACATGCCCATGATAAAACAGATATCCTGTCTCGTACACAGCATAGTGTACATTAGGTTTCCGATAGCCAAAGCATAAGGAACTGCTTTCATGTCCTCTATCTCCTTTGATGTCTTCAGAGACATCTCTTTAGATAAGGCTAATGCCTAAAACGTAGAAAACCTTTCTTGGAGTCTTGCATGCTAAAACGAGCAAGAATTGTATCGATATATGAAGCTTGGGACAAGCACAACATTCTTTTCTTGTGATCCCTTATTACTTTGATTCCGAGAATATGTGCGCATTTACCCAAGTCCTTTATATCAAATTGCTTGGACAACCATACCCTTACTTCCGACAACACTTTGATATTGTTTCCAACTATCAAAAATGTCATCTTCGTATAGTACAAGAAATACCACCATGTTTCCATCACACTTCTTGTATACACAAGAATCATCCAAACACTGAATAAATCCATACGACTGGATTACTTCATTAAATCGGATGTTTCAAGACCTTGAAGCTTGCTTCAGTCCATAAATAGACCAATTTAGCTTGCACACTAGATGTTCTTTGCCCTTTTCAATGAACCCCTCTGGTTGCTTTATATGGATGTTTTCTTCAAGACTTCCATTAAGGAAAGCTGTCTTGACATCCATTTGCCAAATCTCATAATCCATATGAGTGGCAATGGATAAGAGTATTCGGATAGACTTAAGCATGCCCACTGGTGAAAAAGTTTCCTCATAATCAATTCTCTCTTTCTGAGTGTACCCTTTCGCAACAAGCCTTTCTTTGAAGGTTTCCACCTTCCCATTTGTCCCTTTTTTTCTTTTGTAGATCCACTTACATCCAACGGCTTTTACACCATTTAGTGGTTCTACAAGCTTCCAGACCTTATTAGAATACATAGATTCTATTTCAGAATTCATCGCTCTTTGCAAAGATATTGCATCTTCGTGTAGTTGTCGGGTTTCCTGGAACCCCTGCAATGATTTGCACACATGATCAGTGGTTATCATATCTACTCGCCAGGTACTGGTAGATAACACCACTAAACATGTTCCAACTACTATACTTATATTGTTCTCTTCCTACGAGGACAGTCCGCCTACAAATGTCTAGACTGCATGCAAATGAAGCACTTGCCTTTCAGCTTCTTCATTCCTTCTTTTAGTCTAGTACCTAAAGATCATACAGTCTTGCCTGTCAGCCTGATTCTAGTGTCTGAAGAGTTCCTTGAGATTGTATATCATGTCATGGCCAGTAGGCATGGTCTGATACTGATGTTGCAGCACATTTGATATAAAAGCCAAATGTAACTCTACGCCATCTCATCTGCCTTGACCCATTTCTTATGATACTCAATCTCCTCTTCACTAGAATCACTATTAGGCACATTAGGGCAGACCTCTAACAGTACAAACTTATAGCCTTCAGCAGTTAGGACAATGCCCAAGTTTCTTTTCAATCTATGTAATTGGGACCAGTAAGTTTGTTCTCTTTCAGTATAATAGCCAGTGGGTTGAAAGTCATCCTAAGAATCACAAAATAAACTTTTCTTCAAGACTCTAAATTTAGAATAATATTAATTCCTCAAATAATATCATTTAAATTTACCAACACCTCAAAACACCGTGAATTTTGCATGCCACATTAGTGTGGACATATACAAAATCAAATATTTGTAAGAGGAGGTTTTACCCATCAATTTTATTATCTTGTCATCCTAAATTTATGACAAATAAAATTAATAGTTGGTATCCCTTTGGTTATACAAATAATAGCAGTGACTCCGTTGGAGAGGATACTATTAAATGTGTCTAAGTGTATACCATTACTTGATACTTAGTCCATTAAATAGGATTGTGCCTCTTCAGTTAGAGAAGATCACACGCTCCTAAATAATTTCCTATAACCATCCATAAAGGAAGTTTGACCTAGTGATCCGCAAACAAACTCATCCGTTGTGGAGGGAGGCACTCAAAGCCAACACGCAAGTTTGTTGCATCACATATAAACCAGTAATGGAGACCGTGGAATTTATTTACTAATCTCTCTCCCACTTAGTCATTTAAGGTGAGGAATTTTAACCATGCAAGTACACATCACACACATCACAGTAAATAAAAGCAATAAATATGGAAATTAATTTTCCAACTATTATGGCTTCTTCCATTATTGTCCTCCATGTGCTGCCGACCCTAGCTGCTGTCATCTTTAGCCACCGTAATCGGGTCTAGTCGCCGCATCTATCTTGCTTCTTTTTCCACTGCGCCTCTGGTCCATAAATAGTAGCACGCCTCACAAGGATACGATCCGCGATAAAAATAGAATTTTACATATATTGATCCTATATTCCACAAAGGAATGTACATGTAATCTAGATCGAAACAAAAATGTAAAATCCTAAAACTAATACAGCTCCTATTGTATTTAATACATATAATCATGCACACACATAAAATGCCCTTGACATATCCAAGGGTCTAATAACATACAATATCTATAAGCCATAATAGTTGGAGTCTGCAACCACAGAGTTAGCACATCCTACTATTATCCTGCCTAAATTATGTATAACATGTGCATAATTAAACTGAAAACCAAACACACAGAGGCAAACCCTAGCTATGATACTAATTGTTCGTTACTACTGAAAATATTGTACCGGTTCCCCTGTACAAAAATTTTGTACAAGTCCTGAACCATTCCTAACAACCTATTGTGTTCTTTAGAAATTAAATTTGGAATCGCAAACGGAACTTAACATTATCGATTCCAAATTCAAGTTATCTGTTCTTAGTGGTTTAGACTTGGATCGCAAACGATGTTTAACATTATTAATCCAAATCCACCCATGTTACAAATTCAATTAAATATTAATTTCAGAGATTGACTTCCAGGTTAAACATGGCGAGACACTAGGTCTTCTTGGGTATGGGAGCATCCACCACTTCCTAGACAAAGCCTTTCAACGAAATTTAATATTTAATTTCCTTATAATAACCCTAGGCTTAACTAAAAAGAACAATCGAATTACAAATTTGAAAAACAAAAGAAACACAAAATCGAAAACATAAATTTGATTACCTAGATTCATTAGCCTCTTGTGTTTGGTATTTCAAGATCTAAATAAAAGGATAAACTAGTTATGATGCGGAAACTAATAACTAGTTATACCTTTTATAACTTATAGACCTCACGATCTTCTATCGTATTCCTCTTCTTATCTCGGACGTCGTGTGGGCGACGATCTACCGAGACGAGAATTCACCCAAGCTTCCTTCTTCTCCAAGCAAGTTTCGGCCACCACAAGAACTCCAAGAGAAGATGAGGTTCGACCACTACCACCAAGCTCCAAGGGATGTTAGAAACAAAGCCTCCTTTGTCTCCTTCTTCTCCAAGCAAGATCCGGCCACCACAAGAACTCCAAGAGAGGATGAGGTTTTGCCATAAGAAGAAGAGAGGAGAAGGAAGAGGGCTGGCCATACCAAGGAAGAAAAGAGAGAGGAATAGATGATAGTTTATTATTAGGTGAGGCACCTCTACCCTCTCTTTTATATTCCTTGGTCTTGGAAAATAAGGAAAATTTAAATAAAACCTTCCTTATCCTCTTTGCCAATGAAAGGAAAATTTAATTAAAATTTCCTTTCTTGTTTCTATTTGGCCGACCACCTCAACATCCTCCATACAAGGAAAGTTTTAAACACAAAATTAAAACTTTCTAATTTGTTTCCGGAAATTTTTAAATAAAATTTCTCTTTTAAAATTCCCTTCATGGTTGGTCATAAAAGGAAACTTTTATAAATTAAAATCTCTCTATTAAAACATGTGGATGATTTACAAAAAGGAAAGTTTTCTCTAAAATTAAAATCTTCCTTTCAATCTACAAATAAGGAAAGATATCAAATCTTTTCTTAATCTATTGTAGAAACTATAAAATAAAAGATTTAAATTTTAAAACTCTCTTTTAAAATCATGAGGATGGTTAAAAAAAGTAAAGTTTTATCAAAAATTAAAAGCTTCCTTTTAACTACAAATAAGGAAAGATATCAAACCTTTCTCTTAATCTTTTGTAGATGTAACGACCACCCTTCTTACTACTACTCTCTAAAGGTGACCGTTACATAACTACTATAAATTCTTACTTAACTAGTATAGCAAACTGTACATTAAAATTTTTTCCAGAAAACTTAAAATTTCGGCAGAGTATATGCAGTTCAGCAGGACTAAAATACAATACAATACTGACATGCACATATAACTCATAACAGCATAAAACATATGAAACTATATCTCAATGCAAACACAAAAGTACCTACTTACTAAACTGAACTCATCTTAGCATGCAATCTAAAATAAGAATAATCTCAAATGACATGGAATATAAAGTACAATCTCAAATGTTTCTTATCCACTAAAACATGAAAACTTAATAATGTCCCAAGTCTCTCCCGTAGTCCTGACATCACACACATCATCGAACACCTCCTTGTCGTCTTCCTTTGCTATAGTTTTTCCTTTCCTTTATCTACAGTAAGAGGAAATGCAAACTATAAGCGAATGCTTAGTAAGCGCTGTCTAACTCACAAAAACTCGAATGTGCATATAAATACAGCAATGCTAAAAACTGAATCTGTAAGAAGAAAACTACTCATGCTCATCTAATAGCAAAGCACTAAAATTTGCATACTCATGATATACTAGAATAAAACTGCATGCTGGAAGACAAGGCTAATCATGCTCAATAAACTAATCAGGAAACAAATAAAACTAATACTGCATGCTTCAAATTAAAAGGAACTAAACTTGCTGACTCTAAACATAAGTGAAGTTTGTTTCATTTGTTCCAAAAACTTATACTTTATTACTACAAAATAATAATCAATCTCTTCTTGGGCCCAGGCTTAGTACCAATGCGCGCTCCCTAATAGAGACTGTGGTAGCTAGTCACCAGTCCTACGAGGGTAAAGACCTTGGTCTTACCAAGGTCAAGACCTTGGAATTGGTCACCTGGATTTTCTTTTATGACAACCTTGGAAGTCGGGTACTAGCCTCTTAAAAAAAATAAAATATTTGTTATCTTTTATTACTTCTAATATATAATGCCTTGTCATTTTCTTCAAGCAACTTGTGTGCCAAAATCCCTAAAGTCTTGACTTTGGGATCTACTTAAGGCCTTGGCCTTTTTTCTTTCTTTCCTTTAGCTTTCTTATAAAACTTAAAATACTGATAAGGAACTCAAAATCTGGAACTGAAATGCTTAATGAAAAATCTGTACTGTAATGCATATTAAAAATCTACAATGCATAATAAAACTAGAAAATCTACTCATGTATATCTAATTAAGCTACTAGAGATCTAATTGAATCTTCCAATGCTAAACCATCAAAACTGCAAATTGAAAGGGCTATTCTAAGCTCCAAATAGAGTTGTTCGGTGCCTGCAGAAATGCACAGAAAATTGGGCTGGAATAAGCTCCAAAGGGGGATGTTCTTGTTCATTGTATAGCACAACCGAAACCAACAGTAAGGGCTGTTCGTGCCCACTTCATAGCACAAACAAAGTATACAGCAACTCCAAATCAACGGTAAGGAAGGAAGCAATAAGGTAACAATATAAAGGAAACTACATGCTAATCAACAAGTCTATGCTTTCTCATGTTCAGTCAAAATAGCCGAATTGCACAGCAACCCTAAGGGAGCTACTCGTGCACCTTTTCTTTGCATAAGATCAAGTTAAACTTGCTGTAAAATTAAAACAAAACCTATGTAAACAAATTCACAGCTTAAACTTTTGTAAAGCAACCAAAAATCTCTACAACCAAAATCCGAAAGCCAAAGAAGCAATTCCTCCTGGAACTATGGCATGGCAGGAAAACAAAAAGGAACGAAATGCTCCACACACTTAATCTTTTTCCATGTTCTTCCTTTCAACCTCACGGTAGAAACCTTTAAATTCATCTATCTTCACGGCATACTCAAAAAAAAAACAAAGGAAACACCAAATCAAACTCGAAACTACCCTTACCATAGGTGAGGAGCAACTTACAATGGTTTCTTGGACTCATAACCCAACGAGAAGAACTTCTAGGGCTCGGAGACTTGCAAATCTCAACCTCTTCCTCATGCCTACCGTTCCTTCTTGACGAAAGGAGCTCGAATCCGAGAAGAGCTCACGGAGTCCCCTTTGGCTGGCCACGGGAGAAGCCCTAGCCTCTTCTCTATTTTCGCCTGAGCCGCCATCGCACGCGAGGAAGGAGAGGTGAGGAAAGGGGTTTAGGTCACGACAGATAACACAACTTCCCCTCTTAATACCTAATATTTCTGTTATCAACTACCCTTTAAATTATTTCTGACCTCTATTTGATCAGCAATGCCCGCTTGGGCACTTGGTCAACCGGATTCACTTAAGACTTGGTTCGGACGGAGGTCGCGGGTTCAAACCCCCCATTTTTTCTAACTTCTTCCTTTTTGGTAAAAATACCAAACGACCTCTAAAAATTACATAAAAATACTCTAAAAATTTCTAAAAATCTCTAGAATTTTTATAAAACATTTCTAAATATTTTTAAGTACTATTAGGAATCGAAATGAGAAAATTTGGGTCATTACAATTCTCCATACCTTATAAAAAGTTCATCCTCGAACTTAGAATAACTCTGGATATTTCTATCTCATGCTGTCCTCACACTCCCAAGTAACTTCCTCGTGCTTCTGATTCTGTCAGATGACCTTCACTAGTGGTACTTCTTTTTTCCTTAGTCTCTTAACTTCTTTGTCCACTATCTGTGTAGGTCTGCTCTCATAGGTAAGATCCTCCTGGATCTGCACTGACTGAGCCTGAATCACTTGGCTAGGGTCGTGGAGACATTTCTTTAGCATGGAGACATGAAATACATTATGCATTGCTGACATGTCTTGAGGTAAGTCCAGCTTGTATGCTACTTTCCCAATCCTTTATGTGATCAGGTAGGGTCCTACGTAACGGGGACTTAACTTGCCATTTTTGCCAAATCTCATCACTCCCTTCATCAGAGCAACCTTGAGAAAGACCGAATCCCCTACTTGGAATTCAAGTGGCCTACTCTGGGCAGTCTCAATTCTCTGTCTGCTCTGGGTAGTCTCAATTCTCTGTCTGATCTTCTGGATAGCCTGAGTGGTCTCATCTATCATCTCTGTCTGGATGCCCAGCTCTACTTTCATTTCTTTTCTTTCACCTGCTTCTTGCCAGCAAATGGGTGATCTGCACTTCCTGCCGTACAACGCCTCATATGGTGCCATCTTGATGGTGGCCTGATAGCTATTGTTGTAAGCAAACTCAGCTAAGCACAGATACTTGCACCAACTTCCCTTGAAATCTAGCGCACAAGCTTTGAGCATATCTTCTAAAATCTGATTTACTCGCTCTGTCTGTCCATCAGTCTGAGGATGGAAGGCTGTGCTGAACTTGAGTTTGGTGTCTAATGCATTCTGAACACACTCCCAAAAGTGAGAGGTGAAACGCCCATCTCTATCAGAAACAATAGATTTAGGAACTCCGTGAAGTATGATCACCTCCTTAACATATAGTTGTGTCAACTGCTCTATAGAGTGGAACACCTTGATGGCTAGAAAATGGGCAGACTTGGCCAATCTGTCCACTATTACCCATATCGCATCATATCCATTTGTAGTTCTTGGAAGACCTGTTATAAAGTCCATGGATATTTCTTCCCACTTCCACTATGGTATTGGGAGAGGCTGTAGAACTCCTCCTGGTCTCTGGTGCTCTGCTTTGATCCTCTGACATGTCAGGCAGGTACTGACATATTTTGCAACATCTCTTTTGAGTCCAGACCACCAGAATCTCTGTTTCATATCCTGATACATCTTGGTGGAACCAGGATGCATGGAGTAAGGTGTACTATGAGCTTCATTTAAAATTTTCTTTCTCAGTTCTTCATCATTGGGGACACAAAAGCGGCTCCCCTGATAAAGAATTCCACTGTATGATACTCGAAATTGTGAATTTTCCCCTTTTTGTACCCCTTGCTTGATCTTTTAGATATATGTATCTTCACTTTGCTTTCTCTGTATATCCTCAAGCAGGGTTGACTCTAAGGTCAATGCAGAGAGTTGCCCATAAATAATTTCCATTCCAAAGTCTGACAACTCCTTCTGCAGTGGTAGGGCTATTGATGACAAAGGCATCAGGGATGCACTAGATTTTCTGCTTAGTGCATCTGCCACTTTGTTAGCTTTGCCTGGGTGGTAGAGGATTTCACAGTCATAGTCTTTGACCAACTCTAGCCACCTGTGTTGTCTCATGTTTAAATCTTTCTAGGTGAAGAAATACTTTAAACTCTGATGGTCGGTGAAGATTCTGCACTGGACTCCATACAAGTAGTGTCGCCAGAGTTTCAGTGCAAAGACCACAGCTGCCAGCTCAAGATCATGAGTGGGATAGTTCTTCTCATAGTCTTTGAGTTGTCTGGAAGCATAAGCTATAACTTTTCCTTCTTGCATGAGTACAACTCCTAGGCCCATCTTGGAAGCATCACTGTAGATGTCAAAACTCTTTTCACTTTCTCGAACTATCAGGATGGGAGCACTGGTCAGTCTCTTCTTTAGCTCTTGGAAACTCTGCTCACATTTGTCTGACCATTTAAACTTCTTGTTCTTCCTAGTGAGGGCTATTAGTGGAGAGGCTATCCTGGAAAAGTCCTCCATGAATTTCCTGTAGTACCCAGCTAAACCAAGGAAGCTTCTGATCTCCCTAGCATTCTTGGGTCTACTCCAGTTGCTAACCGCTTCTATTTTGGCTGGATCCACTTGGATGCCTTCTTTAGAAATGATGTGACCTAGAAACGCCACTTGATTTAACCAGAACTCGCACTTCGAGAATTTGACATAAAGCTGTTTCTGCTGTAGGGTTTGCAGGACTATTCTCAAGTGCGTGGCATGCTCCTCTGGGATTCTGGAATAGACTAGAATGTCGTCGATGAACACGATGACAAATTTGTCAAGGTATTCTCTGAACACTCTGTTCATCAAGTCCATGAAGACTGCAGGTGCATTAGTCACACCAAAAGGCATGGCTACAAACTCGTAGTGTCCATATCTAGTCTTGAAAGTTGTTCTGGGTATATCACTTTCTTTCACCTTCAACTGATGGTACCCAGAGCGCAGGTCTATTTTAGAGAACAATGTTACCCCCTTTAACTGATCAAATAGATCATCTATTCTAGGAAGAGGGTACTTGTTCTTAATTGTCACTTTGTTCAGCACCCTATAATCTATGCACATCCGCATAGATCCATCTTTCTTCTTGACGAACAACACTGGAGCTCCCCATGGTGAATGACTAGGGCAGCCTTTGTCGAGCAGCTCTTGGAGTTGTTCTTGTAGCTCTTTCAGCTCTGCTGGAGACATTCGGTACTGAGTTTTGGAAATTGGACCGGTACCAGGAACCAACTCAATTTTAAACTCCACTTCTCTGTTGGGAGGTAGTCCAGGTAGCTCTTCTGGAAATACCTCTGGGTACTCACAAACTATCCGAACATCTTCCTGCTTGGGTCTTTCTTGTTCTTCCGCATCCACAATGTACGCAAGAAAACCAGTACACCCTTTAGCTAGCATCTGGTGAGCTGTGAGGGAAGAGAGGAATTTCTGAGTCTTCCTATTTGGTACTCCCGTGAACTCAAAGGATGGTTCACCTTTTAGGCTGAAAATCACTTTCCTTCTACGGTAGTCCACCAAAGCACTGTAGTTGCTGAGGAAATCCATGCCCAGAATGACATCGAAGTCTTGCATCGCAAGGACTACTAGATCAACATATAGCTCTCGGTCTGAAATTCTGACTGGTACAGCCCGAAGCCATTAGTTGGACTCCATGACTTCCCCAGAAGGTAGGGTTGTCAATGTTGGTGCGGGAAGCATCCGACGATCAAACCTTAGTTTTGATAATGGCAAAGGATTCAAAGTTAAGTTAGTGTGTGATCTAACATGTTTGAATGAGTGTTTCAGGAAAGTCCTAGCTGCGGTTAGGCAGGTGAAAAACTCTAAGGGGAGGTAACCTTAGGTCCTAGGGGGCGGTAACCCTAGGTGGAAGAAAACCCTAAGGGGCGGTAACCTTAGGTCCTAGGGGGCGGTAACCCTAGGTGGAGAAAAACCCTAAGGGGCGGTAACCTTAGGTCATAGGGAGTGGTAACCCAAGGCGAAAAGTCCAGTCGGTCTGGAGGACCGGACTGGCATCAGGTAAATCTCCTGAGTGGAGTAGGTGAGGACGCGTTCCCCGTAGAGGGAATAGTAGGCGTCGAGTCGACCTAGGGTTTCCGGTTGGGAATCCGAAGTCAGACTCGGACAGTCCGAAGACTGTCTACTCTTTTTCACTTATGAATTATCAGATTCTAACATTGTCTTGCAGGGTATGAAATTGCTCGGACTAACCTTGTTTTGCAGGAGAAGCGGCTCCTGGAAAAAGGCGGTCCGGGCACCCGGGATGGATCCGGGTGCCCGGGACCAAATTTTATCCCCTGCGTGACTTCACCACGTGGAGCAACCTAGTTGGATGGCCACGTCACACTCCAGGCGCCCAGAAAGGTCCTAGGCGCCCGGAACCTCATATAAAAAGAGGGTTGAGGTGCAGCTTCAAAGACAACCATCTTCTAAGCATTCTCCGTGCGACAAGCTGCTAACGTCTCGACTCAGAAGTGCTGCAACGACAATTCGGAGCTTCAGCTTTATTCTTTTTATTGTCGGTACAATATTCTTTTCTGCTTGAATTGTACTTAGCGTGTAATAGATTTTACGAATTATAGTTGTTGCCCACCGGAAGCGATCAAGGATCGTGGGCCTTCGAGTAGGAGTCGTCACAGGCTCCGAACGAAGTAAATCCTTCGTGTCTACTCTATTTACTTTTCCGCTGCGTTATTTCTGAACAAGCTTTTACGATTTCGAAAAATGAAATAGCCACGAGCGCTATTCACCCCCCCCCCCCTCTAGCACTTTCGATCCATCAATTGGTATCAGAGCGGGGTCATTTTGAATCGGTGCAACCACCATTCAAAATATTTTTTCGTGGTATTTTTTTTATTTTATTTTCGGAGTCGATTAGAATTTAGCCTCATAGCTATATTCTAATTCTTTTTCCCTCGAATCGGTCTTTCTCGGAATTGGTGCAACACCACCCCGAGTTCGTGATCCATTCTTTTTCCCTACCGCACTACTAAGCCAGGACCAAGTCCTGGGACATTTTTTTTTTGGTTGTTTTTCGCTTTAGGTAAAACTGAAATGGTCCTTCAAGAAGGCTACAGTACTGCCCGCCCTCCGCTATTCACCGGAGACGACTTCGGGTACTGGAAAGGTCGGATGGAGGCATATCTCCAGACTCACTTTGAAGTCTGGATGATTGTCAAAACCGGATACGAACGACCATCTGACAGCGCCGGCAAACCACTACCGTACGAGGACTGGGATGCATCTTTGATCAAGAAAGTGGAAGGTAATGCCAAGGCAACCTGCACCCTCCAGTGTGGCCTATCAAAAGAAGAACTCAACCGCGTCGGCCCCTTCAACAGTGCCAAAGAGTTGTGGGAGAAACTAATTGAACTTCACGAAGGAACATCCGACACCAAAGTAAGTAAAAGAGACCTAATTTTTAATAAATTATTTAACATCAAATTGCAGGAAGGTGAAACAGCTGCCCAACTCCATGCCCGGATTCAAGACCTGCTCAATGGGCTTCATGCAATTAGACAGAAGGTAGACCACCGGGACATCATAAGGTATTCTCTAAACACATTTCCAAGGAACACCTTGTGGGCATCCATGGTAGATGCCTACAAGGTCTCCAAGGACTTATCTACCATTAAATTAGATGAACTTTTTGCAGAACTCGAACTTCATGAACAGACTAATGCACGCTCGACCGAGAAAGGGTTGGCTTTGGTTGCAGGAACAGGGAGATCGCGTGAGTCAAAAAACAAGCGGAGAACCGAACCTGAGTCAGAAGAAGAATCAGATTCAGAAGATGACGATGAACTTACAACCGAAATAGTCAACTTAGTAAAGAAGCTCTGCAAAAAGAAGGGATTCAACAAAAAGGATCTCAGAAAGGCCATTCAGTCTAAAGAATCCCAACCAAGCTCGAAGGTTAAATTCTAAGTGACCTACTACGGATGCAATCAAAAGGGTCACATCAAGGCAAATTGCCCGAACCAGAAGGATCCAAAGAAACCCAAAAGAAAGAAAGCATTGAAGGCAACATGGGACGAGTCTTCTTCCGAGGAATCCGACGACGAAGAACTAGAACAGACGAACTTTCTCGCCTTGATAGCCCGGGACTACACCAACGGATCCGGAAGAGAGGACGAATCGGAAACCGAGTCCGAGAGAAGCCACGGATCCGCATCCGTTTCCGAAGGACCGAACCTCTCTGTAAGTAAAAATCGTTTATATAGCTTAATTAATTATTTAATGCATAAAGTAGCTAAGTCCAAGATTCGAATCAAAACGCTTCTAAAGGAGGTAACACTCCTTAAAACGCCAAACAACAAATCCTTAACTGATCAAGTTCAGACTGGAACCTCAACTCAAGTTCAAAAACTTGAGGAAGAGAATTCCAATCTGAAAAGTCAGGTAAAGGATTTGAAAACTACCCTAGAACGATTCTCCTTGGGATCCAAGAATCTTGACTTGATTCTTGGAACACAAAGGGCAATCTACAATGGAACTGGACTAGGATATAAAAAGAAATATAAATCTTACCTATCCTTAATAAACAAACCAAATAGAAAAATGGTCCAAGCATGGGTTGCCAAGTCCAACCTAATCAATCAAGTTGGACTTGGACATTATTGGGTTCCTAAGGATCAAATACATTACCTCAATAAACCTTATCGAGGCTATGATCCAGGGGGAGCCAAAACAATAAAAATTCGAAATTAATCTAAAACTCAAATTTAAAAATTCGAAAAACTCAAATTCAAAATTCGAAATTAATTACTAAAACTCAAAATTTGAAATTAATTTAAAACTCAAAATTCAAAATTCAAAATTAATTACTAAAACTCAAAATTCAAAATTCGAAATTAATTTAAAACTCAAAATTCAAAATTTGAAATTAATTACTAAAACTCAAAATTCAAAATTCAAAATTAATTTAAAACTCAAAATTCAAAATTCGAAATTAATTACTAAAACTCAAAATTCAAAATTCGAAATTCGAAATTAATTTAAAACTCAAAATTCAAAATTCGAAACTAATTTAAAACTCAAAATTCAAGATTCGAAATTAGTTTAAAACTCAAAATTCAAAATTCAAAATTAATTACTAAAATTCAAAATTCAAAAATTTGAAATTATTAAAATTCAAAATTATTAAAACTCAAAATTCAAAATTCAAAATCAATTATTCAAAATTAATTCAAAATAGAAGGAGGGTCTAGAATAGCTGGCAACTCCGAAACCTATCTACCCGAAATGGGTAAACAAGAGTAAATTACCCGACAGGGTAAGTAAGGATAGATTAAAAGGGTGAGGTTTAACTTGACCCACAGTACTGGTGAAGTTTTTGGATGATAGTACGTTAGGGAAGCTTGGGCATCGCATGTCTAGGAAGATATGGCTTCGACCTGGTGCATTTGGACAAGTGAAACTAACCGAAGCTACCCTTAAATGGATCCTAACTAGTTAGACCAAGGTTTAGTATTAAGTTCAATGGGTAGGACTATTTGGAAAACCTCAAAGGCTTGGTTACTTTAATGAGCTCCTTGTGACTCACCATAGCCCAGAAGTTTATCCAAAGAATGCTTACTTGTTGAACCCAAAGCTAAACCCGAATCTAACATAAAGTTAAACAAAACCCTATAAATTGAACTAATTCATCTCACAAAATAATAGGATCCCCTGATTGAAAACATACATCGGGTGATATGACTAAGCAAATTAAAATTTAAATATTCCTCCAAATTACTTAACAATTTCAAAATTGAATTAATTTAAAATAATTCTCAATTAAACATGTTTAAAATCAAATTAACTTAAACGTTTTTAAGTTAATTAAAACATTAAAAAAAATGAACAAACAAGGGTCAAAAACCGGGGGCGGGCGCCCCCGGTATTCGGACTCAGGGCGCCCGCAGAGAACCCGGGCGCCCCGCCTCACACGACCCCGGGCGCCCGGAACAGGTCCGGGCGCCCGGACTCCCTTATATATAGGGGGCAGGGGGCGCCCCCTACCCTTTCACCTTCAAGTCTTCCTTAAGCTTTGTGGCTTCCCTGCGAAGACTTTCAAAATTTAAATTTTCCGCGGTTGATACGGAGTCGTGACTCAACCGAGGTCGTCAGTTCTAAAATTTCTTACAATGGCTCCTCGGTAAAATGTCTATCCCCTCCTAAACTTTATTTCTTATAATGCTTGTTTATTTCTTAGTGTAATATTAGTTTGAAATTTAGGAAGCGTTCTAAATCTGGTGCTGGGCCCTCTACACCTAGCATTGACCCTAGGTTTCCCACCGACGAACTTAGGATTAAGTTTATGTCAATAAATTACATGGCCATTAGAACCAAATGTGTAGATAGATCGTTCTTTCTACGCTCTTGTATTCCAGTCACCGAGGCTATAAACCACTATAGGTTGCGAAACCTTGTTGAGTGCACCAGCCCAATAAACATAAGTTTATGTGCCGAATTTTACAACAACCTAGTAAAAGTAGACGACTTCACCTATACCACTAGGGCAGCTGGCACGGATATCACATTATCTCCCACTACCATTCGTGAGTTTCTAGGGTTACAAGAGTCACCCTGCACCTTTTTATGTCATCCTCCTAGGGAGCTACCTTTTGGAGATCCCTACTCACATATTACCCTCGATACGATCTATTCATATTTCTTTGAGGACCAGCATGATCCCACTGAGACCCAGTTTAGGTCAGTTAACCTTATAATTCAGGACTACGCCCTTTATAGGGTTCTAGTGCTTTGTATTCTACCGCTGACCACTCACGACATTGCGGTGATGCGTCCATTTCACTCCTTTCTTCTCTATGCCCTGTGTCATAGGTTAGACATAGACATCAGCCTACACATCTTTTCCACTATTATTTACGCAGCTGGATACGTGACCAGTAGACGAGTACATATGCATTACTGTCACATTCTGACAGCTTACATGTCCTCATTGCACATTGATGTCACCGGAGGTGACATCCGCCACATGACCGAGTTTGACATCATAGGAGCTAGGAACTTTTCCCTAGCAAATATCCATATAGACGATGAGGGTACCATGTCCTGGCATAGGGGGCACAGCAGGCGGGGGAGGCAGAGCAAGATGAGTTCATGTTGGCACTATTTCCTGAGGAGGCTGCTCCTGCCCCACCACCACCTCGAGCACCACACCCAGCTCCCCGCACTCTAGCTGATCGAGTTTCCAGACTAGAGAGGGCTATGTCGAGTCTCCAGAACGAGAGCTCCGAGTTTCATCAGGCCATGCGGTGAGAGGTCTCCGATCTTCGACGAGAGGTCCGACAGGAGGTCTCCGACTTACAACGAGACGTACGGCAGGAGCTCTCCGACCTGCGCCGAGACTTACGAGAGGACGATCGGGCTCGTCACACTGAGCTCCTGACACTACTCCGGTCGCTGGGTTCCGGACCACCTCCCTCATCATCTCAGTAGCTCCGACTGTAGCTCTATGATGACTCTAGTACAGCATGTAGCAGCTCTATTATGACTCTTATATCTATGTCGACTGTTTAATCTAATAGACTGTTTTACTTCAGACTTGATTGACTATACCTTAATCTAATAGATCAGTCTTTTAATCACATTTTTGAAATTCTAGGCAAACTTTGATTTTTCAAAATCCCTACTTTACTAGACTTTCAAAAGTTGGATTTAGCCTAGAATTTTCCCTAGAAATCATGTTCCCCCAGGACTCAGCCAGAGCATCTCATAAACACCTAGGTTTACCTTGATTGTGTTTGTAAAACATAGAACGGTGTGAGATGCATAGGGTACAGCCTGGACTCGAGAATGCTTATTTTTATGCATCAATATGAGTCTGGGCGTTAAATACGTGATTAAAAGTAATCAAATCAAGTCTTCCAGCCTTAGTCAAATCTAACTGGATCAATTGACTTGACTTGACTAACCAAGTGAACATTGTTGCCCTCTAGGCAATCAGCAAGTAGCTAAACGGTTAGACAGTTGGTGAAGGAAATAATAGGTTTAAGCATGTCTGAACTTAAGGGATCTGATACCTGATCAAAACAAATCTTGACTCATGCTTGGACTTTAGGGCTCTGATACCTTACTAAAACAAATGGCAAGCTATTAAAAAAATAAGGTTATCGCTTCTCCTTTGCCTTAAGTATTCTTGAAATTCATTTCAAAAACATGCCTTAAGCAGCTTTCTCAAAAACTTTCTCCAAATTTAAAACTTTCAAGTGTCCTCTACTTTGAAAATTTTTTTTCTTGTTAGAAAGGTATTTAAGTTGAAACTTTTTCGAAAATTCGTTAAGTTAAAAAAAAATATATTTTTTTAGAAAATTATTTAAAACTTTGAAATTTTTTTTTAGTTAAAAATTTTTTCCTTGGAAATTTTCTTTCAAAAACCTGAATATTTTTTTTCAAGAAAATTTCTAAAGTTGAAAATCTTGTTTGAAAATTTCTAAAGTTGAAAATTTTGTTAGAAAATTTCTGAAGTTGAAAATTTTGTTCGAAAATTACTGAAGTTGAAATTTTTTTTTGAAAATTTTTGAAGTTGAAAATTCTGTTTGAAAATTTCTGAAGTTGAAAATTTTTGTTTGAAAATTTCTGAAGTTGAAAATTGTGTTTTGAAAATTTTCCTGTGAAAATTTTGGAAACTCCTCAAAATAGACTAAGTTGAAAAGAGCTCCTTTTTGCTATATCTATTCAAGCAAAATCAATTCTAAGGTCTTGCCTAAGGTAAAATGTTTTCTGCTAAATTCTATCTTGAAAAGTTAAGTTTTTCAAAACTAGCTCATTTTTGATATATGGCAAAGGGGGAGAGTAGAGAAATTCAAAAAGAAAATATTTTAAAGGGAGCTTATATTAAGGGGGAGCTATGGCTATTAGTAAAAAATTCAAAGAGAATAACTTATATTAAGGGGGAGCTATGTTTATGCTTATCTGGCTATCACGCCTATCGTGGTTCTTGTGCTTACACATAACTGAATATTTTTACTTAACATTGAATTTCGGTTGCCATTATCAAAAAGGGGGAGATTGTTTGTGCGGGAAGCATCCGATGATCGAACCTTAGTTTTGATAATGGCAAAGGATTCAAAGTTAAGTTAGTGTGTGATCTAACATATTTGAATGAGTGTTTTAGGAAAGTCCTAGCTGCGGTTAGGCAGGTGAAAAACCCTAAGGGGAGGTAACCTTAGGTCCTAGGGGGCGGTAACCCTAGGTGGAGGAAAACCCTAAGGGGCGGTAACCTTAGGTCCTAGGGGCGGTAACCCTATGTGGAGAAAAACCCTAAGGGGCGGTAACCTTAGGTCCTAGGGGGTGGTAACCCTAGGCGAAAAGTCCAGTCGGTCTAGAGGATCGGACTGGCATCAGGTAAATCTCCTGAGTGGAGTAAGTGAGGACGCGTTCCCCGTAGAGGGAACAGTAGGCGTCGAGTCGACCTAGGGTTTCCGGTTGGGAATCCGAAGTCAGAGACTGTCAGCTCTTTTTCACTTATGAACTATCGATTCTAACATTGTCTTGCGGTATGAAATTGCTCGGACTAACCTTGTTTTGGGAGAAGTGGCTCTGGAGAGGTCCGGCGCCCGGATGGATCCGGCGCCGGAGGTTCGAGCGCCCGCCGGGACCAAATTTTATCCTCGTGACTTCACCACGTGGAGCAACCTAGTTGGCTGGCCACGTCACACTCAGGCGCCCGGAACCTCATATAAAAAGAGGGTTGAGGTGCAGCTTCAAAGACAACCATCTTCTAAGCATTCTCCGTGCGACAAGCTGCTAACGTCTCGACTCAGAAGTGCTGCAACGACAATTCGGAGCTTCAGCTTTATTCTTTTTATTGTCGGTACAATATTCTTTTCTGCTTGAATTGTACTTAGCGTGTAATAGATTTTACGAATTATAGTTGTTGCCCACAAGAAGCGATCAAGGATCGCGGGCCTTCGAGTAGGAGTCGTCACAGGCTCCGAACGAAGTAAATCCTTCGTGTCTACTCTATTTACTTTTCCGCTGCGTTATTTCTGAACAAGCTTTTACGATTTCGAAAAACGAAATAGCCACGAGCGCTATTCCCCCCCCCCCCCCCCCCTCTAGCGCTTTCGATCCATCAGTCAAGAATTTGGAGTTCATACTCTCTGTAGACATCTGAAATTCTTTAGCAAAGAATACTGATATAAAAGAATGGGTCACCCCAGTATCAAATAGTGTAGTAGCTAAATGTTGAAAAATAACTACTTGACCTGTTACGACCGTAGAGGCACTAGCAGCCTCCTCTTTGGTGAGGGAGAATACTCTGGCTTTGGCTGAAACTGGTGGAGCTTCCAATCTCCCTTGACTGAGTTAAGGTCCGTCCAGAGTTGCAGGCATGTAGTGTAACTGAGGCTTGTTCCCGTATTGTATTGGCTGTGGTTGAGGTGCTTTGAGCTTGTTAGGGCATTCTTTAGCCATGTGTCCTTCCTGGCCACACGAATAACATCCTGTCTTACCCAAAAGACAGGTTCCTGGATGTATTCTTCCACATTTAGTGTAACACCCCACCCTCCTCACTACTAGACTGTGAGGGCAGAGCGCTACTGGACTACTAACTTGGCTTAACTACCCTTGTTCACATGTTGATAGTAATTCCTAAAACTCTCGGAGAACTCAAAGCATACAATTAACTAGCAGCAGAAGACTAAATGACTCATCTAATACATTCTACTCAACTCTTTGTTAATAAATTCTTATGCTAAATCCCAAGGCTTTTATAGTCCAGGCATCACACATCCATCCACACCTCCTTGTCGCCTTCCTTTGCTATAACTTTTCCTTTCCTTTATCTGCAGTAAGAGGAAATGCATCTATAAGCAAAATTTCTTAGTAAGCGCTATCTAACTCACAAAACTCGAGTATGCATGTAAGCTGAAAGAAATCTAGAAACTGAATGCTCATCTAATAGCAAACGAAACATAGCATACTGAAATACTAAACATGTAAGCAAATCTAAACAACATGTTAGTATATAAGAAAGCTAAACTTGCTGAATTTTAAACTTATGTGAAGCTTATTTCTTTTGTTTGAAAACTTATACTTTAATACTTCAAAATAATAATCAACTTTCTTCTTGGGCCCAGGCGTAGTACCATCTTATGCGCGTTCCCTAATAGGTTGGGGTAGCGAGCCACCAATCCTAAAAGAGCAGACCTCGGTCTACCAGGGCCAAGAATTGGACACCTGGATTTGTTTAACGACAACCTCGGAAGTTGGGTACTAGCCTCTTAAATAAAGTAAAATACTTGTTATCTTTTATTACTTCTAATATATAATGCCTCGGCATTTTCTTTAAGCACCTTGTGTGCCAAAATCCCTAAAGTCTTGACTTTGGGATCTACTTAAGGCCTTGGCCTTTCTCTTTCTTTTCTTTATCTTTCTTACACTTCTTAATACTTCTAATAAAAGAATGCTTCTTTAAAAACTGAAATGTTTAAACAAATTCTAACTTTGAAATGCATAAACAAAAATCTGCATACTATGCTAATCAAAATTCTGCATACTATTCTAATCAAGGTTCTGCATTCTATGCTACACTATTTCTGCATACTATGCAAACATAAATTCTGCACTATAATACTTAACCAAACTGCACTATAATCTTTTTCTTTAAAAACTGCATTATAAATTCCACCAAAAATCTGCACTATAAACTTTAAGAAATCTGCACCATAAGCTCTTAAGAAATCTGCACTACAAGCTCTAAAGAAATCTGCATTTTAAGCTCTAAGAAATCTACACTACAAGCTTAATTAAAATCTGCACTATAAGCTTACATAAAAATCTGCACTATAAGTTTGATTGAAATCTGCACTATAGGCTTAATTAAAATCTGCACCTATAAACTTAATTAAAATCTGCACTATAAGCTTAATTAAAAATCTGCACTATAAGCTTAATTAAAATCTACACTATAAGCTTAATTAAAATATGCACTATAAGCTTATATAAAAAATCTGCACTATAGGCATAATTAAAAATCTACACTATAAGCGCTTAATTAAAATCAGCACTATAAGCGCTTCTTATGCTTCGAATTCAAGAAGAACAAAGGTCCGAAACTACTCCTACTGCAGGTGAGAAGCACTTACCTTGCTTCTTGGACTCACAACCGAACAAAAAGGGCTTCTAGGACCTTAGCCGTCCGCCGAAGATGATGCCCTAACTCCCTTTCGTTTTCTACCCGAGCTCCGCCATCGTACGCAGAAGAGAAGGAGAGAATGGTTTAAGTCATGGGAAAACAGAGCATCAACTTATCCCTTTTTATAACTTAATATTTCTGTTAACTCCTTAAATAAATTCGCTATCTTTTCTAAACAGACAAATCCAACATCAACTTATCCCTTTTATAATTCAATATTCTGTTAATTATTTTAAATAAATTCGCTACTTTTTCTAAACAAACAAATCCAACATCAACTTATCCCTTTTATAATATTCTGTTAACTATCTTAAATAAATTCGCTACCTTTTCTAAACAAACAAATCCAAGTAATTTTGCTTCTATAGCGCTTACTAAGCAATTTTGCTTATAGTTGCATTTTCCTCTTACTGCAGATAAAGGAAAGGAAAAGTTATAGCAAAGGAAGGCGACAAGGAGGTGCGGATGGATGTGTGATGCCTGGACTATAGAAGCCTTGGGACCTAGCATAAGGATTTATTAAGATTGCCATTTATTAAGAATGTATTAGATGAGTCATTTAGTTTTCCGCTGCTAGTTAATTGCATTTTTAGAGAGTTTATGTATTGATCTTTACATGTGAACAACTCTAATTAAGTAAAGTTAGTAGTCCAGTAGCGCTCCGCCCTCACAGTCCAGTAGTGAGGAGGGTGGGGTGTTACAGTTGGTATCAGAGCGGTTCCTATTCTCCAACATCACACATCAGCACCAACCTTGCCGTCTTCAAGTAAGAAAGTATTTAATTTTTAGTATGCTTTTCTTTATTCTTTACAATAAAGAGAAATCCTTGGAAGTATTAGATTATATGTATAGAATAGGGAGATGTTTCGAAGTGCTTATAAAGTTAAGAATTCTGCTTAGTTTCTTTTACATAACAAGATGTGTTCTGGGATGGTGGTATGATCCGGGGACCTAAGCCCGGTGAGCGTGCCAAAATCAAACAAGATGTGTTCTGGGATGATGGTATGATCCGGGGACCTAAGCCCGGTGAGCGCGCCAGAATCAAACAAGATATGTTCTGGGATGGTGGTATGATCGGGGGACCTAAGCCCAGTAAGCGCGCCAGAATCAAACAAGATATGTTCTGGGATGGTGGTATGATCCGGGGACCTAAGCCCGGTGAGCACGCCAGAATAAAGGGGAACTCCGGTCCTAAGTTCGGACCCCTACCAACCTAGCGCTAGGGTAGTTATCTGATCAACAACTTATGTTATGGCACTACTAAGTGCAACTAGGCCGCCATAATAATATGTTTATGAGTATGCATGCAAGTATGTTCAAGTCATGTTATGTTTATATTTACGTTTATGTTTAGGTCTACGTTATGTTCATGTTATGTTTTTGCCTATGCATATGGACATGCTTGTGATCGAGTCTATCATTATGTTTAGTTCATCTACCATGCTTACATTTATGCTGTCATGCTTATGTCACTGCTTATGCTTATGTTCATTGTATGTAGGTTAGGAGGTCCTAAGATACCTTTGATGTGGTTTTCCTTAGTACATTAGATTATGGACGCTAACTAATGCATGTACAAGGTAGAGAACATGCTATAGAATTATTCTAAGTTCGAGGACGAACTTTTTATAAGATATGGGGAATTGTAACGACCCAAATTTCCTCAATTAGAGTCCTAAAAGTAATTTAAAAATATTTAAAAATGCTATAGAAATATTCTAGGGATTTTTAGAAATTTTTAGAGTATTTTTATGTAATTTTTGGAGGTCGTTTGGTATTTTTACTAAACGAAAAAGTTTCGACAAAAAAATGTCCAAGCCGAGAATTGAACCCATGACCTTTGACTCAGTCAAAACCCGGCTGACCAGGTGTGCAAACGGATTTTTCTGTTTAGAAAAGGTAGCGAATTTATTTAATATAGTTAACAGAATATTATAAAAGGGATAAGTTGATATTGGATTTTTTTTGTTTAGAAAAAGTAGCAAATTTATTTAAGATAATTAACAGAATATTAGATTATAAAAGGGATAAGTTGTTGTTGGATTTGTTTGTTTAGAAAAAGTAGCAAATTTATTTAAGATAATTAACAGAATATTGGATTATAAAAGGGATAAGTTGATGATGGATTTGTTTGTTTAGAAAAAGTAGCAAATTTATTTAAGATAATTAACAGAATATTGGATTATAAAAGGGATAAGTTGTTGTTGGATTTGTTTGTTTAGAAAAAGTAGCAAATTTATTTAAAATAATTAACAGAATATTGGATTATAAAAGGGGATAAGTTGATGCTCTGTTTTCCCGTGACTTAAACCATTCTCTCCTTCTCTTCTGCGTACGATGGCGGAGCTCGGGCAGAAAATGAAAGGGAGTTGGGGTATCATCTCCGGCGGCCGGCCAAGGTCCTAGATGCCCTTTTTGTTCGGTTGTGAGTCCAAAAATCAAGGTAAGTGCTTCTCACCTGCAGTAGGAGTAGTTTCAGACCTTTGTTCTTCTTGAATTCGAAGCATGATGAGTGCTTATAGTGCAGATTTTTAATTAAGCTCATATGTAGATTTTTATGTAAGCTTATAGTGCAGATTTTAATTAAGCTTATAGAGCAGATTTTAATTAAGCTTATAGTGCAGATTTTAATTAAGCTCATAGTGCAGATTTTTATTTAGGCTTATAGTGCAGATTTTAATTAAGCCTATAGTGCAGATTTTTATTTAAAAATCAGCAAGCTGAGTTTTCTTTTATGCTAGCATGTTATTTAGATTAGCTTACTGTTCTTTGATATTTTCTGAGCATGAGTAGCTTTACATGTTTAGCATTTCAGCATGTCTTGTTCTTTTATTAGTAGATGAGTATGAATAGTATTTCTTTCTGAGCATTCAGTTTTAGACTTCTTCCAGTTACATGCATATTCGAGTTTTGTGAGTTAGATAGCGCTTACTAAGTAATTTTGCTTATAGTTGCATTTTCCTCTTACTTCAGATAAAGGAAAGGAAAAGTTATAGCAAAGGAAGGCGACAAGGAGGTGCGGATGGATGTGTGATGCCTGGACTATAGAAGCCTTGGGACCTAGCATAAGGATTTATTAAGATTGTCATTTATTAAGAATGTATTAGATGAGTCATTTAGTTTTCCGCTGCTAGTTAATTGCATTTTTAGAGAGTTTATGTATTGATCTTTACATGTGAATAACTCTAATTAAGTAAAGTTAGTAGTCCAGTAGCGCTCCGCCCTCACAGTCCAGTAGTGAGGAGGGTGGGGTGTTACAGTTGGTATCAGAGCAGTTTCTATGAGCGCGCCAGAATCAAACAAGATATGTTCTGGGATGGTGGTATGATCGGGGGACCTAAGCCCAGTGAGCGCGCCAGAATCAAACAAGATATGTTCTGGGATGGTGGTATGATCCGGGGACCTAAGCCCGGTGAGCGCGCCAGAATAAAGGGGAACTCCGGTCCTAAGTTCGGACCCCTACCAACCTAGCGCTAGGGTAGTTGTCTGATCAACAACTTATGTTATGGCACTACTAAGTGCAACTAGGCCGCCACAATAATATGTTTATGAGTATGCATGCAAGTATGTTCAAGTCATGTTATGTTTATATTTACGTTTATGTTTAGGTCTACGTTATGTTCATGTTATGTTTTTGCCTATGCATATGGACATGCTTGTGATCGAGTCTATCATTATGTTTAGTTCATCTACCATGCTTACATTTATGCTGTCATGCTTATGTCACTGCTTATGCTTATGTTCATTGTATGTAGGTTAGGAGGTCCTAAGATACCTTTGATGTGATTTTCCTTAGTACATTAGATTATGGACGCTAACTAATGCATGTACAAGGTAGAGAACATGCTATAGAATTATTCTAAGTTCGAGGACGAACTTTTTATAAGATATGGGGAATTGTAACGACCCAAATTTCCTCAATTAGAGTCCTAAAAGTAATTTAAAAATATTTAAAAATGCTATAGAAATATTCTAGGGATTTTTAGAAATTTTTAGAGTATTTTTATGTAATTTTTGGAGGTCGTTTGGTATTTTTACTAAACGAAGAAAGTTTCGACAAAAAAATGTCCAAGCCGAGAATTGAACCCATGACCTTTGACTCAGTCAAAACCCGGCTGACCAGGTGTGCAAACAGATTTTTCTGTTTAGAAAAGGTAGCGAATTTATTTAAGATAGTTAACAGAATATTATAAAAGGGATAAGTTGATGTTGGATTTGTTTGTTTAGAAAAAGTAGCAAATTTATTTAAGATAATTAACAGAATATTGGATTATAAAAGGGATAAGTTGTTGTTGAATTTGTTTGTTTAGAAAAAATAGCAAATTTATTTAAGATAATTAACAGAATATTGGATTATAAAAGGGATAAGTTGATGTTGGATTTGTTTGTTTAGAAAAAGTAGCAAATTTATTTAAGATAATTAACAGAATATTGGATTATAAAAGGGATAAGTTGTTGTTGGATTTGTTTGTTTAGAAAAAGTAGCAAATTTATTTAAGATAATTAACAGAATATTGGATTATAAAAGGGGATAAGTTGATGTTTGATTTCTTTCTTTTACGATGGCGGAGCTCGGGCAGAAAATGAAAGGGAGTTGGGGTATCATCTCCGGCGGCCGGCCAAGGTCCTAGATGCCCTTTTTGTTCGATTGTGAGTCCAAGAATCAAGGTAAGTGCTTCTCACCTGCAGTAGGAGTAGTTTCGGACCTTTGTTCTTCTTGAATTCGAAGCATGATGAGCGCTTATAGTGCAGATTTTTAATTAAGCTCATATGTAGATTTTTATGTAAGCTTATAGTGCAAATTTTAATTAAGCTTATAGAGCATATTTTAATTAAGCTTATAGTGCAGATTTTAATTAAGCTCATAGTGCAGATTTTTATTTAGGCTTATAGTGCAGATTTTAATTAAGCCTATAGTGCAGATTTTTATTTAAGCTTATAGTGTAGATTTTTATTTAAGCTTATAGTGCAGATTTTAATTAAGCCTATAGTGTAGATTTATAAGTGCAGATTTTTATGTAAGCTTATAATGCAGATTTTAATTAAGCATTGCAGTGTAGATTTTTCATTAAGCATTTCAATTACAAATTTTGAGTTCCCTATCAGTATTTTGAGTTTAAGAAAAGTATAAGAAAGATAAAGAAAAGAAAGAAAAGGGCCAAGGCCTTAAGTAGATCCCAAAGTTAAGACTTTAGGGAATTTGGCACACAAGGTGCTAAAGAAAATGCCGAGGCATTATATATTAGAAGTATTAAAAGATAACAAGTATTTTACTTTTATCAGTGGCACTGTGCTGGACTCTCTGTTGTCCTTGGGTTGGGCTCCCATAGTCGTCCCTAGGTTTAGATAACCTAGTAGTAACGGCACGGCCGACGGTCGACGGTCGACGACCCGAGGGTCGCCAAATGGGCCGCCAAATGGGCCGCCAAATGGGTCGGGTCATTACAAAAGTAAAAGCACAGTTGCCGGGCCCAAGAGAAGTTGATTATTATTTTGAAGTATTATAAGTATAAGTTTTTGAACAAGTAAAGCAATTTTTACATAAGTATAAAGTATTAAAGAATAAGTCTTAAACAAGTGAATTAAAGAATAAGTTTAGAATAGATGAATTAAGTTTCACTTTGTTTTAAAACTTATTCTTTAATACTTTATACTTATGTAAAAATTGCTTTACTTGTTCAAAAACTTATACTTATAATACTTCAAAATAATAATCAACTTCTCTTGGGCCCGTCATTGTACTTTGTAACGACCCGACCTATATGGCGGCCCATTTGGCGACCTCTCAAGTCAGGATTTACTGGGTTATCTAAACCTAGGGACGACTATGGAGCCCAACCCAAGGACAACCGAGAGTCCAAAGTGCCACCGATAAAAGTAAAATACTTGTTATCTTTAATATTCTAATATATAATGCCTCGGATTTTCTTTAGCACGTGCCAAATTCTAAAGTCTTAACTGGGATCTACTTAAGGCCTTGGCCCTTTTCTTTCTTTTCTTTATCTTTCTTATACTTTTCTTAAACTCAAAATACTGATAGGGAACTCAAAATTTGTAATTGAAATGCTTAATGAAAAATCTACACTGCAATGCTTAATTAAAATCTGCATTATAAGCTTACATAAAAATCTGCACTTATAAGCTTGATTAAAATCTGCACTATAGGCTTAATTAAAATCTGCACTATAAGCTTAAATAAAAATCTGCACTATAAGCTTAAATAAAAATCTGCACTATAGGCTTAATTAAAATCTGCACTATAAGCCTAAATAAAAATCTGCACTATGAGCTTAATTAAAATCTGCACTATAAGCTTAATTAAAATATGCTCTATAAGCTTAATTAAAATCTGCACTATAAGCTTACATAAAAATCTACATATGAGCTTAATTAAAAATCTGCACTATAAGCGCTCATCATGCTTCGAATTCAAGAAGAACAAAGATCCGAAACTACTCCTACTACAGGTGAGAAGCACTTACCTTGATTCTTGGACTCACAACCGAACAAAAAGGGCATCTAGGACCTTGGCCGGCCGCCGGAGATGATACCCCAACTCCCTTTCATTTTCTGCCCGAGCTCCGCCATCGTACGCAGAAGAGAAGGAGAGAATGATTTAAGTCACGGGAAAACAGAGCATCAACTTATCCCCTTTTATAATCCAATATTCTGTTAATTATCTTAAATAAATTTGTTACTTTTTCTAAACAAACAAATCCAACAACAACTTATCCCTTTTATAATCCAATATTCTATTAATTATATTAAATAAATTTGCTACTTTTTCTAAACAAACAAATCCAACATCAACTTATCCCTTTTATAATCCAATATTCTGTTAATTATCTTAAATAAATTTGCTACTTTTTCTAAACAAACAAATCCAACAACAACTTATCCCTTTTATAATCCAATATTCTGTTAATTATCTTAAATAAATTTGCTACTTTTTCTAAACAAACAAATCCAACATCAACTTATCCCTTTTATAATATTCTGTTAACTATCTTAAATAAATTCGCTACCTTTTCTAAACAGAAAAATCCGTTTGCACACCTGGTCAGCCGGGTTTTGACTGAGTCAAAGGTCATGGGTTCAATTCTCGGCTTGGACATTTTTTTGTCGAAACTTTCTTCGTTTAGTAAAAATACCAAACGACCTCCAAAAATTACATAAAAATTATCTAAAAATTTCTAAAAATCCCTAGAATATTTCTATAGCATTTTTAAATATTTTTAAATTACTTTTAGGACTCTAATTGAGGAAATTTGGGTCATTACAATTCCCCATATCTTATAAAAAGTTCGTCCTCGAACTTAGAATAATTCTATAGCATGTTTTCTACCTTGTACATGCATTAGTTAGCGTCCATAATCTAATGTACTAAGGAAAACCATATCAAAGGTATCTTAGGACCTCCTAACCTATATACAATGAACATATAGTATAAGATGACCGTTAACAGATCATCTTATCCCTTTTATAATATTTTGTTAACTATCTTAAATAAATTCGCTACCTTTTTTAAACAGAAAAATCTGTTTGCCCACCTGGTCAGCTGGGTTTTGACCGAGTCAAAGGTCGTGGGTTCAATTCTTGGCTTGGATATTTTTTTGTCGAAACTTCCTTCGTTTAGTAAAAATACCAAACGACCTCCAAAAATTACATAAAAATACTCTAAAAATTTCTAAAAATCCCTAGAATATTTATATAGCTTTTTTAAATATTTTTAAATTATTTTTAGGACTCTAATTGAGGAAATTTGGGTCATTACATTTAGGACAGGGAGGGAACTTGGTCTGCTTGTTTGCTGGTCCTCCTTTCTGGTTACCTCCTGAGTTCCACTACTTTCTCTTGTTATCTTTGCCCTTCCAGTGCTGCTTATTTGCCTGAGGTTTCTGACTCCCTGTTGTCTTGTCTTCAGTCTTGACTGGCTTGTGTTGCGCTTGTTGTGCCTTGTTGTTGTCCAGATAGTGCTCCGCGACTAATGCTCTGCTGACCAGCTCTTCGCCAGTCTGGGGCTGGTGAGTTCCACTACTCACATTAAGTGCTATCACTGGCCTCAGCATCCTGAGCATCAATCTGACTCGTTCCTTCTCCGTGCTTACTTGCTCTGGGCAGAGACGAGCTAGCCTATTGAATCTTTTAACTACTTCTTCCACGGGCAGGTCACCTTGTCTAAATTCTATAAACTCCTCATAGTGTTTATTGGTGATCCACTGGCGGAAGAATTCTTCATAAAACTCTGCCTCAGAGTCAGCCCATCTCATCTGATTGACTACTCTCTTGCTTTTAACTCTCTCCCACCACATACGAGCATCTCCAGATAGGTAGAAAGAGGCACACTCGACCTTCTTGACTTCTAGCCATTCAAGAAGCTCCATGGTGCTCTCTAGTGTCTTAAACCAAGCCTGGGCATCCCAGGGCTCAGTCCTGCCTGAGAAACTTTCTGGCTTCAGCTTAAGCCACTGTATCAGGTATGCTTCTTGTCTTCTAGGTGTTGTGGCGACTTCCAGGGCGGCTGGTGGAACCTCAGTCACCACTGGAGTCTCCACATTGATAGTTGGAGGAGTGGGAGGGACTGGCTGCCGATTGGCCATCAGATTGGCAATCACTTATTGCTGCTCTACCACTTGTCTCTAGAGTTGGGCAACAACTTTAGAAAGATTAGGCTCAGTTGTTCTGGGCTCTTCGTTCTCCTGAGCTCGGTCCTCAGTACGAGCGGTACGGGGACGTCCTCTTCTTGACATCTAGTTATGTAAAAAGAGAAAAACTAAAATCGTCTCTATTCTTCCTAGACATATATATAAATAAAAGAGAAACAAGAACTTCTATCTTACTTAAGCACATATGAGCAGATACTCTATACTGCAAATAATAAGGAAAGGCATAAAAGAAAAACTTAAGTACTTTCTTACTTGAAGACAGCAAGGCTGATGCTGATGTGTGTGTGATGCTGGAGAATGGGGACTGCTCTGATACCAACTGTAACGACCACCCTTCTTACTACTACTCTCTAAAGGTGACCATTACATAACTACTATAGATTCTTACTTAACTAGTATAGCAAACTGTACATTAAAATTTTTTCTAGAAAACTTAAAATTTCGGCAGACTATATGCAGTTCAGTAGGACTAAAATACAATACAATACTGACATGCACATATAACTCATAACAGCATAAAACATATGAAACTATATCTCAATGTAAACACAAAAATACCTACTTACTAAACTGAACTCATCTTAGCATGCAATCTAAAACAAGAATAATCTCAAATGACATGGAATACAAAGTACAATCTCAAATGTTTCTTATCCACTAAAACACGAAAACTTAATAATGTCCCAAGTCTCTCCCGTAGTCCTGGCATTGATCTCACTTGGCTACCAAGATTCATAAACTCTAGTACTTAAGTCTGGAGGTCTAGAGTTCGAATCCTGGGGAAGGCAAAAAATCCATTGTCCAGGGGTGGAAAGTCCTAGTGAGTAACAGCACGGCCAAGGGTCGTCAGTCGACGACATGAGAGGTCGCCAAATGGGCTGACGACATAAGGGGCCGCCAGTGAGCCGCCGCAAGGGCCGCCCAAGAGGCCAAAGGGCCAGGTCGTTACAATAAAATCTTTTTATTGTAATGACCTGGCCCTTTGGCCTCTTGGGCGACCCTTGCGGCGGCCCATTGGCGGCCCCTTATGTCGTCGGCCCATTTGGCTCTAGACCTCCAGGCTTAAGTACTAGAGTTTATGAATCCTGGTAGCCAAGTGAGCGGCGCTCACTTGGCTACCAGGATTCATAAACTCTAGTACTTAAGCCTGGAGGTCTAGAGTTCGAATCCTGGAGGAGGCAAAAATCCACTGGTCAGGGGTGGAAAATCCTAGTGAGTAACGACACGCCCAAGGGTCGTCGATCGACGACATTAGAGGTCGCCAAATGGGCCGACGACATAAGGGGCCGCCAGTGGGCTGCCGCAAGGGCCGCCCAAGAGGCCAAAGGGCCGGGTCGTTACAGTAGAAAACTATAAAAGGAAAGATTTAAATTTTAAAACCTCTTTTAAAACCATGGCTTCCATATAAGAAAAATTTTTAAAAATAAAATCCTTTTAATTTATTGTGGTCGACCACACCAAGCTTGGGTTCATGCTAGGGTCGACCACCTCTTTAAACCATCTCACCTTGGTTTGGCCGACCCTAGCTTGGGCTCCAAGCTAGGCTTGGCCGACCACCTTAAGGTGGGTAAGAAGGTGGGTATGGGTGGGTATAACACTTTATAAATAAGAGGCTACAATAGAGACCGAGAGGAGGAATTGGTTTTGGTCTCCCGATGAACTTGAGCTTCCCGTGTTCGCCTCGAACACCCAACTCGAGTTCATCAATAATAACTTATACCACTAAAGAGTTATTATTGAACTACCGCACCAATCCCATATTACTATATGGGCTCCTTTTTATCATGAGTGTATTAATCTCCCTGTGTTTAAGATATCGAATGTCCACTAATTAAATGAGTTACTGACAACTTACTTAATTAATATCTAGCTCCAAGAGTAGTACCACTCAACCTTATTGTCATGTCAGACTAAGTCCACTTGCAAGGTTTACATGACAATCCTTATGAGCTCCTCTTGGGGACATTATCAACCTAGATTACTAGGACACAGTTTCTTTTATAATCAACAACACACTCTATAAATAATATCATTTCCCAACTTATCGGGCCTCTTGATTTATCGAACTAAATCTCACTCATTGATAAGCCACAGAAATAAATACTAGATATATGTTCTTGTTATTATATCAGGATTAAGAGCACACACTTCCATAATAACAAAGGTCTTGTTCTTTTATTCAGTCAGTATAATAAGAACTTACCTTAAATGGTCCTGCTCAATACACTCAGAGTGTACTAGTATAATTTTATAGTTAAGATAAACTAATACTAAATTACACTACGACTATTCCGATGGTTTACTCCTTTCTATCTTAGTTGTGAGCTACTGTTTATAATTTATAAGGAATTGATAACATGATCTTCTGTGTGTGACACCACACACCATATTATCTACAATATAAATTAATTGAACAACTACACTTAGCATACAAATGTAGACATTTGACCAATGTGATTCTTTATTTCAAAATAAATGTTTACAAAAAGCTAGGCTTTTAGTATACACTCTAACAGAGGGGGAGTTCACCAACTGGAAAAAGAAGATGGAGGTATTTTTCAAAACTGATTTAGATTTGTTTTTAATAATGAAGTTTAGTTTTGTAGCACCCGACGGTAAAGAAAAATACCACTGGACCAAAAAGCAGCGTGACAATTTTACGTCAAATGGTAAGGCTGAATTTTATTTTTAAGCGTACTATTAGTTGAAGATCTTGACAAAATTAGTGACTACCAAACTACAAAAGAACTTTGGGAAAGGTTCTTGAAGCTCCATGAAGAACCAAAAGAAGTCGAATCCAACTCCTCGATGAACACTAAGTCATCATTAGAAAAATCTGAAACTGAGGAAATCGTCGGAACAGCTCTAATAGCCAAGTACCTACCAAAACACAAAGTAAGCTCGTCTGAAATGAGTATCGAGAGCATCGATAAAGGGGAGCGTCAACAAAAGAAAGCAACAGTTTAGGGGGGATCTACGAACAATGAGATCAACAAGGTAAGTCAGGTATAATCTCTTCCTCCACGCTCCTACGCACAGTGAGACGAGCCAACAAAGCGTTAGTGACCTAAGACTGGGGTGGGATCCCTGGCTAAGCCCTTCGACACTCAAGTCAAGTCCTCTCAAAGATGGAAGAAGAAGAAGAAGAAGAACAGTAATTAAAGTGAAAACAGAGTTCAGATGCTAGAACATGCGTACCTTGCCAACGGAGAAGATCTCCCTTTTTATACCACCCCACGTGACCTCCGTAGTCATGAGGTGGTCCTCGGTTCGTTCAAGTTTGTTTAGGAGATGAAGTCATCTTCTATACTTCGTGCAATAATCCTTTAAGGAATCTTTTCTGTACCCCAGATGTACCCATTTTGTTGTTTATGATTCGTATTAATAATGGGACACATCATCATAATTGAAGAAGCTTCTAGAAGATATTTCCGGCCAAATAATCTATTAAGCATGTTTCAGCCGGTCGTTAAAGCCGACCGCATATACTGTTAGGAATGTCTTTCGCTGAATATATTTCGGTCAGTCGTTTAAGCCAATCGTATATACTGTTCAGATCACCTCCTGGTGAATATGCTTCGACCGGTCATTCAAGTTGATCGTATATTCTGTTCAGATCACCTCCTGCTAAATATGCTTCGACCAGTCATTCAAGACGGTCATATATACTGTTTAGATTATTTTTTGTTGAATATGCTCCGACCAGTCGTTCAAGATGATCGTATATACTGTTCAGATTACTTTCTATTGAATATGCTTCGACCAGTCATTCAAGCTGGCTGTATATGCTGTTAATAATACCCTCTGTTGATTTTTTATTTATACTTAGGGCGGGCTTTGCTCAACCGAGTATATATGAGCGCGAGAGTGCTCGCTCGGCCTGTTGTCGGCCGGTAAGATGGTGAGAATATTATATAGGACTAAATGTCTTTATGCTCGGGCGGGCTTTTCCCGGCTGAACATACATGAGCACGTGGATACTTGCTCAGCCTGCAGTTGGCCAATAAGATACTAAAAATATTATATAAGGCTAAATGCCTTCATGCTCGGGCGGGCTCTTGCCCGGTCGAGCATATATGAGCACGAGTGTGCTCGCTTGACCTGCAGTCGGCCGGTACTAGGCTGAGAATATTATATATGGCTAAATGTCTTTATGCTCGGGTGGGCTTTGCCCGGTCGAGCATATATGAGCATGTGGGTACTCGCTCGACCTGCGATCGGCCGGTAAGATGATGAGAATATTATATAAGGCTAAATGTCTTTATGCTCGGGCGAGCTTCGCCCGACCAAGCATATATGAGCACATGGGTGCTCGGTTGGCCTGCGATCGGCCGGTAATATGATGAGAATATTATATAAGGCTAAATGCCTTTATGCTCAGGTGAGCTTCACCCGGGCGAGAATATATGAGCACATGGGTGCTTGCTCAGCCTGCGATTGGCCGGTAATATGATGAAAATATTATATAAAGTTAAATGTCTTTATGCTCAAGTGGATTTTGCCCGACCAAGCATATATGAGCACATGGGTACTCGCTTGGCCTATGATCGGTCGGTAATATACTAAGAATATTATATAAGGCTACATGCCTTTATGCTTGGGTGGGTTCTTGCCTGGTCGAGGCTATATGAGAGCGGGGGCACTCACTCGGCCTGCGGTTGCCCGGTAAGATACTGAAAATATTATATAAGGCTAAATGCCTCTATGCTCGAGCGGGTTTTACCCGAATGAGCATATACGAGCACGTGGGTGCTCACTCGGCCTGCGGTCGGCCGGTGAGATAGTAAGAATATTACAAGATTGAATACCTTTATGCTCGAGCGGTTTTGCCCGACCAAGCATGTATGAATGCATGGAGCTCAGGCGGGCTTTGCCGTCTGAGCATATATGAGTGCCTGGATATTCGCTCGGCCTGCGATTGGCCGACAATATATCCTTCCTATCTCTCTTAACCTAATCCCCTCCTTCATTCGCTCGACCAATCTATTATATACCGTATCACTGACAGATTCAAGTTTATCTATAGGTACATAGGTTTCATCATAATCTAACCTTTCTACTTGACCGAACCCCTTTGCTACTAGTCTAACTTTATTTCTTACCATTTCACCTTTATTGTCTATTTTATTTCTAAAGACCCAATTACTATTAATTATAGATTTATTTATAGGTTTAGGCACTAGTTTCTAGACTTGGTTTCTTTCAAATTGAGTTAGTTCCTCTTGCATCACAATTATCCAATCTGGATCAGGTAGAGGTTGTTCTATAGTTTTGGGTTTAATTTTGGAAATAAAACCTATTTGACTTAGGTTTCTATAGGATGATTGAGTTCGAACTCCTAGGGTTGGATCATCTAAAATTTAGTCAGTTGGGTGATTAAATCTTATCCTTAATGGTCTTATGTTAAGGTCAACAATTGGTTCATCTGATTCACTTATTTTATATTTAATTTTACTATCTTCTTCATCATCTATCTTTCTTGTATTCTGATTATTATTTACATTGATTAAGTTAGGTAAATTATTTTCTTCATCAAATATCACATTGGTTGTTTCTTCAACTTTTAGGGTATCTTTGTTATAGACTCTACAGGCTCTATTGGTTGTTGAATACCCTAAAAAGATGCTAGTTGAAGATTTTGATGTAAATTTACCTAAATAATCCTTAGCATTTAATATATGTACTTACATGCAAAAACTTTTAGATAATTAAATTAGGTATTTTATCGTAATATATTTCATAGGGGTTTTATTATAAAATTTATTAATTAATATTTTATTTTGAATATGACAAGCTCTATTTATTACTTCTGCCCAAAATTAGTTACATAGGTTATATTTGTTTAACATGATTCTAGCGGCTTCTTGTAATATTCTATTTTTTTTGTTCTGCTAGATCATTTTATTGGGGACTTCTAGGACATGAAAATTCATGATTATATCCATTAGTTTATAAAATTGGGTAAACTTATGATTTTTGAATTCCCCCCATGATCACTTCTAATTCTTTTAATTTTGGTATCTTTTTTTTATTTTCTATTAATATGTAAAAATATTAAAGATTTCAAAAGTTTCATCTTTGATTTTTAGAAATTTTACCCAAATAAATCTTGAGTGATCATCACCTATAACTAAGTAGTATTGGTTTCTGCTTAGTGACTTGGTTGTTAAACGAGTAGGTCTAAGTGTAGGAACTCAAGTATTGGGTCAATTCAATTTAGGTTTGTTGGTTTGTGGGTTGACTTAGTTTGTTTGCCTTATTGACAAGTATTACATATTGTATTTTCTAAATTTTTAATTTAGGTAGACCTCTAACTAAGTCATTTCAACTCATTTTTGAAATGAGTCTGATGTGAATATGATCCAGTCTTCTCTGCCACAATTTGGTTTCCTCTTATTATGTCAAAAGACACTTTAGTGAGGAAATTAGTAGGCCAATTGTATAAATATTATTTTTTCTAATTCCCTTAAGTGTAATTTTAGGATTTTCAATATTTTTAATTAAACATTCAGAGAAAAAAAAACTAAATATTCAGAGTCACATAGTTGACTTATGCTAAGTAAGTAAAAATTAAATTTATCAAGTAATAGGACTTTTTGAATAATGAAATCGGAACTCAGTTCGATATTACCTCTTCTGATTACCTTAAGTTTTCCATCATTGCTAAATATAACTGAACCTAAGTTCTTGAGTTTTAGCTTAATGAACTTCAATCGATCTTCAGTCATGTGTCTAGAGCATCCACTATCCAACATCCATTGGTCCAAAGCATTATGTTCCTACACATAAAGTATTTGATTTGGATCTAATTTTAACGGATTATAAGATAGATTGATTGAATTCAACCCCTTAATTTTTCATCTCACTCAGTCTAGGTTCTCAATCATGTTATACCTATGGGTGATTGTAAGATGGTTGATTGAGTTTAACTTAAGTTTAATTAGATTTGATTTAAGTTAAATTTGATTTAAGTTAAATTTGATTTAATTATATTTTATTTAAGTTAGATTTAAGTTAGATTTTAATTAGATTTAAGTTAGATTTTATTTTACTAATTTTTATTTTAATCTAAATCCATCTCACCATTTTTCTATATTATCAATTAGGGAACCTTATGGGTTTTGTGAAATGGTTAATTTTAATCTTCAATTAAGATTAAAATCTAAAGATTGATTTATATTTGAATTAGATTAAGGTTTAACAATTAATTAATTAAACATTGATTTCAATAATTGGCTTCTAGATTGTGGCAAGGCACTAGGTGTTCTTGGATATTGGAGCAACAACCACTTCTAGACAAAGACTTTTAAAAAAATTAAATATTTAATTTTCTTTTTGAGAATCCTTGGTCTAACTAAACAAGTATTGATCAAACCTAAGTCCTTATCTATCTTAATCTAAGCATGCGTAAGGAAAGCGGTAAAACAAATATCAAACAATTTTATCTAGTAATAAAGATGGTCTTTTTATTGGCTCCCTCTGGATCATAGCCTCGACAAGGTCTATCAAGGTAGTGAATTTGATCTTTAGGAATCCAATATTGATCAAGTCCAACTTGATTAACCAAGTTAGACTTGGGGGCCCATGCTTGGACTACTTTTCTATTCGTTAGATTAACAAGGGACAAGTAGAGCCCAAGAGCAAAGCCATGAGGGTATAGGCCCAAAGTGGACAATATCATGCTATTGTGGAGACACATGAACATCCTTCAGTCACAACAAATGGTATCATAGTCATAGTCCAAACCAGATATCATGTGGGGTGTCCTTGGATGAAGTTGGTGAGCTCGGAGCAGATCAGGATGATTGGATACTTGTGGGGAAGCTCAACTACTCACGAGGAGACCCCGAAGAAGGTTAAGATGACCGGATATTTATGGGGAGGTCTGCAATAGGTCAAGATGACTGGATATTCATGAGGAGGCCTGGAACAGGTCAGGGTGGACAGATGTTTGTGCTGAGGCCCGAACCATGTCAAAAGTGATCGAATGTGGATTCTTACGGGGAGGCCCTAAATAGATCAGGGTGACCAGATGCTCACGGGGAGATCTAAAGCAGGTCAAGAGTGACTGGATGCTCACATGAGGGCCCAAACCATGAGAATAATAGTGGTCCTTCGTTTAAGGGGAGGATTGTTGGGATATAATCAAAGTCCCATATTGGAAAGATATGGAAAAGATCATGGATTTAAAAGAATGTAAGATATCTCCATTGGTATAAGGCATTTTGGGTAGAGCCCAAGAGCAAAACCATGAGGATCTAGGTCCATAGTGGACAATATCATATTATTGTAGAGATACGTGAACATCCTTCAGTCACAACAATTTATCATGAGCTGGCTAGAGAGAGGTGAATAACTTGCAAAACAAGTTAAACAATTCTCTTGCTTTCTATTATAGCAAAGACACA